>NC_054474.1:74103019-75303019 GCF_017639515.1 Carcharodon carcharias | reverse complement strand
TACAACCACACCAACCCCCTCCACCTCTCTGTCTCTCTATCTCTCCGCCCCCCACACACACACCTTAAACCAGCTTATATTTCAGCTCTTTCCTGGACTCGAACTCAAGTTCTGTCGAAGGGTCATGAGGACTCGAAACGTCAACTCTTTTCTTCTCCGCCGATGCTGCCAGACCTGCTGAGTTTTTCCAGGTAATTCTGTTTTTGTTTTGGAAATATATTGCTGTTCCTTGTCACTGGGTCAAAATCCTGGAACTCCCTTCCTAACAGCACTGTGGGTGTATCTACACCACAAGGACTGCCGTGGTTCAAGAAGATAGCTCACCACCACTTCTCAAGGGCAATTAAGAATGGGCAATAAAGATAGGCCTAGCCAGTGACGCCCACCATGCCATGAAAGAATTAAGAAAAACCTAAATGTCCTGATCCTGAGCCTATTTTCCCTGGGAAAACTTAACTTATATCCATTCCAGGACAAGTTTGCAGTCTGTGACAATATAGCGTCATACAGTCAGAGTTATACTGCACTGAGCCAGGCCCTTCGGCCCACCATGTCCGTACTGGCCAACAAGCACCTATTTATTCCAATCCCATTTTCCAGGGCCAGAATTTTTCTGTCAGCGAGTTGGGGGTGGAGCCCGCTTGCTGATGAGAAAATGAAACGGGATGCCTGACGTCATCCCGCCCCATTTAAATATTCAGGAAGGCGGGCAGACAGCGAAATTAGCTGTCCGCCCGCTGACCTGTCAATGGCCAATTGAGGCCATTGACAGGATAATTAACCCAATTAAAGGACCTGACCGTCCAACCTTAAGGCTGGCGGGCAGACCAGCAGCCCCAGTGGGCTTCTAAAAAAGCATGAAACCTCATCCACTGGCAGGATGAGGTTTCATGTCTGTTTTTAAAAACTTTAATAAACTTTATGTAATATTTAGTAACATGTCCCATCTCATTTGACATTATCACATGAGGGGGACATGTTAATAATATTTTTATTTTGCTATTTTTTAGGTTTATTAAACTTTCAGCGCTCTCCCTGAGACAGCACTTAGTCTCAGGGAGCAGTGCGCTCTTTTGTGCACATGCACGAAAGAGCGCACTTTGACAGTTGGGGAGTCCCTCCCCCACCACACAGGAAGCCCATAGTGCATCCCGTCAGGCAGGCCACTGGGTGGGCCTTAATTGGCCCGCCCACTCAAAATGGTGGCAAGGCCCATTTCGATGGCGAAGTTCAGTTGCCCGCCTGCTGCCAAGCCAATGGGGTTCGCCCGCCCATCGATGGATAAATTCTGCCCCAGCGCTTGGTCAGTAGCCCTGTATGCTATTCAAGAATAAACCCTGAAATTCTTTGGCCATTCTCCTTTACACTTCGCCATCCCACCTCCCCCCATCCCTATAACTCTGGTGAGGGAATGGTGGAACACTTCATGGAAATGGTGTAAACAGCTAAAAATTGTCATTTGTGTCATTTTCCCAAAAATTTGCAGGGGCGATGACAAGGAACCGAGAGAATTCCCATGGAGTTTCATTGTCAGTATTTTTTTAATGTAAACATGAAAAAATCACCTTTAACTCTTTGGGAAGTGGGGGATAGGTGGTTTAGAAATGGAAATTGATTTTTTTTATTCATTCAAAGGATGTGGGCTTCGGTAGCTGGGCCAGCATTTATTGCCCATTCCTAGTTGCTCTTGGGAAAGTGGTGGTGAGCTGCCTTCTTGAACCACTGCAGTCCATGTGGTGTAGATACACCCACAATGCTATTAGGAAGGGAGTTCCAGGATTTTGACCTAGCGACAGTGAAGGAACAGCGATATATTTCCAAGTCAGGATGTTGAGAGACTTGGAGGGGAGCTTCTAGGTGGCGCTAATCCACCTATGCGCTGCCTTATCTTTCTAGGTGGTAGTGGTCATGGGTTTGGAAGGTGCAGTTGTAGGAGCCTTGGTGACTTCCTGCAGTGCACCTTGTCGATGGTACATACTACTGCTACTGTGCGTTGGTGGTGGAGGGAGTGACTCTTTATGAATGTGGTGCCAATCAAGTGGGCAGCTTTGTTCTGGACCGTATCAAGCTTCTTGTGGGAGCTGCACTCATCCAGGCAAGTTGGGGGTATTCCATCATACTCCTGACTTGTGCCTTGTAGATGATGGACAGGCTTTGGGGAGTCAGGAGGTGAGTTACTTTTCCACCAGGTTCCTAGGCTCTGACCTGCTCTTGTAGCCACAGTATTTATATGACAAGTCCAGTTCAGTTTCTGGTCAATGGTAACCCTCAGGATGTTGATAGTGGGGATTCAGTGATGGTAATATCATTGAATATCAAGGGACGATGGTTGGATTCCCTCTTGTTGGAGATGGTCATTGCCCGACACTTGTGTGGCGTGAATGTTACTTGCCACTTGTCAGCTCAAGCCTGGATATTGTCCAGGTCTTGCTACATTTGGACATGGACTGTTTCAGTATGTGATGGGTCGCCAATGGTGTTGAAGATTGCATCAGTAAACATCCCCATATTTGACCTTATGATGGTAAAGGTCGAATTGATGGAAGATTCCATATGAGCCATATAATTTAAAGAAAAACAAAAGTAAGAAGAAAGTTAAAAGTACAGAAAGAGTAAACAATTTAGGGAACATGTTCTTAACATTAAGCAAAGACACTTGGAACAGAATTCAAATAAAAATTTGACATACCGTAAAATAAACTTAAAATATGAATAAACTACAAATTCGAGAACTCCCTTTGAAAAAATAGAAGTATCCTTTTTCAACATGAAGGCCATTCACTTGAGCTTTTCTTCGCCTAAGGAGGAGTTGATTAAGGTTATTGTGGGAATCTGGAAGAAAGATGGGAAAGTAATTATTAGCCCCAAGGATAACAACTTAGAATTTCAATTTATTTTATATACACCTACGTACATCTGAATGTAATTGCTTTGGGGATGGATTTGGATATTTCTTATTTAAAGCCAAAGGCTTGCCGTATTATTCTAGGAGCAAAAATGGTTGATTTAACAGGGGCTTTTAATAAGAGAAAGATTCTAAGATTTATAAGATCATTTTCTGATTTTACAAGAAGTCTGGCCTAATCTTACTAGCAATATAATTATACAGTCAGGAATATTATTTAAGCCTTACCTGCAATATAGTTTTAAGAGATTTGGTTTTTGTTCTCTCTGTCAAAGTGTGTTCTTGGCCTTTATTTGCGATTGCAGATCCAGGATAGACACTGCAAGATGTACCTTTTCTTCTCTCCCTCCTGGTAGGAGGCCTCAGGAAAGTTTGTCCTTCCTACTTTCTTTTTATACTCACACTGGAGCCTTTAGCAATTATTGAATATCAAAAGAGTCCACATTAATCTTGAGATATACAAAACGTCCTTGCTCACTGATATGTTTTAACATCTCTCACCACTCTTCGGGGATTCTTACAGAAGCCCTGCTTAAGGTTTCATACTACTAGTTGGTTTAAATCATGATCAATTGTTCTTTCCAGGATCTTGGATAAATTAAAGAATATTTTGATTCAGCTAATCTTATGAAATAATTGGGTATAGAATGGAGCCTGATTTGCAAAGGTGGAATTGAAAGATTTACTTCCTCTCTGGATTACATGGGCAGAATTTTATGTTCCCCCAGCACTGGATTTACAGGAGGGGTAAGGCTGTAAAATTCCTCAAATGGCCTTCGCACTGGGTTCCTGCCTGCCCTGACCTTTCTACAATTTTTTGGTGGGACGAGCAAGGCCTACAGGCCAGCCCACAAGCCCTTGCTCCAATTAAGGCCTTTAAGTAGCCAATTAATGACCACTCATGGGCTGTTTCCCACCTAGCCTCAATTTTCAAGCTGGCAGAAGGTGTTCAGGGCCAAGTTGGGAAAGTGACCCTGCTCAGGCCTCCATCAGCCTCCTGTTGTTACCAGGCACCCTCCTTACTTACAAGGTCAGGTCCCTTTAGGTGCTTCCACACCCCACCCCCCCCACCCCCGGCCCGGCCTCTCCATCAACATCCGCTCTCCCTCTGCCCAGCATCACACCCCCTCCAACTCTGGGCCTCATCTCACCTCACCTCCAGAAGGGTGAAAACAGTTCGGACCAGTACGCTTATTTCCCAGTTTTTACTGGTGTTCCATTTTAATGTATGCAAGACCAGTTCAGACTACCATTCTTACTTCCCAGTTTTTACTGTTTCTTTTCGTTCTGGGCCACCACGAGAGTCCCACAGTTACCTGGTTGGTCTTGGGCTCCCAGAATTTAAACTCTGGGGACTATTTGCAGTCCTAGTCCTGTCCACTACAGCTTCTGGCACTGCTGGGACTACAGTACTCCCAACCAATCAGATTGGCCAGCAGCTCTCTGAGACGGTATTTCCTCCTAAGTGAGTGGCACAAGTTCCTTCTCCAATTAACACTCATTGGAGCTTCAAACGGCTGTGGGGCAGTCAGTATTAGCAGTAATGTGCTTGCCACTGACTCTTTGGATGATGGGAAAAACCTGGCCCATGCATTTATATACAAATATCGGGATAAATAAATCTGATTTGTGTCAAACACATTTATATTGGCCAAACAAAATTTAAAATTCAATGAATAGGATGCTAAAGCTTGTAGTTTGATTCATATATCCATCGGCATAGCGCATTGGACCTCATCAGGTTTTTGTCCTTAGACTGGCCTAGGAAACAGAACTGAAATGTTGGCTCAAAAGTGCTTATCTGGCTAAATCCAAACAAACAATCTAGATAATGTCTCCTGTTAGTAAGGGAATAATGAACAATAACTAGCTAGTGGGGATGATTGTGCAACCTCATTATATTCCAACAAATTTCCTATAATTTGTCCACCTCAGAATTTTAACTCACACGTTCTGATTGTACATGTAATGCACGGAATCTTGAACATAAGAAATAGGAGCAGAATTAGGCCATTTGGCTCCTTGATCCTGCTCCACCATTAAATAAGTTCATAGCTAATGGGATTGTGGCCTGAGCTCCACTTTTCCACCTGCCCCCATAACCCTCGACTCCCTTGTCAATCAAAAATCTCTCCAACTGGGATTTGAATATATTCAATGACCAGCCTCCATTTCTCTCTGCGGAAGAGAATTCCAAATACTAACAACCCTCAGAGGAGAAATTCCTCCTCATCTCTGTCTGAAATGGCAACCCCCTTATTTTGAACCTGTGCTCCCTATTCTAGACTCCATGAGGCGAAACATCCTCTCAGCATCTATCCTGTCAAACCCCTTCAGAATCTTATATAAGATCACTCTTGCTCTCCAAACTCCAATGAATATAAGTCCAACCTCTAACCAGGTGCTGGGAATCTGGAAATCACTACCTGAAAGGATGGTTGTGGCAAAAACCCTCATTACATTTAAGAAGTATTTGGAAGTGTACTTGCGATGCCATGGCATACAAGACTATGGCCCTAGTGCTGGAAAATGGAATTAGAATAGTTAGGCACTTGTTAGACCAGTGCAGAGTCGATGGGCTGAAGGGCTTTTTTCTGTGCTGTAGACACCTAACCCTTCCTGATAAGACAAACCCCTCATCCCAGTCTAGTGAATCTTCTATGTTCCCACTTGCACCTGTATTAGCAACTTTTAAAAATGAACGCAAGTATTTGCTTTAGAAGAATTGGAAATAATTCAGAACTAATAATTATATATAAAGGCTGCATCTGAGACTATGGCTGCCTTCAGCAGAAGAACTACTGATGAATCTGGGAGACTTAGCTAGTGTTGTTAATTTTGTTTTACATTTTATTTCAATCTGCATTAGAGCATTTCCTCAGGGGAAGGGGCAAAAAGGAAGTGCCCCAAACAACATTGAGTGCTACAGCATTTGTGCTGTACGTCACTGTCCCCAATAGGAATGGTCCATTCTTTTGGAGGATCCTCCCTCAGTGAGTAGGAGAGAACCAGACGAAGAAGGACGAGGGCAGCTGGCCAGGGACAAGTGCACCATGAAGTACTGATGCAGAGGACAGACAGCAATATCAGGCAGGTAGAGGTAGGCAAAGGCACTACCCTGCCAATCCAGTCCACAAGGTCAGGAGGTCTTACCTGCAGATGTCAAAATGACTGCCTCTGAGGACTGCATCATTCAAGGAAGGCAGTTACATGCTTTTTGACGTATTTTCTCAGAAGATAGCCTCCATTCATGTGGGTGGCCATCCAATGCCTGTGGCCTTAAAAGTTGATGTGGTATTGAACCTCCGGCCGTTCCAGACAGCATATGGAGACCTTATTGGGATTACCCTGCCTGCAGCCCATCACTGCGTTAATGTTTTCATGGATACCATGTTTAGACATGCCCATGACCACAAGTCCTTTACATGGGATTATGCTAGTCAAGCAGAAAGAGACAAAGGCTTTGCAGCAATGACTGGATTTCCAAGGCTTCAAGGGGTAATTTATTGCACCCATGTAGCAATAAAAGCTCCATCTGGACAGCCAGGAGCATTTTTAAACAGGAAAGGATATCACTCCATCAATTTCTCAGGTTGTGTGAGATCATAATCAAAGAATAATGTGGGTGTATGCACATTACCTGGAAAGTAGCTATGACGCATACATCCTTAGAAATTCCGATGTGCCAGTGATGTGCTTCAGATGTTTGGACAGATCAGGTGGCACTCTGCAAGATGTACCTGGGTGAGAGTGTCACTTATGGTCATTGTCCGCTATGGCCTTGTACAACCTGGTTCTCCAGAAAGGGAAAGTCCTGGCAGAGAAGGATTTGATGGAGGCAATCTTGTCCTCTGATGAAGAAGAGGGTGAGCTATGTCAGGCAGCTGTGCAAGCCAGTCCGCGGGAGGGTCTGGATGCATGGGGGACAGGTTATTCTCTTATCCTTCGAAGATTCCAATAGCAAGGTGTCTCCAGCTCAATTATACCTTCTTGGCCCTTGGCAGCTTTTCCTGTTGTCTCCCTCTCATGAACACCAAGGCCATGTAAGGACAAGGTGAGTCATCAAATAATGTCCAGCAGAGGGACCCACATGAACACAAGCTCCCAGAGCAGAAACTAATAAATCCAATTCAAATACCACCACATCACAAGGATAATGGATGAATGCAGCCAGAGCATTATGTGCAAAGGAAAGTCATTTATGTTCACAAGAAATCAAAACAATGTTCAGAAGTCACAAATAAGAAAAGCACCCGTGTGTGACTAATGTGGGGTTTTCTTCATTCTTTTTTGGGTGCTGCAGTGTGGTGCTCCCCCCACCTTGCTGCCAGCTGTGCTGGAGACAGGTTTCTGATCATCATGCCCCCTTGCCTGGAATGACTTTGGTGACTGCCCTCTGGCCACCTGACACCATGAGTGTCCTGGCATGGTGAAGGTCTACTGCACAGGAAGCTCATCTATCACCGTGGCACTTGGAGGCATCTGTGCCAATAGCAGAGAGGCAGGAGGTGTTCCCTAACAGCATCAGCAGCGGCTCATCTGCCACAACAAGGTCCATTTGGCCCTGCCTTCTTTGAGAAGAACAAAGACCTGGCTGTGACTCCAGGCACCTCATTCCCCTCTTGCCTTGGCTCTGGGTGCTGGAGCTCAGATACAAGGTGATGAAGTGCAGGTCAGCATGCATACCCAGTGATCTGCTGGGTTTGGCCCTCAGTCAATGGACTGACTCCATGGCCAGTCTCTCAATGGAAGAAGCTGTGCATTCTGTTGAGCGGGTGATTGCAGCACTCATGGCCTGGTTGGACTCCTCCAATGTCCATGCCAGTATGCACAAATCTCTAGAATCTCTGCCACATCTCCACGTACCTTGCGCTGTACGTCCAGCATCTACTACCCGACAGACAACTTGAGGCTTGTCATCAGTTTGGGTCTCAGCATCCAGGCTCTAGCGCTCCGAGTGCCAAAGGACTGTTCCATATCAGTCCGATGGCTGGTCTTGCGACCCCAATGTCGTCTCACCAGTGCGTGTATCCCCTACAGCTGAACCATGCATACCTACCAAGATGCGGATATCTGTACTGGTGTTCTGTGTACAGTAAGCCTGTGGTGCTGTACCCTCTGAGGCTTCCTCTACCACCTCAGATGTCACAGTTTGTATTTTGGGGCTATTGCCTGCCACTGCTGATGTTTAATCCATAGGGGAAAAAAAGCAAGGAGAATGAGGGGCATCTTCTTCATTTGAGGTGAGTTTGCAGAGACACACTCTCTCAAAGTCAACACAGGTACCATTGCGAGATGGGAACCGGTGTTTGAACCTTAGTCCCTTCAAATTCAGCAAGCCTCCAAAGTCACAAATCATCAGTGCTACCTTCCAACACCCGTTCCACCGGAGCCCCCTCAGCACTGTTTCCAGGAATTATAAATATGCTCCATTGGAATTTTACCACCCCAGAGCCTCCTTCCAACCACACCTCGACCAATGACCCAGCTCCAATCATTGGAAGCCAACTCCAGGATATGCTTCTCAATCGGTGTCAGAACGGCTAAGTTTAATACATCATCTCCAGTCCTGGTCCTCTCTCAGACATTGTGTACTCTCATTTGTAAATAAAAAGTGAATTGTAATGACGATGCTATGCTACAATCATGCCTTCAAGTGTGTGGCCATTATGTACTTTGTTCACAACCAACATTTCTCAATGCTCCTTGCCAATAACAGGTGTTGCAGTTCAACCCCCTCCCCCTCACTTCCTCTGCTTAACCGCCATTTCCACACAATATGACTTGTCAGCATCATGCCACCTTGCAGACTTGGGCAACACAAGACTATCTCATAATTGACCCACATCACACCCTTCCATGTATGTCCATCTCCAGAACAGTGATGCACTCACTCTTGCAGATCTCAAAGAGGTCATTTAGCCTTTTTCAGCACTGCAACCACGGTCGTTGGACAAACCCAAGGGTGCTGACCTCCACTATGACCTCCTTTCAGGCTGCTTTTGTCTGGCTTGGAAGTCTCCTCTTCCTGTCAGTGGGCATGAGGACCTCCCGCCTACCACTTGCAGCCTGGAGGACTCGCAGGGAGTATTCATCAAACTTTGGGACCGTCATTGGTCTGGGGCTGTCCCCAGTTCTTGGCTCCATTCTCTTGACCATCTGTGGAGAGACAAAAGAGTTATCAAGCTCATTTTCCTAAATACTTGCTATTCATAGGAGGAATGGGTCGGCTGCACTCAAATGTTCTTTTTTCTCCGATAAAGGTCCCGGATGCTTGAAAAATGCACAATAACCACTTAATTCCAAGCTCTTACCTTCAGCAATAGCTCATTGGATCTTTAATTCTTCTTCAGAGGCAAATTCAGACATCAAAATTATGCTTTCTGATGTAGCTGCTACAGTACGGTGCTAAAGGTGCATTTAAAAGGGTGACTGACCAACATCCGGTTCAGGGCCAGCCCCTACTATCTCCAGATGTGGTAAAATCCAGGCCATTGTACCTATAATGCATAACTATTGCAGTCAAGTCAAATAGACAGCAAAATTTAAAACACTGGCCTGAGTCTTTGGAGAGGCTCCTTTAAACCATTTTTAGAATAGCCGCAATCTTAAAGGAAAGGAAACACAAATTCCCCTTTAAGAAAAGGAGAGGAGGGAAACCTGCATAACTTAAAGAGGATAAAATGGGTAACTGTAACCAATTTAAATTAACATGAGTTGTGGGCATAAATGTGGGGCTGAATCTTGACATGGAGGGGTTGCATAGGCAGCAGGTTGGTGGGGACAAAGATTCTGTTGGGAAACATGGAAGTTTGGATTTTAACTGCACAGCAAGCATAGTTTTACTTTGAGATAAAAACAAAAAACTGCGGATGCTGGGAGTCCAAAACAAAAACAGAATTACCTGGAAAAACTCAGCAGGTCTGGCAGCATCAGCGGAGAAGAAAAGAGTTGACGTTTCGAGTCCTCATGACCCTTCAACTCATTTCTTCTCCGCCGATGCTGCCAGACCTGCTGAGTTTTTCCAGGTAATTCTGTTTTTGTTATAGTTTTACTTTGAACGCTTCCCCACTAGGAAGTCAGCCTGATTGACAGATTGGTTTTCAGACAGGCATTGGGGGTGGGGCACCTGAAAGAATTGACAGCTCCAAATGCAGCTAAATTGATTCCTGCTGCTAGTGGGAGGATCGGGGTTGGGGGGGGGGGGGTGCTGCAGATGAAAGGAGGAGAGGGGTAAATTGATGCCTGACCCCCAGAAAGGGCTGGGCAGGGGGAGCATCCGATTCACAGCCCAAGAAGGGGCTTGATTGAAGTGGGGTCAGTTTGATGGGTGGGGTTTCTTGTGGGCTGGATAGAACAGGGTCAACCTTTCCTCCAAAGCTGTCATTGCCTCCCGAGACCCAGAAAACCCACGTGGCCAAGGTTAAAGCTGCCAAAAAGATTAAGTCAGAGGTTGCCAGCCACATTAAAATATTTAATTGGCCAGTCCACCTTTGGTTGGTTGGTTGCCCATCTTTGTCCCGTCTCTATTGAACCCAAGAGTGGGTGGGTTGGAGTTGGGTTTGGGTTTGAGAGTATTAAAGTTACAAAATTTCACCTGACCCCAGCCTGCCCATTTTTGGGAGTTCGGATTCAGCCCTTAAATTTTATTTTGAATCATGATTTCTAACAAAAAAAATGCAAGGGTTAATCTACACTAGCCACCACAAATTTATTCAGGAATTTTTGTTTCACAAAAGTGATAGATTTTGATGGAGCGATTGATTGGTTCCTGTGTTTCCTTAGCCTAATCATTCAATAAGCCATCTCACAGGAGGCCGATTACAAATATTCAGCCCCATTTAATAAAAGGATGTGTAATAATGTGGATATAAAGTTGTCTAATGGATCAGAACCATCCTATTTTCTCACTTATCTGTATCTGCCTTTGGCTGTCTTATTTGCAGATCACAAGTGTGACTATCAGCCAATATGATAATGGACTGGAGTCCGCCCTGGGTGTACCCCACCTAGCACTCATTGCCTATTAGGAAAGGCTCCAACTTCCCATGTCCCTGAATTGGATAAAGCAGTTCTGGAAAAGGCGAATGAGTCAATATGATATATACATGTTTTTGTTTACAGGGTTACTTCAGGAAGAAGTTGCAGAGGTCAAGCCTTTACTTTATTCAAAAAAAAACTAATTTGGGTTTCCCCTTTCCATTGAAAATACTAAGGCTGACAAAATTTATTAAGTTATTTGCAATAAATACAAAAATACTATACCTAGTAAATGAAGTAAAAACTGTCAGTTCACTCTGGAACACCAGCTCTCAACTTTTGGTTGACTATGGCTCTGTCTCTTGTCCTGTTGATAGAAACCTATCATCTGTCTTTTCTTCTTGATGCATACCAAAGCTGCTGAAAGTTACTATTTATTAACCCTCACTGGCCAGTACCTGTGTGCATGGTCAGTAGCATCCCTAAGTTCTGATTGGTCCTAGCAATGCATGATTAGTCCCTCATTAGTTAAGTGGTGCATGATTAGTGTCCGACTGGTCTCTTAATGGTCACCTTGCTGATGTCACTTCCTGCTCTCGCCTGACAGGTTCCCTAAGATGTCAGTTGTGGGAGTGCCATTCTCATTGCAGCTTTATCCTGTTATTGTATTAACTTTCTAGTTTTACACTGAGATAATGAGGCATTACAGAATTGTTAAGGTGCAGAAAGAGGCCATTCAGCCCATCATGTCTGCACCGGCTCTGAGCATTTTAACTTAGTGCCAATCTCCTGCCTTTTCCCCAAAGCTCTGCACATTATTTAAATAGAAACAATCATCCAATGCCCTCTTGAATGCTTCAATTGGACCTGCCTCCACCACACTTCCAGGCAGTACATTCCAAATCCTAACTACTCGCTGTGTGAAAAAAAATTTTCTCACCTCACATTTACTTCTTTTGCAAAACACTTTAAAACTGTTCCTTTTGGTTCTCGATCCATTTATGAGCAGGAACAGTTTCTCCCTATCTAGTCTGTCCAGACCCCTCACGATTTTGAAAACTTCTATCAAGTCTCCTCTTAGCCTTCTCTCTCCAAGGAAAACAGTCCTGACTTCTCTAATCTTTCCTCATAACTGAATTTTCTCATCCCTGAAACCGTTCTCGTAAACCTCTGCTGCAATCTCCCCAATGCGTTCACATCCTTCCTATAGTGTGGCAGCCAGAACTGTACACAATACTCCAGCTGAGGTCTAACCAATGTCCTATATAAGTTCACCATAACCTCCCTGTTCTTGTACTTCTTGTGCCCTTATTAATGAAGCCTAGAATACTGTATGCTTTAGTAAGAACTCACTCTTCCTGTCCTGCCACCTTATGTACATATACACCCAGGTCTCTCTGCTCCTGCACACCCTTTAGAATATTATCCTTCATTTTATACTGTTTCTCCATGTTCTTTGTACCAAAATATATCACCTCACACATCTCCGCATTGAATTTCATCTGCCACCTATCTGCCCACTCCACCAATGTATCAATGTCCTTTTGAAGTTCTACACTGTCCTCCTCACTGTTTACAATTCTCCCAAGTTTTGTGTCATCCACAAACATTGAAATTGTCCCCTGTATACTAAGATCTAGATCATTTAGATATATCGGAAGAAACAAAGGTTCCAATACCGACCCCTGGGGAACTCCACTACAAACATTTTTCCAGCCCGCAAAAATACCCATTAACCATTACTCTCTGCCTCCTATCCCTCAGCCAATTTTGTATCCACATTGCTACTGTCCCTTTTATTCCATGACCAATAAGTTTCCTCAGAAGTCTGTTGTGTGGCACTGTATTGAATGCCTTTTGGAAGTCCGTGTACACCACATCAATGGCCTTTCCCTCATCAACCATCTCTGTTACCTCTTCAAAAAACTCCAGCAAGTTAGTTAGACATGATTTTCCTTTAACAAATCCATGCTGACTCTTCCAAATCAATCCACATTTTTCCATGTGATTATTAAATCTATCCCAAATAATTGTTTCTAGAAGTTTCCCCACCACCAAACTTAAGCCGACTAGTCTGTAATTGCAGGGCAGACCTTTACAATCTTTTTTGAACAAAGGCGTAATGTTTGCAATTCTTCAGTCCTCCGGCACCTCCCTCAAATCTAGGAAACATTGAAAGATTATTGCCAGTGCCTCTGCAATTTCCATTCTCACTTCCTTCAATATTCTTAGATGCATTTCATCCACTCCTTGTGCCTTATCAACTTTAAGTACTGACAGCTTATCCAATATCTCCTCATTATCAATTTTAAACCCTCCTGGTGACTGAATTTCTTCCTCTGTCACCATGGCCTGGGCAACATCTACCTCATAGGTAAAGACAGATGCAAAGTATTTATTTAACACCTCAGCCATGCTTCTTGCCTCTATGTGAAATCCCATTTATGATCCCTAATGGATCCTACTCATTTCAAGGTAATTTATGTACCTGCTTATTTGTGACACAAAGATGTGTGATGTCACTTCCTAATTATTGATACTTTGGCCTCCATATCCCAAAATGCCTAATTGATACTTCTTAGGTGTTCTGGGGAGTTTAAATGCCAATATGTGATTTCTTACTGACTGCTGATGCCTGGAGCAAATTACACAAAAAAAATTCAAGAGTCAAAGAGGTACACAATCTTAAGCTAAAACAGCAGTTACAAAATTTACTACAGTACATATAACATCAGTGCATAAAGTTGACTAGTGTGTTAAAACTGAAGCAATGAGATAAGTGTACAAGAGACAGTATGATGCATGTTCATAAGGAATAAAACTTACAAGAACAACATAACTGCACAAACTGATCATAGAACTTGATTCTCAAAGTTACAGAACTTAAGTACAGAATCAAAGTAAATCAAAGTAACTTTCCCAACATTAATTGGGATAGACATAGTGTTAAGGGCTTGGATGGAGTGAATTTCTTGAAATGTGTACAGGAGAACTTTTTAGGTCAATATATATAGGGTCCAACAAGGGACAGCGCAATGCTGGACCTAATTCTGGGGAAGGAAGCCAGACAGGTGGCTGAGGTGGTGGTGGGGGAGCATTTTATTGATAACGATCACAACATGGGACAATTTAAGCTTGTTATGGACAAAGAAATAGACAAGTTGTAAAAAAATGTTTTGGTGCTTTAGTGACTGGAAGCTAATGTCCAGTGGCATACCACAGGGATCGGTTCTGGGACCCCTATTATTCATCGTTTATATAAATGACATAGATGACTACGTGGGGGTTAGGATTAGTAAGTTTACAGATGACACAAAGATTGGCCGGGTGGTTAACAGTGAGTTTGAGTGTCTTGGGATCTTCAGGAAGATATAGACGGGCTGGTCAAATGGGCAGATAAGTGGCAGATGAATTTAACCCTGAAAAGTGCGTGGTGATACACTTTGGAAGGAGTAATTTGACAAGTAAGTATTCAATGAATGGCTTGACACTAGGAAGTTCTGAGGGACAAAGGGACCTTGGTGTGTGTGTCCATAGATCACTGAAGGCAGAGAGACATGTTAGTGGGGTGGTGAAAAAGACATATGGGACACTTGCCTTTATCAATTGAGGCATAGATTACAAAAGTAGGGAGGTCATGTTGGATTTGTAAAGAACCTTGGTGAGGCCACAGCTGGAGTACTGTGTGCAGTTCTGGTCGCCACATTATAGGAAGGATGTGATTGCACTGGAGATTGCAGAGGAGATTCACCAGGATGTTGCCTGGCATGAAATATTTAAGTTATGAAAAGAAGTTGAATAGATTGGGTTGTTTTTGTTGGAGCAGAGAAGACTGAGGGGCGATCTGATCGAAGTGTACAAGATTATGAGGGGCATGGACAGGGTGGATAGGGAGCAGCCTTAGTTGAAGGGTCAGTCACGAGGGGACAGAAGTTCAAGGTGATGGGCAGGAGGTTTGGGGGGGGATGTGAGGAAAATCTTTTTTACCCAGAGGGTGGTGACGGTCTAGAATACGCTGCCTAGGAGGGTGGTGAAGGCAGGTTGCCTCACATCCTTTAAAAAGAACCTGGATGAGCACTTGGCATGTCATAACATTCAAGGCTATGGGCCAAGTGCTGGTAAATGGGATTAGGTAGGCAGGTCAGGTGTTTCTCACATGTCGGTGCAGACTCGATGGGCTGAAGGGCCTCTTCTGCACTGTGTAATTCTGTGATAGGTCTGTTACATATGTTGAAAGAAAGTGACTGTTTCTCTTTAAGGCACTTTAAGTTAAAATGCTAAATCAATTTAAAACATAAGGCTGTAGGTTTGAAAACTCACAGCTGTTGTCTTCACACAATGGGTCTTCTAACTCAAGTATACTGTTAAGTGTTAATGGGTAGGGAGTATAATGGGGCTACATACTCCAATCCACTCAACCATGACTGACTTCACAGCTCTTTGGACAAGACTCGGGCCATGTGGTGTATTTCACTTGTCAGGTAAGGATGCAATGACAAAGTCTCACATGATGTGATATTCATGTCTTACATTGATAACATTTAAGCAGAATATATTAAGTTAATTGATATACTTTGATTACTTGATCATGATATATAACTGAACTACAAACTAATTATTAAACATAGCCTTTCCTACACAAGATACTTAATCAATCTATGCCCTTCACTATTATATACTTAACCTTGACAATACAATTAACATCCCATTAACACTCCCACATAATTGTTAATAATGAGTCAGTCATTACTATGAGAGGGGGCTGGGGTAAAGTTGTTGGGTAAGCAACAGTGAAATAATGTGGGATAAAATTTGTAAGCTTGTCAAGAATGTTTGTAAAAGATCTCCCTAGAGACTGCCGATTGTTTTTGATTGATTCCTGGAAAAGAAAGTTATGCTTAATTCCTTACATGAATGTAATTAGATATAAATTATTTACCTAAACAATACCTTCTGTAACTATTTAAAATATGTCATAAAATATAAAATTCCCCTGTGAGTGTTGGCTTCTCCTCTTGCCAGTCTCTGGTGCATTCACTTTATAGGTAGAAGCTGGGATGTATTGTGCCCAATTTTCAGGAACAAAACATGCAAAGCATACCTATTATGCAGTGGGGTAGCCTGTGCCCAATGTTGGCTCCCGGGAACATGAAAAAAATCCAGAACTTTATTATTTTGCCATTTTTAAAAACTGACCTTCTGCTGAACCAAAAACAGGCTGCTACAAGACGTATAGCCGCAGGGTTGGCCCTTTGTCTGGTAATTACCCCCAGGAGTTACAAGAACAAATTCTTTTCTTAGTAAGTGGCATCTCACACCTCATTGTATAAACTCCTTGTAATCACGAAAACCAGGACTCTCGCACTTTGAAACTTGCTATGATTACAGAGCTGCTAACAGACTTATATCATACCTGGGACTGTCCAGGCCCATTTTAAAAGGGAACCAAAGGGACATCATTTGCAATTGATAAGCCCACCTTGCTAGCACAGTCAGTGGGTCTACCTATGGAATGGTTTCCTGACACCAGACCCCTAATATGGATGGGAACCCTTTCACCAACTAACGGCTGCTACATTATCAGTTCTAATTTCAAAGCCAGTTCCAAATACAGGAGAAACATCCCTTTTGGAAATCATTGTGAAGAAGGTCACATGGCTCAAGTTACTATTTTGAAATCTCCATATGCCTTTGAGAACTAAGAAATCCTCAGTCTGCTGTTTTAATATCAACTGGAGAGGACTACAGCTGCCTGGCTGATCAAGCAGTCGGTTACCATCTCTCAGCCCCGCCAAGCCTGTCTCTGCCAGAAGATTTCCAACCATCGCCTGCAGAACCAACCCAGTCTCTGTGTATCTACTTCATCTGTGATATCTGCACCAAATGTAAAGTGAACTCTACAATTCTTGTCTTCAGCCAGCTGAACTCAAACTCCTATGTGAAAGGACTAACTCTGGACCTGGAAATCACATGAACTAATAGTCATTTCAGTCGTCCTTTGTACTGTTAATACCTATAGTTGCAGAACTTTTTCTATTCCTCCTGCCATTTACTGTGTCTGTGAATGTGAGAGAGAGAGTAGGAAGTTGTGAATGCTTCTCCCCCCAGGTTTTGAATCTGAAATAAACTAACCTTCTGAGTTTATCATAATACAAATTTCATGCCGATGATTAGTAAATTGGATCACACAAACTGAGGGTTTGGGGAAAACATGCCATTGCATACTTTAAAAATACTTCAAAACTCCTGCTGCTTAAGGACAGGTGTTGAGAAGAAATCAGTGCAGTTTGTCTATCTCTCTCCCGTCTATAACAAAAACCTGGTCCTATTTGTCACTGTCTCTCTGTCTTTCCGTTTACCCTGCCTCTCTCTTTCCATGGCAGAATTTAAACCAGCCCATCACAGCAGGATTTAATTGCAGTAGAGGCCATCCATCAGTCTGGCAGTGATGAGAAAATGTCCCGTGCTTAAATTGGGGGTGGGAATGAGTCCATGTGGGAAATTCACTTGCTTGTGGCAGGGTGCAAATTAGGCTCATTAATGTGCCAATTGACACAAATTATCCTTGAACCTATCATAATTTAATGGTGTCTCAGGGATTAAATAGGAGTCACATTTTGCTTTTTTTTTGCTTTTGTCATATGACTTTCCTGTGCTTCTAGAAGGCTGCCCATCAAAGCCTGTTGGGTCTCTACATCTGAATCCAATCATAAATCAACTTACGAATACTTATCTGAATAAAATTCTTTTTTGAGGCTTTGACTGTAATAAGTAGACCATGCGACTTCAGTGGTGAAATTAGAAGAAAGTTTATTTGAAGATAGAGTAATAAAATAACACATAAGGCTAGACTAAATCGATTCTAATTTAGAAATATAGTATACAAGGTAAAGTTTAAATACTTAACTAACTCAACACTTTCCAACTCACAGAAGACATGATCTGCAGACTTCTGCAAACCTGAGAGTGGTCAGTTCTTCAAATTCACCTCCATCTCCCTTGAGATGTCACAGAGCGGATACACCTAACCTTCCTGATGTGACACTGGTTAGCAAAGATGTCCCTTGAGACTGCTACTTTTAACCCCTTATTTGTTATTACTTCATGTTGAATCAGGTCTGTTGTAACTTTGCAATTGGTCAAGTTTGCTGTTGGATTGTTTTAATAGGAGTTTAACTACCTGCGTACATTGTCGATCCAAAGGAACAATATATCCTTCACAGTGTCTTTTCCTATCTGACTTTGCACAATTTTCTATTGTTCAGTCTCATCTTAATGTGGTCAAGGTCAGGGTGATGCTGGATCAACACACAATATCTCATTTGATGCTGTACCAAAGGCAGAATCTTACAGCAGAACATTATTACTTTTAAACTTACAGACTTACGAATACAATGCAGACTTAAGCTTGGCCTAAATAGCCAAGTGGTTATGGAACTGGGCTTGTAACCCCAGGATCAAGAGTTCCAATCTCACAATGGCAAACTATGAAATAATGTAACTTCATCTGAATAGGAACAGATGGAAATGTGTTTGTACTGGAAAGAGTTACAACGCAGACTTATAAACAACTTAATTAATTACTAAATAATCAATCAGGGTATAATACTTGGTTAGTCAACGGTTTGTGGCTGATTGCCAATTATACAGTAATTCTTCATTAGTACAAGTGAGTTTATAAAGTATGGAGCACAAAATGGCTTATTTAATTCAGTGCTAATACAAAATGGCACCTTGACATTGTTACCTTAGTGTTGTGAATATAACATGGGCTTGAATTTTTCAGGTGGTGGGTGGGCTTGGCGGGAGTGAGTGGGGGCGGTCACAGAGCCAATCGCCACTTGTGATCAGCTCCGCGCCACCATTTTATGCGGGTGGGCCAAGTAAGGCCCGCCCATCGTAATATGCGATCCGTAGCACTCAGCGCTACCTGTGCAGGTGGAGGGAGGAGGGAGAGTCAGGGCCAGCGATCTTTTGCGCTTGCGCGCGCAAGAGTGCTTCAATCTCCCTGAGGCACGGAGCTGCCTCAGGGAGATTGAATCGACATTGAAATAATTAAGTAAAAGCATTAAAAATGTATTTAAACATGTCCCCTCATGTCTTTATATGTGGGAAAAGATTTTTATTTATTTAATAAAAACTTTAGGAAACTTCATCCTGCTCGGGAATGAGGTTTCCAAAAAAACACAAAGGCCACTTGGCCTTTTCGCCTACCTGCCAACCTTAAGGTTTATAATAATTTATAATAATTACTTTGCTAATGGCCTTAATAGGCCGTTTTCATTTTGGTGGACATGTAGCCGACTGCAACGTGTGCCTGCCGAATGAAATATCGTGGGACAGCGCAATGATGTCGGGACGCATGCCTGACATCATCACACCTTGTTTTACGCATCAGCATGACGGGCCTGTTCCCGCACGCTGACTGAAAAATTCCGCCCATGAAAATAGTCCATATATGGTCAAGTTACACTAAAAATCTACTACCCAGGCCTAATTACAGAGATATCTCAGTGTCAGACGCTCAGGCCCAGATTTTCATTCCTGAATTGGATAATGGGAGCCGGGAAGTCTCTCGGCTCGCTGTGCCCACCTCAGGAGAAATTCACCTGAATAGCAGACTCTCCATTCCGGTGGAATGGGTGCAGGATGGATTTGGGTCTGGCACCCGCTGATGCAGATTTGAGGCAGCCACAGGGACAGCCGAGTGCCAAGGCAGGCTGGCTAAAAGGTCTACCTCCATTCTCTGGGACTTTGTCCTAGTTGTTTTGTTAAATATTAGGCTCTTGAGAGCTCACCCCTCATGCCATCTCACCTCGACCCTCTCCCCATGGCCCATCTATGCCAACTTATACCCCCACCAACCCTCAATGGCTTCTCATACCCTCCATACCAACCTATATCCCTGCCCCATCCCCATGGCCCATTATAACCCCAGACCAACTTTATTCCAAATCATGCCAACCCTCTTGGCTCCTTATGGCCCTCATGCTAACTTAATGCCAATTCATGCCAACCTACCCACCTCCATTTGGCCTTATGCTTCCATTCCAACTCACCTAGGATCCACCATGGACAGACCTCATGAGCCCTGTTGAGATTAAATGAAATAAAGGCCCAATTACCTATTACAGCTTTTACTCTAGTAAAACAAAACTCCCATTCTTGAAAGCCCATTCAAAACAATTGAATCTCCTCAAATACTTAATCCCTTATAAAAAACAGACTTGTCTTCATAACCCCACATCAAAGACAGTTAATTCTTTAATAAACTATTTCATCTGTCAATCAAACTATGAATTTAGGATCTCCTACTGAGATAATGATAGGTTGTGGAAAACAGCCAAGCATTAATACTGACATAAGGATAGCCCTTGGGGTAATGTCAAAAAACAGCTGTTGTAACTGTTAAAACAGATTTGTTTCAACTCTCACTGACATAAGACAGCCTATCTTTTAAAAACTTTTTGAAGGGCTGGGTATTTAAATAGTTTGACAGCTTGAGAACTTTTTTTTTTGCCCTCACTGACACAGACATACTGCTTTTTTATTTTTAAAAAGCTAGGGATTAAAATGAGTTGACAGTTTGACAGTTCTACAAAACTTATCCATCCTTTAAGAGCTTTTACTACTCTGAAAGTTTGTTTTTCCCACACTGCGGGTTAAGGCCCATGCTACAGCGAAAATGGGCTCTGTTTGAATTTAGCCTGAGTTCAGGTTTCTCGCATGTCTTAGTCATGCCCTGTCCCCTTTCTCCCAGTGGCAAAAATAGGATCTCTTAGAAAAGGGGATGGATATGGTGTCTATTCATCATTGTGTAGGCTCCACGGAGTTTCCACTGCTCCATAAAAATTCCAGTCTTAGTGTCCGGTTGAGGGACCTAACATTGGGAATGGGGGAGGGGCATCAGGACCCACATCAGGAACATTAAATCCCAGCCCATGTCCCTAACAATAAGGCCTTGAAAAGAGAATTCCTGTCCAAATTTACCTCAAGAAGGTCATAACCTTCATGTTTTGTCTTGTTTTTCAAGCCTTTACAGAAAAAAAACCCAAACTGATAAAGATTGTTACTTTGGGTTTTAATACACAGATTAGTTTCAGGAAATTAAACTAATGCATGTAGGAGGATTTGCTCCATGATGCACATGCTTAGTCTGTGACGTGTTGGACATTTTAGACAAATATGTTCGGTGACTGTTGTAGTTAGCTCCTCAGCCACCAATACTGGCATTGACAAGAATATCAAGATAAGCCCCAGGCTTCTTATGGAGTGAGTGAATGCGTTCTTGGTTGCTTCCATTATACAGAAAATTGTGACTCTAAAGTTTGCTTATTCCCTCGGTATTGTTATTATTATCTGGTTATGTTATTAACCTTACTTACTGATGTAAATGTTTAGCTAAGAGGAAAATATAAGAATTTTCAAAAATTGTCGTGTTTATCATTGTTGTCTTCCCGCTTGCTCAGAGCTATAATCAACTGTCACACTATTCCCAGTTTCCGATTGGAGCCTTTTTGAAATTGTTTTATGGATAGTTTATACATGCTCTATGTTGATTGGCTTGTGCTTGTTCAATCACTGTCTCATGAATATGAAATTTGAACTAAGCAGAATATGTGATGCTACTTGTAATAAAGTAAACAATGTGCTACGGTCCTGTACCAGATGATGAATGTGAAACTTTTGACTCATTAATAGAGAAAGTTTGATTTGATAACACTCAGGTTTACAGATTGTTATAGATCAAAGGTATAATGGAGAGATTAATGAGTTTGAAATTAAACAGTACAAATAAAGATGGTGGATACTTTGGTCCTGCAATTACTGTGTGGGATAAATTACCATATCACAATGGACAAAATACATTATTGGTTCTATTTCAGTTGAAGCTTTAAACCTTTGATATTAAACAGATTAATGACTCCACTAAATTAACAGGGGAATTTCAGATCAATTTAAGTGTTTACATGTTAGTCACTTTTCATGTGAAATATCAGCTCTTTGGTTTCTAAATGTTTCAACCTTTTTGGATAGTTAGACTGAACAGGTTTGAAAGGCAGTCAGAGCTCTTTGGGTTAAGTTTCCGCAAACTAAAATTAATAATTGGAAAACAAAAGGTGCATGAATCGAGTGCACTAGCCCAGACCTGACTTTTCGATTTACCCTCGTGTTGAGAGATGCTCGATGATAAAGTGCTAAAATTTATGTCATTGATATTAAAAACAACTTTGGAGGACTATACACTATGATAATCATAATGTTGATATAGATTTACACCAGTTATATTTTATATGATGTAATGATGATTTGCCATTTCCCATTCACTTTCTTTGGTCCTTTTTTATGTTACCGGAAACCTGTGTGATTTTGAGATATTTACTCATGCGTTTCACTTGGAATGAAAGGCAGGTTTTCTCATTTGTTGTACATATCTGGGAACGGGTCAAGAACTTAGGCTCTTACTCTTCAGAACGACTATGTGCCCAAAATGAATATACCATAGTATTCTGGTAACATGTACAGATGAAAGTCATAAAAAGGTCTACAGTCATGTTAAATGAGGGTGTCATTAATAACCTAGAATTTATTTTGTAAAATGCAAATAACTATTGCCTGTGTTTTTTTGGGGGGATGGGGTGGGAGACTGTTCATTATATAAGCCCATTTTGAATAAGTTTAGGGGAAACGGCATCAAGGGGACATTCATGAACTTTGACTGCGTATTGGGAAGAGGATGTTTTTGGGACAACAGAGCACCTGTGTCACTACATGAGCATCTTAGATGCCTATCAACACACACAGGTCAGAAGCTACAATGCTCTGCTGCTATCACTCTTGGTAAAATGGTTTTGCTAACCCTTCCGTCAGGCCTCTTAACTTCACTGAACATAACTGACCGCACTTATATCGATTCTCACTGAAGCCTAGGAACGCAAGAGCTTCCAGCGTAGGAGACCACAGCCTCCTCACTTCTGATGTGGAAAAGCATGTTTGGGGTGAACAGAGCTTCTGCCAGGACCAGGCCCACTCAAAAATTCATCACCTAGTGCCTAAATTATTTTCCATGCCTTTTACCGAACTTCCGCTGGAGTTAGAGCAGGAGTTTGCTCGAAGGCTTGTGCATTTTCAAAGCCTAGGGGTGGAATTTTTCGTGCCTGCTGGCATTGGGGAGCATGGTGGGCATGAGCAGACAATATGGTCGAAGGCCAGAAATCAGTTTCATGCTGTCGTGCAATCGTTTGCTCTGCCCGTTAATGGCGGGCCACGTTTCCTGGCACTGAACATCAGGATTGTAATACAGCGACATATCATTATAAGCCCAGCTCACCGGAATCATCCCCCCCAACGTCAAATTTACCGCCCACGTCAGCAGGAAAACACGCCGGTGCAGAACACGTCTTGACATGCAGAAATTGGAACTTACCACCAGGGCCTTGCTCACATCACGGACATGCGAGGAACAGAAGATGCTGGAGCCTGAAAGCAACAGGATTCTGGCGGAACGTCCGTCGCATGTTGGATCAATTCTCATGAACATGGCTCTGCTGTGAAGCAGCTCACGGGAGGTAGAAGGTCACTATTGAGGGTCTGCTTCGGGACTTCAGTGTATTGGCCATGGTCTGCTACAGATAATTGTGAAGGGGGTGGAGAGGAAGGTGTTGGTTTAATTGGGAGAGGGAGGTGTACCGGCGGGTGGGAGAGGAAGGTCTAGGTTTGACTAGGAGAGGAAGGTATCTCAGGGGTGAGGTTGGGAGGTGGGGAACCAAAGGTGTCAGTGGGGGATGAGTTTGGGAGGGCAGAGAGAGATTACAGGGGGAGGCACCGGAAATGGGAATATGGAATACAGAAACTGGGAGGTACATGTAAGGGGGGAGGAAGGTGCAAGGGAAAGAGTTTGGAGGGGGCGGTGGTGGTTGGGGTTGAGAGGGTGTTGGGGTTAGGGGTTCCAAGTGGGGAAGGAGTCCAGAGGGAGGAAGGAGTCCAGGAGGGGGTAGGAGGAAGGAGGAGGATGTCCAGTTGAACATGCAAGGCAGGGGTCTGTGAGGTCGATGGCTGCCTCCTGGGGAGTGAAATGAGGGTGGGTGTGGTGGGAGGGTATGGTGAGAATGTGAGAGGGCAGAGTGAGCCAGTGGGGTGGGAGGGTGAGGGTGCAATGGTATCGGTAGAAGGGATGGTCAGGGTGGTTGGTGGGGACTCGGAGGCAGACACGAACCCTAGGGGTGGGAAGGAGGAAGTCGAGAAGGTTAATGTGGATGGGGGTGAGATTTTCGAGAAAGGAGGGAAAGTGCACGTTCACCTGGGCATCCCTGAAGGAAAAGGGTTGTACTGGTAGGTCATGGTGGGGATGTGGAAGGTGGTGCAGTGATTGGGCAAATGTCATGGATGACTGGGGGAGGGGAAAGGATGGGGGAAACTAAAGAAGAATGTTATATGCACTAAACCCAAAAGTCAAATCCCATTGTGGGTGGGAACAGGTGCTGCATGGGAGTATGATCAGCGGGTGGGCGGAGATGCAGCTCCTTCCTCCTTCCCACCCCGAGGGTTCGTGTCTGCCTCCGAGTCCCCACCAACCACCCTCACCATCCCTTCTACCGATACCATTGCACTCTCACCCTCCCACCCCACTGGCTCACTCTGCCCTCTCACATTCTCACCATACCCTCCCACCACACCCACCCTCATTTCACTCCCCAGGAGGCAGCCATCAACCTCACAGACCCCAGATAGACAACTGAAAGCAAACCCCAACAGGCAGCATTGAAAACGCTCAGGACAATGTGGTGGGTCTGATATGGGAAGGATATGTGTGCATGAGAGAGCACTTGCATGAGGATCCGAGAGATCCTAGCACACGCACGCTTCTCCCTCCAGAATCTCTCATGGGACAGCTGCATGCAGCAGACCTGCTAGTTTGGGGGTAGGTGGGGGATGCAGTGGGAGGACTTGCAAAGCCTGTCAATTAAGCTGAAAGATACCATTACACATTATTCAGTGAAAGTGAATAAATTTTCAGATTATAAAATGGCAAAATGTGTTCACCAGTGCAACCAATTCTGATCAGAATTTTTTTAACTTTTCTAAGTCTGACACTTCTAGGTGCTGCCCTGATATTTGCAGCAGGGTTGGAGACAGCCTGTGCCGTGGTTGGCCCTGTTGCATCTGATGACTTTGTCGCGGGTCCTCTGGAGACCTGAGGCCTTGAGGGCTCCGGCTTGCTTTGTCAATCCTCCTATGGGCCAGCTGCTCCCCCTGCGGTGACAGAGGACGAGGTTGAGGGGCTCACAGGCTAAGGGAGAAGACAGCTTCTGAGATTCCTGAGTGGATGACCCAGGGGTGTCCAGCTGCCGCTTCTCCTCCCTTATGTTGCCCAAGGGCCTCGGCTTGACTCGTTGAGTGGGAGGAGCAACTGGAGGGAAGTCAAGGTGCGCCTTATACCTCTCGTGTTGTCACTGCAGGAACTCACCCATGGCTATCACAATGGAGTGCAGGTCTGCACACATTTCCGCGTTCTTCTGGACTAGGGCCTCCATGGCATCCACCATCCTTCTCATGGAGACCTCCATATGTGCACATGTGGGTGCCACATCATCAGAGAGCAGGAGGACCCACTTCTCTGACTCACATGCCACTCTGCTGAGGGCTTCCAACAGCTCTGCGTGATGTTCCCCCGCCTTCTGCCAACTCTCCACGATGAGTTGGAAGGCTGAATCCAAAGGTTCATCTTGGGTTTGTGAGTATATGAGTTGAGAGTGATGAGAAGAGTGACTTAGCATGGCGGAATGGATGAGACCATTCATCCTCTTTCAGCACTGGGTGCCTGTCCTCTTTTGCAGGGCAATGGTGCTGCCACTGCCTCTTGTGGTGGATTTGTCACCTTGCTTGCTGGCCTTCACCCAGAGCGGGGGTAGAGGACATCAGGGTGGGCCTCCATGCCATCCAAAACACATTCCAAGGGATGCGACACTGAATCAGGGGCATGCAGTCTTCTTGCCTTTCGGGGCCATGTCTTCTGTGCAGCAGTCCTGGGCTGGAAGCACAGAGAGCTGTACGTGCATCTGCACTTTAAATATGCTGCCTGGGATGAGGAAGTGGAGAGGTGGAAGGGGGACAGGCAAATGAGATGCCGATGTGTTTCCCAGGATTGCATGATTAATGAGATGGGATTGGGATGATACAGGGTGAAAAGCCACCATTGGGCCGATGGGTAAAATGTTCTTTTCCCACTCGCTACTGCACTTAGAGCAAATCTGGGATGATTCGGCCCTATACCCTTCATTCTACACATTTAATTGGGAATTTTATTTCTGTCTGTGCTTAGAGATTTTTTTATTTTTACAAAAGAGTTGGAAATAATTATTTTGGGCCATTTTACTGGCAGTGTAACTATTATTTTCACCCAATTAAAAGGTGTTTGATAAAGTGCTACATAATTGACTTGTTGGCAAAACTGCCCGTGGAATTAAAGGGACAGTGGTAGAATGGATATGAAATTGGATAAAAGACAGAAAACAAAGAACAGAGAAGTGAAGAATTATTTTCTCAGATTGGAGGGGTATTCTCCAGCTGTTGGTTTCCCCCAAAGGTCACATAGGAGCACTGCTCTTTTTGATATATATTTAATGACCTGGACTTAGATATAAGGGAATAATTTCAAAGTTTGCAGATGTCACAAAACTTGGAAATGCAGTAAACAGTGAAGAGGATAGTTTCAGTCTTCAGGAGGACAGGTTCCATGGGCCTGCACATGATAGGTGCGTTTTAATGCTGTGAAGTGATGCATTTTGGTAGGAAGAATGAAGAGAGGTAAAATAAGCTAAATAGTACAGCTTTTTAGGAGGTTCTGGAATAGAGAGGCCTGGGGGTTTATAAAAACATCTTATTTATTTCCCAGCCCACAGAAAATGTTCCATTATTGCCCTAATGAGAGGAGTTTCAATGCATAATGCACTTGCTGACTGAGCACTTCTATTTGATGCCATCATTGAATAAAGACAAAACACTGAGGTTCAGTTATTATTTTGCACTTTATGTAGTGCACAACATTCATTTGCTCAGTCTTAAATGAGGTTCAAACTTAATCAAATAATTCTAATTCATGGCTCTGTTTGAGGTAGTTGAACTAGAATGTATAAGCTCTACAATTAAGAGATTCAGTGCACAAAGGGAAAGTACTGTAAAAACTAATGCTACCAGTTTGATCTGCAAGGCGCATTTCAATGCTTTTGCCTGAAAAGAATTAATACAACATCCAGCACTGTTATTAGCGGGTAGTCATTTATTATTTAACAACATGTTCACTCAGCTATATGTGATTGGGATGGGGAACAAACCTGTAAACTGTCCTTTCCAACTAGATTTATGATTTCATAATGGCTAATGTATAGAGGAAACTTTCCCCTTTGATAAGTATAGAGTAGAGCTGAGCATTTATCATATAATTCTTTGGGTACAGTAGCATAGTGGATAGTACATACAGGCACTAGTAATCTAGAGTTCTATATTAATGATCCTGGAACATGAGTTCAAATTTCACCACAGCAGCTAGGGAATTTAAATGTCATTAATTAAATTAATCTGAAATGAAAAACTAGTACCGGTAATGGTGACCATACAATTACTGGATTGTGGTAAAAACCTACATGGTTCATTAACATCCTTTCGGGGAGGAAATCTGCTGTCTTTAACCAGTCTAACCTATATGGGACTCCAGATCTGTAATAATGCGGTTGTCTCTTAACTGTTATCTGAATTGGCCCAACAAGCCACTCTGTTGTTTAGGGATGGGCATGATTAACTGCTGACCTTGCCAGCGACGCCCATATCCTGTGAATGAATAATAAAGAATTCAACCTAGCAAATTGTAAAGTCCTGTATTTTTTTCAATAAAATCATTAAAAATAAAGGTTTTCCTTTATATGTTACTTCAATTCATAGTAAATTAGCAAAGAACAGCGAATCTAATTACCACATCTACATGCTACATTCTGACAAGCTACTACTATGGAAACCATTAATTTCTGTCATTACTTAAATACCAGGCTGCATTTTACCCTCCCCAGCCTGCAGGTTTGAAGGCAGGGGGGCACGTAAGATCCAGCAGGTGGCCTTTCTGCTGTCTATCCACCCACTCCCAATCTGCTTCAAATTTTACGGGGAGGCAGGGGAGGCATCTGGTGGCCTGCTCACCCTTGGGTTTATTGAGACCCTTAAGGGCTAATTAGTGGCCAATTAAGGGCCTCAACCCACTGCCATTGCTATTTTACTGACAGCAGGCGTTGACCCATGCCAAGTGGGAAACCCGGCAGCTTTAACTGTTCAGGCTGGTGTCAGGCAAGAGAGGTGGGGTGCCTCCTTTGTGGGTTCCCTGGGCCCATTGGAGGCACCACCTCTAAAAGATAATCCCTCCCTTTTACCCTCCCCCATTGCCTCCTGATCCTTGCTCCCTACCTTCTTCATTCCCCTTGCTGAGACCCTCCTCCCTGGACTTACCTTGGCTGCTTAGGGTGGTGGGACTGCCTGTAGTCCCAGCAGTGGCCAGAGCTCCCATTGGTGCTACGGGGATTACAGGGCTGGCAGCCATCTGATTGGCTGGCAGCTCTCTAAGACAATACTTCATCCTGAGAAAGGGGTGGAAGTCTCACCTTAAAGCAGCTAACACTGCTACTGGTGTTAAACTGCTGCAGGGCAGTTGTTGGGATTGCGGATGTTCTCCCCTATGACATTATAGCCGGGCTAGTGGAGGATTGTGGTGCCCTGTAAAATCCAGTGTACAAATTCACACAATGATATGATTCACATTTACATTTTTCCTCTAGTATATAAAGTCCTACATAAATACAGTACATAAATATGCCAAAATACATTAATACATATTTCCCCATGGCCTCTTATTACAGTCTATTTGCTAGCTAAATTCAATTCATTGTGCAGACAGTGACAATATGATCGGGTTATAAAGATTAATGAGGCAAAAAAAATTGAAAGGAAATTAAACAAATGGGAAGAAACTAAAGAGATAAAGAACTGGGAAAGATGGTGGAGAATGCTGTAAGAGAACTGTGAAAGGATTAAAGGATTAATTCAGTGATCAGGGTTACTCACACGCTTAGCAGTATTCTGAAGACTAATGGAAGAGCCATTCAACGGGGAAAGTGTACACAGCAGGATGTGTGCTTCTCTATTAAGTTTGACTATTTGGAGTGTTTTAACCTTGAAAAATGACACCAAATGGTCCCTCTATCACTATATAAAAAGAAAGTTTTGTATCTTGAATTTTGCAATAGATAGCTTTACAATGTAAATTGTAGCCTGTGTTTCTGCGAAAATTCTGTCTGAGTAAGGAAGCAATTCCAAATGACTCTGTCATTTTCAGTTTTTCAATAGATAATAACCATGGGAAAAGAATGTTTGTTATTTTATCTGCTTTTTGGAAAACTTCCATGGAAATAAACAGCTTTTTTTAATATATTAACAAACCCCAATGAAGAGCGACGACTGAACTGAAGGGCTTTTTTTTAATTCATTCATGGGATGTGCACATCACTGCAGAGGTGCATTATAATCCATCCCTAATTGCCCTTGAGGAACTATTGGTGAGCCACCTTCCTGTTAAGCTGTAGTCCATGTAATGTAGGTGCTCCCATAATGCTGATAGGGAGGCAATTCCAGGATTTTTACCAAGAGACAGTGAAGGAACAGTGATTTAGCTCCAAGTCAGGACTTAGAAGGAGAAGCTACAGGTGGTGGTATTCCCACTCATGCTGCCCTTGTCCTTCTAGGTGGTAAAAGTTGCAGGTTAGAAAGGCGCTGACAAGAGAGGCTTGCCAAAATTGACAAATATAGGAGAGAAAATTAGGCAAATCAGTATGTGGTAATTAGGCAACACTGAACTCAGTCTTTTAAAGCTTGTGGATTGTGTGGGAAGTGAATCTAAAAAGCTGCATGGTTGTTACTTGCTGAAAAAGAATTAGATTAGGTGACTACAAAACGAGAACATGAGCAATTCAGAGGAATCTAAAATGTTCAATGGCTCGTAATTCATTGTAAGTTATTAATTTTTTTAACAGTTTAATAGTTTAAAAACTCAGTTGTAAGTTTTATTTAATTCATTCAATAATTGCAGCAAATCAACAGTGAAGTACACGGCCAGTGGTAATTCAGAACTCACCCCACCCTGTTCCTACCATCCATCACCCTTCCTGTTCCCAAAATCAAAGTGATCCTATGCAAGAATCTTAATTAACCCCTCAAAGATTGGGAGCTAAATTCAATTATCCTCAAAAGTGGGTATGGGGATTGCAATGTATGACTATCTCATTCCCATTTGTCGCAATGCAGGCAGCATGCTGACTTTATTCTATCTGCTGATCCGAATAATTTCAGTGTATGGTTAGTGCTAACCATGCTGTTGATTGGCCGGACCCATTAACGTGGTGAATATTGTGTGTGGTAAGCACCATTTAAAGCCCACCTGCACTGTTTAAAGGAAGAGGTGCATTCTGGCTGGAGCAAATGTGGGCGGTTGTGTAGGAAGGGAATCTGACCTGGGAAACAGAAAGAATGGCTAAAAATGAGAGAGCACAGGCCCAAGGTTTTCAGATGCTACACTGGAGGGCTTGGTAGCAGAGATGGAAAGGAATAGAAATCCTGTATACTCAGGGACCAGAAGGTCCATCAGCATCAAGCTCAGAAGGCAGTGGGAGCAAATAGCTGGCCAAATTATCCCGTAATCGTAATCAATGCTAATCTCTCCCCTTTGTGTTTGGGCATTAACCCTTACATTATGGTCACTACACACACATTTAACTCATCCATCTTGTTACAAATCACTCGATCCAGTAATCTTTCTCCTCTGGCAGATATACAGCTTGAAAAGAGAATTTAGGAATTCCATTCTATTTTACTCTGTTTACTCCCTTCCAGTCTTAATCAATTAGTGTGTAATTCAGATCATCTGGAGTAATAATTTTGTCTACATTTTGAATTCTCTGATCTTTTCATTTTCCTCCCACAATTAGGGGTTCTGTAATCCAATCACAAATGTGAAAGTTTCTCTTTATCTTTTATCTTCAAATATTTATTTTTCCTGCATATCGTTCCTCTCTACAACAAGTATTTTCTTCTTCACAAAAAGCAACTTATTCATTCATGGGATGTGGGCGTCGCTGTCCAGGTCAGCATTTATTGTCCATCCCTGGTTGCCCTTGAGAAGGTGGTGGAGAGCTGCCTTCTTGAATTGCTGCAGTCCCTGTGGTGTAGGTACCCACAGTGCTGTTAGGGAGGGTGTTCCAGGATTTTGACCCAGCAACTGTAAAGGAACGGCGACATATTTCCAAGTCAGAAAAGTGAGTGGCTTGAAGGGAAGTTGCAGGTGGTGGTGTTCCCAAGCATCTCCTACCCTTGCACTTCTAGATGCTAACATTCGTGGGTTTGGAAGGTGTCTTGGTGAGTTGCTGCAGTGCATCTTGTAGATGGTACACACTGCTGCTACTGTGCATTGATGTTGGTAGGAGTGAATATTTGTGGATGGGGTGCCAATCAAGCGGGCTGCTTTGTCTTGGATGGTGCCAAGCTATTGAGTGTTGTTGGAGCTGCATTCATCCAGGCAAGTGGAGAATATTCCATCACTGTCCTGACGTGTGCCTTGTAGATGGTGGACAGGCTTTAGGGAGTCAGGAGCTGAGTTACGCACCACTGGATTTCTAGCCTCTGACTTGTTCTTATAGCCACAGTGTGTATATGGATAGTCCAGTTCAGCTTCTGGCCAATGGTAACCCCCAGGATATTGGTAGTGGATATTCATTGAATGTTAAGGGGTGATGGTTGGATTCTCTCTTGTTGGAGATGATCATTGCCTGGCACATGTGTGGCGCAAATGTTACTTGCCTTTTGTCAGCTCAAGCCTGGGTATTGTCCAGATCTTGCTGCATTTGAACGTGAATTGCTTCAGTATCTGTGTAGTCATGAATGGTGCTGAACGTTGTGCAATCATCACTTCTGACCTTATGATGGAAGTAAGGTCATTGATGAAGCAACTGAAGATGGATGGCCTAGGATTCTACCCCGAGGATCTCCTGCAGTTGTGTTCTGAAACTGAGACGATTGACCTCCAACAACCACAACCATCTTCGTTTATGCTCAGTATGACTCCAACCAGCGAAGAATTTTCCCCCTGATTCCGATTGACTCCAGTTTTGTTAGGGCTCCTTGATGCCACACTTGGTCAAGCGCTGCCTTGATGTCAAGGGCAGTCACTCTCACCTCATTAATTCATCTCTTTTGCCATATTTGAACCAAGGCTGCAATGAGGTCAGGAGCTGAGTCGCCCTGGCAAAACCCAAATTGAGTGTCAATGAGCAGGTTATTGCTAAGTAAGTATCACTTTAAAGCACTGTTGATGACCCCTTCCATCATCTTACTGATGATTGAGAATAGGCAGATGGGTCAGTAATTGACCAGTCGGATTTGTCCTGCTTTTCATGTACAGAAAATACCAGGGCATTTTTCCACATTGCCGGGTAGATTCCAATGTTGTAGCGGTACTGGAATTGCTTGGCTAAGGGCGCAGCTAGTTCTGGAGCACAAGCCTATAGTACTATTGCTGGAATATTATCAGGGCCCATAGCCTTTGCAGTATCCAGTGCTTTCAGCCGTTTCTTGATATCATGTGGAGTGAATCGAATAGGCTAAAGACTGGCACCTGTGATGCTGGGGACTTCTGGAGGAGACCAATATGGAAATTCCACTCGGCACTTCTGGCTGAAGACTGTTGTGAATGCTTCAGCTTATCTTTTGCACTGATGTGCTGGGCTTCCCCATTATTGAGGATGGGGATATTTTTGGAGACTCATCTTCCAGAGAGTTGTTTAATTGTCCACCACCTTTCATGACCAGATGTGGCAGGATTGCAGAGCTTAGATCTGATCTGTTGGTTGTGGGATTGCTTAGTTCTCTCGATCACTTATTGCTTATGCTGTTTGGTACGCAAGTAGTCCTGTGTTGTAGCTTCACCAGGTTGACACTTCATTTTTGGGTATGCCTGGTGCTGCTCTGGTATGCCCTCCTGCACTCTTCACTGAACCAAATTTGATTCCCTGACTTGGTGGTAATGTAAAGTGGGGGATATGCCAGGCCATGAGGTTACAGATTGTGTTTGAGTACAATTCTGATGCTGCTGATGGCCCACAGCCCCTTCTGGTTGCTCAGTCTTGAGTTGCTAGATCTGTTTGAAATGTATCCCATTTAGCACAGTGGTAGTGCCATACAACACGATGTAGGGTATCCTCAATGTGAAGCCAGGACTTCATCCCCACAAGGACAGTGTGTTGGTCACTCCTACTGATACTGTCATGGACAGATGCATCTGTGGCAGGCATGTTGGTGAGGATAAGGTCAAGTATTTTTTTTCCTCTTGTTGGCTCCCTCACCACTTGTTGCAGACCCAGTCTAGCAGCTATGTCCATAGGGTTCGGCCAGCTCGGTCAGTAGTGGTGCCACCAAGCCACTCTGGGTGGTGGAAATTAAATTTCCCCACCCAGAGTACGTCTGCACCTTGCCACTGTTAGGGGAAGAAAGTAAATACGAATTTATGGTAAGGGAGAATTTATTGAAAAGGAATGAATTACTTAAAATCTCCAGGCAACCAGGGCTACCAAGCACATTGGCAGTTAAAGGTTACCAGATGAACCTTGCACAGCCTTAGGGCCTGCAAACAACAGAAAGGCCTTGGGAGCCAGACTGCAGTCAGAGCATTGGCAATAACACTAAGATTAAGTGTGCTCTTCAACAGATAGGGGAAGAACAGATGGTCCTAGTTTAGGTAGGAGGGAAGGTCTTTGCCTGGGTGAAAAATAGGGACATACGATGCATGTACCTCTTACCAGAGATGTCTGTTTAATGTAAACCTATATGTTTTCAAGATCGGAATCTGAAAACTGTTCTTGTATGTGACCAATAATGTATAAATATGTTGAACACTTGTAATTTAGCAGAGTACTGTCTCAAGCTGCATTGAGATGGTTCTCCCCTTGCAATTACTCAAATAAACAATCGTGACCTGTACCTGAGACGCCTGTGGTCCGTTTGTCAAAGTGACCGCAACACCACTCTCAGTGCTTCCTCCGAGTGGTGTTTAACATGGAGGAGCACTGATTCATCAGCTGAAGGGACGTGGCAATCAGCAGGAGGTTTCCTTGCCCATGTTTGACCTGATGCCATGAGACTTCATGGGGTCTGGAGTCAATATTGAGGACCCAGGACAACTCCGTCCCGACTGTATACCACAGTGCCACCATCTCTGCTGGGTCTTTCCTGCCAGAGATGGTGATGGTGGTGTCTAGGACATTGTCTGTAAGATATGATTCCATGAGGATGACTAAATCAGGCTGTTGCTTCACTGGTCTGTAGGGCATCTCTCCAATTTTGGCACTAGCTCCCAGATGTTAATAAGGGGATCTTTGCAGGATCAACGTGGCTGAGTTTGCCATTGTCATTTGTCATGCCCAAGTCCATTCCAGGTGTCTGTTGAGTTTCATTTGCAGATTGATGCAACTGAGTGGCTTGCTAGACTATTTAAGAGTCAACCACATTTCTGTGGGTCTGGAGTCACATGTAGGGCTGACCAGATAAGGACGGCAGGATTCTTTCCCTAAACACCACACCCTTGGTTGTGAACTGTCTTGCTCAGCTGAAGAAACTTGGTGGGATGGAAATGGTGAACAGGAATGAAGTTTGTTCTGGGGACCAAAGACAATGGCTTCAGTCTTCTCATTATTTAGATGCAGCAAGTTTCTGCTCATCCGATGCTGGATGTAAGACAGTCGATTGTCCACATGAGGCAGAGCTGAGTGTTGTCAATGTACATGTAAAACCCGATATTGTGTTTTCAGATGACGTTGACGAGAGATAGCATGTAGATGGGAAAGAGAATGGGAAAAGATTTTTTTTTACTTATTCCGTCCCTCCTAAATATATGGCTTATGGCCATATTTTGTTTTGAGTCTTTGGTTTGCTATGACATAATTCTTTCCAGTTTGAAAAGTTACATAGCTGACCATAGCTTTATCATTTGAAATCTGCATTTAACACTACTCCTTTTTCCTTAATTTCTTTCTGCCCAAGCAAACACCTTGTGCCTTTATCTCAGTTTTATTCCTATTTTTCATTGGTTAATTTGATTCGCTTTTCTTCTTCCACTCCTGTCTTGTTTTTATTTTCAATGATGAACACAGGCTGACGACATTGTAGCTGAGCTAACCTTACTGATAACACATATTCCTAAAATAAACACATATCTGCAGTAACTGAATTCTATCAAGACAGGCTTAAACATGTAGTATCTGACCTTCAACTCCCAGGTCAAGAGACCCCCCCATATCTTTTACAGAGTACCATATAGTATTTAATACTGGAGTGACTACCATAATCAACTATTAACATGACATTTCCTTTGAAAAAAAACACCTGTTATACAACTCAAGCACACAAAATCTCTTATCTATTCTTTCTCACTTTGTTTTGTTATGTCTATTTTGGCTTTTACTCATCTTTGTATCTCTGTGGGTTTTTTCACAATTCTTCCACTGGATGTTCTGAATGGTGACAGAGGTGATTTTGAAGGACAAGGGGTCTTCTTCAGCTTTGTGTCAGTATCACCCCTTGGATAGTTTTCAGGACTCTCAGGCTTTGTCTGGTTATCTGTTGCTTCACTGGTGCATTCTGGTTTTTGATCTTCAACTACACTTTCTAGTTCAGAGCAGGGTTGTGTTTCATTTTTTTTCTGTAAGAATTTCCGGTTTCTCCTGTAATGTTCTCTGCTTGGAGTCTGCGCTACATAAGGCCTTGGTTCTCCTGTGATTCCTGTGACAACAGCAGGATTCCAGATCCCTTCATGCTGGATCCTCAGTGTCTCTCCCATGTTCAGGTGAGGCGGAGGTCAGACGCCTCGATCAATATACACTTTCTGCTTCTGCTGTCTCGGTTTGAACATGTCCTGTATGCTGTAGCTCACTGGCTGTGGAATTAACAGTTGGGGTGCAGTTGGAAGCTTAGTCCTTAGTCTTCTCCCCATCAGGAGCTATGCTGGAGATGATCTAATGCCCTCAAATGGAGTATTCCTGAAATCCAGCAGAGCCAGGTAGGGGTATCTTCCGTCGCCTTTGCCTTCTTCAGCAGGTGTTTAAGGTCTGCGCAGTATGTTCTATCATTCTGTTGGATTGTGGATATTTTGGACATGAGGTAGTGTGGCAAAACTCCCAATCCTGTGCAAATTTGAGAAACTCAATGCCTAATAATTGTGGACTGTTATCTGAGATGAGACTGCAGGTATGCTATGGTAAGCAAAAATTGATTTTAAATGATTTATTACAGTGATGCTCTTACTATCATTTCTCAGCAGCACAGACTCAAAAATGTTTGAGTAATGATCCACTGCTAGTAGGTACTCACTGTTGTCAAATGTGAACAGCTCGACTCGAATTTTCTGCCAGGGCCTCTCTGGAACACTGTGTGGGTGAAGTGGTCTTTTGTTGCGATTTACTGTACTTTTGGCACATTGCACATGCATTAACCATTTCCCGGATTTGTGCTCCCATTCCAGGCCAAAACGTTACATCTCAAGCTCTTCTCTTGCATGTTTCTATACTGAAGTAATTTTCATGTATGCGCTGCAGCATTTCTTTCCTCAGTGTTACAGGAATTATGATCTTTTCTCCCTTGAAAAGTATTCCTTCTGCTACATGAAGTTCCTTACAAAAGTTCCAGTACTCTGGTACAGCAGAAGGGGCTCCGCTCCGATGTATGGGCCAGCCAGTTTGCACAGTCTGCTGCAGGTTTCTCAGGGTGGCATCGTTCTTGGTCACTTCCCTGATCTCATCCAGTTTGGTTACAGGCACAGGTAAGTCCTTTAACATATGAACCTGTGCTTCTGTTTCTTTATCCTCTTTCTCCATAATAAGTAGGCATGCACATGACAGAGTGTCTGTGATGTACATTTCCTTGCCGTTTGTATTTAACTCTGTCCTGGTACTTCTGCAGACACCTTAGTAATCTTTGGATTCATGGTGGTGCACAGTTCAGGGGCATTTTAAGCATAGCTTCCAAAGGCTTATGATCAGACCCTGCCTCTATGACTTTGTCATAGACAAACTGGTGGAAGTGTCCTAGACCAAACACAATTGCTAGCTTTTCTTTCTCTATTTGGGCGTACCACTGCTGTGTTTCAAACATTGCCTTTGAAGCTTATGCCTCATTTTGCAAGAGGACAGCTGCCAGGCCAGTCTTTGAAGCGTCCACTGAGATTGTGACTAGCTGACTGTCATCATAATACTTTAAACTGGTGCCTGGTCAGTGTTCTCTTCAGACTGGTCAAAGCTTCCTGGTGACTTTGTTCCCAATGCCATTCCGCATCATTTTGTAGAAGTTCTCTGAGAGGCACTGTCAGGCCTGACATGTTTGGAATGAATTTCCCAAGATGGGTCACCATTCCCAAAAACCTCTCCAAGTCTTTCACACATTCTGGGGGTGGCATGTTCACGCCTGCTTCGATGTTAAACTGATCTGGCTTCAGTCCCTCACTTGTTAGTACAAGTCCCAAGTACTTGATTTCATGAAGACCTATTTTGCACTTTTCCTTCTTCAACTTGAGGTTCCTTTCTCTAGCTCTGGCCAGCACCTGCCTCAGTCTGTGGTCATGTTCTTCACATGAGGCTCCCCAGACAAGCACATCATCGATATAGGTTTCCACACCCTCTAACCCTTCAAATAGCTGCTGCGATGTTCTGTGGAACACCTCCAGAATTGAATTAATGCCAAAAGGTCAGCGTAAAAACCTGTATCACCCATATGGCATATTGAAGGTACAGAGATAGGAGCTGTGTTCATCCAGCTTAACCTGCCAAAAGCCTGAACTCGCATCCAAGACTGAATAGTATTTAGCACCAGCTAGCTTACATGTGATCTCTTCTACTGTGGGCAGCTGGTAATGCTCTCTTTGCACTGCCTGGTTCAGGTCTCCAGGATCCAGACAGACTCGTAGATTCCCATCTGATTTTTCTATAATTACAAATGGATTAACCCACTTTGTCGGTTCTTTAATTTTCTTGATGATGTGAAGTTTCTCCATTCTGTCCAATTCTACTTTCAGTCGGTTTCTCAGCATTACTGGTATTTTCCTGGGCTGGTGTATTTTGGGTGTCACAGTTTCGTCAATCTTGATGGTGTGTCCTACTTTTAAGCAGCCAATCCCCTGGAACACATCTTTATGCTCACTCAGGATGTCATAATCAGTGACAGTCATTATTCTCTTCATTAGCTTCAGAGTTTCACAAGCTTTGATTCCAAGACTGGGTTTTGCATCAGTTTTCACCACTATGAATGGAAGTGCTGGAGACTGTTTTTTGTCATTCACTTTCAGTGTCCACTTGCCTTCAACAGCAAGTTTTTCACTTGTGTAGGCAGAGAGCTTCACTTTTGTTTTAGTTAGCTGTTTTTTTTTTGCTTAACTTACGATACAGGTTTATGGGAATGACATGTGCTTGTGTACCTGTGTCAAGCTTGAAATTCACCATCATATTGGCAATTTTTAAATCAGACTTCCATTCATCTTCTTTAGAATTTGTTGTTACTGCAGTAATGAAAAGTTCAGTTTCAGTGCGCACTTTCTTTGATTTACACACCTTAGTAAAGTGATTTAGTTTATCACAGTTTTTACACTGCTTTCCATAGGCCGGATAGCTACATGGCAAATGCTCTGTTCTGCATCAGCTACATTTAAATGTTTTGCAGTTATATAGCAGTTTTAAATAGCAGTTTTGTTCTTTTTACATTCAGACAGTCTATTTGTTCTCTCCCGGGGCTATTTCTGTTTAACTGCATCTAGCCGCTTAACTGTGTACAGATTATCATCTTCTGTCATCTGTTTAATTTGCCATTTCATTGTCTCTGCCACTCTGCAGATATCTATTGCTTTCTCCAGCGTGAGATCAACTTCTCTCAAAAGCCATTCTCTTGGAGAGTCATTTGCAGTTTTGCAAATTATTCTATCTCGGATGAGTGATTCCTTATTTTTTCAGTCATGAGATGTGGGCTTTGCTGGCTGGGCCAGCATTTATTGCCCATCCCTAGCTGCCCTTGAGAAGGTGGTGGAGAGCCACCTTCTTGAACTGCTGCAGTCCTTGTGGTGTAGGTACACCCACAGTGCTGTTAGGGAGGGAGTTCCAGGATTTTGACCCAGTGACGGTGAAGGAACACTGATATATTTTCAATTCAGGATGGTGAATGACTTGGAGGGGACCTTCCAAGTGGTGGTGTTCCCATCTATTTGCTGCCCTTGTCCTTCTAGATGGTAGTGGTTGTGGGTTTGGAAGGTGCTGTATAAGGAGCCTTGATGAATTGTTCAAGATCTCCAAATTCACACAATTTAGCTTGTTTTCTTGGGTCAGTTATGTATTAACTAATGTTGTCACTGCTTTGTGTGCAGATAAAAAATCGATATCTTTCATACGTGATGTTTTTAAAATTAAAGACATCCAGACATCTTCAAAGATTGTCCTTACCTTGAGGAGTTGCCATGGAATTAATATCCTCTATTTTACTTGGATTGGTACATATGCCAGCACTGGAATAAATAGAACAGAAGAAACGGATCTCCTGCATGTTGATGGCACAATTCAGACCAAAAAACACCAACTCTTCATTATATGCTGCTTGCATCAATAAGTGCTTATTATGGTCATGTTCTTGCTTTGCTCTTCCCACCACAGCTATGCCAACCATGATATGGATACATCCTAGTACAGTGTGCATAATGCAGTCCATGTGAGCTTAAAAGAAATCTTGGCTAACATAGCCTGAAAGGAAATTGTTGAAAACTATGTAATCTGAATGTGGTATGAAAGGTAGTAAGCTCTTGGGACTTCTATGCGAGATGTACTGACCAGTAACCATGCTTGACATCAAGTTTTGAGAAGAAATTTGCACCTGAAAATCTCTGATTGAACTCTTCTAATGTGGGCATTTTATAAGGACAACATTTCAAAGCTGCATTTAAATGTTATGGATCGTGGCATACTCTCATTGATCTGTCCTTCTTTATCACACGTGATTGAGCTGCACCAATCTGTGTGCTCTTGTACACTTCTAATGATTCCATCTGTCTCCATTTTGTCTGGTTCAACCTTCAATTTGTTTTGCATGTGGATACTGCACTTACTTGCATTCTCCTGTAAGTGTAATGTTGCAGCTCCCTGGAAACTGCAAATTTTGTCAAAACATCCTGCATATTTCAATGTTAGGGCATGAACTGAAGTGATAAGAGTATTTTGTGAGGTAAATCCATCTTGTGGTATCTGACTTGTTCCATGGATTGTTACTAGTGTGAGATTTCAATATGCCAGTAGACCTGCAAGTGCTGGACCTTTAGTTTCCACAATGTGGACTATCTGTGGCACCCAGGGGATTGATCGTATTTGCACTCCAGAACTATGGATCCTGCACATGGAATTAGTGAACCATTATATGCTAAAGGTTTCACAGCAACAGGTTTCCCATGGCCTTCCACATCTGTGGATACATGTTTTTTTGAATTCACAAAGGTAGTATGTTGGCACTTGCCCCTGTGTAAATCTTAGCCAATAACAAAAAGTTATCAACTTACTTAGGACAGATAATTTGAATCTTGGCAATCACTTTAGACGGTGTGATGACATTCACATTTTCCACAGGATTGTTGGTGTGAAACATGCATTCACTGCTCTTTGTCTCATCATGCACATCATCATCATTTGCTGGTTTGTCAATCACTTCATGTGTATGTTTCTGATGGTATAGCAAATGGTCAGTCTTATTTCTTGAAGGTTCTCACTGTGTACAGTCTATTTGGATCAGTGCATGGCCCTTTGTAGCTGCATAGGCCTTTGCTCTAGTGCACTGCCACTGCCACATGCCCTGTATTATTGCTGAAAAGCCTGGCATTTCCTTGGTGCATGTAGAAGACCACAACTTCCACGTGTCTTGCTCGGTTTCGTGTTCTAGTGAGTGCATCAACAATTGAGGTTGTACTTAGGACCTGTAAGCTTTGTTGAGCTACAAGGATCACTTCATACACATGTCCATCCTTCAGTAGCCCTTCAATGCTATATGCTTTGGGCTAGTCTACCAGATTGTTCTAGGGTTCTTCCATGGGATTGCATTCGATCACCAACTCAACAATTCTGTCTGCTCAGACTGTGTTTGAAAAATCACAATGCATACCCTTTTCCCTGCAACTGCGGACAATGTGGTCTATGGATTCTGTAGGCTGTTGTCGAAATGACATCAACTCTAGTCAATCAATATGGAAGTTTAATTTGATTCTGAACTGGTCTTCCAATGTAGTCCGTATATCTTATGGATCCTTTGGCTTGGCTGCTGTTAATCCTGACATCTTCAGCCTCTATAGTCCTTCATTCCCAATTGCTAGGTGAATTTTTATAACTTGGTTATCTGGATCCGGTACATCTGGATCAAGAAACAATAGCTCTGTGTGCTGTTTAAATATTTTGAATTTGGTTTGTAGGTCTGCTGCATTCCAATGCAAACTGGGGAATTTTGTGGACATTCTGACAATATCCCTTTGACTTTCCTTCTTTAGTAGTGCCTGGGATGAGTGCCGCTGTAGCTGCTTTTGTGCAACTTTCTCAAGCTCCGCCCACAAAGGCAAGTTGTGATGGGAACACACCATGGAGTAATGACATTTTTGTTTTTTATTCAATTTATCATTCAGAAACCCCCAAAGCCACCCTTTTGAATGCAACTTTCTCTGGCCCAATTTTCATGACTCATTTTTTTTGCTTGACTTTCTCTTTCTTGCTATCAATCGAGCCTACACCCTAGTCACTTGTGTGTCCCAACTGAGCTAACCCAGTGCTGGTCCTCTCGATGCACTGTCCTATTCACTGAACTGACAGGCTATGAGCTGCAATCTCACTAAAAGGGATTCATCAGCTTACCAGCTCTTTACTTCAGTACTATCTTGGTTCTGTGTCTTCAAATCTTGTCTGTGCAATCAGCATACTGTGAGTTCAACACTCTACGCGGCTGGGACTTTGTTGCAGTCTGACCAAAACATCAAGGGTTGTCTCATGACATATAAATTGATTTAAGGACATTCACCATGTCATACATGTATTTAACCTTGCTGCCCCCATTCTTAACACTGCTGATCAACTTGTTGTGTTATTATAATGCTTTCAGACCTTGGAGTTATTTACTGTACAAGATACAATGCACCAATCACTCATACGGGATTGGGTAAGCACATTGTGTGTTCATTTATTGAGACTAGGCACATGTGAACAATTGTACATAATGACAAATCTTGAAGACATCAGAGCTATGAGCGTGTGTTGTGCTCAAAGCAAAAATGAAACTAAAGCTGGATCGCATGACACATTTCTCTTCTAGTGATGTCATGCTGCTATCCTTAAAGGCATATTACAACAACATGCCATCCAGTAACTACCCTCTGGTTTTTCATGCTTTGCCTGAAATGCAGATAATACATAGGACTGCCACAGAACAAAGGCATCATGATTGTTGACATGATACAGGCATTGACCTGCATGGTACATTGAGCATGGTCACAGACTGGCTGGACATTAAGTGAGTGGAATCCCTTCTTGTTGCAGTACAATTCAGAATTCACATGAAGTGCCCAAGAGGTGACATTTGTGTAGTCAATACCATCCATGTATCATGGAGAAGTCTGCAATCGTGGAAAGAAAGAATAAATGTATTCAACTCTCTTTACATACAGAATCTCAGTGATCTGCCTTATGCAAAAGCAGATAACAAACTGGGAGTTATTACAAAACTTGCCTGCTCCAGCCTGCAAGGAGCCTGACGTATAAACTTTCATGGACCTGCACACCTTCAGCCATTGTGATCCTCCTCTGTCCTGAGGCTGTAGTTTGGACTTCAACAGTTGGCAGATTTCAGTGAGCACCTCCATTGAGGCAGAAGTATCTGCCCCACTCTTCCTCATTGAGGTTGAGGTAGGAGAATTGTTTCCTGAAAACACTGGGTGGATATGGTCTCCCACTTTGAGCCCTTATCCCCACTCCTCCTCATTGCTGTTCGAACAGTTTGTTCTTCTTTGTGTCATCACTGCTCATTTTCCCCATCATGTTGCAGGCCAAGGGGGATAGCAAATATCCCAGAGCAAATGGTCTGACCAGATCTAAGGTCAGAAGCAAGGCCTCCATCATGTCCCACACACTTAGGTGTCAGCAAATTTAAATAGTAGCACAAATCACCAAACACAAACACTAACTTAGCAGCAGCCAGCAGAAATTCATCAATAACTAACCTGAAAACACCTGATCTTTATAGATAGCACCAGTGAGATTTCCTTTCTGCTGCTGAGTGCATGTTCAGTTGTGCATAGTTAAGAGGCCAAATCCTGAAGCATTCAGTTTGAAATTCACACCACTGGTGTCAAATCAATGTTACATGCTAACTGGTGTCAAGATCTGCAGCTCTGCCTACTCCTGGCACATGCTCCTTATACCTATGCTAACACCCTCAGCAAAAAAGTGCCAGGTTTTTGTTTCCAGGATTGTGTCAGAATGGAGGTGGGCATAATGGCACCAATGTCAGGTGTTACAATGTCCCACCTCTGCTCCCAACTCTGCCGATTTCACGAAAGTGGGAGAAGAGCAGAAAAGTGAAGTCACCCACATCATTAATTGGGTGCATTTTGGTAACTAAGCAGCTCATTAAGAGCTGGCCTTGTAAGATTCAAACCTTTCAAGGGTGGGTGGCCATTGGGAACTGTGTAAAGCTGGACAGCTCCAGAACACTAGTGGGACTCAAGTTTCTCACTCTCAAACTGAACTTGAAATTGTAGCATGGTATGATCACTCTTCCCTAGAGGATCCTTTACTATGAGATCATTAATTAATCCCATTTTATAATACAAAACCAATCGAGAATAGCCTATTCCCTGGTTGGTTCTATAACATATTGCCCCAAGAAACAATCTCTGATACATTCTATGAACTCTCCCTTGAGGCTGCCCTTGCCAATTTGATTAGTCCAGTCGATATGCATATTAAAATCACCCATGATTATTGTTGTGTCTTTGTTACATGCTCCCAGTATTTCCTGGTTTATACTGTGCCCTACTGCTAAAGTACTGTTTGGGGACCGAAAGATTACTCCCACCAGGGACTTCTTTCCATTGCTATTTCTTATTTCTACCCAGACTGACTCTACGTCTTGCTTTCCAGTGCCTACATCATTCCTCACTATAGCACTGATCTCTTCCTTTACTAACAAAGCTACTTTTCCTTCCTGCCTATCCTTCCAAAACACTGAGTACCCTTGGATATTCAACTCCCAAACCTATTCTCCCTGTAACCACGTCTCAATAATCACCACCAAATCATACCTATTAATCTCTATTTGCGCTGTTAACTCATTAGTTTTATTCTGAATGCTACACGCACTCAGATACAAAGCCTTTAAGTTTGCATTATTGTCAATTTTCCCTACTCTTATATGATTCTTTGGTGCAATATGGCATTCACACACTCTGTCCCTTCCTTTCACTTTTTGGTAACAATCAGCCTTGTCACTAACCTGCACTCTTACCCTCTCCTTAAACTTTGACTTTTTTATATTTCCATGCAACTGAACCCTCCCCCCCCCGCCCCCCATTATTTAGTTTAAAGCCCAATTTACAACCCTAGTTATGTGATTCACCAGGACACTGTTCCCAGCCTGATTCAAGTGGAGCATGTCCGAGCGGAATAGCTCCCTCTTTCCCCAGTACTGGTGCCAATGTCCCATGAATTCAAACCCATTTCTTGAACACCAATCTTTGAGCCACGCATTTATCTCTTTAACCTTATTGACCCTGTGCCAATTAGCTCATGGCTCAGGTAGCAATCCGAAGATTATTACCTTTTTGGTTCTGCTTTTTAATTTAGCCCCTAGCTGTTCGTATTCCCTCAGCAGAACCTCTTTCCTCATTCTACCTATTTCGTTGGCACCACTATGTAGACACGACAACTGGATATTTCTCCTCCCACTCCAAGTTCCTCAGCATCCCAGATGAGATATCCTTAACCCTGGAACCAGGTAGGCAACACAGCCTTCAGGACTCTCGACCCTAGCTACAGAGAACAGTATCTATTCCACTAACAATACTACCCCTGATTACAACAAGATTTGCCTGCTTCCCACCGGGGTAAGTTTGTGACCTGGAAGCAGCCCAGCCTGGTGATTACTGCCTTCTCATCCAAAATCCAGTCCAGAAACATTCACCTTTGATGTAGACACTATTTTGGATCTAAAGTGGCACCCATATCATCAAAAATACTGGCACTATGCAACCAAGCTTTGTGGCAATACTGTCTTTTAAGCATATGTGCAATGTAAACTGTATGTTCGTCATGTTCAACCTGGATGAATGCGAGCTGCACAGAATCCAATTAGCAGTTTCAAGACTAATGTTCTCCATCCAGATTAAATCTGAGGCTTTGAAAGTACACTGTGGATGTTAAAGTATGAACTCTTAACATGTTTGTATTAAACTCCTTTGTTTGATATTTAAATGGTGACATGAAATTGTTTGAAATATATGCTTTAATAACCTAATTAGGTTAAAGGACATTGTCATTTCAGATGTTCTTGCATTAAGTAATTCTGTGATAAAATTACATAATCTTATTTCCAAGACTTTTAGACTCTAAAAATGTCTTATTTTTTTCCAAGGTAGAGCCTTCTACTGTGCATTCAAGAGATTGTGGGAAACTTTCTATCACAATTTCTTTTTAGAGACTGATAACCAGAAAACAAAGCCCCAGCGAACATTAGATAGCTTATTTTATCTTCTAATGCAGTTGGTATTCCAACACTGCCTAACTCTTTCTTGCAAAAGCCAAAAAGCCTCATTCCAAGGAGGACAAGTATCAGCAGGTTAAACTCTGACTGCTGATAAACAATGTACCTTCATTTGTACCTTTGCAGCATAGGAGGTGACCTGTCCAAACAGATCTACTATTCATTGTATAACACATCTGATTTTTATCCAGCTGTAAACAATGAGAAACTGGGTGGATTCTATAATGGGAAGTGTTCCGCCAAATTACCACCCAGACAATGGAATTAGAAAATATGCCAACATTTTTGTAATCTCAATATAAATGAGCCTATCTGTCTGCTATGCCACAGTTTCTCTCTCTTCTTACATAAAGTTGACATTTGCTGAACAAAACCAAGTGCACTTTTGTTTCCCATCTTAGGTAACCTCAGCAAGATTTTTTTTGCCGGCATTTAGGCTACACCAGCTATAACTTGCAGCCCTGTCATAGCAGTCTATAAGTTTGCAGAGCAACCTAAACAAGAATTAACGTGGAAAACTCAGTAGAATTGCCCGAGCAGTTTACTGAACCAAGTATGCCGAATTTAATTTTTCAGTGATATCTTTTACAAAATGGTCTCTCTTCCAGCTTCTCTGAGGAAAACACAATACCATCGGTTTGTTGTGTCAGGATTGCCTGTTCTACCACAGTAAGTGATCCAGAATTTGTATTAAATTAAAGGAAGAGAAGAAAAAAGATTAAGTGAAGCTGCTGTCACTGGAGCCAGTTGGCTGAAAGCTCACACCTCTTGTCACACTATCAGGGGGAAGTTAACAAATCCATAGAGGATTGCCTGATGGTGTTTCTCAGGTGGCTCTCAACACTGGTTGCTTGTTCGCAAGGCAAGATGGCCACGCAAACCCAATGGACATAATGCAATGAATGCTATGCAGCACTCATGAAGGGAGGCAAAGACCTTTCCTTAAAAGTGCTTTTATTTGCATAACTAACTATATGTGAGATTATAGAACATTAGGACAGAGCCAGTACTCCTCTCTTAGGCTCTTCTCATGCATGTCTTTCTGAGTGACATCACTATTACATAGCTGCTTACACACATGCTCAGTAGCTATTATTAAGAGTGGTGTTAGAGGTAACCCTTTACTCTACACAGGAAGAGGGCGCTTCAATGGCAAGGCCCCCTCCAAGAGAAGCGAGTAAAGTTGGGGGTGCCAGGGGCTGGTAGCAAAGCCCAGCGATCCTGTGAGAGGAGGGTGGTTGTAGAGCACTAGCAGTGCATTGCCATGAGGGTAGGTCTTTACACGGATTGGAGGGCCCTACTAGCACATGCAGTATGTCCGCAAACTGCTTAAATGGTTCAAATGCTACTCAGCGGATGGTCGAGCCACCATGTTCCCTGGTGCTCCAATACGGCACAGCGGCGGGAAGAGATAGGGCACACCTCCTGATGCCTCCAACCTGCCATTTTGTCAGCCCTCTGTCTCCCAGCCTGTCATCTGTGGATCATGAAAATTCAGCCCAGTCGGAGGGGGAGAAGAACTACCAAAAATGTGTGTCAGTACAGTAAACAACTTAAAGGCTTGTGAGAACAAGGAATGATGCATCTATGCCTTGTGCTCCTATTTAATTTTGCACTAAAAGCTTGAACAGAGACAAGCCCACACATCAGTCCTTGGTCTGCTGCAATGCTCCAGTGAGGCCCAACTCAAACTGAAGGATCAGCACTTCATCTCCCGATTAGGCACTTTACAGCCTTCTAACATTGGGTTCCACGGCTTTGGACCATGAACTCTCTCCTCCATTGTGGCCCCTTTTTAAATTCAATTTTTATTTACCGTATTTTTTTAGTTTTATTCTTTTATTTAGTTGCTCATTTTTAAAACCCTTTTTTCCCCAAACCCCCTCTCCCCCCACAGGGCCATTTGTCACTTGTTTCAATATTGTGCTTTCACAGAGTGCTGGCCCTTGTTTTGCTATTAACACCCTCTGCGATCTTACCTTTATGCCACTATCAGCACCTTCTTTAATCTTTAACACTACCATTACACTCCCTTTGTCTTGTGTCCATGATATCTTTGTCAATCTATCCTTAGCTGTCACCTACCCCTGACCTTCTATCTTGCTTCACCTGCTTCGCCCCCTCTTAAACAGCATAAAATTCACCACATCACATTTCTACTTCTCTTTAGTTCTGAAGAAGAGTCATATGGATTCAAAACATTAACTCTGTTTCTCTCTCCACAGATGCTGCCAGATCTGTTGAGTTTTACCAGCATTTTCTGTTTTTATTTCAGAGGAAAAGATTCACCGGCAAATTAAAAAATCTGCTCAATGTTATTATATTCTATGGAAGCTGTTACAGTCAGGTCTTGTCAGGGTATACAAAATAAAACTACGACTGAAAAGATCTAGTGTTATGATACTTGACGTAAGGATAAAGGAAATATATTTTTCAAAAATGTTTTAAATTCAGCAATAAGGAAAACAGCCTTTGGCCATGTTTCTGAGGTACTAATGATCATTAAGGCTCTACATGATCATATGTCTCCTTCTGGTGCAGAGCGGGAATCCATCAGCCTTTGCAGTTTTTTAATGGTTAGAATATGAAATCTATTTAGAAAGATTTTTTTGTCACTTCATATGTAATAGTTTTCATCTGCACCCCACCCCTTAATTTAATTTCCCCTTCCCAGTAGATAACTTAAAGAAATGTTGTGGTACAGAACAGCCATGATCTGATAAAATAGTGGAAGAGGCTGGAGGGGCTGAATGGCCTGCGCTTAGGTTGAAGTGCTTCTTTTAACGAATGCCCTTTTCTCAGCATTTATCATCATACTTGAGGTATTTCTCAAAACAAAGGAGCTTGTAAATTCCATCAGCGTTTGTTCTATATGGAGAAGAAACCTGTAATTAAGTAATCGCGTTGCTATTGAGCTACCAAGAAATAAAATGAATGCGCAGCCTATTTAACATAGATCATTTGACAGCTTGACAGTCTCAGTTGTGAACTGCAGAATTGTTAACCAAATTGCAAATTCCCAGGGCAGGATTGTAGGGCAGAGGTGGAGGGGGGAGGGTTGGATTTGCGGGAGAAGGGAAAAGGGTGTCGAGCATGGTGGCATGTGTGAGTTGCACGCAGAATTGCATGCTGGAAACCAGAGGTGGATTCTGTTTTTTATCAGTAATATTTCACTGAACAGTAAAATTACAATGAACTTTGATTTTATTAAAAACGCAATAAAACGAGTAACTCTTAAAAATTGGAAGAATTCATCAGGAAGGTAAAATTACAATCTAAATACAATAACAGCAGGATATAAAGAAAGTTGCAGAAAAAATAGCAAAATTGAATTGAAATTTGTTTAGCTGAGTTACGTAAATATGCATATTTTGAACATTGAAGACTTCTGATCTTTGGAATCAGGGAGTAATTGACCAGAGTATTATTTGGACCACTAAGTTTCAAGCAGTAGATGCCAGATAGATTGGCTCAGCAATCTTCAGCAGATGCTGTGGCTCAAGCAGTGACTGCCATCAAAGGGTCAGTTTTTTTATTATATAAAATCTTCATGTGTAGCCACTCATACTCCCAAAGTTTGAAATTGTTACCTAAAAAGTATAACAATACGTCACCATTTATATGCAGTAGGAGTCAATTTTCTCTTCCCTAAATCTGCCTCAAGTTTTTGGTGTGAACTGGATGGTAGCGGGGGGAATAATAGAATTGTTTTACAACTGAGTGAGGAGTGCGAGGTGGCTTCCCTTCTATTCAGTCCCCTCGATTGGTTGCAACAAAGGTTTTTTTACCAATTTGCTTTCTCCATAAATCCCTTTTCCAATCCATGTGTATTTATTTGTTAATAAGGAGCCAATTAACACCCGAGAAAAAAATAATAAAGACGTGGTGATGACATACACCCACGGACACACACACCCACCCATGCACATACACACAAACAACCACACCCACAAACCCACACCGACCCACACACACACACACACACATGCACAAACATACACACCCACACACACACACACCCACACCCCCCATGCACACACACGCCCACGCACACACACTCACACCCACACACAACCACACACACACTCACAAACCCACACCGATCCATACACATACACACACACACACACACACACACACGTACGCACATACACACACACACACACACACACACACTTGCACACACACACACACACACACCCATGCACACATTCAACCACACCCACCCACACACAGCCACATACGCACCCAATCACACATACACACAAACACACACACACAGACACACACGCCCAGACCCACACACACCCACACGCATACCCAGCCATGCACACACACACACACACACATACACACACCCATACACACATACCCACACACACACACGCACACACACACACTCACACTCCCACACACACATCCAAACACACCCGCACACAAACCTACACACACGCACACACATACACACAAACACCCACACCCCCCAATATACACACACACACCCCTGCCCACACACACACACACACACACACACAAACACCCCCCCCCCACACACACACACACCCACACCCACCCACACACACCCACATACACACCCACACCCACAAACCCACACTGAATTCATTGCCACAGAAGGCTGTGGAGGCCAAGTCAATGAGTGTATTTAAGACCGAATTAGATAGATTTTTGATTGGTAAGGGGATCAAAGGTTACGGGGAGAAGGCGGTTGAGAAACCTATCAGCCATGATTGAATGGCGGAGCAGACTCGATGGGTTGAAAGGCCTAATTTCTGCTCCTATGTCTTATGGTCTTACGGACCCACACACACACACACACACACACACACGCTTGCATACACATACACGCACACACAAAAACCCACACACACCCAACCATACCCACCTACACACACCCACATACACATCCAACCACACTCACCCACACACACAAACACACACAGAGACACACATGTCCACACGCACACATACACACACACACTCACACACCCACATGCATACCTAACCACACACACCCAACCACACACACACCCACACACACATACCCACATACACACACACACACCCACACACACATCCAAACACACCTGCACACAAACCCACACAAACCCACACACACACACACATGCGCACACACATACACAAACACACACACCACACACACCACACACCATACACACGCACACACACCCAACCACACCCACCCACACAAACCCATACACACACATACACACACCCACAGCCACACACACACCCACACACACATACCCAACCACACCCACCCACACACATACAGGTATCAGAAGTTGGAAAGTTAACCAATAAAATGTTTTTAAAAATATATCCAAATAAGTCCTTTGCTTGCCTTTGAGGTGTATATTGTGGAATGTTGTGGCTGTTTGAAGTTAGTTGGCTTCCTGTTGAATTCTGGAGTTGACTGTGTTCAAATGACACACTTTAAGCTTCCAGAGAGAGAGAGATCTTTCCTGTTCTTTTCCAGCAGTGTTTTAAATGACTGTCATGTTTCTTTTTTTTACTTGTTCAGTGGATGTGGGCGTCACTGGCTCGGCCAGCATTTATTGCCCATCCCTAATTGCTGTTGATCAGAGTCAACCACATAGCTGTAGGCCAGACCAGGTAAGGACAGCAGATTGCCTTCCCTAAAGGACAGTGGTGAACCAGGTGACTTTTTGTGACAATCGACAATGGTTTTGTGGTCATTCCAGATTTTTATTGAATTCAACTTTCCATGGTGGGATTCAAACCCAGGTCCCCAGAGCATTACCCTGCAACTCCGGAACACTGGTCCAGTGATAATACCACTATGCCACTGTCTTGCTCATTCTCCTCCTGCTTCTTCTTTCCCTCTCATTCTGCTTGGCAGAACCAGTTTTTAAAACCCCTCTCTGTATATTCCCAGAAGGGAAGTCAGTTATCATGTCTTGCAGGCCTTGTTGCAGACCAAGCTAATTTCTTTAATTATATCTCAGTCCTTCTGCCTGATTTCCATACCCACCTCATCCCTCTCACTTGTGAACAGTTCTTCTTTGAACAGTTCAATAAGTCTGTGGTTAGCAAGTGAAGTTGTAGGTAGCTCTCACTCAGTCACAGGTTGCTGTCATCATGGTACCACTACTGCACAGGATAAAGCTTTTCGGCCATTGTGTTCATGCTGGTTCTCCTAAGGAGCAATCCATGTACTGCCACTCCCCCACCCTCTCCCATATCCCTGCACATTCCCCCTTTACAGATGTGAAAAAGTTTTTCTTCATCCATCTCCAAATCCTTCTACTAATCATTTTAAAGCTAGTCATTGACCTCTCTGCTAAGGGAAATATGTCCTTCCCATCCACTCTATCTAGGCCCCTCACAACCTTATGCACCTCAATCAAATCTCCCCTCAGCCTTCTCTGTTCCAAGGAGAACAACCCCAGCCTATCCAATCTTTCCTCATAGCTGCAATTTTTCAATCCTGGCAATATCCTCATAAATCTCCTCTGTACCCTCTCCAGTGCTATTACATTCTGTCTGTAATGAGGTGATCAGAACTGCACCACTGTTTTCAAATTGTGATCTAACTAGTGTTTTATGTAGCTCCAGCATAACCTCCCTGCCCTTATATTTTATGCCTTGGCTAATAAAGTAAAAGATTCCATATGCCCTCTAAACCACCTTATTGACCTGCCCTGCTACTTTCAGGAATCTGTGGACATATACTCCAAGCCCCTCACTTTTTCTACGCCACTCAGTTTCCTCCCATTTATTATGTATTCCTTTTCATTGTTTGACCTCCCAAATGCATCATTTCACACTTCTCCATTTTGAATTCCATTTGCTATTTTTTTGCCCACCTGACCAGTCCATTAATACCCTCCTGCAGACCGCAGTTTCCCTCCTATCAACCACATGGCCAATTTCTGTGCTGTCTGCAAACTTCTTAATCATGCCTCCTACATATAAGTCCAAATCATTAATATACCACAAAAAACAGGAGACCTAGTACTGAGTCCCGCGGAACCCCACTGGATACAACTTTTCACAAAAACATCCATCAACAACTACGCTTTGTTTCCTGCCACTGAGCCAATTTTGTATCTAGCCTGCTACATTCCCCTGGATCCCATGGGCTCCGAGATCAGACTGACTGGCCTGTAATTATTCGGTCTATCCCTCATTTCATTTGTAAACAAAGTTACACTGTTAGAAGTCTTCCAATCCTCTAACACCACACCTGCTTCCAGTGAGGACTGGAAAATCATGGTCAGAGCATCTGCTATTTCCTCCCTGGCTTCTCTTAACAGCCTGGGGTACAGTCAATCTGGCCTTGGCAACTTCTCCACTTTCACGAACGCTAATCCCTTTATCCTCTCTCCCTATGTTTATCACATCCAAAACTTCACCTTAAGGACAGTAGTGAACCAGATGGGTTTTCTCCTCTTTAGCTACAATAATTAAGTAAGAACCATACCCACATCCTCTGCTTCCACACATAGGTTACCTTTCTGGTCTTTTATGAACCCTTCTATTACCTTAGTTAACCTCTTACTCTTAATGTATTGACAAAACATCTTTGGGATCACCTTGATTTTTCTTGCCAATATTCTTTCATGCTGTCTCTTTGCTTTCCGAATTTCCTTTTTAATTTTATCCCTGCATTTCCTATACTCCTCTTGGCTTTCTGTAGTATTAAGTTCTTGAAATTGGACATAAGCTTTCCTTTTCTGTCTGATCTTACCCCGTAAGCTCCTTGACGTCCTGGGGGCATTAGATTTGGCCGTCACACCATGTCCTTTGTGGGAACATGATAACATTGAACCCCTTGAAACTCCTCTTTGAATGCCTCCCACTGCTCTGACACTGATTTACCTTTAAGTAGCTGTTTCCAGTCCTTTTGCTAAATCATTCCTCAGCTTAGTAAAATTTGCCTTACCCCAATTTAGAACTTTATTTCCTGTTCTGTCCTTGTCCTTTTTTCAACATAGTTATGTTGAAACTAGCTGAATTATGATCAATGCCCTCCCACTACCATTCCTTTCACCTGCCTAGTTTAATTGCCTAAAACTAAGTCCAGAAACATACCCTCTCTTGTTGACTTGCTACATACCAGGCCAAAAAAGTTCTCCTGAATGCACCTCAAGAATTCTGTTCCCTCCATTCCTTTCACACTAAAACTATCCCAGATAACATTGGGGTATTTAAAATCCCCTAATTTACTGCCCTTTTGATTTTGCACTTCTCAGAGATTTGCTGATATACTTGCTCGTTTATACCCTCTGACTGTTTGGGTGTCTATACTGTGACTGAACATTTTTGTTCCTTAACTCAATCCATATGGCCTCATTTGATAATTCTTCTAACATATCATCCCTCCTCACAGTTGTAATTGTTTCTTTAACTAAAATTGCCAATCCCGCCCCCCATCCTTTCTTTCATCCCCCTCTCTATCTCTGAAAATCCTAGTACCTGGAACATTGAGCTACCAATCCTGACTCTCTTTAAGCCATGTTTCTGTAATAGCCATGATATAATACTGCTGAAATTTTATCTCTGCCCTCAGCTCATCTGCTTTATCTGCTATGTTCTTTACATTGAAGTATATAGCCTTGATCACTGCCAAACTCTTTTTTTATTTTCTGACCTTTGTTTCCCCCTGCCTTCCAGACCCGCTCACCAACCTTCTGCCTTCCATTTCTATTTTTGATTTTGCCCATTTGAGTCTACCCTCAGATTCCCATCCCCCTGCCAAACTAACTTAAACCCTGCCCAGAAGCACTAGCAAATCTCCCAGCAAGGATATTGGTCCTAGCCCTGTTGAGGTGCAAACCGTCTGGCTTGCACAGGCCCTACTTCCCCCAGAACCGGTCCCAATGCCCCAGGAACCTAAAGCCCTCCCTCCTGCACCAGCCATGCATTGATCAGCTCTAATCTCCTATTTCTATACTCATTAACACATGGCACTGGGAGTAACCCGGAGATTACTACTTTTGAGGTCCTGCTCACTAATACCGTACATAGCTCCCTAAATTCTGGCTGCATGACACATGCCTCTTTTTACCTGTTACTTGTACCAATGTGGACCACAACTGCTGGCTGTTCACCCTTCCCCCTTACAGCTGATCAGTGGCACCCTTGACCCTGGCACCAGGGAAGGAACATGCCATCGTGGATTCACATATGCAGCCACAGAAATACCCACCATTCCCCTAACTATAAAAATTCCTATCACTATGGCACTTCCAGTCTTCCTTGTAGCCTCCTTTACAGCTGAGCCACCCGTAGTGCCATGGGCTTGGCTGGCTCTGGCTGCAGTCCCCAGATGAACCATCACTCTTATCAGTATTCAGAACTGAATACAGGTTGGAGAATGAGATACACTCAGGGGTCTCGTGCACTACCTGCCTGTTTCCTTTCAAATATTTCCTCTATCCCTGCATACTCCTAAGCTGAGGTGTGATCACATCTATATGCGAGCTATCCATGTAATTATCAACCTCATGGCTGCACCACAGTGATGCCAGCTGCTCCTTAAGTTCCGAAATCTGGAGCTCATGCTGCTGAAACTGAGGACACTTCCCACATAGATGGCTGTCCAGGACATGGGGAGTGTCCTGGAGTTCCCACATCGCACAGGATATGCATTCTTGAGATTGGAAGATCAAAAGAAAATGGTTAATGCATTGCCAGAGACCGGCCTGGTGCAACTGTCATGCAGGCCTCAATTTAGTTAGCCAATTCTCCCAGAGCCATCATTAATATAACCAAAAGGGGCCTCAAGAGACTTTGTCCCAGATTAATTAGAAACTAAACCCCCCCACCAACATAACCCTTTAAATATACCCAAACTCTGGGCATGAAATTCATTCTTGTGATACTGCTTCTTGCAGCACCATGCAGGCTGACCTTGCGTCTCTAAGGACAGGCAGTGCTGTGATAAACTACCTGTGCAGCTTACGCCATATTCTTCAATGATATGGGCACATATAGCTGTGTCACTGGCATGTTGTTTGAACACGTTGAATTGGTGCAGTCCTGATGCCATACTTCCAGTTATGTCATCCCTAGACCCACTTGAGTTTCCACCTGATATTGTGAATAACTGGGGAGTATTTTAATTGTCTACTTAGTGGAAACAGGAGCATTGTTACCTGAAGGCAGGTCACTTAACCACCATGTGACGCCCACGCTCCAGCTGCTGCCATCTTGGGCAGTCTCTATGAAAGACGGCTGCTTCAGTTGGGATGCCACTGGAATTGGACATCCAAGTTGGTCAATTTTGAGGAAAAAAAATGAATGGAGCATGCAGTCCTGACTCTCTGTCCATTTTTACTGGCATTGAGTGATCTCACCAGCGCTCAAGAAATGTCAGATGGGCTGACCACCAGAAATTAAAATGAATTGGGCCTGACATGGGTTAAGGCCAGGACCACTCCACCACTGACCTCTGATTGTGCATCTAGAATTCAAATCAGCCTCATTTGGCGAATTAAGTTGGACACAAAAATTTGTATGCTGTTAGCGCTTGGAATCTTGGCCAATCTTTTAAACTGTGCAAAGTAGAATAGAACTGGTTTACACCTGAAGATGAATATCAGCTGCATGATTTTCCTGGTAATGCATTATTGAAAGAAAACCCTAAACATTGGCACATACTTTGCTGCCATATATTTGCATGTCACCAGTCTGTTTATTAGCCTTTCCTGTTTCCATGCTGCTATTAGGCCACCTGGCAGATATAGACAGAATAAAAGTGAAAATGATTCAATGCACATTGTAAAAGTATAAAAAATAGTTGAGTAGTGAGTTTTGGCATTCTGCTAATCATAAACCACTTGAGATTCTTCCTTATAGTCAATGATATCATGAGAACCACTTAATTTGAATTATTGATTTGTAACTTACTGCCAACTATTTAATATCCAATATGTTTTCTTCAGGAACTGGAGTTTCATATAATTTGTTTCCACACACTGTGTAATGAAATATGTCTTGTGTAAAGGAAAACCCCCTTTCTCTGTCACAGCGAGTAAAACATTTATCAACTCAAATACCTCCAATATTTGGTTGTGGTTTATACAACCATTTGTTGGTGCCCTGTCCACCTTTTGTCAATCACAACAGTCCACATTGTTAAAATCAGTGATTACAACTGGGATCTCCAGAACAGGCTGAAATTGTTTACAGGGAGGATTGAAGATCTTTTTTAATAGAGACAGGGGGCCTAACTTTATGCCCCCCTGCCGATGAGTTTGAAGCTGGGGTGGAGCAGGGTGGTTCATTAAATCCAGCGGGTGGCTTGCCCATTGCCTACCTGCCTGTCTCTGCCCCACTGCATATATACGAGCACTGGGGATGATGCTGAACAGCCCGCCCACTAGTGGGCCAATTGAGGCCCTTAAGTGGGCAATTAATACCCACTTTAAGGGCCTCGTCCCACTGCCCCTTTGATTTAACAGGGGGTGGGAATGGCTCATGTTGAGCTCCCAGCCTGGCAGGTTTTCCTGCTTGGCTGGTGGCTGGTAGTAGTGGAGGGTCCTCATTAACTGCCACCCTCTGGGCCTATCAGAGGGCCCAAAAGTTTTACCGCCATGCCCAAGTTGCCCTCTCCCCATGACCTCTCAAACCCCAGATCCCTATCCTCCCTCGCTCAACTTGCTGGGGCCTGCCAGCTCGGCACCGGGAGAGACCCCCAAACACTTACCCAAATACCGATTGAATGCCGCACACCTCTAACCCGAAGTGCTGAGAGCTGGCAGCCTTTGATTGACCAGCAGCTCTCTGAGGTGCGATTTCCTGATCCAGACGACAACAGGCCAGCCTCGAGTCTGTTAACAACAGCCAATTGACCATTAAAGGGCTGAGGGGCAGCCAGTGTTCACCTCAGCGGCTCCCCATCCCCCGATTTTTTAGCTGGGGGTTGGGGGATGGAAGCGGGGTATCCAGCACCTCATATAATTCAGCCCATAGAGTGATTACAATGCAGAAGGAGACCATTTGGCCTATCAAGTCTATGCCGGCTCTCTGTTAAGCAATCCAGACAGTCCTATTTCCATGTTCTATCCTTGTAGCCTTGTAGCTTATTCCCTCAAGTGTTTTCCAATTTCTTTTTGAAACCATTGATTGTCTATGCTTTCGCCACCCTTATAGGCAGTGAGTTCCATAAAAATGTTCTCCCTTACATTCCCCAGTGTTGCTTACCCAAAATTTATACCTGCATCCCCCAGTTCTTGTACCATCAGCTAATGGGAACACCTTTTCTTTGTCGACCATACCTGAACCCGTTATAATCTTATAGAACTCTATCAGGTCTTCCCTTAACCTGCTTTGCTCCAAGAAGAAAAGCCCCAGCTTCTCCAACTTAACTATGTAGCTAAATCCCCTCATCTCTGGAATCATTCTGTTATTTCTCCTATGTACCCTCTCAAGGACATGTACCTCCTTTCTAAAGTGTGGTGACCAGAACTGGATACAATGCTCTAGTTGTGGCCTAACCAGAGTTTTAGGGCTGAACTTTGGGGAACACCACTGTTTACCATCCTCCAATCTGAAAAATAATCATTTACCATAATTCACTATTTTCTCTCCTTAAGCCAATTTTTTTATCCAACCTGACATTGATCCTCCTACTCCATGAGCCTCAATTTTGTTGACTAGCCTTTTATGTGGTACCTGTCAAACACCTTCCTAAAATTCCTACAGAAAGTATGCATTGAATTCCCTTCATCGACCTTCTCTCCTGCTTCATCAAAAAAAATCAGTTAGGTTAGTCTTACATGATCTGCCTTTTAAAATCTGGGCTGACTCTCCTTAGTTAACTCAAATCTCTCTCGGTGCCTATATTTTTTTCCTTAATTATCTTGTTTCTAAAATCATAGCCACCACTGATGTTAAACTGACCAGCCATGGTATGTCCTTCACCCTTTCTTGAATGTGAGTGTCACATTTGTCAATCTCCAATCCTCACTGGCACATTCACTGGATCTAGGGAAGATTGGAAGATTATGACACTTCCCTCTTCCCCCATTCCCTATGACAACCTGGGATGCAAGCCACCCAGACCAGACGACTTATCCACTCTTGGCAAAGCCAGCCTTTCCAGTACGGCCTGCCTATCAATATTCAACTTATCCATAAATTCTACCATCTCCACTACATAGGATATACAGCACAGAAACAGGCTGTCTTCCAACCAGTTCATGTCGGTGTTTACGTCCCACTCGAGCCTCTTCCCATCTATCCTCTTCTAAAACTATCATTGTAATCCGATATTCCCTTCTCCCTCATATGTTTGTCCAGCCTCCCCATAAATACATTGATACTATTCACTTCATCCACTCCAAGTGGTAGTGAGCTCCACACTCTCACCATTCTTTGGGTGAACAAGTTTTTCTTGAATTCCCTATTGGATTTCATGGTGACTATCATATATTGATGGTCTCCAGTTATTCTCTTTCTCACAAGAGGAAGCAATCTCTTTGTACCGTCTCTATCAAAACCTTTCATCATGTTAAAGACCTCTATTTGGCTACCATTCGGATGTCTTTTTACAAGAAAAAGAGATCCAGTTTGTTCATCCTTTCCTGATGTGTAAACCCATACATTTCTGGTATCATTCTTGTTAATTTTTCTCTGCACCATGTCCAGTGCCTCTATATCCTTTCTATAATATGGGACAGGATTTTTACCTCGTTGGGCGGGCGCGGTGGGCGGACCTGGGAGCAGCCTCGAGTGCCACCCGCAATCGGGCCCCAACTGCAATTTCACGCTGGCTGGCCAATTAACGGCCAAGTCAGCATGAAAGGCATGCTCAGAGCCTCAGTGCTGCTGGGGTGGGGGTGGGAGGAGCGTGAGTGCTGAAATGTGCACACGCACGGGCTGCGCTCAGTGAAAGCTCCCTGAAGGCACAGAGCTGCCCCAGGGAGCTGAAGATTTTCAACATTACAAATAAAGCATTGAAAAATAAGGCAAACATGTCCCCTCATGTTACTCTGTCATGTTAAAAATGAGTTTTAAATTTTTTATTTTTTTTTAATCACTGGTCAAACCTCAACCCACCCTTGGATGAGGTTTTGCAAAAGATGCGAAGGTTGCTTGGCCTATTCGCCCGTCCACCAACTGTAAGGTTGGACATGCAAGGAAAATTCAATTTAGTTAATCAATTAGTGGGCTTAACAGCCCTCTTAAATGTCGGCGGGTGCACTGCCAACTCCCACGTGTGCCTGCTGACCGAAATATTGTGCGAGTGCGTGATGACGTCAGGACACTCGCCCAACGTCATTGCACACTATTTTACTTTTGTGTGTGTCGGGCACGCGCCCGCACGCTGAGTGAAAATCTTGGCCATGGTGACCAGAACTGCACACAGTACTTGGCTGTTGGGTTTATGTTGTACATCAGGTAGGCTTTGCTTTTTGCTTCAATGACAGATGCCCCATTGCTGAGTAGGTCTCAAATCAGTCTTTGTTGTGGGTTCCATCTTTACCAAATGTTGCTGCTACTGTGTCATAAATGAATGAACTCAGCGACACCACAGATGTTTTGTTAGCCTCGTCTTCCTTAGTACGCACCCATACAAGATATTCATTAAATATACTTCAAGAGAGGAAAACTGAAAATATTTTGACAAACTGTTTTATGTATAAACTGATTCAACTTAGTTTTTACTTGTTCTTGCAAATGGCATTCCCAGAAAAAATCTATGAGGAATAAAACTCATTAATTTCATGTAAACTAATTGTTGCGAGTGCAATGAAATCATTCAGGAGCAGAGAGCTATCCAGGTAGATTTTTGACTTATCTTAAGCTATCTGCATGCTGAACTGGGAGTCACTGGCTCCAGTAATAACTCAGAGGCATGTTCAGAAGGATGCGATGTTGGGATAACTGCTCCACTGGCAGCTTTCCCAAGCTATTCCCTGCTTCTCTGTTTAGCAGCTCTATTATAGAGATTTCAAAATGGTTACTTTAGTCACATGACTTCTCTCCCTCCCCCTGTAATGATTTCAGAAGGGGTTTGTTTACCTGATGCCTGAATTAACTATGGCTTTTGTCCCGTGGCCAGGGGGTAATTAAAATTGGTAATGTCCTGGCCATTAACCCCCTAAATGAGTCATTATCCATCTTGATGAGATAGGAAGACTTATTTCCATGTAACCATTGTTCTAGCCATCTTTTGGTCTCTGCTGGAGAAGTAGTCTTCTAGAAATGCAAATACCATATCCTGTACCTTTCAGTAATTTCCTTATGAAGTGATTCTTGACATCTTCAGGTGTGAAATTCCAAAGAAGGATGTCATGGCATGCCTGAATTGCAATTTGCAGTGGAACTTTCCAGAAAACCAGTCATCTTACAATACGAGACATTACGTGACTTGTGGCAGCCATTTTTCATCAATGTCTTTAAAAAGTCCTTGTTAAGCAGTTCAGCATAGGTTTAATCAGCCAATGAGATTACAGGTTGTAATCACTCATGCACAAGTCCAATCATCGTGCCATTATTAAACATTTTTAGTTGAGGGACTCCTTTTCAAATGGATAATCATGTCACCCCATCTAAATTATAATGCTACATAATACTCATAATATGAACATGCTGCATGCAAAAGAATGGGCGGGATTTTCCGCACCCATCTGCCGCCGAGATCTTACCGTCCCGCAAGTCAATGGGCTTCTGGCTGGGGCACCGCCTCGCCCACGATGGGTCACGCCCACAACAGAGCCGGAAAATCCCGGCCAATGTTTTCATAATGCTTTTACGAAAAATGGTAATTAATTAAAGTAGCAAATTGAGAGCATCACTGATCTAGACAATGATAAGGAAGACCAGACAAACTGTGGATAAAGGATAAGTATGACTCCACTAACATGCTCGTGAATGCCAACTAAACTGCTATGGTTAAAGACTGCTCATTAACAGCATTCCACATATAATCAGTTCACAGATCACATCCAATACAAACAGGTACTGGCCAAATCAGTATGAACAGCAATTACAACAGATTTAGATGTTTAACAGACTCTAAGCTGATTACTAATTTAATTTAAAAGAACCATTTCTCATAATGATATGAATTTGCTTGCCTTCAATTCTATGACGGAGTACTCATGTGAACTCAGAAATATTTTGCAGACCTGTGCAAACCCAGCACAGTTTCTCAATGTTATTTAGCCATTCAAGGAATTTACATTATTGAAACATGGGGAGTAGTTTTCTGGAGTCCGATGTGTTTCGCGGCGTGAGCGGACAAAATGGCAAGAAGACCAAAAATCAATTTCACAACTTCGTGAAACCAGTTTGCAATTGTCTGCTCTTCCCCTCAATAGCAGGTCACGTTTCCCACCGTCAAACGTCGGGAACCTCATTGTAAGACATCTGCATGCCATTATAAGCCCATCCCACCAGAATCATGTCCCCATGCTGGGTCATCTGCCCACGTCCGCAGCAAAACACGCCAGCGCAGAAGTGTTTTAATAATTACGATGTGCAGAAGTCGGTGCTTACTGTCAGGGCCTTGTTCACATAATGGACATCCGAGGCACAGATGCTGGAGCCTGACAGCAATGGGACCCTGGAGAAATGTCCATCGCACGCTGGGTGGACTCTTATGGACATGGTTCCACCAAGAAGCAGCTCACGGAAGGTGGAAAGTCACCATTGAATGTCTGCTCACAATGGATGATCGTCAATGGGGTGGAGAGGAATGTCCTGCTGTGTTTCAGTGGAAGATGTACTGGGGGGTGGGAGAGAAAAGTCTAGGATTGACTGTGAGAGGAAGAGGTGTCGGGGGTGGGGGGGTGAGGTTGAGAGGGGGGATCAAAGGTGTTAGGGAGAGTGAGGCTGTGGGGGAATGAAGGTGTTGGGGGGTAGAGGTTGGGAGGGAGGGGGCAACATGGGTGTCAGGGATGAGTTTGGGAGGGAGTAATGAAGGTGTTGAGGAGGTGAGTTTGGGATGGAGGGAACAAAGGTGTTGGGGGGAGGTAAGAGAGTTTAGAGAGGAATTAAGGTGTTGGGGCGGTGAGGTTGGGAGGGGGGAAGGGAGTATGGGGGGGGGCACGGGTGGGGGAGGAGGGGGTATCCGGGGAGAAGACGGCAGCTGGAGAGGTAGATGTAAGGGGGAGGATGACGCAAGGGAAGGAGTTCGAAGGGGAGAATGAGTCCAGAGGGGGAAGGAAGTCCAGGAGGAGGGCGTCCAGGGGGAGGAAGGAGCCCAGAGAGGGGAGGGAGTCCAGGTGCAGGAAGGAGTCCAGGTGGAGGAATGAGTTCGGGGAGAGGCAGGAATCAGGATAGAAGAAGGAGCCCTGGGGGAGGAAGGAGTCTGGAGAGGGGAAGGAGTAAGGGTGGAGAAAGAAGTGAGGATGGACGAAGGAGTCAGGAAAGGGGAAGGACTAACACGGTGGGCAGGGGGTGGGGTGCAAGATTGGGGGGAGAGTCTGGGGGAGGGGGAAGAAGTTTCAAGAGAAGCAGGAGTTCCAAAGGGGGAAGAGTTCCAAGAGCAGAAGGAGTCTGGAGGTGGGATGTCAGGAGAATGTGAAAGGGAGGACTCTGTTGAGTCAATGACTGCCTCCTGTGGAGTGAATTGGGGGTGAGCGTGATAAGAGGGAATGGTGAGAAAGACTGAGGGCAGAGTGAGGCAGTAGGGTGGGAAAATTAGGATGCAAACGTATCAGTAGAAGGAACGGCGAGGGTTGATGGTGGGGACTGGGGGTGTGAAGGAGGAGGTGGGGACGAGGGTGGGATTTTCGGGAAGGAAGACAGCTTGCATGTTCACCCAGACATTCCCGAAGGAAAAGGATTCTGGTTGGTAGGTCACGGTAGGGTGGTGGAAAGTGATACCAGGGGGGTCAACAGTGGTGGTGAAAAGGAAATGGGTGACTGGGGGAGAGGAAAGGACAGGGAAGCACAAGAAAAACTGCCATGCTTGCTAAACCGAAAGTGAGAGTCATGGTGACGAGAACAGCTGGTGCAGGGGAGTGTGATCAATGGGTAGAATATTTACAATGTAGAAAAATGCCATTCAGCCCATTGTGTCTGTGCTGGCCAAAAAGAGAGAAAAAAGCTAACTGCTCATTTTAACCCTACTTTCCAATACCTGGTCCATAGCCTTGCAGGTTACAACACTTCAGATACAGATCCAGGTGGGCAGAGATGCAGGCCAGTGTTAGGAAACAGAGATAGCTTAAGTAAGTTATATTTGTATTTGCAGGTGTTAGGAATTGGATTTAGCTTTGAAGTTTAAGTTTGATTAGTATTTCAGTATCTGTGTGTTAAGAAAGGTCAAATGGAGTTTTAGTTTCACTTTAAAAGGCTGCTTGTATTTTTAATGAGACATTTACGACCCCTATAAAGTGAAAGTATACACAGAAGAGGAGGAAGAATAGTGCTGTTGCTTAGCAACAGGAGGCCAGATAGGCATGTTCCTCCCATAGACATAAACAGAAGAAGAAAGATGGCATTTTGTTTTGGAAGTTCTTTGAGTTCAGGAGATCAAGTCCCAAGCTAAGAAAAACCCCACAAGTCCAGGGGAGTGGAAGAAGAGAAAGTCCAAAGAAGACCTTCTAGTTAAAGGATGGACAGGAACCTGGGAAAAGGTCCTGTTAAGTGAAGTGAAGGGTGAAGGGAAGAGCTAAAGGCTCCAAGCTTCAGATTTAAAGTGAGAAACAAATTGTAAGAAGCAGGAAGGTCCAAAGAGACAACTGAAGGTCTGTAATTCTTTGCTATGGACATGTGAAGCAGTAGTGTACTGTTAAAGCTGAGTTGGTGAGAGAGAGAGTGCATAGAAGACTGTTTGAATGCATGTGGTGACCCAGGGAAGAGGAACATCAGAAGGAGAGTTTGAAACCCTGGAGAATAAGCCCTTGTGGAAGCTGTCTGAGTGAAAGCGTCAGTTTGGGAGAAGATTCCAAGGTGTGGTTCTGGAGAGTGGAGATTGGAATCCCTTGTGTGACGGACGGAATTCAGTGAGACTGGTTGGTTCACAGTGTAACAGGCGTCTTGGGGGGAATTGAGGAGAGATCCATAGCATCTGTTTGAGATGGCATCTGTCACTTGAGGTCAGAGTGTGTTGTGTCTGGCCACAGGGTGCCATAGGTTTATATGGACTGTGTACTTACATTGAACATTAGAGTATAGATAGTTTTCGTAACTTATCCTTACAAATCTGTATATATCTGTAGAGGTATCATTGTAGGTGAAGGAGTATTGTAATATAGTTCATCTTTTCTTGTTGAATAAATGTTTTATTATTTGCTAAAAGTTCATCAAATGACTCCTATGCCTCTGTTCAGTGGCTACTCTCCATGATCTAAACAAACAAAAATAAAAATTAGGATCTATTAAGCTGGGTTCTCTGGGATCAGGCTTGTCCAGGGTAACCTCAGCTGGGATCATAATAGTCAGCTCAGATGGTCAACTGAAAGCGAACCCCAGCAGGCAACATTGAAAATGCTCAGGACATTGAGATGAGTGTGATGCTGGAAGGATCCACGTATGTGGGAGAGTGTTTGTGCAAGGCTCCGAAAGACTTTGCCATACACACAGTTCTCCCTCCAGCATCACTTGTATGCCAGCTGCGTGCAGCTGAACTGCAAGGTTGGGGGCTGGGGCATGGGGGTGGTGGGGGGGGGGGGGGGGGGGGGGGTGGGTGGGTGGGGGGAATGCAGTGGGAGGACTCATGAAGGCTGTCAATGAAGCTGAAAGACACCATTGCACATCATTCAGTGAAAGTGAATATATTTTCAGATTGTAAAGCTACAAAATGTGTTCATCCATGCAACCAACTGTGATCAGAATTTCGTAATGTTTGAATGCCTTAGACTTCTAGGTGCTGCCCTGACATTCACAGCAGGGTTGGAGATAGCCTGTGCAATAGCTGCCCCTCTTGCTTCTGATGACTTTGGGTCCTTTGGAGAGCCGAGGCTTAGGGGGCCCCGGCTTGCTTTGGCTGTCTTCCTTTGGACCAGCTGTTCCCTCTGCGGTGACAGTGAATGAGGTTGAGGGGGTCACAGACAAAGGGGACTCAGAGGGAGATTCCTGAGTGGATGACCCAGGGATGTGCAGCTACCGCTCCTCCTCTCTTTGAGAGCCTGAGGGCCCTGGCCTGACTCATTGAGAGGAAGGAGCATCTGGGGGGAAATCAAGGTGCCTCAATTCCCTCTTGTATTGTGACTGCAGCAACCTAACCATGATCACCGTGATGGAGTGCAGGTCTGTACACATCTCCACGTTTTGTTGGACCAGTGTCTCCATGACATCCGCCAACCTTTCCATGGAGACCTCCATATGATCACATGTGGGCACAAGTTCATGAAAGAGCAAGCGGCTAAACTCCTCCGTCTAATGTGCCACTCTGTTGAGGGCCTTGAACAGCTCTGCATGATGTTCCCCCACCTTCTGCTGACTCTCCAGGATGATTGGAAGGCCTAATCCAGAGGCTCGTCACCTGACTTGGACCTCACAGATGCCTCTTTTCCAGCAGTCCTGCGAGTGTCAGAGAGCTCGGCTGAACCTGCCTCCTGCTGTTGTGGATGTGTGTCCACGCGGTGACCACCAGATTGTGAACCCGAGCCTGCCCAAATCTAGGTCCCACTGAAGTGTGTGTCTCTGCATTGGTGGAGGGTGTGGGTGAGCTCTGTGATGGGTCTTCCGGGCTGCTTATTTCCAACTCTTCAATGGAGGAGATGGCCTCTTGACTGGAGACGAGGACCTGGATGGAGCTGAGGGACTGGCTGGCTGGGGGTGTCGGTCGCTTGGCAGAGCTCCCTGTGAACCAAAATAGAAATAATTAGTGCATGACAGAAGAGTCAAAAGCAGGAGATAGAGAGCATTCACAGTTGCATTGAGAGAGGAATGATGTGGTGCAGGATCCTCGCGAGGGTGCTCGCCACTGACCTCAACATCACCATAGGAACGGTCCACATCCTTACCAGTCAGCATGATGGCACATTCCACAAAGTGAGTGAGGGGCCGAATGTGGGCCACTTGTTGAGAGGAAGGAGCACCTGGGGGAAACATCGAGGTGCCCAGTTTCCTTCTGCAGCAACCTAACCATGACTACCATGATGGAGTGCAGGTCTGCACACAGCTCTATGTTCTGCTGGACCAGTGTCTCCATGACATCTGCCATCCTCTCCATGGAGACCTCCATACGAGCACGTGTGGGCACCACTTCGTGAAAGAGCAAGTGGATAAACTCCTCCGTCTCATGATGGGCCACTCCATCCCTGGTCTGGGACCACTCACTGACGCTGTGAGCCAGCTTCTCCTGCATGAAAACAGTTGGAAGGAGTGTGAGCAGGACACATGGCACTGCATGGAATATTTGTGTGATGAGTGGAGGCATGGGCAGGATGAGGACGTGAGCTTGAGAGGATATGAGCCAAGGAGATTTGTGAGAGTTAGTGGTATTGTCCCTTGAAGCCTGAGATCTCTGAGGATGTGTGAAGGGTTTGTGAGTGTATGAGTTGAGAGTGATGAGAAGAGTGACTTACTCTTTTGGAATGGATGAGACTATTCATCCTGTAGCTGCACTAGGTGGCTGTCCTCTTTTGCAGGGCATTGGCGCAGACGACCACTGTCATCACCTCCCATGCTGGATTAATGTGGTTGCTGCCCATCCTATGGCTGGAGCTGTGTAGAGGACATCACGGCGAGCCTCTAGTGCACCCAAAATGTGCTCGAGGGTGGCGTTATTAAACCTGGGGGCTGCATACTTCTTGACTTTTGGGGCTATGTTTTCTTTGAAGCACTGAGAGGTGTGTGCATGGCTAGACTTTAAAAATGGTGTCCAGCATAAAGAAGTGGCGGGGTGAGGGCATGGCAGGCAAATGGCAGCCCGCCCGCCAACAAAACGGCGTGTTTCCTAGGAACGCAGAAATAAAAAGGTGGGATTGGGGCGATACGGCTTGAGAAGCCACCATTGCGGCTGGCAGGGAAAACATCATTTTCCCGCCTGCTACCGCTCTGCGCTGCTGGGGTGGGGGCGGGAAGATGGTGGGTGCTGACATCGCCGCATGCCCAGGTGAGCGCTGTGAGGGAGCTCCCTGAAGGCCGACAGCTGCCTCAGGGAGCTGCAGGCCTGCAAATAATAAAGTATAAAAAAGCTGAAAAAATTGTCCAAGTAGCACAATCAAGCACCTGAAAGCATACCTCATAAAAATGCTATTCCCAGATATTTCTTTTTATTTTATCTTAGATTTCATCTCGCCCCTGGATTAGGTTTCTTGAAAAATGTAATGGCTGCCTGGCTGATTGGCAGTCCTCCAGCCATAAGGTTGGATGCGCGACGAAAAATTGGGTTCAGTTGCACCGTTCATGTGTCTGCTGCCCTTGTCCTTATAGACGGGAGTGTCATGGGTTTGCAAGGCGCTGTCTAAGGAGCCTTGATGAGCCCCTGCAGCGCCTCTTGTAGATGGTACACACTGCTGCTACTCAGCATCGACAGCGGAGGGAGTGAATGTTTGTGGATGTGATACCAATCAAGTGGGCTGCTTTGTCCTGGATGGTGTCAAGCTTCTTGAGTGCTGTGGGAGCTGCACTGACCCAGACAAGTGGGGAATATTCCATCACACTCCCGACTTGTGCCGTGTAGATGGTGAACAGGCTTTGGGGAGCTAGGAGGTGAGTTACTCGCCCCAGGATTCCTAGCTTCTGACCTGCTCCTGTGACTACGTTATTTATATGGCTAGTCCAGTTCAGTTTTTGGTCAATTGTAACTTGCAGGACGTTGATAGTGAAGGTTTCAGTGATGGTAATGCCATTGAATGACAACGGTGATGGTTGGAGATAGCCAATGCCTGACGCTTGTTTGGCGTGAATATTACTTGCCATTTCTCAGCCCAAGCCTATATCTTGTACAGATTTTGTTGCATTTGGACAAGGACTGCTTCAGTATTTAAGGAGTTGTGAATAGTGCTGAACACTGTGCAATCATCAGTGAACATCCCCACTTCTGACCTCATGATGGAAGGATGGTCATTGATGAAGCAGCTGGTGGTGGTTGGGCCAAGGACACTACCCTGAAGAACTCTTGCAGTGATGTCCTGGAACTGAAATGACTGACCTCCAGCAACCACAACCATCTTCTTCTGTGCTAGGTATGACTCCAGCCAGTGGGGCATTTTCCACCTGATTCCCATTGACTCCAGTTTTGCTAGGGCTCCTTGATGCCACACTCAGCCAAAATAATCTCACATGTTCGTAAACATGCTGAATTGAATCAGACCATCTGTTAATGATGGTTTTCCATGTTTTCTGTGGTTTAGAATATATTGTCGCTTCTTTTTGTAGCAGCTGGCATTTGCGTTGCACACAATGGGCAAAATGACGTGGGATGACATCAGGGGTCCCCTCCGATGTTACCGTGCCCCATTTAAATTTTCAGGAAGGCGGGGGCGCAGCAAAAGCAGCTGCGGGCCCACCGACCTGTCAATGGCCAATTAAGACCATTGACAGGATCATTTAAACAATTAAAAGACCTGCCCGTTCAACCTTAAGGTTGGCGGATCGGCCAGGAGCCCCGGCGGTAAATAGAGAAAACATGAAACCTCACCCCACCCAGCGGCAGGATGAGGTTTCATGCAGGGTTTTAAAAATTTTAATAAAGTTTTTCTGTAAATTATGAACAGGTCCCATTGTCACATGAGGGGGACAAGTTAGGGAATTTTTTTTTTCTATTTTTAATATTTTTCAAAGTGGAAGCGATCTCCCTGAGGCTGCATTTAGCCACAGGGAGATGTGCGCTCTTTCATGCGCATACACCAAAGAGGGCACTCTCGCTTTTAGGGAATCTCCCTTGCCCACACAGGAAGTGCATAGCGCTTCCCGCCAGATGTCACGCTGGGTGTGCCGTAATTGGCCCACCCATGTAAAATGGCCGGCTCCCCGCCTGCCAGAGATTGGGTCGGGCCCACCTGCCTAACAGGCAGAAAATTCTGCCCATTGTGTGCAACGCCCCCTGCTCGCCGACCACAAAACTCTGCCCAATCTATCAGATCAATTGATGGACTTGCATTCTCCTGCAAGCTTAATACTGCAGTTACCGTGAAATTGCCAATTTTGCTGAAACATTCTGGATATTTCAATCTTAGGTCATGAACTGAGGTGTTTGGAGTACTTTCTGAGGTTGACCTGCCATGTGACATCTGACTGATTCCATGGGTTGTCACTAATGTGAAGTCATGGCATGATGGTAGCCCTACAATTGCTGGGCCTTTAGTCTCCATGATGTAGTACATCTGTGGCACCTAGGAGAATTGATTGTACTTGCAATCCATAACTTTAGATCCTAAATATGAAATTAGTGAACAGTTGTATGCCAGGCATTGCACAGTAGTGGGTTTCGCCATTGCCATCCATGCCTGTCGAAGCATGTCCTTTAGAATTTGCAGTGGTAGTATGTTGGCACTTGCCCCTGTGTCAGTCGTGGCCAATAATGAGCAGTTACCAACTTTCTTAGGGCAGATCATTTGAATCTTGGCAAATGGTGTCTATGTTCACCACAAGATTGACAGTGTGAAATATGTGTCTGCCGCTCATTGACTTGTTGCGTACATTATCATCATTTACTGGTTTGTCGATCGCCTTGTTTATGTTTCTGATGTATACTGGATAGTCAGTTTTATTGCTTGAAGGTGCCCATTTGTACAGTCTGTTTGGATCAGTGCACAGCTCTTTGAAGCTGCATCATCCTTTTGCTGTAGTGCACTACCACTGCCAATGGTCCTTTCTGCCTCATGCCTTGCAGAATTGCTGGAGAGCTGGGTGCATGTCTTCCATATAGCTTACTTGGATTGGGTGTTCTTGTGAGTCCGTCAACAATTGGGGTTGTACATATGACCTGTAAGCTCTGTTAACCGGCAAGGTTCACTTCGTACTTATATCCATCCTTGAGTGGCTCTTCGATGCTATACCTTTTGGGCTTATCTAGCAGATCATTCTGGAATGTTTCTATGGGATTTGATGCGATCAAAAACTCAACAATTCTGTCAGCTTGGTCTGCCTTTGAAAAGTCACAGTACATACCCTTTTCTCTGCATCTGCTGATGAAGTGGTCTATGGATTCTGTAGGCTGTTGTTGAAGTGACATGAACTCTAGTCAATGAATATGGAAGTTTAACTTGGTTTTCAACCAGTCTTCCTATATAGTCCATATCTTTTGGGGATTCTACAGCTCTTCTAATGTTAATCCAGATGTGTTCAGCCTGTGTAGACCTTCATTTCCGATTGCTAGGTGAAGTTTTATGGCTTGCTTGTCTGGTTCAGCCACACTTGAACCAAGAAACCATAGCTCTGTATGTTGTGAAAACAATTTTAAATTTGGATAGTAGGTTAGCTGCATCTCAATTCAAACTTGGGAATTTTGTGGACATTTTGCCAATACCCCTTTGACCTCCCCCCCTGTTTTACTCAATTTAGCAGCTCTCAAAGCCACCTGTTAAATTTGCAATACTCTCTAGCTTGATTTTATGACTGTTTTGCTTACTTTTATTGTTGTTTGACTATCCCTCACTTTCTATCATTCTGGCCCGCACCCTGTCCACTCACCTTTCCAGACTGATGGTGCTGGTCCTCTCAACACACTGACCTGGAACTGACAGGCTATGCATTGCAATCTCACCATGAGAGATCTGTCTGCTTACCACCTCTTTAATTGATCACTGTCTCAAAGCTTTTCTGCACAGTAAGAACTCTGTGGATTTAGCCCTCTTTGATACTGTGGCTTTGTTGTTGTCTGATCAAAACTTTGAGTGTCTAAAGCAGTTCACCATGTCGTACCAGTACTTAATCTTGCTGCCATGCTGTTTGACTACTGCTGAACACAATGTTGTATTTCCATAATGATATAAAGGCACCAACCACTTAAAAAGGGTTGGGTAAACAAGTTGTGGGTTCATTTATCGATACTAGGCTCTTGAGGACATTTATACAAATGCAGAAATCTTGAAGACATCATCAACAGAGCTGTGTGTGTCTGTGTCTGTGTTTGACTCAAAAGCAAAAATGAAACTAAGACTGGATTGCGTGACACATTTCCCTTATTGTGATGGCATGCTGTTATCCTATAAAGGCATACTACAATGACCTGTACCTCCAACAACACCAACTATGTAACAGCTAGCAAACCCAGCAGCCCAGTTCAAAGACTATTGATTACAATAGCTGCTTATAATATGCAAATAAAGGCCCTTTGACAACAATTTGATGTATAAATGGGAGAAGTGCACAGTGCTGATGCACGGCCCATTTGTACTGCAATGTGTTGATAAGTTCACCTATATCGATTAACTGTCTTCTCCATGGAGTCATTACCTAATTAAATTGTTGAAGCCATAGGTTATCTAGTATTGGTATTGACTTTTATTTGGATGTCCTTACCAAAATATATCAACAAAATGTTAGCAGCATCCCCTGAAAAAACATTCAATTCATGCAGAACTAGCATTGGCAGCTTAGTAAGAAAGGTACATTTAGGGCATAGCCAATGAAAACAGGAGCCATCTAAATAGGCAATAGGACAAATTAGCAGAAAACCATCAAAGAAGAGTAGATCCAATGGAGAGTGGGGTTCCCACCAGGCAACCACATCATCTCACTTCACTGCGTATGAAAGAATGATGAACACAATCAATTTCTTTCTTGCACAGTGTCTTTTTAAATTCCTGGTGCAATCCAATATTATGCACTCTAATGACTGCTGTTTAATTATCAGTATCCTAACTAAAGTCAATTTTGAGGTAAAGGCTTCCAGATATTAGATCAAGATTTCCATTCTCTACAAGGAAGGGGCTTGCTGAGGTCAGACAAGAGTGATGGGATTCTGTGAGGGAAGAGTTGTCAGAGGTGAACAATTTCATCTTGACCAGTTTTAGCTGAGCTGCCTTAAATAGGTTGAAAGTATGCTTTAGGAAAGCTAGGATATCTAAAGGAGGACAAAGGTGCTCACACCACCAAACTTCTTTTGACTGTATCTTACTCACATGTTCTATCCACTGAAGCATTAGGAATAGACATTGATCCCTCAAGGCAGATGGATTGAGAAAGTCAATGTTCTATTGCAATCATCAGCCAGTGCTGTTAAAGTGTCTATTACTCAGCAAACTGAACATCTGGCCATTAATGTAATTCCTTCCACAACTCCTATTTCAATGCCAGAGGGTTCATCAAGGTTAAAATCATGCAATGATGTGCACCTGCTGAAAAGAAGTACCAGGCTATAAGACATTTAAACATTTGGCACAACTTTGTACTTGTATTTAACAAAGCCACTCGCATTATGTTGTTATTAGGGGATCTTGGGCCTGATCTAAAAATTCTGGATGAGTTCCTCATGCCTGTTGTAAAGCTATGAGGCAGCTCAGCCTTCGGGAGGATTGAATTGTAGGCTAGTTGCCTCACCAGCAGCAGCAGTGGTATATATCCCAGATTGGGGGCAGGGATGGGGAGGACAGCAGGGAGAGGGTAGAGAGCCATTAGGAATGTCAGCAGCTATCAGGAGTACTGTAGATACTGCTCCTCTTGCCTCAACATTAAATTACTTCTTTTTCAATTAGAGCCTCACCCGTTTGCAGTCACTACTTAGGCTACAGGGAAGCCCCTGTCAAAGAGGAATATTAAAAAAGTGGGCTCCATCAATTTAGCGGTGGGACAATTGTCTTTGCAGATTGGGTGCTAGCTGCCCCATTGATAAATGGGCATGTTTTGCACGTGCACCCATTTTACACTTGGAAAAACAGATGCATCACATAATATTCCAAACCTCCAAATATTTATAAGATCTAAGCATGGTCAAATTTGACAAAATGTACATAAATTAAAGATGTGGGATATTCTTTTTTATAATTTCTATACAGGCTTTTTGAATATTTTCTTACATTGAAGGGATGGTGTACCTAGAGCATGAGGAGAATGGCAGATTTGCCTCAGCTTGGGCCTCATAACATAGCCCAAGCCTGACTCCCTTTCATCTACACACCACAGTCTGGAAGTAAAGCAAGCGTAGCAGCAGGCCACACTTTTGCTCCCCCTCTCCAGAGAGGAAACAAGATAAAGCATCTAGCATATACCTTTATAGTCCTCTTGTGGGCCTGCTGCAATTGACAGCTGGTGACACTGACACCATTCTCCAAATGAGTGAGTGACAATTAAGGTGGTGCCAGGTGAATTATTCCATCAAACCATGAATTTTGCATATCAATGAGGCCCATGCCTGCTTACAGTGAAGGCCACAAATATGACCTGAAACCTGGAAGGTAAAGTTACAGCTGGTATAAGTGTGCCAATGAACCGGGGACAGGAGACTGTCTTAATTTTCTCAGCAGGGTTCGGGGAGTTAAAATCAGCATTTGTAGCATTCTCAACACAGCTCAATACAAAATGCATCCAGATAGAAACTAAAATTGTAATTTTAATGTGTAGCAAAAAGTCTTCAAGAGGTGTAATTTTCATTCAATTAAAAATGCAAAAATCTTTTAATGAATGATTCAGAGCTGGCAAAGATAACTATCCTTTTGCCAACATTATCAGGCCCAAATTCTAATTTCGTTCAGATTAAATTCATTGACCTAATTCACAACAAATGTAGCCTCCAGATCCTAAGTCAACAGCAGTCTTGATCTATTACTTTCAAGGTGGGGTTGAATTACCTTCCTTCAACATGAGATCAGTGACAGAAAGAATGCATAGAATTAATTTTCAGAAATTTGTCTATGTTTCAAGTATCGCTGCATTTAATTTTATAGTTTGTTAAAAGTAAATATTCTCAAGTTTTACAGATCCAATTAAATTAATTGTTTACTACTTAAGCATAAACTATTTGGGGGTACCACAAAAAGAATGCAATTGTGTTTAATTGTTGGACAAAGTGACCCATTTGCAATATTTCAACTAATTACTGTATTCAAGCAATTGAAGGATTAATCCAAGTTAACGTTGATTTTGCTCATTACATCCTCTTAAGACATGTTTACCCCAAGTAATGGACGTTGAAAGGATCAATGGTAGAAATGTATCTTTCTTATCATTCAATGACTTCTTTGTACTCTTAAAGACCAAATCCAACTTCTTGCATATTGTTCCAAAATGATATCAAAACTACAAGGTGTTTATTTTTTACTTGGACTTAGTGATAGCTTTTTTCATGAAGATGGTGATGCAGACTTCATGGATATGCTGCTGCCTGACTGGAATGTGAAGCAGGAAAGCAGACTAGCAAAATTAATACTATACTACTTTACATATGAACAGAAATAAGAGCTGATTTTGAAAAGGCTGTAACAAGTTATCATAACTTCATTCTCATAATGTGACATCAATGGCAAATTATTATGAATTTCATATTTGCAGAGATCTTTTGAAAATATAAGTGTGTTTGCAATCCACTGACATTACGCAATGTAAATTGGATGGTAATAATTTAAATGCCACAAGATTAGTTGCTACATGTCATCCAGATGGAACTAAATAAGTTCTGGAGGTTACTAACTACTCACTTTTAAATTATTGTTAAAAAATAAGAAGCTGAGCTGAAAAGAAAACCACAAATTTAAGTATCTTTTTTAAGTCAAAATTCTGGTGATAAGTTGAAATAATGCTTGAGAACTCCTTTGATCTGCAGTTGAAATAAAGTTCTCAAATAATGAAAAGAAAAACAAAAAACAACCTTGCATTTATATAACTTTTGACATGTAGCCATTGTTGTCATATAGGAAATATGGTAGCCAATTTGCAGACAGCAAATTCCTACAAACAACAATGTGATAAGGGACAAATAGTTTGCTTTAGTAACATTGAGTGAGAGATAAATATTGGCCAGGAGACAAAGGAAAACTCCCTTGCACTCCTTTGAAATGGTGGCATGGGTTTTTTTACATCCACATGAAATGGCAGTTGAGGCATTGGTTTAATGTATAAGCTTGGACATTTTTTTCTCTTTTTACCCATAGGGCTGAATTTTCCCCCGGTGGGGGGTGGTTGTGCTGGGGCAGCAGGAGCGAGCGCAAATCCGATCGGTGCCCCGATCGGGTATGCGCCGCCATTTTCCGTGGGCGGGCCAATTAAGGCCTGCCCAGTGTGATGCAAACCTGGAAGCGCTGTGCACTCCCTGTGTGGGCAGGGGGAATTCCCTGAGTCGGGGCCTGAGCTCTTTCGCGTATGTGTGTGAAAGAGCACAGAAAACTCCCTGAGGCACAGAGATGCTTCAAGGAGATTAATTTAAGTTATGTAAAGTTTAATAATGATGGAAAAATATTTTAAGGACATGTCCCCTCATGTGAAGCTGTCACATGAGCTGGGACATGTCCATTAATATTTTCCAAATGTTTTATTTAATTAACAAGCCCTTCATGAAACCTCATCCCGCCCATGGATGTTTCATGAAAAATTCAAAGGCCGCCTGGGCTCTTCACCTGCCCACCAACCTTAAGGTTGGACAGGCAGCATTCTTAACAACTTTAATTAGTTTGTTAATGACCTTAATAGGCCTTTGACTGTTCGGCGGCTGTGCGCCTGCCCGACATCACCGCTTGCCATGTTACACATCGGTGAGCGTTACCTGCCCCTGTTCGCCAACGGGAAAATTCAGCCCATAGTTGCAAAACATGCCTGATCCAAGTAAAAGCTGCTTATTGAAATGTGTGATGTTAGCAAATATATTACTTTTAATGTAAATTTTAAATGATTTTGATGTATCTCAAGAACTTCAAAAATAGGTTCAGTAGTGGCGATGCACTAACACCAATAGTAGAATGTAATAAATTCATTCTTGGTCAAATGGTACAACTGTGTAGCAATTGTCATTTGGTAGTGCAGAACTTGAGTATTGCAGAAAAAAAGAACTTTATTGTCAAAGTTTTTCATCTTGCACCCATCAGGACAATTGCAAGAAAATACCAATGTCAGGGGAACAACATATTTATATTATATGAGTAGAGAGTGTTGATTGGCTGGCAAGTGGAATCTGATTGCCATAGAGAATGCACGGTTGATTGTGACTGACAATTAACTGCTTTGCATTGTTTGAAATTTAAACCAGGAAACTTGACTTTGATTGGTTAAGACATTGATCTGGGGAATGAACCAGCAAACGGCTGTCATTTATTTTGTTTAACTGAAACAGGGCACAATGTGTGTACATGTTATTTCTGTCTGCAAAGAACAGGGCTCATTGTATTAATATATGTAGCTTCCAGTGCACACAAATGCACTACCCTGTGAGCCTGACTGACAACCTTAAATTGGCTGTCAATGTAATTCTTAGCATACTGAGGATTATTTAGTAAATGTTTCCAATTGCGGAATCACATCAAATGTTGGTCTCTGTATTTTGACTTTTGCAAGCATAGACTGGTTGGGTGTGGTCTGTACCTTGCCCATTGCGAACAGCAGAAGGGGCATGCTGTTTAACAGCATGTTAAACAATGCTTGGCAGTTAACTGTCAGTCACAATCAACCAAGCATTCTCTGTGGCAATCATATTCCACTTGCCAGCCAATCAACACTCTCTTCTCATATAATATAAATATGTTATTCTCCCTGACATGAAAAAATGACTCTTTTTCAGCAATACTTTGTAGCAGCAATGTTTTGGACATTGCAGCGTGCATATATACAGCAGAGATGGATGGGCCCAATTTTAACTTTGTGTAACAGAGTGGGTTTTGAGTAAGTTAAATCTGGCCGAGCGTTTCAGAAATGAATTATTGAGATGGCTGAATTCAGTTCGCTTCACTATTGTCCAATGCCAAATTTAACCACACCCTCCCCCCTCCCCACCCACAACCCCAGGTTTCTTTTATGATTAACAGAAAGTGGATACTGCGCCTGTGTTCTATAACAGTAAAAATTAGTGTCTCATGCAATGCGTCAGGTCACGCTGGATTGTGAATTGAAGTATATTAGCAGCCTAAAGGGAGAATTTTCTCCGTGTTGGGTCTGAGCGAGAGCAGGCATGAGCGGGCGTGCAACCGATCACCGCCCGCGATCAGCTGCACGCTGATTTTTATGTTGGCAGGCCAATTAAGGCCCAGCCAGCATGACGCACACCCAGAAGTGCTGAGCGTTCCCTGTGCAGACTGGGGGAGGAGGCTGAGTTGGGGCCTGTGCTCTTTCATGCATACGTGCAAAAGTGTGCAGACATCTCCCTGAGGCACGAAGCTGCCTTAGAGGGATTAATCTCATTATCAAAACTTTAAATAAAGAAAAAAAAGTTTTCAGACATGTCCCCTCATGTGACAGTGTCACATGAGCTGGGACATGTCAATGAATTTTAACTAAAACATTTATTTGATTTATAAGTTCTTCCTGAAACCTCATCCCACCTCTGGATGAGGTTTCATGATAAATACGAAGGCCACCTGGGCTCTTCACTTGCCCGCCAACCTTAAGGTTGGACAGGCAGCTCCGTTAATTCTTTTAATTAGTTTTTAAATGGCCTTAATAGGCCTTTGACAGTCCGGCAAGCACACAGCTGACTCAGCTGTGCTCCTGCCGAACTGAAAATCTAAATGACACGCGGTGACATCTGGATGCATGCCCGACGTCACCGCTTGTCATTTTACACGTTGGCGAGCAGGGCCCGTCCCCACACGCCAACCAGAAGGTTCAGGCCCAAGGGTTTTTTGACGCTACAGTTATCACTGGAGTCAATCTGAGACTAAAGTGACCCTCCTGGGGAATATGAAGTAGAATGCAGCACTAAACATTATAGTACCTAAAATGCTGCAGATTTACATAAGGGCATTCATTTACATCATTTGGCCTAATTGCCATATAATGTACTTTGTTGGAGAGATCCACTGCCACGTTTAGCTTTGTAAAAGTGAGTGACTTCTGATAATTCAATTTTATTTAATAACACAGAACTGACAGTTCACAGCAGGACCACCAGGCCTAATATCACACAGCAAACACATCAATTAAATGAGATAACCCTGTTCACTAGCAGGTCTATTGAAAGCTTTACATTTTCCATCAAAAGGACGTTTAATATTTTAGATTGTTTCCAGATTGTGAAAAAAAAGAAAAATCATTACAGAAAACTGTTCACATAAAAATGGGAATAAAGCCTAAACTGTGCTTTGGATAATGAGTCTTTTAATGATATGATATAATGTATTATCTCCATATGAATTTTGTGTCACAGAGGCTGTGCTATAATATTATTTGCCTGTCTTGGCACATGTTCCGACCCAGTAAGGCCCAATGTCAGGAGTTGAACCTTATGAAGTTATCCTATAATGGATGATAAGTTGTGCTCATCTAACAGTACAACTAGGCTAGAGAAAGCAACATGTTGTGGAGTCTATCAGTGAAGTGAACGACATATTAGCTGATTAGAAATAGAAAGCTATTTTAAATTTACATCAATGATTCATTCTTGTTAAATGAGTCCTTTTAACTAGAATGCCATTTTAAATACACTAATCTGCTGATCTTAACTTAAATAAAAAGCCTGAATAACAGAACAAATGGTAGAAACTTAAAAATATGAAGCAGTTTCTACATCAAAAACATTCTATTACAATTTATATTATATGATAAGCAAAATCACTTTTCTTAATATCACATTGTGGGCAGGATTTTATGCATCGGCAAGTGGGGGCGGGGCCCACTCGCCGATGCGTAAAATGATACGCGGTAACATCGGGGGGAACTCCCGATGTCACCCCGCCCCATTTAAATTTTCGGGAAGGCAGGAGCACAGCAAAATCAGCTGCGCACCCACCGACTTGTCAATGGCCAATTGAGGCCATTGACAGGATCAATTAAACAAATAAAGGACCTGCCTGTCCAACCTTGAGTTTGGCGGGCAGGCCAGGAGCCTCAGCAAGAACTAGAAAAAACATGAAACCTTAACCACGGGTGGGATGAGATTTCATGTAGGCATTAAAAAATTTTAATAAAGATTTTGTGAAAATTATGGACAAGTCCCAACTCATGTGACATTGTCACATGAGGGGATATGTTAGGGAAATTTTATTTTTCTATTTTTATCCTTTTTACATTTACAGCTGATCTCCCAGAGACTGCACTTAGCCTCAGGGAGGTGAGTGTGCTCTTTTGTGCACATGCGTGAAAGAGCGCACTCTCGATTTTGGGATTCCCTCCCTGCCCGCACAGGAAGCGTATAGTGTTTCCTTGCGGATGTCATGCTGGGCGGGCCTTAATTAGCCCGTTCACGTAAAATGGCGGCACGCCTCCGATTGGGGGTGCCGATTGGAAGTGCACCTGTATGCACCCGCTCTTCAACATCCCCCCCCTATAGGAGAAAAATTCAGGCCTATGAATTTCTAGTAGAATAAGATTCTTAATCGACTGATTAGTGCTCTTCACTTAAAGGGCCCAATGTCTTTGACAAAGTGTTTGGCAAACGGTTTCCTTTGCTTTACATTCTTCAGGCATGAATCACATTGAAATACATCACTGCGCTTTCTGAAAAAACTGGTTTAACAACTGCTCTAATACTTTTCCTAATTGCCTTATAGTCATATAGTTTTTGTCCCAAGGCTGATAATGCAAGCATTTAACAGGCAGGCTATATCTCATTCAGGAAAAACCTTTTCATGGCTATATAATGTTATATTATCTTTCAATTTCTGTTTCTTCATAACACCCTTGCATACAATATTGTTTCAAAGATTACTGGATCTAAAGTTATCTGAATATGTTGTAGAGTCGATGATCGAAAATTGATGCGGGAATTGCTCAGCAGGATTAACTTTGCCGGTGCTTCCAATGCAGGGAGCATGTAAACTTCATCCTGCCTGCTAATTTCAATGGTTGCAGTGTGCCTGCACTGTTGAGTGGATGCATGCCTAATCACGTGGTAAAAAATAGTGAGAGGCTGACATGAATTCAAGTTAAAAGCAAAATATTGCAGATGCTGGAAATTTGAAATTAAAACAGAAAATGATGGTCAAACTCAGCAGGTCTGTCAGCATCTGTGGAGAGAGAAACAGAGTTAATGTTTCAAGCCTGTATGACTCTTCTTCTGTTCTAGTTAACCTGCACTACTTAAAGCCATTCTGAAAGTCTTAAATGCATTTTGGCTGCTGAGTAGGTGTTGGAAGTCATTCTACCAGACACAAGAATGGTATAACCAAAGCAGAGACCTTGTTGCAAGATATCTTGACACTGCACTCAGTACAGGAGGTGGAGAAGAGGAGAGTGCGATCAAGCCAGGAGGCTCTCCGGGCAAACTTTGCAAAGGCATTGGCATCCAATAATGACGCTGGTCAATGCCAATCAAAGTCAGTAAAAATATCTTCAAATAATCTGGGCTGTTTTATACATTGAGGTCAGGCTCCCCAGTGTTGATGTTGGGGGTGAGCTCCCCTCCACATGGCTGGCTCACCAGCTTTAATTTTTTGGCCAGCAGGCCTTTAATTGTTATGAGGCCCCAATTCAGGAGGTAGATCTGCCTCATGGAGCTGTTGGCCGCTTGGAGGCTCAGGGCTCTGCAGTACCAGCAGTGCTACCAGCAGCAGTGGCCAATGGCAGTACTACCGCTAGACCAAGGAGGAGGCAATTAGTGATGTTCACAGACCTGCAGGGAACTTAGGCAGGCCCTGACGAAGGAGTGAATGGGGTGAGGTTTGGGGAGGCAAGTTGGACAAGGCTGGGATGAAAGTGGACACAGGGAGGAAAACTTCTGTGGGGGGGAGGGCATCTCCAATTGGCAGCAGGAACCTGGAAGGGAGGAAACCATGACCCCCCACCCTTCAGTGACCAGCAGTCCGCAGGGTCAAGTCTGCCAGGCTGCATGTTTGGCGCAGGCCACACCTGCTGCCCATTAAATCAGAGCGATAGCTGAATGGGCTCCTTAAGTGGGCATTAATTGCCCAGTTGAGGGCCTCATTAGGGCCATGGGCAGGTAGCCCACCCGTTGACACTCTCATTCCTTGTAAAATTGTGATGTGGCAGGGCTAGCTGGCCATTGGCAGACACACTGCCAATGGCACTGCTCCCTATTTTATGAGCTCACCTGCTTTCCCGCCCACAGGATGTGCACATGCTGCACATGCCGATTTGGGGACAAAATGATAGCAGCTCAAAGCTGAGTGCTAAGGAAGTGAATTTCACAGCTGCTGTGCTACAAATTAATGTAGGAATTCATTGGTGAACACAATATTATCCCCTATCAAAACTAATATGAAATGCTGCAGACTGTAATGACTGCCCATGTTGGCAGTTACATGGTTTGGTAATATTGAATTGTTAGAAGTAGTTGACATGAGTTATGGCTCAGCCGATGGTAAATGCCGAGTTGTTCAAATCCCAGTGGAAAACTTGTAGTTTTGCAATTTGTATAAATGTTGAGATGTGTGCCATTGGCCAGGATTTTCCCCTTGGCAATTTGGAGGCGGGGCCCGCTCGCCGAGGGGAAAATGACATGGGATGACGTCGGGAGGAATCCCCAATGTCATCCCGGTCCCTTTAAATATTTACGAAGGCAGGCGGACAGCGAAATTAGCTGTCCGCCCGCCAACCTGCCAATGGGCAATTAAGGCCATTGACAGGCTAATTAACCTTAGTAAACATCCTGCCCAGCCAACCTTAAGGCTGGCGGGCAGGCCAGGAGCCCCAGTGGAGGGATGAAGTTTCATGTCCGTTTTTTAAAAATGTAATAAATTTTGTGATATTTATTAACATGTCCCATCTCGTGTGACATTGTCACATGAGGGGGGCATGTTAATAATTTTAATATTTCTCTATTTTTAAAGTTTACTTAGCTTTCACTAAACTCCCTGAGACAGGACTTTGCCTCAGGGAGCAGTGCGCTCTGTTGCGCGCATGCGCAAAACAGCGCATTTTGACGGATGGGGATTCCCTCCACCCCCCGCACAGGAAGCACATGGCGCTTCCTGTCAGGCAGGCTGCTGGACGGACCTTAATTGGCCCACCTACTCAAAATGGCGGCGGACCCCGTTTCGGCTGTGGGGTTCAGCTGCCCGTCCGCTGCCGAGCCGGTGGGGCCCACCCGCCCATCGAGGTAAGAATTCTGCCCATTAATTCAGTCATAACAAGACAACCAACTCTTTTAGGTTATTACAAAACTATATTAAACACTTATTAATATGAAAAACTATTTTAAACACATACAAAGATCTACAAATTACTACTGTGATAACTTCTAAATCTTCTACTTAATCTGACTCCCAGTTACACTTTCATTAAGGTAACAAACAGTAAGGCACAAAGATTTTAAAAGACCCTGGTAAAGAAACATGATACCCTCAACAATCCAATTCAAAGTGAGTTTCCTTAACTTCAGTTTGTTGTAGACAGCAGCTTGAGGTGTAGATGCTGAAGGCTTTTCACCCTTATTAGATCTTAAAATGCCTACCCTTTTACACAGCCTTTGCTTCTTTATACATATTTTCCCCATTGTTTCACTATATCTTTGGATTTTATCTTCCTGAGAATAAAAGTTTCTCATTGCACTAAGCTTTACCAGTAATCTTAGTAAAAAATAAACACACTGGGCAGAATCTTATGGCCCCGTTTCAGAGGGGTCGGGGCCGTAAAATGCGGCGAGCCATTATAATCCCCATTGACTTCAGCAGGAACATAAAACCCCACTGCTGTAAAATTTTGCCCACTGCTTCTAAACTTCACATGGCTAGGTAACACATTTCTCCCCTTTTTTGAAAACAATCTAGCCTGGTTTATTTAAAAATGCAAATGTCCTTTTACCTTACATTCTAAACATCCCCCATGTTTACCATGTTTACATCAAAGCCTTCAAATCAGCTGCCTTTAATCCAATTTAGTCTCACACACACATACACAAACATACACACACACACACAGACACATCCCACTATCTTACAATAAATTTCCGTAACATTATATGAGAATTATTATATCTTCCTGACAATCTGTTTGTTTTTAATATTTATACAACTTGTTAGTGATTTTCCAGAATGTACTATTATGCAAAGGAAACAGCTAAGTGAAATTGAAACATAAGAATAATTATTACAACAACTACTACTTTGCAATATTTTAGCCCGTATTTAAACCATTTTTTATTAAAGTATTTAGACCTGCTGGAGAGAGGTGAGTAGGTGTGTCTGGGGTCAACCTGACATGAGGTGATGAACCTGTCAAATGAAGGATATATTCGAGATTGTGGTAGATTTAGATTAGATTTAGATTGGTAGATTAGATTTATCCAATTCCTGAGTCTGCTTGTTTGTAATATCAATAATTGACCAGCCATCACGTTTTATTGATGGGTTTTAGAGGGTTAGACCTGTCATTGGGGCTGGTATTTTCTCTTCGAACCCTACAAAATCCTGCAAAGCAGGAGGTCTGGTTTTCATTACACAAGCAATCAGTGCATTCAGTTCAAAAACAGAATTACCTGGAAAAACTCAGCAGGTCTGGCAGCTTCGGCGGAGAAGGAAAGAGTTGACGTTTCGAGTCCTCATGACCCTTCAACATAACTCATATTTGGTTAGCTGGTTTAACTCCAGTGGTATTCTATGCAAGTATGAGAGTTCCTAAGCTTTGGCTGTTGCCAACCTATGTGATCTCTAGCCTTGGAGCACATTCCTAAGTGAAAATGTTGTACCCCTTCCCAGGCAAATGGATATCTTATATGGCTTGGTAATTGAAAACACAAAATATGATGTTGGGTTTCTGCACATTTTAAACACCCAATTGACCAAATAAGAAAAATCTAAACCTTTTTTGACCAACGCAAAACATGTACACCCACAGCAGGCTATGAGCTATGCAATATTGCCATTAGTGGGCACTCACTTCAATATTATTAGACTGCTCTATCCCACTGAGGCAAAACAACACGTACAGAATAAGATGGGCTATTCAACTTATTCAGTCAGTTCTTTGCAAGATTTTCCAAGGTGGAGGCTACCCAGCTGAAAGATGATATAGTAATATCACACAAAACTGAGAAGCTATCTTATTTCCAAAGATTTTTTTTTAGTTTAAAAAGGCTATGGGCAGAATTTTGACCTTGACGGGCGGGCGGGCCCGACCGACTCGGCGGCTGGTGGGCAGCCGATTGCCGCCACTGAAACGGGCCGCGCCACTATTTTGCGTGGGCAGGCCAATTAAGGCCCGCCCAGTGGGTTAGCAACTCCCGTGGAGAAAGGGAAAATAGTCACGGAGGTGGGCGTGCTCAGACCGTCGGTTCCAATGGGGAGCCGGCAGCCTGTTTAAAGAGTGACCAGGCAGCCTGCTTGAGGCAGTGCACCACGGCCACTCGGAGAGAGAGAGAGAGAGAGGTTGCTCTCAGAGGACAGGAGCAGGAGCAGGAGGAGGAGGGCAGACTGCAGGATAGGCCAGCGGGGGGCCACTGTGCCCCTCGCTTCTCCGTTGCATGCCTTGCTGTCCTCCTCCGAAATGTGTCCAGCCGTTGGGATATATTGTATCCGGAGATGGGAGGAGGAGGGCCCCATATATCACCAGGCAGGCATGGGAGGGGATTGGTGACGCTGTAAGTGCCCATGATGATGTGCGGCACACAGGCACGCAGTGCCACAAGAGATTCAATGATTTGCAGCGCTCTGGAAGGGTGAGTACCATGTCGGCCTTGGCCATTTGACCCAGCAGGTAGCCTTTGCCATTGAGCCCCCCCCAGCCCCGCACATCTTACTGTCATTACTGCATTGGGAACTTGGCGCACGCTGGGTGGGCAAACAGATAGTGACCATGCTTACATTAGCCTTAGTAGCTGAGGAGAAGATGGGTTCTCCCTGCAGCATATTTTGATGTTTGTCGCATTTGAGTAGTCTGGGGACAACCTGCAGGGGAGGCCGCACGACACGTACTCAGAACTCCAACGCATGTTATATTGATGGTGATGAGATGATGGAAGGGGAGCCTCAAGGTGTCGTGGCCAAGAGCCATCTGCTGGTCTCAGCACTGCACCTAGTTGTGCCTCCTTGCCATGGGCGCTAAGACCCGTGTGTTATTCAAAGTGATGGACACCGAATGTGTCCAAGGAGTCCATTGGGGGACGGGGTTTAGGAGCAGCCGTACTATGTTCTGGGGACTGATCACCAGTAGTGTGGACAGGAGCTGCTGGAGGCCTCAGATGGGCCACTGTGGTTGGGGTGTGGCATGCGCGTGCAGAGTACATGAGCAATCAGCCCCAATAAATCCTCTTCTCTGTTCTGCAGGCAAAAACTGAACACAATCAGCAGGAGCGCCAGAGGACTGGAGGTGAGCACGCCCTGCTCCAGCACCTCACGACCTTTGAGGAGCAGGCCATGGAGCTGGGGAGGAGGCAGGCGGCCAGGGCGGCAGGTGGAAGCGAGGCTGGGGTCCAGCGGCCAGGTACTTGAGGTCCACAGTCCCATCCACTCTGTCTGCCCAAGCCAAAGCACTGATGGCTGCTGAATTCGTGAATGCTGCAACATTGCTCATTCACAGACTGAGACAGTCAGACGTGTGGGTCATACACAAAGGTCCCTCATCCCCCTGAGGATGTGTATCTCTCACACCTTCCAAAGTTGCCTTATCCCATTTGTGACCAGTATCCCCAAGGCCTAACATGCCATGGCATCACTGCTGCACAGCCAAAGACTTATTGAATCTTAGGAGGGTTTGCACCTCTCCCACCCTTTCAGCCGGTGCGCCACACATTACTCTGTCTAATAGGTCCTCAGCCGTGAACCTCATGGCACTCTACTTAAATAAATGCCACCACGTTACTCATCCCTGCGCCAAGGGGAAATGTAGCCTTCTGCCCACCTGGTCCATGCCCCTCCTAATGGTATGAAGGTCAATAATGTGACCTGTCAATCTCCTGTGCTCCACGGCAAATGTCGCAAGTGTTTGCGATGTTTCCTCAGCACCGCAACTATCCAGGCCAGAATACATCCAGGTCAGGTACCTCTGCACTCTCCCTACTCCAATGGCACATAACATGTCATGTGGCATTCCTGAGGCATCTGACCAGCCTGTCTGTATGCGCGTCTAATGTTTGGGCCTCCTCTTGACTCTTTTCCACCCCACCAATGTTCATCTCCTTAGGGTCTTGAAGGGTGAGCGACTTTTGAGGCTGGTGGCGAAAGGGATGAAAGGTTTAACTGACTGAACACTAACTGATGCACTGTCCTTGTTGTTAATTTCAGCATCACCACCACATGGCCGCACCCAAAGACACTGCAGCCCCCCCTCCACACCTGAAGACCAAGATGTGCAACTTGCGGCACATCATTTCAGCCAGCCAGGCACCAGCGCAGACACAAAAACTTTGGTGGGAATTTAACAACGGCAGGTGTCCAGGTCACAGTGGAGAGGGCACTTCACAATCACTGGAGGAGATGGCAGGGACAGAGAGTGCCAATGGCGCCAGCAGATGGAGGGCTGCAGGGGACTAGGCACATACTGAGTCTGGCACTGATGACGTGCTTCTGGAGTTGTCATCAATGCAGCAGCTGCAGAACAACCGGCAGGAATCGTGTTTGCATCTGGCAGGGTTGCATGAGGGTGTGCTTCAGTTGGTCTCTGCGATGGAGGAGACCAGGCAGAGTGCAAGTGAAGGCCTGAACCTCAGGACAGCTTCACGCTTCCTCCACTGAGAGATTGGCAACTCTCATGGAGAGGTGGTTCGATCAGATGGAGAATCTTCTGATTGGGTTACGCTCTGACCTGCAATCTCTCACAGTGGTACTGGCCACGGTGATCATTCTCATTGTGGGAGATGTTGTGGGCAACAAGCGTCAGCGCTTGGTGACCATGCATATCTGGTGAGCAGGGAGGTCCAATGTGACCTAACGTCAGCACAGCAGCTGCCTGTCGTCGCTGCAAGCTCCTCTCAGGGCATTCCGGATGAGGGCAGCAGCTCCTCCGCCCCTCTGCCAGTTAACATTGCTTCCATTGAGGCTGCGATAGCTGGGGAGGTGCCAGTTCAGACGGTGCCATCACAGGCTCCATGGGCCAGAGGACGCCTGCCAAGGTCATTGAGGCCAACAGGACAGCAGAGTTAGCAGGCTGTCTCACAAGCCACTCCGAGCAATGGGGGCAGCACCTAGACGTAGCACCGGCAAACGAAAGCAAAAGGCCCGTTAGGCACTCAACAGGTATGTCACTGGTGATTTTGTGTTGGCCTTAGATTAGGGAAAAGTATACTTATGTTTGCAATGGAGCTGTTTCTGTTAAATGTTGGACAGAATAAAGTGCACTTTTCTGACCATGGCTGAGGGTGTTTCCTTTGTGCTGCATTTGTCTTTTCCACAGACATATCATGAGTGTTTGAGTGGACACTGATGTTTTTGCACTAAGCCCTTAGTTGCAGCTGATGAGGCGGAAGATGTAGCACCTAAATGCCATATGTGGAAGCGCCAAACAATGCTGCTCTTGCTGAAGTGTGGAGCTAGCTGAAGTTTCGTTGGATTAAATTGTCCCGGAAGGCCCTGCCTCCTTGGTGTAGTAGCAGTTTGGCGTGCTGCCCCTCATCATCGCCCTGTGCTTCCTCATCCTCTGAGCCACTGCTGGATTCATCATGTGCAGCCTCATCCAGGGCATCAAGGTCTTCATCGTCAACTGCATTCCCCCTTTCCAGCGCAAGATTGTGCAGAGTGCAGCATGCTACCACTATCAGAGTGACGCAATCTGGAGGGTACTGGAGTGCACCCCCTGAGTGGTCCAGGCAATGGAAGTGCATCTTGAGAAGACCAATGGCTCTCTCCACCACAGCCCTTGTGGAGGGGTGGCTCCTATTGTACCACTGCTCAGCTTCTGTTCTTGGATGGCGTAGTGGCATCACGAGCCACCTTCTGAGGGGATAGCCCTTGTCACCCAGCAGCCAACCAACCAGCCAGCCAAGCCAGAGCACCGAAGAGCCCCGACACCTAGAATGTTTGAGGATGTAGGCGTTGTGGGAGCTGCCAGGGTACCTTGCACAGACTTGTAGAATCACACACTATCTGCACGTTCATGGAGTGGAAGCCCTTCCTGTTGACAAAGGCACTTGGCTCACCTGCTGGCGCCTTGATGGCCACATGTGTGCAGTCTATTGCACACTTGATGCGGGGGAAGCCAGGAATGGCCGCAAAACCTCTGGCTCGCTGTGCCTGACTTGCAATGTCGCTGCGGAAGTGGATGAAGGTCAATACCCATCTGAACAGAGCGTCTGTAACCTGCTTGACGCAAGTGTGGACAGCTGATTGGGAGACACCGCAAAGATTACCCACCGACCCCTGGAATTGGAGGGCAACTGTGACCTTCAGAGCCACTGGAGAGGAGTATCCACCCACACAATTAGGAGATATCTCAGGGCCAATCATCTGACAGATATAGTTGACTGTCTCCCTTGATAGCTGGAGCCTCCTTCGGCACTGCACCTTAGTCATATTGAGGTAGCTGCTTCGCCGCCTGTATACCCTGGCAGCAGGATAGTGGCGTCTTCTGCAGCCCCTTCTACCTTGGACAACCTCTTGGCCCTGCGCCCCTTGTGCCTGCGCCTGGCCTCCCAAAAGTGGCTCCCCATGGAGGCTTATTTCTACTCCTGGAATCCTCCTTATTCTATCGATCCCTTCCTCCTCAGAGGAGCAGCCTCCAGTGGAGATGTCAGAACCCATACCCAGGCTAAATGGAGGCCTCCGGAAATCTGCAGGCCTGATAAAGATTACTGTCTGCAGACTGGTTTCAAAGTACACAAAAAGCTCTTGGAAATCGATGTGAACTGCTAACAATCACACAGGCAACTTTAAAACACTTTGTGCAATTAATACTTTGTGGAAAACATGAACAACCCTTTTAGTCCACATATCCCGCCAGTGCATGAGCTTTAATAAAAAATCTCCAACCCCCCTGCCCATTGGTCCCATGCGCCGACCCAAAGTTCACAAAGGCCCCCCAAAATCGTCGATAATTGGCAAGTTAAGGGCCTTAACGAGGCCTTTAATTAATGGCGGGCATGTGTCCCACTGCTGAGCGCGCCCGCCGACCGAATTATCTGCATGTCAGCTAGAAAATTCAGTGTAAACCTCTGGGGGCAAATATTTCACTTTAAAATAATTTCAAGTTGATTTTCAAACAGAACGCACAAAAACTCTAGTTAAATTGTTTTGCTGTTAGCAAATGATAACAGCAATCACCACTATTAGCTTGCACTAATTGTTGTTTCTGCTCGGTTAGATAGCACTTTATCTTCGGTGTGATCAACTGTTAAGGTGAAAGGGTTATGTATTAGCCCCAGGCACTGTATATCGATCATGTAAGAAAGAAGAAAGAAATTACATTTACAGAGCACCTTTCACAACATCAGGATGCCTCAAAGTGCTGCCAATGAAGCCCTCATGAACAACAGAAAATGTTTTATAGAGCTATGTGGTAGCTAGTTTGCTCACTGCAAGGTTCCACAAATAGCAATGAAATGAATAACCAAATAGTCTGTCATTGATGGTTGTTGTTGGAAGATAACTATTAGCCAGGACTACCTTTCTCTGCAAATATTGCCATTGGGCGGAATCGCCCCAGCTTTGTTCTAAGTGCAGTAGCGGGCGGGGAAAATGATGTTTGACCTGTCGGCCACAATGGCGGCTTCTCACGCCATATCATCCCAAACCCACCGCATTAACTATGCATTCCCAGGAAACACACCGTTTCAATGGCGAGCAGGCTCTCATTCACCCGCCATGCCACCACCTCGCACTTTATCACGCCACATTAAAAGTGCAGCCGCGTGCACACCTCTCAGTGCATCCAGCCCAGGACTGCTGCACAGAAAACATGGCCCTGAAAAACAAAAAGACTGCGGCACCCTGGTTTAGTGACACCTCCGTTGAGGACCGTTTGGACGCAGTGGATGCCCACCGTGATGTCCTCCACCCCTGCTCAGGCCGCAGGAGCGGCAGCGACTTCACCAACTCAGCATGGCAGGCGATGGCAACGGTGGTCAGCACCAATGCCCTGCAAAAGAGAACAGCCACCCAGTGCTGCGACAGGGTGAATGGGTTCATCCGTTCCACCAGGGTAAGTCACCCTTCTCATCAATCTCAACTTGCACACTCACAGATCCATCACACATCCACATAGATCTCACACCCCAAGGGACAACACCACTAACTCTCACACACACCCTCACATCTCCATCAGGCTCATAGCCTCTGGAGCTCACATCCTTATCCTGTCCATGGCTCCGCTCACCACATAAACATTCCACGCAGTGCCATGTGACCTGCTCACACTCTTTCCATCTGTTTTCATGCAGGAGAAGCTGGCTTACAACAGCAGGGAGAGGATGCAGACCGGGGTGGAGAGGCCTAGATTAGGCCCCTCACTCACTTTGAGGAGCGTGCCATCGTGCTGACTGGTTAGGACATGTGCCTGCAGTGACATTGAGGTCGGTGGTGAACACCCTCATGAGGATCCTGCACCGCATCATCCCTCTCTCAACCCAAATGTCAGTGCCCTCCCTCCTGTTTTTCACTCTGCTGCCCTGCACTAATTATCCCTACTTTTGTTCACAGGGACCTCTGCCAAGTGACTGACCCCCAGACAGCCAATCCCTCAGCTCCATCCAAGTCCTCATCTTCAGCCAAGAGGCCTCCTTTGAAGAGGTGGAAATAAGCAAACAGGAAGACCCATCACAACGCTTACCCACACTCTCCACCAGCGCAGAATCACACACTTCAGTGGGACCTAATCTAGAGCAGTAACCTGAGGAGGCAGGTTCAGCCAAGCTCCCTGGCATTCAGAGGACTGTTGGGGAAGAGGGACCTGTGAGGGCCAAATCAGATGACCAGCCTCTGGATTTTACCTTCCTGGAGAGTCAACAGAAGGCAGGGGAACATCATTCAGAGCTGTTGGAAGCCCTTAACAGAGTAGCCCATGAGTCAGAGGAGTGTATCTGCCTGCTCTCTGATAAAATGGTGCCCACATGTGCACGTATGGGGAGGATGGTGGATCCCATGGAGACCCTGGTCTAGCAGGATGCTGAGATGTATGCAGACCTGCATTCTATCCCGTGAGCCACGGGTGACTTCCTACAGTGGCAATGCAAGAGGGGAACAGGATACCTTGACGTCCCTCCAGGTGCTCCTTCTCCTCAAAGAATCAGGCCAGGACCCCGGGCACCCAAAGGGAGGAGGAGTAGCAACTGGCCACCAGTGGGTCATCCACTCAGGAATCTCAGAGACTGTCCTCCCCGCCTGAGTTCTTTTAGCCTGTGAGCCCCTCAACCTCATCCTCTTTCACCACAAAGGGAGCAGCTGGCCAACAAGTGATTCTGGAGGGAGTAGTGTGTCTGGCAGGGCCTTTCGGAGCCTTGTGCAAGTACCCCCCACACAGGCGGATCCTTCCCATCTCAACCCTTGCCTCAAGGTCCTGAGCATTTTCAGTGCTGCCTGCTATGGTTCACTTTCAGTTGTCCACCTGACCTGACCTGCATCTCCGCCTGCCCACTGATCACACTCCCATGCAGCACCTGATCTCGCCCTCCATTTCACTTTCAATTTAGACAGCATGGTGATGGTTCAGTTTTTCACGCGCTTCCCTGTCCTTTCCCCTCCCCCAGTCACCCATTTCCTTTCCCCCCATCACAGTTGACGCCCTGGCATCAACTTCCACCTCCCCTCCGTGACCTATGAGCCACAACCCTTTTCCCTCGGGGATGTCCAGGTGAACATGCACATACTCTTCCTACCCGAAAATCCCACCCCATCAATATTAACCTCCTCCTTCCCACCCCCAGGGTCCATGTCTGCCTTTGAGTCCCCACCAACCACCCTCGTCATCCCTTCTAATGCTAACATTGCATGCTCACCCTCCCACCCTACCGCCTCACTCTGCCCTCATCATTCCCATCATTCCCTCATACCATGCCCATCCTTAGTTCACTCCCCAAGAGGCAGTCATGGACTCATCAGAGCACTCCCTTGCACTTTCACCTGGATAGCGCCCTCCCCTCTAGACCCCTTCCCTCCATCGGACTTCCCTTCCACTTAGTCCTACCCCAACATGGACTCAATCCCCACTTAGTCTTTCCACCTTCCTGACTCCTTCAGATACCTTTACTTCTTCCTCCACTTTACTTCTTCCTCTATCCAGCTAACACCTTTTCTTACCCTCGCTTGAACCCATGAATATCTGACTCAAAGATAAGAATGCTGCCACTGAGTCAAGGCTAACATCGTAAGAATCTTTGACAGTATATCATAGACCACTTGCATACTGAAGAAAGGGTCCCTTATGAGATTCTTTTTGACTATTATGATTTAGACTTCACCAAGTACAATACAAAAGACAGTCCCCAACACTAGGCTTATGTTTCCTTAATTTTATGCAAATTGTGATTTGGGATATGAGTGCTCTTGGCAAAAATGAAATCCATTTACTATCTCCAAGTTACATACAGGATTTGTACTATATGCACCTACGTCACTTCAGGAGAAGATATTAGTCATGCCAGGCTCTTTTGTGGTAGACCATCAAACGGGTTTATTCACAAATTGATTCCTTTACAGCAATGGGAATGAATGATGGTTGTTGAAATCAATCCAAATACTAAAGCAGCTAAGAGCAAGTTCACAAAAAGGCTAAAACAACATATCAATCTGTTGCATTCCTTTGACTTTTCTTGCAGATTTTTCCTCTCCGCCTGAGTAAATGAGAACCAGAAGAAGAATAGACAGATGCTCAGCTTTCCCAGAATTAAATGGGCGATTCTATCCATAGATGCACACCTTGCCTAAGTGCCTGTTAAAGCCAACTAAAATGTGTCACTAATTAGTATATTAGAAGTACCTGATCCATAAAATATTTTGAAATTCAGTCTTGCCTGTGAAAAGTCAATCTGCAGGACAAAGGCACTTCATTCCAAAGATGTAGAAGTTCTGTAACATATACAAAGGCATGCCAATAGCTGCCTGTGCAGTCAATGCTAGAGTTATTTTGATCAGATTATGCCATGGCTCGTAACATTGTTTCTTATGCTTAAGTGTGCTCCTTGATTCTTTTTCGAAGCTCTTATATCTGTTAGCAATCAAAGGAAATTGTCTTCTTTCTAATATGCTTCATGCATTACACCCCACAAGGATGGAAACCTATCTTCCAATGGCAAGAACCATTTTGAGCTAAGAAATGCAACCTTATTGAATTTTGCTATTTTATTATGGTGAGTGTTTCTCTGATCTTACCTTTCTCCTTCCTTCTATAAAATTATAAAATTATACAATTTTACAGTACAGAAGGAGACATTCAGCCCATCGTGCATGTGCCAACTCTTTGAAATAGTTATCCAATTAGTTCCACTTGCCTGCTCTTTCCCCAAAGCCCTGCAAATGTTTCCTTGTCATGTGGGTTGATGAGAGGTCTAGTCACTGTAGATAGAGAGAAACTTTTCCCTTTGGTGGAAGGATCAAGAATCAGGGGACACCCATTTAGGGTGATTGGCAAAAAAAGCAACGGCGACATGAGGAAAAACCTTTTATGGAGCAAGTGGTTAGGATCTAGAATTCACTGCCAGAGAATCTGATGGAGGCAGATTGGCTTTCAAAAAGATTATGGGAAAAAGGCAGGCAAGTGGAACTGGGTGAGTTGCACATGCAGAGAATTTGCAAGGACACCATGAACTGAATGGCATCCTTTTCTGCTGTAATCATTGCATGATTCTATGATTCTATATATCCAATTGCCTTTTGATATATTCCTATGGCCACAAAATTAGGCTCCATAGCAGCAGTGTTTTCAGCTCCACTAGTGTTATTCTGGGTGCAAAATGGCATTTGGATCAAGCACGTACACATTTAGTACAGCCCACACCAGGTGCCATTTTGGTGAGGGCATTAGCATTAGTATTAGTAACATGCACCAGAAGTATCTGGAATAGGCGCGTTGTGATGTCAGCCAATGTGTAACACTGATTGGACTTTGGAGATGCCATTTTTAATCTCGAATCTCCAGCTAACACCCTTTCTTAACCTTGCAGAGCTGAATGGTGTTCAGCAGCATGAAAGAAGGTGGTGGTCTCTCTCTGCTTCCTGGATTGTATGTGGGTAACTTCATTCTCAAATCGTGCTACACAGTTCATGGTGACGTAAAGCTGAAACTAATTCTGATCAATGCAAACTGTGCATCTCATAATGTTTATAACTTGTCCACTTCAGAAGTACATGTTTCATCTCGGGTTTGGGATCTAGATGGGGTTTCTTTAGGGTTCGCCTGTTTCCCTAAAAATGCTACCATAGACAATTATTCGTTTAAACCATTCTTGTTTATTTACAGATCTATGTATATCACTTCAAACCATTTGAAATAGTAGTCAGTGATGATGATGAAAACTTTGCCTTCAAACTCAGATAAATCCATTCTGATACACTGTGTATCCTTGAAGGAAAAATGGAAGGTGCCAGTGGTTTGCTCTGCTGTTGACTATTCACTCTACATGTAAGCCAATTCATGATTAATTCTTCAATGGAGTGACTGATGCCAGGCCACCAGACTGCCTGCTGGGCTCTTGCCCTGAATTTCACTATTCCCAAGTAATCTTGATGGATTTTCTGAAGAATATTAAGTTGAAGTGTTTTAGGGATGACTAATCTATCGTTAAAAACTAAGAAATCATCAATGATTGTGAGTTGTTTTGTCTTTTTGAAGCATTGGTGAAGAACTGGGTTGTTAGGATTATAATCTGGCCATCCATTCTGGCAAAACTCTTTTATTTTGATGCACTTGTTATCCTGCTGTTGTTCTTGCTTAATTTCTTATAATCTCTTCTCAGAGGCTGGTGAGTGTTTGGTAATGAGTGAAGTATTTGCTTCCACGTCAATAAAATTTAAATCTTTCAGTTTGACTCCTTCCACTGGTATTCTTGACAATGTATCCACTGCTGCCTGGTATATCCCTCGAATGTACTCAGTAAATGAATTGTATCTCATATGCCTCAGTCTAAAATGTTGAATTCTAGGCAGCATTTTTGCAATTTCCTTTAGATTAAGAAGAGTAACCAAAGGTTTGTGGTCAGTTTCAGATTTTAACCTTAGTCCCATGACATAATCAGAGAATTTCTCGCAGGCCCATGCAGTTGCTAATGCTTCTTTCTCAATGGTTGCATACCTCTTTGTGTCCATGAGAGATCTTGAGGCAGAATACACTTCTTTCCATCTTCATTGTCCATCTTTTTGAACTTGCACCAGCACCATGCCCAAGCTGTAGATGATGCGTCCACTGCTACAACTGTTAGCTAATTTGAATCGTAGTGCATTAGAATTTCTGGTGAAAGTCAGAGATTTTTAATCTGGTCGAAAGCATTTCACTGGTCCATGTTCCAGCACTATTGTTGACCTTGTCTCAATAGCTGTCTTAATGCCTCATTGATCTCTGCCAAGTTTGGTAGGAACTTGCCTACTTGGTTGACCATCCCAAGGAATCTTTGTAACTCTGTGACGTTTTTAGGCTGTGGGAGCTCTCTAATGACTTTGGTTTTCTGCTTGTCAGCCATAATTCCTGAAGCTTGTACAATGTGTTCTAGGAATTTTATAATAGGCTTTGCAAATTCACAATTGTTGTTTAATGTCAAACCTGTGTTTTGTAGGAATTTGAGGGCTGGTCTCACTTGATGGCCATGTTCTTCCCTCAATTCTTCCCTCATGAGAATGCTATCTATATGGCATATTACTCCTTCCATGCCTTCCAGGATCCGAGACATTGTTCTTCGGAATATTTCAGCTGCAGAATCAATTCCAAATGATTTAAATCGTTTTAAATCAATAATGACCAAATGGGGTGATAAAAGTCATTAACAATCTGGATTCTTTGTCCAGAGGAAACTGCCAAAAGCCACTGTTAGCATCCAATTTTGTGACGAAGGTGTTTTTTGATAATTTGATGAGACTTTCACCCACTGATGTTTTCGGATGAATTTTGCACCCTACCGACTTATTTAACTGAGTCATGCCCACACAGATTCTAATTGAACCATTAAGTTTTGGTACTGTGAGCATTCCAGAACACCACTTCATTGTTATGATTACTGAAGAGATGACCCCTTGTTGTAACATGTGTTCAGTCTCGCTACTGACTTTATCTAAGTGTGTGTGAGGGACCTTCCTTGACATGAAGTGACACATAGGCTTAGCATCTGCCCTTAAAGTTATGTGATATGCTATCTTCAGCTTTCCTAAACCTGAAAATAGGGATGGAAATTCATTCCTGAATACCTCACTAGACTGCTCATCAGCAATTTCATCAACCTTGTCAATGACCCTCAGCTGCAAACATGCTTTTCTGCTCATTAGTGGCTCCTGGTTCTTTAACACCTACGAGGGTTACATAATTTTCTTTATCCTTGTATCTTAATCTTGCCAAGCATTTGGTGTAATCCCTCCTGGATCTTGTAACCAGATGGATGGTGGCTGTAATGTGATTCTTTTTAATTCATTTAGCTTTGTCAGATAATACTGAAATACCTGTGTCAGTTTCTAGCTTGAACTCTGTGGGGTGACAATCACCTTCTAATTTAATATCCTGTAATTATTTTCTGTTTCATTAACTTCTCCTAAGAAGGTTTGTTTTTTGTGTAGTTATTCCACTTCTTGGGTTTTACTTAGTTTCATTGTTATCTCTTTCTTCCTATGAGCTATAGGAATTTTGGATCTGCAGGCTATTTTAAAACATCGTTAATTCCCACAGTGGTGGCACTCAGCACCCCCTGCTGGCCATTCTACCTGCTTGTGTTGGGTTTTTTTGCCTCACTGAGAGCATCTTAAGATGGTGGTTGGTGGGCTTTTTGCTGATTTTGCTGGCTTTTGCTTCACTATACTTTCTCTTTATTGTATGACATATTGAATAGCTTCATTCATTTTCTTCAAGGGACACCACTTTTTCCATGAACAGCTGCTCAGTTTTGCTTCCTAATTTCAGTCTGTCATGCTATTTGTACTGTTTTTGTTGCAGAAGATCTGATAGAGTTTCATCTAAGACCCCAACTACTATACGATTGCATAATAATTCATCTGAGGATCCAATAGTCTCAATTCCACATGAGTCTCTATAGGTCATTTATAAATGAGCCCATTGATTCACTTGGTTCTTGCCTCCTCTTATTAAATTCCAATCATTCAACGATCAATTTTTTTCAAAAACTGAAGTATGAATTGAATGCCAGAATAATTTTCTCATATGAGTTCAAAGCCTCATCAACATCCTGTCTTGCAATAACATTGTCTGCTATGGCCCCTACTGAGTACAGTAAAGTACTGGCTTGATCCTCCTGGTCCTTCTTATGCAAACCTGAAGCTGTTCTTTACTGGAAGAATCTCGTCTTCCAATTGTCCCAGTGTTCTGCATGTTGCAAACCTTCAGCTCTTCAGAACAGTTCTGGGAGTGGTAGTATAGACTGCGTGCTTACACTAAGCTCAGGATCTGATGCTGGTTCAGTAGTCAGGCTTGTAGATTGTGGTCTGTACTTACTGCTGTCTGAACTCTGGGTCTGTGTGTCTGTTTGTATCTGTAGCACCTGTGATGCTCTGTTCTCAGGTGAGTCTTCAATTTTTTTCTTCTGTCCTTTTCCCAAAGATTTGTTAGTCTTTCAGGTCTGCTGTCTTCTCTTGGAGTTTCTAGGTCATTATGCTCAGTCTGCTACCACCCTGTTTTGGTTGATGCACATGAACAGTCAACAGAAACCACCTGCTGCCACCGTGTTTCATCATGGGTTCAGGTTCTGGATTGGGTTTTTTATGGTTTTACTGTTACCCTAAGAATGCTACCATAGACAGTTATTTGAAAAAAAAACATTCTTGTTTATTCACAGATCTGTATGCATTTCAGTATTCTACACAAGCTTGTACTTCTGCTTCCCACCAAGTCTTTGTCAGCCATGTGACATTGCATCATAGTTAAATCATTACTTACATCAGTATCAAGTGCTCCTGATTTTAACTCTTTACCCTACAGTACAGAACAATGAAATCTGTTCATAAATGACTTCTTGGCCTAGGTGTCACATATGAAACAGTAGCATAAGATGAGGAAAGACGAAAGGGGCTGTGATTAAAGTCAGAATCACTGTGAAGCAGTCTGGGAAGAGCATCCCGCAGTCAGCATCGCGGTGAAGCAGTCTGGGAAGAGTGCCCCACAGTCAGGATCGCTGTGAAGCAGTCTGGAAAAAGTGTCCTGCAGTCAGCATCACAGTCTGCACTGGAGCGCTGCCTTGGGAGGGAATGAGGTGATCCTCTGAGTACCGTGAGTATGGTCAGGTAAGTATTTACTACTTTTATCGCTTATAGTTTTTAAGGTCTTACTTTGTGGTTCATCGTTTGTAAGGGCTATATTCTGTAACAATGAGGAGCAAGGAAGAAGGGCCCTAGAGTAATTGATATTATTTGATATTAAACATCTTCCAAAAGGTTTAATTTAATTTAAAGGGGTAAGTCTTGGCAGGAGAGCTCAAAGCCATGGTGTGCTCCTCCTGCTCTATGTGGGAAACCGGGAATATTTCCAGTGCCCGGGGCCAGCATGTGTGAGGGAAGTGTCTCCAGCTGCAGCTCCTGGAAACCTGGATTTTGGAGCTGGAGTGATGGCTGGGGACACGGTGGAGCATCTGTGAGATGGAGAGTATAATGGGTAGCACATGTAAAGAGGTGGTCACACCGCAGGCTAAGAATCCACAGGCAGTAAGTGAATGGGTGACCACCTGGTGGAACAAGAGGATTAGGCAAGCAGTGCAGGAATCTCCTGTGGCTATTCCCCTGCAAAACAGATGTACCACTTTGGATACTGTTGAAGGGAACGGCCTCTCAGGGGAAAACAACAACAGCCAAAATCGTTGCACCACAGTTGGCTCTGCTGCACAGGGGAGAAGTAAAAAGTTTGTGGGAGTGGAATAGTTATAGGGGATTCAATTGTAAGGGAAATAGATAGGTGTTTCTGTGGCCGCAAATGAGACTCCAGGATGATATTTTGCCTCCCTGGTGCTAGGGTTAAGGATGTCTCAGAGCGGCTACAGGACATTCTGAAGGTGGGGGTGGGGTGGGGGCGGGGGGGGGGAGACAAGGGTGAACAGCCAGTGGTCGTGGTACACATTGGCACAAACAACATGGGTAAAAAAATGGGATGAGGTCCTACAAACAGAATATAGGGAGTTGGAAGTAAGTTGAAAAATAGGAACTCAAAGGTAGTGATCTGATGATTATTGCCAGTACCACATGCTAGTCAGAGTAGAAATGGCAGGATATATTGGATGAATATGTGGCTGAAGAGATGGTGTGAGGGGGAGGGTTTCAGATTCCTGGGACATTGGGGCTGGCTCTGGGGGAGGTGGGACCTGTACAAACTGGACGGGTTACACCTGCGCAGGACCGGACTGATGTCCTAGGGGGAATATTTGCTAGGATGGTTGGGGAGGATTTAAACTAAAATGGCAGGGGGATGGGAACCTATGCAAGGAGTCAAAGGAAGGGGAATCAAGGACAAGAACAAAAGACAGAAAGGGGAATAAGAAAAGTGATAGCCAGAGAAATCAAGGGCAATAACAAACAGGGCCTCAGTGAAAAATAGTGGGAATGGGACAAGTTATGTTAAAAAGACATTAGGGCTTTGTGCCCTAATGCGAGGAGCATTCACAATAAAGTGGATGAACTAACCATGCAAATAGATGTAAACAGGTATGATAAAGTCGGGATTATGGAGACATGGCTGCAGGGTGACCAGGGATGGGAACTGAACATCCACGAGTATTCAGTATTTAGGAAGGAGAGACAAAAAGGAAAAGGCAGTGGAGTTGCATTGCTGGTTAAAGACGAAATTAATGCAATAGTGAGGAAAGATATTAGCTCCGACGATCTGGAATCTGTATCGATAGAGCTGATAAACATTAAGGGGCAAAAATCATTAATGGGGGTTGTATACAGACCCCCAGACTGTAGTGGTGATGTTGGGAATGGCATTAAACAGGAAATTAGAGACACATGCAACAAAGAAACATCGGTAATTAAGGGTGACTTTAATCTGCATATAGATTGGGCAAATCAAATTAGTAACAAGACCATAGAGGAGGAATTCTTGGAGTGTATGCGGGATGGTTTTCAAGACCAATACATTGAGGAACCAACTGGAGAACAGGCCATCTGAGACTGGGTCTTGTGTAATGAGAAAGGAATAATTGGCAATCTAGTTGTGCGAGGCCCCTTGGGGATGAGCGACCATAATATGATAGAATTCTTCATCAAAATTGAGAGTGACGTATTTGATTCTGAGACGAGGGTCCTGGATCTTAATAAAGGAAACTACAATGGTATGAGGCACGAGTTGGCTATGATGGATTGGGAAATGTTACTTAAAGGGATGATGGTGAATAGACAATGGCAAACACTCAAAGAGAGCATGAGTGAACTGCAACAATTGTTTATTCTTGGCTGGAGCAAAGGTAAAACAGAAAAGGTGGCCAAACCATGGCTTACAAGGGAAATTAGAGATAGTATTAGATCCAAGGAAGAGGCATTCAAATTGACTAAAAAAAACAACAGATCTGAGGATTGGGAGCAGTTTAGAATTCAGCAAAGGAGGACCAAGGGATTGATTAACAAGGGGAAATTAGAGTACGAGAGTAAGCTTGCAGGGAACATAAAAACTGACTGTTAAAGTTTCTATAGGTATGTAAAGGGAAAAAGATTAGTGAAGACAAATGTAGGTCCCTTACAGTCAGAAACAGGGGAATTTATAATAGGAAGCAAAGAAATGGCTGACCAGCTAAATACATACTTTTGTTCTATCTACACTAAGGAGGACATAAATAACATACCAGAAATGTTGAGGAACACAGGGTTTAGTGAGAGGGAGGAACTGAAAGAAATCAGTATTAGTAGGAAAATGGTGTTGGGGAAATTGATGGGATTGAAGGCCGATAAATCCTCAGGGCTTGATAATCTACATCTCGGAATACTTAAGGAAATGGCCCTAGAAATAGTCGATGCATTGGTGGTCATCTTCCAAGATTCTATAGACTCTGGAACAGTTCCTACAGATTGAAGGGTAGCTAATGTAACCCCACTATATAAAAAGGGAGGTAGAGAGAAAACAGGGAATTATAGACCAGTCAGCCTGATGTCGGTAGTGGGAAAAATTCTAGATCCCATTATAAAAGATTTAATAACTGAGCACTTGGAAAAGAGTGGCAGAATCAGACAGAGTCAGCATGGATTTATGAAAGGGAAATGATGCTTGACAAATCTACTGGAATTTTTCAAGCATGTAACTAGTAGAGTTGATGAGGGGGAGCCAGTGGATGTGGTTTATTTGGACTTTCAGAAGGCTTTTGACAAAGTCCCATATAAGGGATTAGCATGTAAAATTAAAGTGCTTGGAATTGGGGTAATGTATTGAGAAGGATAGAAAACAGGTTATCAGATAGGAAACAAAGAGTAGGAATAAATGGGTCTTTTTCCGAATGGCAGGCAGTGACTAGTGGCGTACCACAGGGATCGGTGCTGGGACCCCAGCTATTCACAATGTATATTAATGATTTAGGTGAGGGAACTAAATGTAATGTCTCCAAATTTGCAAATGACACAGAGCTGGGTGTGAGGGTGAGCTGTGAGGAGGATGCAGAAATGCTTCAGTGTGATTTGGACAAGCTGAGTGAGTAGGCTAATGCATGGCAGATGCAGTATAATGTGGATAAATGTGGGTTATCCACTTTCGTAGCAAAAACAGGAAGGCAGATTATTATCTAAATGGCTATAAATTGAGAGAGGGGAATGTGCAATGAGACCTGGGTGCCGCCGTACACCAGTCCCTGATGGTAAGCATGCAGGTGCAGCAGGCGGTAAAGAAGGCAAATGGTATGTTGGCCTTCATAGAGAGAGGATTAGAGTACAGGAGCAGGGATGTCTTGCTGCAATTTTACGGGGCCTTGGTGAGTCCACACCTGGAATATTGTATGCAGATTTGGTCTCCTTATCTGAGGAAGGATGTTCTTGCTATAGAGGGAGTTCGGCGAAGGTTTACCAGACTGATTCCCGGGATGGCGGGACTGTCAGATGAGGAGAGATTGAGTCGGTTAGGATTATATTTGCTGGAGTTCAGAAGAATGAGGGGGGATCTCATAGAAACCTATAAAATTCTAACAGAATTAGACAGGGTGATGCAGGAAGGATGTTACCGATGGTGGGGTAGTCCTGAACCAGGGGTCACAGTCTGAGGATATGGGGTAGACCATTTAGGACTGAGATGAAGAGAAATTTCTTCACCCACAGAGTGGTGAGCCTGTGGAATTCACTACCACAGAAAGCAGTTGAGGCCAAAACATTGCATGTTTTCAAGAAGGAGTTTGATATAGCTCCTGGGGCGAAAGGGACCAAAGGGTGTGGGGAGAAAGCAGGAGCAGGTTATTGAGTTGGGTGATCAGCCATGATCATGATGAATGGCGGAGCAGGCTCAAAGGGCCGAATGGCCTACTCCTGCTCCTATTTTCTATGCTTCTATTTAAATTGCTACCCTCTGGATAGTTTGCCACTAGTGAATTGTCTTACACAGGATCTGTTCCAAATTTGCTGGAATGAAGAACCTTACCACTTTTCACATTATTGAATTCCCCAATCATTTAGCTTATCTGATTTTGGTAATAAGTAGGCACTAATATTAAACAACTCTTGATTCCAAGTTATAATCATGATGGATTTTGCTAGGTTATATATTTTCATTTGAGGCAAGTATTAGCACTCATAGTTCTTTTAAGCTCCAGGGTACCACTAAGTGGTAACATTGTACAAGAAGGTTTGGACCCTTATCCCAATACTTAAAGATAACAAGTTTAATGCCCCTTCCAATTTTTTCTTCTGGAAGTGCCGGATATTATTGAAGGAGTCAGAGAGGAATTTTCCAGAGTAGTTTTCCTTTATTTGTAGGTCCTTCAGGGCTTTTCCCCCTTTTTTGCATTTCCCAAGAGCTTACATGGCTAGGATAAGGGGTGGGGATAAAAAAGGAATAGCGGGAAGGAGGGAGGGAGGGAGGAAGGAAGGATTTAGCCATGTTGTCCATTCATCATCTGTGTGGGACAGGCTCGATGGATCATTTGTTCCTTTCCTGTATGTTATTTATGTTTGTATATATAGGCATCAGCAACCCTCTTGATACCATGCCCAGCTGATTATATTTAAGCTGTGCTCCTCAATGCCAAATATTGGGAGGCCATGGAGGGCATCATAACACAATCCATGTTCCTTGCAAGCAATGATTGCTAGACAGTAATTTAAGTGCAGGGACCAGGGATGATATTTTATCCAGGGGCGATATTGCAGAGATATGAATTATAGCGATCTTGTTACAAAGCAAACAAAGCTCAAAATATTTGTAGCACAAAATAAGTATTACTCATGAATATAAAGAAGATCAGAGAGTGTGACAGCATTGGCCTGTGGTGTTTGCAGACAGGTTGATTGTTCCAATGACTGGCTGATGAAAGTAATCAAAAAGGATCCTAACATTCACCACATTTTGGAAGTTGCCAGTTTCAGTATTTAATGTGACTTGAATTATTCTGTCTGAATTACCTACTGAGCATATTTCAGTTTATGCTTATCAGATTGAGGCAAAGAATGACAAAAAAAACAGCAGGACAGTTTACAAGGTAATCCTCTTGTGTTCTGGTCGGGGACGAGGAAGGCTAAAAAAATTTTATTCAATATCTCTATGGGTTGCTCAGACACTTAGGAATATTGACATCAGATTTGTTCAATCTCTTAAATCTTCATTAGAGGAAGTGTATGTGGGTGGTGCATATGGGTGTACTGAGACATCCTAAATACACGTCAGAGTATTGGATAAATATGAACTGGTAATTTGGGAGCTAAATACAAGTGTAAATGATTTATAGAGAAACTTCAGGGTACAGTTTATGAATTGGCATTCCCAGTATGAAGCTTTACCCGCCGGAAACACATTCCAGGAATTTGCATGCAGAGGTCACCAGGTCCTGTAGTTTTTTCTAATCTGTTGTGCATCCTGATGGCTGAAGTTACGTGTCACTAGTAAAAACTTCATATAATTTCACATCCGGAAAGTAGTGTCAAGGGATTGCAAATTAAATAGGAGAAGCAAATTAAATCAGAACTGTTACTTCCAGAAGATCAACAGTGCTTCAAAGATGGCTGAACAGTCAAAATGGATGCTCAACAGGAAAAAAAGTCATTCCCAATAACACTGTCTTAAAGAATGCAATGACATTATCTTTCATTGAAGAAAATTAATAAAGAACAAAAAAAATTCCAAAGATTTTCAATTCTCTGCTTTTTCTGTATTCACTGTACCACTCTGCTATATTTTTAAACAGTCGGTGGATGACTAATATAATATTATCCCAGAACATTATTAAAATGACACTCTCAATATGTTATTGTGCTGTTCATTAGTTTTTCAAAAAATTAAATCAAGTAAAGATATATAGTCCTTTCATGGGCAGAATGTTTCCCTCGTGTCTTTTACATCAGTGCAGAACTTTCTTTTGCTGCATCCACCTAATCAACCAGAGATCTTTCTAAGCCCTATTCAATGATGAAGAAACCTTTGCAAATGTCATGGGAAGATATGTAGTAATTCTCCTGCAGTTCTTTAAAGTAGAAATGTGTTGTGTTTTCCTTTAACATTGAATTTACAGCACAGAAACAGGCCATTCAGCCCAACAAATCTATGCCAGTGTTTACACTGCAAAAGCCTCCTTCCATCTTACTATCTCACTCTATCAAACTTATCCTCCTTTCCTTTCTCTTTCACACACTTAACCTGACTAAAAGCCGCTCTAAAATAAAACATTGCCTGTAAGGATCAAGGAATTTTCAAAATTTGACCCAAACAGCTAGATAATATCCAAGCAAGGCTGACAAGTGACAGATAACACTCATGCAACATTTAAGTACCAGATAATGACCATTGTCAATAAGATAAAAAACTAACCAACCCCTGAACTTTGACATCACCACTATCATCAAGTTACCTCCAATCAACATCCTGGTTATTCCAATTATGAAAATCTTAACTGGAACAGCAATATCAATAATGTTGCTACGAGAGCAAAGCAGAGGCTGGCTACTTGATGACAAATGGCTCTTCTCCTGGCCACTCCAAAGCCTTTCCACGATCTGCAGGATTCACTGCAAGAATCTAATGCAATATTCACCACTGGCTTGGATGGATGCAACTAACCAACAATTGAGATGTTCAATACTAGCAAAGAAAGATAGACTTGGATTTCTATAGCATCTCACATGAACTCAAGTCATCCCAAAGTGTTTCACAGTGAATAGGAAATAACAGGGGCCAATTTGCACACCTTAAAAACAATGAAGTGAGTGACTAGATAATCTATTTCAGTGATATTTATCAAGTGTCCTCTTCCATATTCTCTTGCTTAAATTCTGTTTTTTTTAATGGACAAAGGACTGGACTAATAAAATGGCCACCGTTTACCACATGAGGTAATTCTGGAAGTTTAATAGCACTTTAAAGATGGACAAAAGCTAACACATCAAACTCCGAGAATGTAACACCCCTTGCATTGTATAAACATTTCAGCCAAGCTAACACAGAGGATAAAAGATGAGGCATCTGTACCAGCCAGCTATGGACAAAGGCCAAGCTATTTGTTTCTCCTCACCTCCAACAGTTACCTGCTCAAAACGCAATGGATTTTAACAAGGGGCCTCATTAGCTGAATAGCCCTACCTGAAACCACATGTTACATGACCGAGACTTTAGCTCTTTGAGCTGCTTTAATTAAACAGCTGCGGATGCTGGAAATCCAAAACAAAAACAGAATTACCTGGAAAAACTCAGCAGGTCTGGCAGCATCGGCGGAGAAGAAAAGAGTTGACGTTTCGAGTCCTCATGACCCTTCGACAGAACTTGAGTTCGAGTCCAAGAAAGAGTTGAAATATAAGCTGGTTTAAGGTGTGTGTGAGGGGGGCGGAGAGATAGAGAGACAGAGAGGTGGAGGGGGGGGTGTGGTTGTAAGGACAAACAAGCAGTGATAGAAGCAGATCATCAAAAGATGTCAACGACAATAGTACAATAGAACACATAGGTGTTAAAGTTAAAGTTGGTGATATTATCTAAACGAATGTGCTAATTAAGAATGGATGGTAGGGCACTCAAGGTATAGCTCTAGTGGGGTTTTTTTTTATTATATAATGGAAATAGGTGGGAAAAGGAAAATCTTTATAATTTATTGGAAAAAAAAAGGGAAGGGGGAAACAGAAAGGGGGTGGGGATGGGGGAGGGAGCTCACGACCTAAAGTTGTTGAATTCAATATTCAGTCCGGAAGGCTGTAAAGTCCCTAGTCGGAAGATGAGGTGTTGTTCCTCCAGTTTGCGTTAGGCTTCACTGGAACAATGCAGCAAGCCAAGGACAGACATGTGGGCAAGAGAGCAGGGTGGAGTGTTAAAATGGCAAGCGACAGGGAGGTTTGGGTCATTCTTGCGGACAGACCGCAGGTGTTCTGCAAAGCGGTCGCCCAGTTTACGTTTGGTCTCTCCAATGTAGAGGAGACCACATTGGGAGCAAAGAATGCAGTAGACTAAGTTGGGGGAAATGCAAGTGAAATGCTGCTTCACTTGAAAGGAGTGTTTGGGTCCTTGGACGGTGAGGAGAGAGGAAGTGAAGGGGCAGGTGTTGCATCTTTTGCGTGGGCATGGGGTGGTGCCATAGGAGGGGGTTGAGGAGTAGGGGGTGATGGAGGAGTGGACCAGGGTGTCCCGGAGGGAGCAATCCCTACGGAATGCCGATAAGGGGGGTAAAGGGAAGATGTGTTTGGTGGTGGCATCATGCTGGAATTGGCGGAAATGGCGGAGGATGATCCTTTGAATGCGGAAGCTGGTGGGGTGATAAGTGAGGACAAGGGGGACCCTATCATGTTTCTGGGAGGGAGGAGAAGGCGTGAGGGCGGATGCGCGGGAGATGGGCCGGACACGGTTGAGGGCCCTGTCAACGACCGTGGGTGGAAAACCTCGGTTAAGGAAGAAGGAGGACATGTCAGAGGAACTGTTTTTGAATGTAGCATCATCGGAACAGATGCGACGGAGGCGAAGGAACTGAGAGAATGGGATGGAGTCCTTACAGGAAGTGGGGTGTGAGGAGCTGTAGTCGAGATAGCTGTGGGAGTCGGTGGGTTTGTAATGGATATTGGTGGACAGTCTATCACCAGAGATTGAGACAGAGAGGTCAAGGAAGGGAAGGGAAGTGTCAGAGATGGATCACGTGAAAATGATGGAGGGGTGGAGATTGGAAGCAAAATTAATAAATTTTTCCAAGTCCCGACGAGAGCATGAAGCGGCACCGAAGTAATCATCGATGTACCGGAGAAAGAGTTGTGGAAGGGGGCCGGAGTAGGACTGGAACAAGGAATGTTCCACATACCCCATAAAGAGACAGGCATAGCTGGGGCCCATGCGGGTACCCATAGCCACACCTTTTATTTGGAGGAAGTGAGAGGAGTTGAAGGAGAAATTGTTCAGCGTGAGAACAAATTCAGCCAGACGGAGGAGAGTAGTGGTGGATGGGGATTGTTTGGGCCTCTGTTCGAGGAAGAAGCTAAGGGCCCTCAGACCATCCTGGTGGGGGATGGAGGTGTAGAGGGATTGGACGTCCATGGTGAAGAGGAAGCGGTTGGGGCCAGGGAACTGGAAATTGTTGATGTGACGTAAGGTGTCAGAGGAATCACGGATGTAGGTGGGAAGGGACTGGAGAGAGAAGGGAGTCAAGATAACGAGAAATGAGTTCTGTGGGGCAGGAGCAAGCTGAGACGATCGGTCTACTGGGGCAGTTCTGTTTGTGGATTTTGGGTAGGAGATAGAAGCGGGCCGTCTGAGGTTGGGCGACTATCAGGTTGGAAGCTGTGGGAGGGAGATCCCCAGAGGAGATGAGGTCAGTGACAGTCCTGGAAACAGTGGCTTGATGTTCAGTGGTGGGGTCATGGTCCAGGGAGAGGTAGGAGGAAGTGTCTGCGAGTTGACGCTCAGCCTCCGCGAGGTAGAGGTCAGTGCGCCAGACAACAACAGCACCACCCTTGTCAGCGGGTTTGATGACAATGTCAGGGTTGGACCTGAGAGAATGGAGTGCAGTAAGTTCAGAGAGAGACAGGTTAGAATGGGTGAGAGGAGCAGAGAAATTGAGACGACTAATGTCGCGCCGACAGTTCTCAATGAAAAGATCGAGAGAAGGTAAGAATCCAGAGGGAGGGGTCCAGGTGGAGGGAGAATATTGGAGATGGGTAAAAGGATCCGTTGAACTGGGAGAGGACTCCTGCCCAAAGAAGTGAGCCCGGAGACGAAGACAGCAGAAGAAGGGTTCAGCATCATGCCGAGCCCGAAATTCATTGAGGTGAGGGCATAAGGGTATGAAACTAAGTCCTTTGCTGAGCACTGAACGTTCAGCATCGGAGAGGGGAAGGTCAGGGGGTATAGTGAATACACGGCTGGGGTTGGGATTGGAAGAAAGGGTGGGGACGGAGGGACAGGCAGGGGTGGAGGGTCCTAGATGGGTGTTGGTGTCGATGAGTTGTTGGAGCTTGCGTTACTTAGCACTTGAGAGAAAGAGAAAAAGTTTCTTGTTGAGGCGTCGGATGAGCCGAAGGATAAAATGAAACTGGGGGCACGCGCAGCTTTGAAAAAGGGTACGGCGGTGCTGCTGGAGGGAGAGGTCGAGTGTGTTCATATGGCGGCGCATGGCACTGAGTGTGGATTTCAGAATGTGACGGGAACAGCAGTCCGAGAAACGTTTTATGTCCCGGAGATACCTGTAATCCTGGGTGGGTTCAAAACATGAGGGGTGGAATTTCAATTGAAATCCACGTGGGGTAAGTCGGAGACGGAGACAGTCACTGAGAAAGGAGATATGGCTGTGAAAGCGGGTTTTAGTAAACACCTTGTCAAACACTAGGAGGGAAATGGAAAGCAACGAAGGTGAGCAAGACAACAGAGAGATACGGAAATCTTGTCGCAGAGAGGAACAGAACTTCTTCAAGGAGGTAGGCATTTCTTGAAGAGCAGTGGCAGTCAATTAAACACAGAGATAAAAACAAAAAAACTGCGGATGCTGGAAATCCAAAACAAAAACAGAATTACCTGGAAAAACTTCTATCACTGCTTGTTTTTCCTTACAACCACACCCCCCCCCCCCACCTCTCTGTCTCTCTATCTCTCCGCCCCCCACACACACACCTTAAACCAGCTTATATTTCAACTCTTTCTTGGACTCGAACTCAAGTTCTGTCGAAGGGTCATGAGGACTCGAAACGTCAACTCTTTTCTTCTCCGCCGATGCTGCCAGACCTGCTGAGTTTTTCCAGGTAATTCTGTTTTTGTTTTTAATTAAACAGCTTTTGGATTCTATCTGCTGTTTAGCATCTGACTCGCAGGCCACACAGAAGCAAGCTCTAGCCATATTGGACAACTGGTCCTCCTCATCTAACTTGACTCTGCTAGGAATATTTTGTACTATTGCCCACAGAACTGATTCAATCTCTGTGTGCCTATTTCATCTTGGGGCATCAACACCACAGGAAAATTGAATCTTATGCCACCGTTCTTCAGTCAGCCAACCTCTGAGAACAAATTCCCCATTGGACTTTGATTTGGGACTTTGGGCTCATGTGAAACCATAATTCTTATTTTATCGTGATTTTTGCACTGAACCCCTTTCTTTCCCTTATCCTTCTTTTATTGTATGAGTGCAAAAAGGGTCAGACATTGTGAAACCCTTCCCTGCATTTTGTATGTGTGTAGACTAAACTATCCCTCTCATTTTTACCTTATCTCCAGTTTGCTGTGGGATTATTAATAGAGGATTGGATCGCTCCAAAAATGAAGGGTTGGGAAAAATATGCTACCATTTATAAGGGGGGGAAATCAAAAATCAAGAACACCTTTCTGTTTATGGATGGGTAGTGAGTGGAGAAAGCAGGGGTGTGTTTTAAATTAAATTGGAATATCACATCCGGGATTGATACAGTTTGAATTTGACCAGAGTCCAAGTTAAGAGACGAACCTGCTTTCTAACCTTAATGTCATTATTAGCACATTCCTCAGCTAATATCACCACTGTCAGCACCCCTCTGTCCTTTTGTCTATGACATCATTGGCAATCTCTTCTTTGTCTCCACCTATCACTCACCCTCTATCCAGCTCTACCTGTCCCACCCCCCTTCAACCAGCTTATATTCCACCTCATTTCTATAGTTCTTAGTTCTGATGAAGAGCCATACGGACTCGAAACTTAACTGTATTCCTCTCCGCAGATGCTGTCAGACCTGCTGAGTTTTTCCAGGTATTTTTGTTTCAGATTTCCAGCACCAGCAATATTTTGCTTTTATCAAATTAGAGATGAGTCAAAAGGAAGCCAGAAGAAGGAATCTCAGTGGCTGGAACAAATTTTAAAACACAAGTATCTTACTACAGCAAATTCCTTTTACCTAATATTAAGCAAATGGCAGCATTTGATGCCCAAATGTTTGTTCATCAAGAGAATTTAAATGGGGAAAGTTTGGAGACCCTTAACACAGATCAGTTGAAAGCTGTAGCTAGGGAGATACAGTTCAAATGCCCAGCAAAACCAAACCAAGTGAACTAATCCAGGCATTGGTAGAACATCTGGATCCAGTAGAACAGTTACATGAAAAGCCAATCACGATTCCAAATCCCCTCCCCTTGCCAATTTCAAGCTGAAAATTCTTAAATTGCAGCTAAAATTTCAGGAGATGAAAGGGAAGAAAGAGAGGGAAGCTCAAGAGAGGGAAGAGAGAAAGAGAGGGAAGAGAGAGTAAGGGAACTAGAATAGGAAAAAGAATTCCAGCTCCGAAAATTGGAAATGAAGCTAGCAGCTCAAAAGAGGAGAGAGTGAGACTAGGCAACTAGCTGCTGCATAGGGAAATCTCTCTCTAGCAGTAGCACCCCCTATACCCCTAAACCAGAACCACTCTCTGAGGCTGCCAGGTATGTAAGATTCCTTCCCAAATTTGAAGACAGTGATGTGATGCGGACTCATTTTTTACCAGCTTTGAGAAATAGAAGGACTGCTAAAATGGCCCTCAAAGATCTGGGCATTTTTATATCAAGAGGTCTATTCCATGCTGCCTTCTGACGTGTCCCTAAATTATGAGCAGACTAAACCTGCCATCCTAAGTGCCTAAGAATTAGTTCCTGAATCATACCACCAGCAATTCCAGAATGCTGATTCACCATAGGCACTGGGAAACCCTAGCATACACTGATCACAATCCACTGAATGTTTTGGAAAAATTCAAAGCCAATAATGTGTGGCTGTTCCACTGGAGTCTGCTCTTACAGCTGTTCAACCCGTGAATCACCCACATTGCAGGAAAGGACAATGTCCTTGTAGAAGCCTTGTCCTGGGTTTAAACCACTAAAGGAAAGTATAGCAGGGAACTGTCCTTTCCCCTGTTAGCTTTGTGTCTGATCTGCCAGTGTGATTGAGAGAATGCATGTATACTTCTTTACTTCCTATTCTTCCTCCTTAAACCACATATTTAAAAAAAAAATAATAACTTTTTTTCTCCAACAGAGGAGACATGTCCCGCTGAGATGACATGAAGAAGAAACAAATCTAAAAGACACTTATTTCTCTTCCATAGACTCTTGTTTAAATTCTGTTTTTTTTTAATGGACAAATGGCTGGACTGACAAAATGGCCACTGTTGACCACATGCTCTGGAAGTTTCTGAGCAGTTTAAAAATGGACAAAGGCTAACACATCAAACTCTGGAATGTAACAGCCCTTGCATTGTATAAACATTCCAACCAAGCCAACCCAAAGGATAGCAAACAAGACCTCTGCACCAGCCAGCTATGGACAAAGGCAAAACTATTTGTGATTCCTCATCTCCAACGTTGTGTTAATGGTTCTGCAGTTACCTGGTTAAAACACAATGGGTTTTAACAAGGGGCAACATTAGCTGAATAGCGTGACCCAAAACCACCCTGTCACATGACTGAGACTTGAGCTCTTTGAGCTGTTTTAATTAAACAGCTTTTGGGTTTTATCTGCAGTCTGCTGTTTAACATCATCTCAAAGGTCAAACAGAAACAAGCTCTGGCCAGGTAGGACAACTGATCCCCCATCTAACCTGACTCTGCTGGGAAGATTTTGTAATATTGTCTACAGAACTAATTCAATCCCTGTGTGTCTACTTCATCTTGGGACATCAATACCACTGGAAAAGTGAATCTTACACCATTGGTCTTTAGCCAGCTGACCTCTGCACAAGAATTCTTCATTGGAATTTGATTCTGGATCCTGGACTCATTATTCTTACTCTTTCATAATCTTTGTCCAGAAACCTTGGGCAGAATTTTCAGCCTACCGGGCGGGTGGTCCCGATTCAAACTCCTGCGGGCGGGAAGCTGATCCTGGCCGGAGAAGCGGGCCCCACCGCCATTTTAAGTGGGTGGGCCAATTAACGCCCGCCTAGCGTGACGTCCGGCAGGAAGTGCTGCACTCCCTGTGCGGGCAGGGGGATTCCCCAAAAGCGGGAGTGGACTCTTTCGTGCATGTGCACATCTTCCTGAGGCTAAGTGTTGCCTCAGGGAGATCACTGACAGTTGTATAAACATTAAAAATAGAAAAAAAAAATCATTAACATGTCCCCCCATGTGACAATGTCACATGAGATGGGACATGTTAATAAATTTCACTAAAACTTTATTGAACTTTTTGGATCCCTACATGAAACCTCATTCTGCCGGTGGATGAGGTTTCATGTTTTTTCTATTTGCCGCTGGGGCTTCTGGCCTGCCCATCAACCTTAAGGTTGGACGGGCAGGTCCTTTAATTGTTTTAATGATCCTGTCAATGGCCTCAATTGGTCGGGGGTTCTCCCCGATATCATCCCGCGTCATTTTGTGTGGCGGTGAGCGGGCCCTGCACCGTGCTCACTGACAGCAAAATTCAGCCCCCTTTCTTTTCCTTATCCTTCATTTTTTGTTTGAGTTATGATAACCCTTCCCACATTTTGTGTGTATGTAAACTACACTTTCTATCTCATTTTACCTCACCTAGAGTTTGCTGTGGGGTTATGAATAGCGGATTGGTTCACTCCAAAACTGAAGGGTTGGGGAAGATACGTCACCACCTATAAAGGGAGAAATAAAAAATTAAAAACACTTTTCTGTTTATGGACGGGTAGTGAGTGGAGAAATCAGTGCTGCTCTAATTTAAAACCCCTCCTCTCCATAACATAAGGCATAATTTTTTTCCAACAATCTGGGGAACATTCCTCTGCTGTTTTCCATCCAAAAGAGCAGATGGGGCCTCAGTTTAATATCTCATCCAAAATATAGTATCTGCAACAGTGCTTCATTGGAGTGTCAGTTAGGGACTGTCTTGATTGGTAGCTCTAGCATGGGATTCAGTACCAACTCTCTCAACACTGGTGTAGATCGGATGCAGTATGTGCTATCTACAAGATATATTGCATCAACTGCCAGGAAACACCTTCCAGCCCAATGATTTCTACCACCCTAAAGGAAAGAATATCCTTGGGTTTGTCCTTTTCCACCAGCAGGACACACCCACAAAACGTGGCAGCACAGTGGTATACAGGGTGTCCGCAACATTGATTCAGACTCCGTGAAGTCAATGGCTTCAGCTGAAACATTGGCAATGAAATCCCTGCAGATATCATTTCCTGCTTTCCCCATCTGATGAGCCAATGCTCCTCCATGTTGAGCACCACATGAAGCATTGAGGTAGCAAGAGCACTGAATGTGCTCTGGGTGGGAGATTTCAATGTCCATCACCAAAATTGGCTCGGTGGCATCAGTACTGTTCAAGCTGCTGACAATCTGAAGGACATAAGTACGAGACTGGGCTTGCAGCAAGTGGTGCAACAACCACAAGGGAAAAATCAGCTTGACCTCGGTCTCACTAATCTGCCTGTCACAGATGCACCTGTCCTTTTGGAGACCAAATCCCATTTTCATACAGCATATTAGGGTGTTGTGTGACATGACCACAGTGCTAAATGAGATAGATTCAGAACAGAACTAGCAGCTCAAAACTAGCATCTGTGAGGTACTGTAAGTCATCAACTGCAGCAGAATTGTATTCAACAATCCGTAACATCATTGTCCAGCATATTTCCCATCACCATTAAGCTAAAGGCTCATCCTTGGTTCAATGAGGTGTATAGGAGAGCACTGCAGGAACAGCACCGGGTATACATAAAAATGAGAAGCTGACCTGGTCAAACTACAACATTGGTGTATATGCATGCTAAAGATGGAAGCAACATGCTACAGAAGAATCAAACCATTCCTCAACCAATGGCTCATAAGAACATAAGAAATAGGAACAGGAGTAGACCATTCAGCTCCTCTAGCCTGCTCTGCCACTCAATAAGATCATGGCTGATCTTATTGCGTTTCGATTTCCACATTCTCTAATAACCTTTAATACCCTTGACTAACAAGAATCTGTTTACTTCTGCCTTAAAGATATTAAAAATTATCATAAAAATTATCATAAAAATATGATAAAATACCTTTAACACCTTCTGAGGCAGGGAGTTCCAAAGTCACACGACGCTCTGAGAGAAAAAAAACTCTACTGTCCTAAAAGGGCGACCACTAATTTTAAAACAGTGCCCCCTAGTTCTGGACTCACCCACAAGAGGAAACATCCTTTTGACATCAACCTTGTCAAGGCCTTTCAGGATCTTGTATACTTCAATCAAGTCACCCCTCACTCTTCTAAACTCCAGTGGAAACAAGCCCAGTCTGTCCAACCTTTCCTCATAAGACAGCCCAGTCATTCCAGGTATCAATCTAGCAAACCTTCTTTGAGCCGCCTCCAATGCATTTACATCGTTCCTTAAATAAAGAGGCAAAATCTGCACACAGTATTCGAGTTGCAATCTCACCAATGTCCTGTATAACTGAAGCATAAAATCCTTAATTTTATGTTCAATCCCTCTCATAATAAAGGATAGCATTCCATTAATCTTCTTAACTATTTGCTGTACCTGCATACTGACATTTTGTGACTCATGTACTATAACACCTAGATCTCTCTGCACCTCAGAATTATACATCCGTTCTCCTTTTAAGTAGTACTCTGCTTTTTTGTTCTTCCTGCCAAAGTGAACAACTTCACATTTTCCCACATTAAACTTCATTTTCCAGTTCCTTGACCATTCACTCAACCTATCTATATCCATCTGCAACCTCCTCATGTCCTCTTCACAACATACTTTACTAACTACCTTTGTGCCATCTGCAAATTTAGCTGCCATGTCTTCATTCCCCTCATCTATATCATTGATATAAATCATAAAAAGTTGAGGCCCCAGTACATATCCCTGTGGGACACCACCCATCTCATCCTGCCAATCAGAAAAAGACCCATTTATGCATACTCTCTGCTTTCTGCCAATCTTCTATCCATGCTAATGTTACTCACTACATCATGCACTTTGATTTTCCGTAATAATCTTCAACGTGGCACCTTATCAAATGCCTTCTGGAAGTCCAAGTACAGTATGTCTACAGGCTCCCCTTTATCCAATGTGCAGGTTACTCCTTCAAAAAACTCCAATAAATTGGTTAAACATATTTTCCTTTCACAAAACCATGTTGACTCTTCCCAACTGCCTTGAGATCTTCTAAGTGCCTCCTGAATGATCAATTTTAATAACTTCCCCATGACAGACATCAAGTTAACTGGCTTATAGTTTCCTGTTTTCTGCCTCCCTCCCTCTTTGAATAGAGGGTTTATCTTCGCTACTTTCCATTCTGATGGAACCTTTCCAGAATCCAGCAAATTTTGGAAAATTAACACCAGCTTCCTCATTAGCCACCTCTTTAAATACCCTAGGATGTAGTCCATCGGGACCCGGAGACTTGCCAGCCTGCAGCTCCATCAATTTGCTCAGTACTGTTTCCCTAGTGATTTCAATTTCACCAAGTTCCTTTCTCCCCTTCACCTCCTGACTTGCAGCTATTACTGGAATGTTTTTTGTATCCTCTATGGTGAGCACAGAAGCAAATTGTTTGTTCCTTTCTTCCGCCACTTCCTTATTACCTACTATTAACTCCCCACCGTCACTCTCTAGAGGACAAATGCTCACTTTACTTAATCTTTTCCTTTTTAAGTACCTGAAGAAACTCTTGCTATCCAGTTTTACATTTCTAGCTAGCCTCCTTTCATACTCTATTTTCTTTCTCCTGAGTAACCTTTTCGCCATTCTCTGCCATTCTTTATATTCTGTCCAATCCTCTGTCCTGCCACCCATCTTTGTGGAGCTGTAAGCTTTTTCGTTAAGTTTAATGCTTTCCTTAACATTTCTAGTTAGTAATGGATGGTGGGTCCTCTCCTTAGAATTTTTCTTTATAGTGGGAATGTATTTATTCTGAATACTCTGAAATGTGCCCTAAAATGTCTACCACTACTTCTTATCCTCCAACTTGTTTTCCCAGTTCACCTTAGCTAGTTCAGCTTTCATCCTCACATAGTTGTCTTTAATCAAGTTTAAAATACTAGTCTTAGGCCCACTCTTCTCCCTTTCAAACTGGATGTAAAATTCAATCATATTGTGGTCACTGCTACCTAGGGGTGCCTTTACTCTGAGATCATTGATTAATTCTGTCACATTACAGAATACCAAATCTAATATAGCCTGCTCTCTGGTTGTTTCCAGAACGTGCTGCTCTAAGAAACTATCTCGAAAGCATTGTAAGAATTCCTCATCTGGGCTATTACTGCCAATCTGATTTTTCCAGGTTATGTGGTCAATTAAAATCATGATTGGCTCAGATGATGGCTCTTCAGTCCATGCCACATCCAGTCATGAATACTGACGGGCAATTAAAGATCTAATGGGAAGAGGAGACTCCATCAACATTCCCAGTCTCAATAATGGTGAGTCCAGCACTTGAGTGAAAACTCAAGACTCCAGTGTTTGCAAGCATTATCAGCAGAAGTGGATAACACATCTTGGCCTCCTCCTGTGGTTACCACCAGCCAATTTGACTCACTTCATATGATATCAATCAACAATTGATACATAAGAAACTGCAAAAACTATGGGTCTAGCCAACATCCCAGCTACAGTGCTAAAGAAAAGATGCACTGTTAGCCAAGCTGTTCCTGTACATCTACAGCACTGGCAGATAGCTGTCGAAGTGGACAATTTTCCAGCTTGGTCCTGTCTGCAAAAAAAAGGGCTAAACCAATCTGACTAAGGACCACCCCATCAAACCTAATCTTAATCATCAGCCAAGTGATGGAAGGTGTTGTCAATGGTGCTATCCAGCAGAATTTATTCACCAAAAGCGTGCTCAATGATTCCAGGACCATTCAGCAACAGATCTTCATACTATAGAAAAAAAAAGCAGAATTCCAGGATGAGGTGAAAGTGACTGCGCTTGACATCAAGGCAGTATTTGATTGCAGCAGAGTCTGAGCAAAATGGAAATTAGAGGTAAAATTCCCCATTATACCTAGCACAGACGAAGATAGTTTTTGTTGTAGGCCAATCATCCCAATCCCAGGACATTGTTGCAGGAGTTTCTCAGGGCATTGCCTAGGCCTAAACAATTTTACTTGCTTCACCAGTGGCTTTCCCTCCATAATATTGTCAAAAATGGGGATGCTTGTTGATGATTGCAGAATGTTCAGTACCATTCAGAATTCTTCAGATACTGAAGCAGTCCATGCCCTCAGGCAGCAAGACCTAGACAACATCCAGGTTTTAGCTGGTAAGTAGCAAGTGACATTCATGCTATGCATGGGCCAGGCAAAGACCATCTCCAATTCCTCTCCTTGATATTCAAGGGCATTACCATCATAGAACCTCCCACCATCAGCATCCTCGGAGTCACTATTGTCCAGAAAGCAATTGGAACATCCACATAAATGCTGTAGCTACAAGTGCAGGTCAGAGGCTGGGAGTTCTGTAGCGAGTGGCTCACCTCCTGACTCCCCAAAACCTTATAACTAACTATAAGGTACAAGTCAGGAGTGTGATGGGTTACTTTCCATATGCTTGGGTGGATCCAGCTCCAGCAAGCTTGACACTATCCAGAACTAAACAGCCCACTTGATTGACAGCCCAACCACCGCCTTAAACCTGTCTTAAACATTCATTCCCTTTGCCATCAGTGCACCAGGCCATCAACTCACCAAAGCTTCTTCACCATCAGCTTCTACCACCTAGAGGGACAATGACATCAGAAAATTGGAACACCACCACATTCAAGTTTCCCTTCAAGTTACACACCATCCTGACTTGGAAATATATCACCATTCTTTCACTGTTACTGGATCAATATCCTAGAACATCTAACAGTGCTGTTGGTGCATCTACATCACACAGAGAGGCTTGGCCTAAATAGCCAAGTTGGTATGATACTGGGTTTGTAACCCCAAGATCAAGAGTTCAAATCTCACAATGGCAAACAATGTAACTTCATCTGAAACAGATGGAAACGGGTTTGTACTTGAAAGAGTTACATCACACAGAGAGTTTTTGTTCAAGAAAACAACACACCACCGCCTTCTCAATGACTATTAGAGATGGGTAAGAAATGTTGGCCGTGCTAGCAATGCCAACATCCCATGAATGAATAAATAAATAAATAAGGTAATAATATCATAATACAGCACCGCCTGCAAATTTCCCTTGACATGACATTATCTAAAATGGGTATGCTTGTGGTGGACTTACACTTATTTGTTGGATCTGTGAAAAGTTTCACACTTACCAGAGGTGAACCCCTTCCCTATTCAAGGACTCCAATCTGCCCATGGCACTTCTCTTCTTGCTTTTCACCCAGTTCAGTAACCAGATACTGAGATCCATTGTCTTGAAGTTCTGATTGGCATTTATTGTAACAAATTGAAATGTGATGATATTGCTGTCCCAATATTTTCAATATTAGGCCCTGTTATTCATGTGTATATTGATATGTACAACAACAATACTCTCTGGGAAAAGAGAACTGAGCATTAGTGCTTACAACATCTGTGGGATATTAGGTTAGTTATTTCTAAATGGGTATCAGTGCCAATGTTAAGACTCTTATTCCATCAAGAGACAGTTTCAGATATAGTTATATATTACAAATCAAATGGTAGCAATAATTGCTATTAAAATTTGCTTTTGACATTTAAAAATAAATATTGGATTCCATAACAGAATACATTTTGTGGAGAAGTAAATTAACTAATTGCTGGGGAGGATTTTTTAAAATGCAAAGTAAGCATCAGCTAAAGGCTGCAGACTCTGCTGATCAAATGCATTTATCCTATAGAAGGTGCATTTATGTAAGCCAATGCTGCAGTCTAATTGTCTGGTGTGGTTTGTTTTAAAGAAGATTGCCCCTTGTGTCAGCTGTGCTTTAGTTGGTAGCACCTTTACCTCTGAGTTACGAAGTCCTGGGATCAAGTCATGCTCCAGAACTTAAGTACAAAAATCAAGGCTGACACTCCAGTGAAGTACTGAGGAAGTTCTGCACTGCCAGCAGTACTCTCTTTCAGATGTGATGTTAAACCAAGGCCCCATCTGCCTCAGATGGGTGTAAATGTTCCCATGGCACTATTTTGAAAAAGAGCCGGGGAGTTCTCCCCGGTGTCCTGGCCAATATTTATACCTCAATCAAAAAACAGATCATTTGGTCATTAATACATTGCTATTTGTTGCAGTTTGCTGTGTCAAATTAGCTGCTGCATTTCCTACATTACAACGGTGATTACACCTCAAAAAGTACTTCATTGTACTTCAGACATCTGGTGATTGTAAAAAGTGCGATATAAATGCAATGTTTCTTTTTTCACATGTATATTCATTTTAATATTTTCATGCACAGAAATAACACTTATAACGGGAAGTTTCTGCCTCAGTCCAGCTCCTCTCTGCAAACTTAAGGAAGGCAAAGAGGTCATTATCACTCCACACTTGTAACGTGTCCAGTATTAATCAGAAATGTTTAATGAAACACAGAGTCCTGACATTCATTGAGGGTATGATAGGTTTATGAGCTTGCAACAGCTTTGCTTTTGCCATTCTTAACCTATGCACCCTGTGTAACTAAGGGTGCAAAGGTCAAGAATCATGCAGCAAAGAAGGAGGCTGTTTGGCCTACTGTGCCTGTTTCAGCTCTTTGCAAGAGCTGTCCAATGAGGTTTCATTCACTTACTCTTTCCCAATAACCCTCAAATCTACGTTTATGTTTGAAATTCTGTTATGGCATATGAGTGGATAAATAATTTTGTTTTTTTTTATTTCACTTTTTGCTGTTTTAGAAAAAAAGATAAAATGACTTGAATTAATATAGCAGCTTTCACAACCACTGGATGTTTAAAATTTCTTTACAGTTAATCAAGTACTTTTTTTCAAGTGTAGTCACTGTTGCAAGGTAGGAATCATGGCAGTCAACTTGCAGCCAGCATTGTTGCCATGACCAGATAATCTGTTTTTAGTGATGTTGATTGAGGAATAACTGTTGACCAGGACACTGGGGATAACTCATCTGTTTCTTTTTTTATGTATTCATTCACAGGATGGGCATTTATTGCCCGTATTGCCATTGAGAAGGTGGTGGTGAGCCGTCTTCTTGAATCGCTGCAGTCCTTGTGGTATAGGTACACTCAGTGCTGTTAGGAAGGGAGTTTCAGGATTTTGACCCATCTACAGGGAAGGAACAGCGATAAAATTCCACATCAGGATGGTGTGCAGCTTGGAGGGGAGCTTGCAAATGGTGGTGGTCCCATTCATCTGCTGCCTTTGTCCTTCTAGGCGGTAGAGGTCATGAGTCCTGTCGAAGGAGCCTTGGTGAGTTGCTGTGGTGTACCTCATACATAGTACACACTACTGCCACTGTGCGTCAATGGTAGAGGCGTGAATGTTTCAGGTGATGGATGGGTGCCAATCAGTTGGCTGCTTTGTCCTGGACAGTGTTGAGCTTCTTGAGTGTTGGAGCTGCACTCATTCAGGCAAGTGGAGAGTATTTTATCACACTCCTGGCTTGTGTCTTGCAGATGGTGAACAGGCTTTGGGGAGTCAGAAAGTGAATTACGCGCCGCAGAATTCCCACTGTTCTTGTAGCCACAGTATTTATATAGCTGGTTCAGTTCAGTTTCTGGGCAATAGTAACCCCCAGGATGTTGATAGAATGGAATTCATCAATGGTGATGTCATTGAATGTCAAGAGGACATGGTTAGATTCTTGTTTGTTGGAGATGGTCATTGCTTGGCACTAAAGCACCGTGCCATTACTTGCCACTTATCAGCACAAGCCTGAATATTGTCCAGGTATTGCTGCATGTGGACATGTGAATAGTCTAAATAATGCCCCTGGATCTTTACATCCACCTGAACAGGTAGATGCGGCCTTAGTTTAACAGCTCATCCGAAAGACAGCACCTCTGAAAGAGCAGCACTTCCTCAGTACTGCACTAAAGTGTCAGCCTTTGAAACAGTGTGAAAATTAGGGAGTGAGGGAGAAACTAATGACAGACCTATCAGTTGAACACTGGTTGTGGAAAGTTATTTGGACCTATTCTCAAAGGCAGAGTGATTGAAAACTTGGACAAGTATCAGTTGGCCAAAGAGAAGCTGCATGGGTTTAAGAAGGGGAGATTTGGTCTGATTAATCCAACTGAATTTTTTGAGAAGATCATTAACATGGTGGAGAAGGGAGCATCTTTGGATAATTGAAACAAAAATAAAAAATGCTGGAAAAACTCAGCAGGTCTGATAGCATATATGGAGAGAAAGACAGAGTTAACGTTTCGAGTCCGTATGACTCTTCTTCAGAGCTAAACAGAAGTAGAAATGTGGTGATACTTTAAGACGGGTGGGACAGGTGAAGCTAGATAGAAGGCCAGTGATAGGTGGAGGCAAAGGAGAGATTGCAAAAGATATCATAAAAAAAAGGTCAAAGGGGTCTTAATGCTGGTGGTACTGGCAAAAGGAGGTGCTAATGGTGACATTAAGAGTAGAAAGCAATATCTGATAATAGGCAGACCTGGGTAAGCACTCTGGAAAGAACAACATGAGCAAGTGACAGATGTCCCTAGTGGGGGTGGAGTGGGGGGGAGGGAGCTGTGGTGGGAAAAAGATTGAAAATAGGCCAAAAGCTGGGGATAAAACAATGAATAAAAAATAAAAATAAATTTAAAAAATAATAATAATAAAATTAAGTGGAAGAAAAAATAAATAAAAATAAATATTGAAAAAAAGGGATCAAAAAGGAGAGAAGATGGTGGAGAGAGCTCATGGTCTGAAGTTGTTAAACCCAATGTTAAGTCCGGAAGGCTGTAAAGTGCTTAGTCGGAAGATGAGGTGCTGTTCCTCCAGTTTGAATTAAGCTTCACTGGAACATTGTAGCAGGCCAAGGATGGACTTGTGGGCATGAGAGCAGGATGGTGTGTTGAAATGGGAAGCGACAGGGAGGTCTGGGTCATGCTTGCAGACAGACCAAAGGTATTCCACAAAGCAATCACCCAGTCTATGTTTAGTCTCTCCAATGTAGAGGAGACCACATTGGGAGCAGTGAATGCAGTAGACTAAATTGAGGGAAGTGCAAGTGAAGCGCTCCTTCACTTGAAAGGAATATTTGGGTCCTTGGACGGTGAGGAGGGGGGAAGTAAAGAGGCAGAGGTTGCACCTTCTGTGATTGCATGGGAAGGTACGGTGGGTGGGGGTTGAGGTGTTGGGGGTGATGGAAAGAATTCCCTATGGAATGCCGACAGGTGGGTTGAAGGGAAGACGCGTTTGGTGGCGGCACCATGCTGGAGTTGGCGGATATGGTGGACGATGATCCTTTGAATGCAAAGGCTGGTGGGGTGATAAGTGAGGGCAAGGGGGACCCTGTCATGGTTCTGAGAGGGAGAGGAAGGTGTGAGGGCAGAGGCAAGGGAGATGGGTCGGACACGGTTGAGGGCCCTGTAAAGCACCATGGGTGGAAAACCTCAGTTAAGGAAGAAGGAAAACATGTCAGGAGCACTGTTTTGGAAAGTGGCAACATCGGAACAGATGCAATGGAGGTGAAGGAACTGAGAGAATGGGATGGAGTCCTTACAGGAAGCAGGATGTGAGGAACTGTAGTCGAGGTAGCTGTGGAAGTCGGTGAGCTTGTAATGAATATTGGTGGACAGTTTATCACCAGAAATTGAGACAGAGACATCAAGGAAAGACAGGGAAGTGTTGGAGATGGACAATGTGAATGTGATGGAAGGATTGAAATTGGAAGCAAAGTTGATAGGTTTTTCTAGGTCCAGACAAGAGCATGAAGTGGCAGCAAAACAATCATCGATGTATTGAGAAAAGAATTGTTGGAGAGGGGGTGAGTAGGACTGGAACAAGGAATGGTCCATGTACCCCATAAAAAGACAGGCATAACTGGGGCCCATGCAGGTACCCATAGCTGCACCTTTTATTTGGAGGAAGTGAGACAAGTTTAAGGAGAAATTGTTCCGTGAGAGAACAATTACAGCCAGACAGAGGAGAGTGGTGGTGGATGGGGATTGTTCGGGCTTCTGTTCAAGGAAGAAATGGAGAGCCCTCAGACTATCCTGGTGGGGGATGGAGGTGTAGAGGGATTGGACATCCATGGTGAAGAGGAGGCCGTTAGGGTCAGGGAACTGGAAATTGTTGATATGATATAGGGCATCAGGGGAATCGCAGATGTAGGTGGGAAGAGACTGGACAAGGGGGGAGCGAACAGAGTCAAGATAGGAAGAAATGAGTTCCGTGGGGCAGGAGCAGACTGACACAATCGTTCTGCCGGGACAGTCATGCTTGTGGATTTTGGGCTGGAGGCAGAAGCAGGCTGTCCAAGTTTGGGAGACTGAGGTTGGAAGCTTTGAAGGGAAGATTTCCAGAGGGGATGAGGTCAGTGGCAGTCCTGGAACCAATGGCTTGATGTTCGGTGGTGTGGTCATGGTCCAGAGAGAAGTAGAAGGATGTATCTGCGAGTTGATGCTCAGCCTCTGCGAGGTAGAGGAGACCACATTGGGAGCAGTGAATGCAGTAGACTAAATTGAGGGAAGTGCAAGTGAAGCGCTACTTCACTTGAAAGGAGTGTTCGGGCCCTTGGACATTGAGGAGGGGGGAAGTAAAGGGGCAGGTTTAGAGAGAAATCTTCTGAGAGAGAAATCTCTAAAAGGAAGATCTCGGGTGGGATTCTTCGTATCTGTCTCCTTCCAGTCCTACCGCAAGTCAATGGACTTCTTGCTGGGTCGCTGCCTCACCCACGACCGGGCTGGAAAATCCCGGCCTTAATCCTAACATTAGATCCAGGTGCTTAGGAATGAAATCAGGAAGTGCATTTTCTGACAAAAGGTAGTGGAAATATGAAACTCTTCTTTCCTAAAAGCCTGTGGATGCTGGGCCAACTGAAATTTTCAAGACTGAGTTAAGCAGATTCTTAAATAAAAACAAAAAAACTGCTGATGCTGGAAATCCAAAACAAAAACAGAATTACCTGGAAAAACTCAGCAGGTCTGGCAGCATCGGCGGAGAAGAAAAGAGTTGACGTTTCGAGTCCTCATGACCCTTCGACAGAACTTGAGTTCGAGTCCAGGAAAGAGCTGAAATATAAGTTGGTTTAAGGTGTGTGTGTGGGGGGCGGAGAGATAGAGAGACAGAGAGGTGGAGGGGGGGGTTTGGTTGTAGGGACAAACAAGCAGTGATAGAAGCAGATCATCAAAAGATGTCAACGACAATAGTACAATAGAACACATAGGTGTTAAAGTTAAAGTTGGTGATATTATCTAAACGAATGTGCTAATTAAGAATGGATGGTAGGGCACTCAAGGTATAGCTCTAGTGGGGTTTTTTTATAATGGAAATAGGTGGGAAAAGGAAAATCTTTATAATTTATTGGAAAAAAAAAGGAAGGGGGAAACAGAAAGGGGGTGGGGAGGGGGGAGGGAGCTCACGACCTAAAGTTGTTGAATTCAATATTCAGTCCGAAAGGCTGTAAAGTCCCTAGTCGGAAGATGAGGTGTTGTTCCTCCAATTTGCGTTGGGCTTCACTGGAACAATGCAGCAAGCCAAGGACAGACATGTGGGCAAGAGAGCAGGGTTGAGTGTTAAAATGGCAAGCGACAGGGAGGTTTGGGTCATTCTTGCGGACAGACCGCAGGTGTTCTGCAAAGCGGTCGCCCAGTTTACGTTTGGTCTCTCCAATGTAGTGGAGACCACATTGGGAGCAACGAATGCAGTAGACTAAATTGGGGGAAATGCAAGTGAAATGCTGCTTCACTTGAAAGGAGTGTTTGGGTCCTTGGACGGTGAGGAGAGAGGAAGTGAAGGGGCAGGTGTTGCATCTTTTGCGTGGGCATGGGGTTGTGCCATAGGAGGGGGTTGAGGAGTAGGGGGTGATGGAGGAGTGGACCAGGGTGTCCCGGAGGGAGCGATCCCTACGGAATGCCGATAAGGGGGGTGAAGGGAAGATGCGTTTGGTGGTGGCATCATGCTGGAGTTGGCGGAAATGGCGGAGGATGATCCTTTGAATGCGGAGGCTGGTGGGGTGATAAGTGAGGACAAGGGGGACCCTATCATGTTTCTGGGAGGGAGGAGAAGGCGTGAGGGCGGATGCGCAGGAGATGGGCCGGACATGGTTGAGGGCCCTGTCAACGACCGTGGGTGGAAAACCTCGGTTAAGGAAGAAGGAGGACATGTCAGAGGAACTGTTTTTGAATGTAGCATCATCGGAACAGATGCGACAGAGGCGAAGGAACTGAGAGAATGGGATGGAGTCCTTACAGGAAGCGGGGTGTGAGGAGCTGTAGTCGAGATAGCTGTGGGAGTCGGTGGGTTTGTAATGGATATTGGTGGACAGTCTATCACCAGAGATTGAGACAGAGAGGTCAAGGAAGGGAAGGGAAGTGTCAGAGATGGACCACGTGAAAATGATGGAGGGGTGGAGATTGGAAGCAAAATTAATAAATTTTTCCAAGTCCTGACGAGAGCATGAAGCGGCACCGAAGTAATCATCGATGATTACTTCGGTGCCGCTTCATGCTCTCGTCAGGACTTGGAAAAATTTATTAATTTTGCTTCCAATCTCCACCCCTCCATCATTTTCACGTGGTCCATCTCTGACACTTCCCTTCCCTTCCTTGACCTCTCTGTCTCAATCTCTGGTGATAGACTGTCCACCAATATCCATTACAAACCCACCGACTCCCACAGCTATCTCGACTACAGCTCCTCACACCCCGCTTCCTGTAAGGACTCCATCCCATTCTCTCAGTTCCTTCGCCTCCGTCGCATCTGTTCCGATGATGCTACATTCAAAAACAGTTCCTCTGACATGTCCTCCTTCTTCCTTAACCGAGGTTTTCCACCCACGGTCGTTGACAGGGCCCTCAACCGTGTCCGGCCCATCTCCCGCGCATCCGCCCTCACGCCTTCTCCTCCCTCCCAGAAACATGATAGGGTCCCCCTTGTCCTCACTTATCACCCCACCAGCCTCCGCATTCAAAGGATCATCCTCCGCCATTTCCGCCAACTCCAGCATGATGCCACCACCAAACGCATCTTCCCTTCACCCCCCTTATCGGCATTCCGTAGGGATCACTCCCTCCGGGACACCCTGGTCCACTCCTCCATCACCCCCTACTCCTCAACCCCCTCCTATGGCACAACCCCATGCCCACGCAAAAGATGCAACACCTGCCCCTTCACTTCCTCTCTCCTCACCGTCCAAGGACCCAAACACTCCTTTCAAGTGAAGCAGCATTTCACTTGCATTTCCCCCAACTTAGTCTAGTGCATTCGTTGCTCCCAATGTGGTCTCCCCTACATTGGAGAGACCAAACGTAAACTGGGCGACCGCTTTGCAGAACACCTGCGGTCTGTCCGCAAGAATGACCCAAACCTCCCTGTCGCTTGCCATTTTAACACTCAACCCTGCTCTCTTGCCCACATGTCTGTCCTTGGCTTGCTGCATTGTTCCAGTGAAGCCCAACACAAACTGGAGGAACAACACCTCATCTTCCGACTAGGGACTTTACAGCCTTCCGGACTGAATATTGAATTCAACAACTTTAGGTCGTGAGCTCCCTCCCCCATCCCCACCCCCTTTCTGTTTCCCCCTTCCTTTTTTTTTCCAATAAATTATAAAGATTTTCCTTTTCCCACCTATTTCCATTATAAAAAAAACCCCACTAGAGCTATACCTTGAGTGCCCTACCATCCATTCTTAATTAGCACATTCGTTTAGATAATATCACCAACTTTAACTTTAACACCTATGTGTTCTATTGTACTATTGTCGTTGACATCTTTTGATGATCTGCTTCTATCACTGCTTTTTTGTCCCTACAACCACACCCCTCCACCTCTCTGTCTCTCTATCTCTCCGCCCCCCACACACACACACCTTAAACCAACTTATATTTCAGCTCTTTCCTTGACTCGAACTCAAGTTCTGTCGAAGGGTCATGAGGACTCGAAACGTCAACTCTTTTCTTCTCCGCCGATGCTGCCAGACCTGCTGAGTTTTTCCAGGTAATTCTGTTTTTGTTAAGCAGATTCTTGTTGTATAAAGGGATATGGGGCCAAGGCAGATAATTAAAATTGAGGCAGATATCAACCCTGATTTAATTAAATGGTGGTGGAACAGGGTTGAGTGTTTGAATGCTCAATTCTCATCCTATATTTACCAATGTAATATCTCTCCTATGTCATCTAAATGGGGCAACCATTGCATGACATTTTTCCTATATCAATTTGAATACAATCATTACACTTCTAGCAATACTTTATCTTCCATTCCCTGCACGTTGCCTTCAAGATTTCACTCCCTCAGAAAAATCACTTTTTAATTCCCATCCTTTTCCTTACTGAAGTGCTGCCCGTGGTAACATGATCCTTGCTTCAACTATAACATGTATGCAGACAATTCCAAGCTCTACTCCTAAACTGCTTCTCAAATATGAATGAGCCCCAGTGTGGAATTTTCCCAGGTTTGCACAAAGTGCGGTTGCATGTGGAGAAAAGGATGTTTCACCCGCCGGCCGCAATGATGGTTTCTTGTACTGCATCATCCATTCCTGCCTCATTAATAATGCATTCCCAGTACACCTGCCGGGTTGCTGGTGGGGCAGCCTCTGATTCGCCTGTGTCACCGTCACCTCAGCCTTCAGTAATCCAGGAGCAATATTCAAAGGCCATCCATGCCCAGAGCTAGCTCTCTCTAAGGCATCAGAAGCTGTGGAGAATCATGGCTGCCACAGGGAAGAAACCTGCTGCCCTCAAATTTACAAATGCCTTCCTCGGGGGCTGCCTTGAATCTGTGGAGGCCTGCCACAATGTCCTCAACACCTGCCCTGGGCAAAGACCAGCAAGCAAGTTGACTAATCCAGCATGGGAGACAGTGGCAGCGGTGGTCAGTGCCAATGCCCTGCAAAGAGGACAGCCACGCAGTGCCGAAAGAGGATAAATGATCTCCTCCATTCTGCCAGGGTAATTGACCCTTCTTATCATCCTCAGCTCACACACTTCCAAACCCATCACACATCCACAGGGATCTCACTCACTGCCAGCTCAAGGGACATCACCATTCACTCTCTCACACATGCCTTCATCTGCCCTGTAGATTGTGTCCTCATCCTATCCATGGCACCACCCACCACCCAGGCATCCTTATCATCTGGCCTGGCAGACATCCTGCTTACAATCTCTCCACTTGCATTCATGCAGGACAAGCTGGCAAACAACAAAAGGCAGAGGTCATGGACTTGTGTAGGAATGCCGGACATCAATATCCTCATAGACTTGGAAAATAGAGTCATCCAGCTAGCCAGTGATGATCTGGACCATTCCTGTGCTAACTGTGAGGTCAGCGGTGCTCAACCAAGTGAGGATCAAGCAGTACCGCATCCATCAGACAATCATGCTGTGACTCACTTCCCCTGTTCCGCAGCCCCTTGCAATGCACCAGTTATCTTTCCTTGCTCTTGCAGGTACATCTGAAGAGCAGCTAAGGGGGTCCATGACTCAGATCTTCGACTCAAGCCCTGAAGCTACCTCGGAAGAAGAATCTGATGACACCCTAATTGAAAACCTGTCACAGAGCTCAATCACACCCTCCACCAGCGCAGACACATACCTTGGCGGAACCTAGTTCTCGAGTAGTCTCCAGATCACAATCTGCTGAGCACTTTGCACTGTCTGATCCACAGCAGGTGGTGGCTAGGTTTTTGATACTCAGAGGACTGTTGGAGGCCAGAAATCTGCTGAATCTGAGTCAGGTGAGGAGTCTCTGGACTCGGTCATACCTCAGTTGCTGGAGCTGCAAAGGCAAGCTCAGGAACATCAGGAAAGGATATCCACTGCATTCCTCAGATTGCAAGGTACAGTGGAGGAGTCCGCCCACCTTCAGTCTGAGATGAAAGCACCGGCATGCCAATGCACTGAGGTCAATGCTTGTAGGGTAACAGCTGCCAAGGAGACCTTGGTCCAGGACATCAGTACTGCACTGCTGTGCAGGCTAAACTCCATCGCTGATGCCATAGTTGACCTCCAACAGTGTCAATGCGAGAGGGGTGTATGGCAGCTCAATCTCACTCCAGCTTCCCTTTCTCCTCAAAGAGTCATCCAGGGGCCATCAGGCACCCATAGGGAGGAGGATCAGCAGGTGCACACCCTAGGGCCATCCACGCAGGTGACTCCAGGAGTGTCCGGCCCATCCGAATCCCCTCTAGCAGTGACCCCAGCAGCTTCAGCTCCACAGGCCGATGAGGGTACCAGTGCCACGTAGCAGGTCCCCGAAAGCAGGCCGAGGCCCATCAGGTCTCAGCCCTCCAGAGGACACCTGCAAAGGACATCACAGACATGGCGTAGCGGTCAGCAGGCTGCCTCCACCTCCACTGTGGATGTCCGGGAGCACCAAGACGTAGCGGCAGGGTTAGGAAGGCTAAGAAGATGTATTTGCACAGCCTTGGCACTGGTGTTAATCTCTTGTACATACTGCTCACTATCATAAACTCCCAAGAATGTCTCCTTATGGCTTCTTGTCCTGATGAGCATTGTCTGTGTCACTCAGATGTCAAACCTTGGTTCCTGCACAAGATAAAGGCAGGTGTCTCAGTCCAGGGCCTTTTCTGTGTGCAGTATGCAACGTTCAGGCCAGAGTGATGGTCCAGCCTCACACTCCCTGGAAACACTACTGATGCCTGCACCTCGATGGTGCTTGTCATTGCTGCCAGAATGTGGTGGGCAGGCATCACAGAGTTCCATCATTCTCTCTGTGTGCTCTCAGAAACTTTGAGGTGGGTCTGGCCCCCCATCTCTTCAGCATGTGTGACTAGTGACGCTGTGCTCCTAAAGGGCTCAGGTGCTGAAGGCTGACTTAGGTTCAGGTACTTTTAAAGTTCCACGGCAGTGTCTCTGTAATATGAGCCTGATCACAGAGCTCAAGCGAGCAGCTCTCAGCCAGACAGGAGTCTGACATTCACAGAGGCAATGTGAGGATCTATGGAGTGCCCTCACTGCATGTCATCATCATCCTCCTGGAATATAGCAACTACTCGGGCCTCCGCTGCAGCTCCATGATATGAGCCCGAGCACTGAAGATATGTGTGCTGCTATCAGCCACATAGGAGTCAAACATTTACAGATGCAAGGTGAAGATATCAGGACTGTCCTCACTGCATCTTGTCATCATCCTCCGTGAATCTTGCGGCTATGAGGTCCTCCTGAGTGTGCCTGCCTCATCTGACCAGCGCGATGGCCTCATCGCTGGCATCATTGCCTTCGAGGACCTCATCACCGTCATCCTCTTTGATGTCCTGTTCAACACAGGAGATGTGCAGCTCCTCCATCTCCTCCTCAGCCGAGTCCTCTCCCCTTTGCAGCACCAGGTTTTGCTGCAGCTCCAACAACACTTGAGAAGCTTGACACCACCTAGGACAAAGAAGCCCGTTTGATTGGCACCCTATCCACAAACATTCACTCCCTGTACCACCAATGCACAGTGACAGCAATGTGTACAATCTATGAGATGGACTGCAGGAATTCATCAAGGATCCTTAGACTGCACCTTCCAAACGCACGCCTGCTACCATCTCACAAAAAGCTACTTAATAAGATATGAGTGCATGGTGTTGGGGTAGTATATTAGCTTGGAAAGAAGATTGACTAACTAATTGAAGACAGAGAGTTGGAATAAGGGGGTATTTCAGGATGGCAACCTGTAACTATTGGAGTGCCACAGGGATCAGTGCTCGAGCCACAATTATTTACAATATATAAATGACTTTTAAGGGAAGTGAATATACTATCACCAAGTTTGCAATAACTTCCCACCCCAAAATAGGAGGGAAGGCAAGTGGCGAGGATAACACAAAGAGCCTACAGATATAGACAGGTTAAGTGAGTGGGCAAAAACTTGACAGATGGAATATAATGTGGGAAGATGTGAGGTTATGCATTTTGGCAGGAAGAATAGAGGAGCTGAATATTATTTAAAAGGAGAAAGACTGCAGAAAGTTGCAGCACAGTGAGATTTGGGAGTCCTCTTCCATGAATTACAAAAAGCCAGCATACAAGTTCAGCAGGTAATATGGAAGGCAAATGGATGTTGGCCTTTATTTCAATGGGAATGGAGTTTAAAAATAGAGAAGTCTTTCTAAAACTATACAAGGCACTAGTTAGAGCACACCTAGAATACTATGAACAATTTTGGTCCCCTTATCAAAAAAAATATATACTGGCATTGGAAGCAATCCTGAGAAAGTTTACTAGGCTGATCCCAGGTATGGAGGGATTTTTCTTATGAGGAGAGGTTGAGTACGTTGAGCCTGTACTCATTGGAGTTTAGAAAAATGAGAGGCAACCTTATTGAAATGTATAAGATTCTTAGGCATCTTGACAGGGTAGATGCTGAAAGGGTGTTTCCTCTTGTGGGAGAGTCTAGGACCAGAGGCCATAAGCTCAGAGTAAGGGGTCGCCCGTTTAGGACAGAGATGAGGAGAAATTTCTTCTCCCAGAGGGTAGTTACTCTGTTGGATTCTTTACTGCAGAGGGCTGTAGAGGCTGGGTCATTAAGTGTATTCAAGGTGAGATAGACAGACTTTTAATCAGTAAGGGAATAAAGGGTTATGGGGAAAAGGAAGGAAAGTAGGGTTGAGGATTATCTGATCAGGAATGATCTCATTGAATAGCAGAGCAGACTCGATGGGCCGAATGGCCTACTTCTGCTCCTATATCTTACGGTCTTGTAGACAGACAAAGGCAGCAGGACGCTTGGAAACACCACAACCTGGAAGTCCCCCTCCAAGCCACTCACCATCCTGACTTGAAAATATGTCTGTCACTGTCGCTGGGTCAAAACCCTGGAACTCACTCCCTAACAACACTGTGGGTGTACCTACACCACATGGGCTGCAGGAGTTCAAGAAGGCAGCTCCCCACCACCTTCTCAAGGGCAATTAGGGATGGGCAATAAATGCTGGCCTAGCCAGCAACCCCCACATCCCATGAATGAATAATAAAAAAATATTTTCAGCCCCAGGATAAATTCTGCTCCTTTGTCATTGTTTTCAAACCCTTCCTCTGTCACTCATTCAAATTGTACCAACTTATGCAAAACTTAAGTTTTCTTTCAATCTACAATTTGAATACATTCTATCCATCAACGTTTCATGGATTCTCCTATTGCTTCAATGGATGTGTGTTCAGCAAATAAAAAAAAAAGATTGATTAATAAAAAAATAAAGACCAGTTTGCAGTCTAGATTGATGTCATCTCATGTGTGACATTAGGCCAAGTCTCAATTTGCATAACTGATTGCAAATATTGCATATGGAGTAAGTGTTGGAGGGATGGATGGAGGCATTGGCTTTGTGCTACACTTGCTTCTCCTGAAGGCACTCAAGTCTGTTCTCCTCAAATGTCAAAATCGCTTGATGACAAATAGGTCTCCATTTGGGTCTGTCTGAGGTAGTTTTTTTCCAATGTATTGGGATCAAGGTTACAAGCCCTGAAACTGATTGGCTTTATATCTAAGTCTGGGATATCCCGTGGTGCGGGTTTCAGTGCTCAGCTGGCTGTAGAGTAATGCTTTTGGTACGCAGGAATCCTCCGTGTGAACCACATGACCAACCCAGCAAACCGAGCTCTGTTAAGCATGATCTCAATGCCAGGTATGTAGCACTTGGCAAGAACCTGGGTGTTGGGGATTTTGTCCTGCCATTTGATGTTGCAAATAGATCTGACAGTGAAGATGGAATGCTTCTAGTTGCTTTATGTAATGCCAGTAGATTGTCCAAGTCTCGCACCTATAAAGAAGTGGTGTAAGAACCACTGCTGCTAGACTATAACCTTTGTACTGACACAAACTCCATGCTCTTTCCAAAGTCTGTGAATGAACCTGCCAAACACAGCTTGTTTTTGTCAGGCAATGGTTGATTTCGCCATCCAGCATGGTGTTACTGGATTGGATACTCCCAAGATAGCAAAACTGAAGGGTTTTGTTGTTGATAGTGAATGTGGGGTCTTGGAGAATGTGGCTGGAGTAGGTTAATACAATATCCCTTTCTCCTTCAGAATTGTCAGGCCAAGATGCTCTGAGTCTAGAGCAAAGTGATCAACAATCAACTGAATGTCTTCTGAAGTATGTGCAATGAGAGTGCAGTCATTCACGAACAAAAGTTCTTTCACTAACTGTTCAGTAACCTTTGTGCAAGCCTTGAGCATTTGCAAGTTGAAGAGGTTGCCATCCACCCCGAATTGAATGTGTACCCCTGTGTCAAGATCTTTGAGTGTGCACCGAAGCATGACAGAGAAGTATATGGCAAACAGAGCTAGAGCCAATACAGCCTTGTTTGGTGCTACTGGTGATAGGAAAGGCATCTGATGATGTACCACTTTGACATCACGCTGACCATCATGTCAAAGCAAATGACACTGACGTATTCAAGTATGGAGGGAGTCACATGGTTAGGAAACTCACTAGTCTCTTCCACGTAATGTGGAATCAGAGCACTGAGCCCCAAGACTAAAAGGATGTCTCCATAATTCATCTCTACAAATGGAAAGGGAGCAAGTCCTCTGTGATAATCATCAAGGAATATCACTTATTTCAACAGCAGGAAAAGTTCTTGCAAGGGTTATTCTAAAATTAATTTTCACTCGCCTTATTGACCCCACATATCTAGAATCATAATGCAGCTTCTGTGCAGAATGGGGAACAGTGGACATGTGATCCTTGCAGCAATTCAAGAAAAGTCCCGCTAACAGAATAAATACCTCCGTATAGTGTTCGTTGACCTGACCAATGCTTTTGATACAGCACACAAAAACAGAATATGGTGGAAAAATTCAGCAGGTCTGGCAGCATCTTTGGAGAGAGAAACAGAGTTAACATTTCGCCTTTATATGGCTATTCTGAGCTGAAGAAAAGTAGAAATGTGATGGATTTTATGCTGCTTAAGAGGGGGTGGAGCAGGTAGAGTAAAATAAAAGATCAGGGATAGGTGACAGCTAAGGAGAGATTGACAAAATGTCATGGACACAAGACAAAGGGAGTGTTAATGGTAGCGTTAAAGACTAAAGAAGGTGCTGTTAGTGGCATAAAGGTAAGATAGCAGAATGTGTTATTAGCAGAACAAGGGTCAGTTCTCTGTGAAAGCAAAGCATAGAAACTAGTGATAGGTGGCCCTGTAGGGGGAGGGGGCATTGGGGGAAAAGGATTTTAAAAAATGAACAAATAATTAAAAGAATAAAATTAAATTAAAAATAAATAAATAAATAAATTGGATTTAAAAGTGGGTCAATATGGAAGAGGGTTCATGGTCTGAAGTTGTTGAACTCAGCCTGGGAGGTTGTAAAGTGCCTAATCAGAAGATGAGGTGCTTTTCCTCCAGTTTGTGTTGGATTTCACTGGAACTTTGCAGCAGGCCAAGGGCGGACATGTGGGCATGAGAGCAGGATGGTGTGTTGAAATTACAAGTGACTGGAAGCGCTGGGTCATGCTTGCGGACTGAGCAAATGTGTTCCGCAAAACAATCACCCAGTCTGCATTAAGTCTCCCCAGTGTAGAGGAAACTGCATTGGGAGCAGCGAATACAGTAGACAAAGGCAGATTTCCAGCATCCACAGTATTTTGCAAATACTGGTAAGACATGTTGAAGGCTCTGTATAAATATGGCTGCCCTGAAAGATGATATCCATCACCAAGATTGCTTATAACCACCTACACAACATTGCCTGCTTATTTGCACTCTCAATCCTTTTTATTTCTCGAGTCTTTGCCAATGGTTTTGTTACCTCTTGACTCAATGATTCCATTGTTAGCCTTACTTCTGTATCTACCACAGACCCCATGTAGAAAATATTGTTGCTTACCCATCTTGTCCATGCTCATTTTTTGGTTGCTTGTCCCATAATATATTACATTTAAACTCCAAAACATCTAAAAATCATCTGCAGGTTTGTTATCATCCATTTTATAATCCTATACGAAGTCAAAATGACCTCAATTGTTTTCATCTTCAAATCCCTGATTAATCTTGCCTGTCCTATAGATGTATTCACTTCTAGATTTATATCTTCTCCCAAGCTTAAATGCTCTGATTCAGACATTTGTACACCTTCCAGTACTGGTGGAAGGGACTTCAAATTTTTGACCCATTCTCTGCCAGTCTATTGTTTTTCTACTTCACTCTTTTCCTTTAAAATCTTCTCAAAGCTTGTCTTTTCATATATATAAGTTTCTTAGTAACCTCTCCCAATGTCTCATGTTAATGGTGGTACTTAAATGCAAGTTGTTGTTGTCACTGCTTGGAAATGGAAAGCTTTTTTTTCACTATAGGTGTATAACCACTCCTAGCTCAGTTACGGCACAGATTAAATATCCTGGAGTAACACCTCAGCCATACGGTGTAACATACTGACTGAAAACAGTCTGGCCCTACTGTACTACTGTGACGTTTTCCTTCTCTATTGTCTTTAACTAATATTGTTAATGAGATATAAATAATCCATTACAGACTTGTACTCATTCGAATCTCTATCAACATTCCACAAATTTATTTAATTTAGGATCTTGCGAGAGACGGGAAATTTTCATTCTAGTCAGTTATTGCTGATCCAAACGCCGATCTAAGATACTGAAGGATAATGTTCTAATGCACTACACAATGCAGTGCTTTCTGTTGTTTGCTTTTAGGTTCAATGGAGTTGTTCAGACAAGCTCAATGTTTGGATAGCCAGTTTGGTTAATGTATGCAGTATCTTTTAAATGCATTGCTCTGCATCTTCATCAGTGGTGAAAATGATCAGAAACAAATTGAACAAATTTTTGTAAAAATGTGAGCAAGCTACTTCTGATTGGTAGAATTAGATTTTGCTTGTCATGTGAAATAGCTTGTTTAATTTGCAAGACTTTGATTGAGTGCATTTGATCATTGTGATACAGTTTGGAGCAAAATAGATTTAATAACCCTAAACCAACTTATATATTGTAAAACTGGGAAGCTGAAGCGATCTTGCAATATGATTTTCAAACTGGCAATCTTTATTGCAGACTCAGTTGGCTAAGCTTTGATGCTTGATGAGACTTAATTTATGAAAGGATGAGTGGCCTTTTTTTAAATTGCCTCATCAATCAACTTTACATACAGTCCACCAGTCAAAACTTTTAATCAAAACCCTAAAGAACTAGACGCTTTTCGTGTTGTGAATTAAAAAATGATTAGGAGATAAGGTTGTCTCTTATCACTATTATAGACTATAATTTGCTTTCCCTAGACATTATTCGACATATTTCTAATAATGGTCATTTGGTAATATATTAAGTTACAATACTAACCCCACATCAAGGAAATAAAAGCAAAACACTGCGGATGCTGGAAATCTGAAACAAAAACTCCGCAAGTCTAGCAGCGTCTGTCGACAGAGAAACAAAGTTAACATTTCAAGTCTGTGGCCCTTTTCAGACCCATATCAAGGAAGATGGTTACAGTTGTCAGGCCAGTCAAGGCAACCTCAGGACAAGGTCTGCAGTAGTTCCTCAGTGAAATCTAGCCATCTACATCACTGACATTCCCTTTGACATAAGGTTGGGACTGGTATGTTTGCTGGTGCTTCCACAGTGATCATATCCATTTATGGCCCTTCTGATAATGAAATAATCCATACCAGTCAACATCTGAGCTTTGTTCAAAGGGTGATAGATAACGGGTTGTGCAAAATAACATCAAATTAAGATTATCTTGGACAAAAGTAAACCCAACTATCATCCCCAACATTCAACAGCATCACCTTTCATGTTTCTGAGCACCGCACCCCCCCCCTCCTAATTCCCAGTTTTACAATATATATGTTGGCTTAGGGTTATTAAATCTATTTTGCTCCAAACTATATCACAATGATCAATTATTCTGTATTTGATTATGTGAGTCTGTTTACTATTGATGTTTACTGAGCTCGATTGGTTAGGCCTGGGTGTGAATTCAGAGAAAAGTAAACAATCTGTAGTAAAACTGGAAGCTAGAGGTGTTAGCATGGAGCAAACATTGTAAAGCACTGTTAATAAAACTTGTTACACCAATTAAAAACTAGTGTTATCTTTGGATAACTCTAAGGCATATGAAATGTACAATACTCACCATCTTACTGGAGTCACCAATGATTAGGAGGTTAAGTGGAACAGTTTAAAAAGTGGCTACAAGAGCAGACCAGAAGCAACACCTCCTGTCCCTTCAAAATGACTTCATCATCTAAAAAGCTCCAATTAGGAATGCAATGGAATGCTTACTTTTTTTTAATGAGTGCAATGGAAATAACACTGAAGAAGCTTAGCACCTGGCAGATGTGTTCACTAGATTGGCACCACACCATTGGATTCACCTGTGGTTGCAGCATGTATGATATGATGTTTGTATTCTGATGACAAGCAACCATACCTCACTCAGTCCCTCCGCTGCTTTTGATTTTTCATGCTGCTTGTCTGACATTCAGCCTTGGATGAGCAGAAATGTCCTACGATCATATATGCAGAAGATCAAAGCCATTGACTTCAATCCTTGCCACAAACTGTATTCCATCACAAATCAATGCCATCCCTCTCCTGGCCAGCATCTGTAGATAGATCAGAATTATTTGCAACGTATTTGGACCTGAGCAGAGTTTCTGACATCATATTATTGGCATCACCAACACTGCCTACTTCCACCTTTGTAACTTCGACTTGTTAAACAACTTGTTGAACTTCAAAATTCACGTTGAGTTCTTTCCCAAGGCCATCTTTACCTCAACACTGTTGCTGCTAAAAACCTCAGCCACATCCTTGTGACCTCTAGACACACTTTTCCTATGTCTTCAAAGTTAGGCTTCCCAGCTCCACCTTACACAAACTCCAATTCATCCAGTGCACTTCTGTCCATATCACAGAATCACAGAATCACAGTGCAGAAGAGGCCCTTCAGCCCATGGAGTTTGCACCGACACATGGGAAACACCTGACCTACCTACCTAACCCCATTTACCAGCACTTGGCCTACAGCCTTGAATGTTATGACGTGCCAAGTGCTCATCCAGTTACTTTTTAAAGGATGTGAGGCAACCCGCCTCCACCACCCTCCCAGGTAGTGCATTCCAGACCGTCTCCACCCTTTGGATAAAAAAGTTTTTCCTCACATCCCTCCCTAAACCTCCTGCCCCTCACCTTGAACTTATGCCCCCTTGTGACTGACCCTTCAACTAAGGGGAACAGCTGCTCCTATCTACCCTCATAATTTCGTACGCCTCGATCAGGTTGCCCCTCAGTCTTCTGTGCTCCAATGAAAACAACCCAAGTCTATCCAACCCCTCTTCATAACTTAAATGTTTCATCCCAGGCAACATCCTGGTGAATCTCCTCTGCACCTCCTCCAGTGCAATCACATCCTTCCTATAATGTGGCAACCAGGCCTGCACACAGTGCTCCAGCTGTGGCCTCACCAAGGTTCTGTATAACTCCAACATGACCTCCCCACTTTTGTAATCTATGCACGATTGATAAAGGCAAGTGTCCCATATGCCTTTTTAACCACCCCACTTACATGCCCCTCTACCTTCAGAGATCCATGGACACACACACCATGGTCCCTCTGTTCCTATCCTATCCCATACTCAATCCCACTCACCTTCTGAAACTCCATTTCCCTCAATTCTCCAGCACATTGAATCAAAATAAATGGTATTCCCTTTTACACAACCTATTCCACATATATTCTCCATTAATTTAAGTCCCGTCATTCTCTGATTTACCAATAGATGTGGCTGAAATGTCAGCTTTCAAATCCTTGCAGTCTTGACATCTCAACCCAAACCCCCTCGTTTTGTTGGACCACTTCTCATCTTTCACAAATCACTCCAAAGGCATGTTTTCTATTTTACCTTTGTTTATGCCCCTAACCTTTTATTTCCCAGCCATTTCACCATACCCATTCTTCTCATTACCAATTTGTGAGGTGTATTTGGACATCTTTCCACATTAAATGTGATATATGAGTACACAATATACAATTATAAATAGAACCAACAGCTTTAGGAAAAAGTAAGGAGGTTGTAAGATAGAGCAAAGTGCTATTGTTATACCTCTGGAAACTGACCCTATTCTTCTGGATGATGTCATTAAGGGATTGTATTGGCACGATTAAGAGAAGAGATGAGCATTAGAGCTCTGGTGTACACAAGAAATAATCAAACAGACGTAGAATCTATTAAAGGTGCTATAATGTCCATGATATGACAAACATGAGAACTTGTGAGAGCAGTGCTTAGGAATTTGATTTTATATATATATATGTAATTGTAATACATTAATGCTGGTCCTGGACCCAGTGGTCAGGTAGACACACGGACTAAATCTTATTCACTCATGTGATGTTTTTACTTGCAGCAATGAACAGGGTTTTATTTACTAGCCTACCTCTTAAATTCTCAGTTCCCACCTCTCCACAACTGAACTGTTTTCCTGCTTTTTATTCTTACAAGTCATTCCTGATAAAAGGCAAGTAAGGTTGATGGTAAGGTTTATTAAAGCATTTTTGCTTTTGATATAATTTCCTAAAGTTGTATCCCTATCTTGAAAACAGAGCTATCAGCATCCAATGACTTACATTTTCTTCCTTTCTTGTTTTTACAGTTAGTTACTTCATTATTTTGACAATTGATGCTATTCTTTGCATTATTTATTGCAGCATTTTGTCATCACTGTATCATTATAGAATTAATTGATGTTTGCTGTAAAACAATCAATATTCTCCAGATGAATGAAATGTACTACAAAGGGAAAAAAAATCTTTATATTAAATTACAGGTAGCTCTGGTGGGAATACACCAAAGGAGTTTAACTATGGTTTTACAATGAAAAGCTCAAGACTATATAATACTGTGCTCAGCACATTTTCAGGATATAAAAAACTATTCTTTATATGCAAATGAACCAGGTTACGTAGGTAGTGTCTAAAGAGCAACCTTTTTCCCATTGACAGTGTTTTGATGAATAACACAAAGACAGACACGTATTAAGATCCTATTTCCATCTACTTTGAATTTGGATAGGCCAACACACTGAGACAATAGATTTTATTTTTGCTGGATTCTAGAATCAGCTAATGCCAGAGAAGTCATTAAAACGTGACCTCAATCCATCTAGGGATATCAAAGCCACAATAGCAGAACTGGTGTGATTGGGCTTCCAGACACACAAAAACCTATAGACTGAACTGTCTTGTCCTACCCTATTGGTGGAAGTGTAAATTGATTTAACCCAATCTAAACCCTGAGGTAGCCCAATCTTGGGCTACCTGTTGACAATTACGGATAGAACCAGCTGATAAATTATTGATTGACCTGTGGAAAAGGAAGGAGATTCCAAGGGGACGGAAAACAAACAGAAGCAATGCAAAATATCACAAGGATATCAAACTGAAGAGCCAGAGCTCTTGCCAAACGATACATCCTTAAAATTTTCTTTCATGTATAGATGCAGAGGGAGTTTTGTGTGCGACAAACTTGTTGTAGAATTGATTCTTGAACATTTATTCTTGACAAATTTTCCTGAAAGTGCTAAGCCAGCAAATCAGTAGTTGATCAGCCTTAAAATAACCATGCTGGGCAAATACATTCTATCTGCTGTAGCTAGGAAGTCCATTTATTTTTAGTTATTTTGAAATATTTGGAAAAGTTAAACCAAAATTAATCCACTAGATGACTTGTAGACTGAGAATACAGTAGGGCAAATGATAAAATCCCATGTAAAATCTGCATCTTTTTGCTTAATGTTATGCCTTAAAAATATTAGGGATAATAATTGCATTCTTAAAATATTTGTAATCTTGTATTTGTACAACTTATGCACTATGACTTATATGACTTCACATTCTTTTAAGAAATAATCAAAATGGACGGAATAGTGGAATAATTTAGCTGTTGCTTATCAGTGTCTTTTGGTGTACAATATACAAGTGCAAGTGTATTCCAAAAGTGGATGATAAAAAATATATATTTTTAATTGAATTGCACCACAAAAATAAATTGGATCACAAATACAGGGAAATGCTGAATGAAATAACAACTATAACACCAAGAATCATACTGGTTAATTCAATGAGGCATCTTGGACATTAGATTTGTTATGTGCATCTGGAGCATTGCCTAATCACAGGAAGGAGATCCTGTAAGTCCTTTTGTATAATATACCTTTTCTCTTCAAGCAAAGTATCTAAAAGAGAGGAAATGAACTATATACAAGGAAAATAAAGCAAAACAAAACTTTTCCTAGGACACAGAAATGTTCTCAGCCTTTTCTTCTACATGCCCTCAAGTTTTTTGGAATTTTGCCAATGCTGCATGTTGGCTTCATTCATGTGGATTCCACATCCACCAATTAAATTGTTACATTGTGACTCTTGCAAAAGGTACATGGCTGAATTACCTTTTTATACCACTCACAGATGGGGTGAACCCTGAAATTCCTGAAAAATGTAACGTTAGGGATCAAAAATACATGGTAATTCCCCTTGAGATAAAAGCAGGTAGCAAAAATTATTTTGGTATCAGGAATTTAGGATGAATATGGGGTTAAAGAAACCATAAAATTAAAAAATGAGAAATGTTGGAAACAATCAGCAGGCCCGACAGCACCTGTGGAGAGAAAAACAGAGACAATGGGCAGAATTTAGCCCTCGATGGGCGGGCGGGCCCCACTGGCTTGGAGGCGGGTTGGCGGGCAGCCGATCGCCGCTGCTGAAATGGGCCCTGCCACCATTTTGAGTGGGCGGGCCAATTATGGCCGACCTAGCGGGCTGCCTGATGGGAAGCGCTATGTGCTTCCTGTGCGGGGAGGGGGAGGGATTCCCCAACTGTCAGAGTGCGCTCTTTCACGCATGCATTGTCTCAGGTGTTGTCTCAGGGAAATCGGTGAAAGCTTTATAAACATCAAAAATAGGAAAATAAAAAAATTATTTAAATGTCCTCCTCATGTGACAATGTCAAACAAGATGGGACATGTTAATAACTATGACTAAACCTTTATTAAACTTTTTAAAAACAGACATGAAACCTCATCCCGCCAGTGGGTGAGGTTTCATGTTTTTTCAGAAGCCCGCTGGGGCTCCTGGCCTGCCCGCCAGCCTTAAGGTTGGATGGGCAGTGCCTTTAATTGGGTTAATTATCCTCTCAATGGGCTCAATTGGCCATTGACAGGTCGGCGGCAGACAGCTGATTTCGCTGTCCGCCCACCTTCTTGAATATTTAAGTGGGGTGGGATAATGTAGGTTTTTCCTCCCAACATCATCCCGCGTCATTTTCACGTCAGCAAGCGGGCACCGCCCCCAACTCGCCGATGGAAAAATTCTGGCCAATTTTTCAGAACTGGGAAAAGTTACCAATGTAATAGGCTTTCAGTATGCCAAATGGGGAATGTGGAAAAAGAACAATATTGAAATCTGTGACAGGGCGGAAGACGGAAGACATTAAATGACAAAGGAGCTTGTGGAGCAGAGCCAACAGGACAAGTAACGAAACAAGAGATATGTTCAGAGGAGGTGTGAATGATAGAATAATGAACAGCTGCCATCCAAAAGCAAAAGTAAGAGAAAAACAAAATTAAGAACAAAATATGCTAAGAAAAAGGAACAATATGGAGAAGGGGGTGGGAGGCTGGTGTGTGTGTGGCGGGGGAGGAGGGATGGATGCAGAGATTACAGTCTGAAGCTGTTGAACTCAATCCAGAAGGCTATAAAGTGCATATAATCGAAAAATGAGGTGCTGTTCCTCAAGCAAGTGTTCAGCTTCATTAGAACACTGCACTAGGCCAAGGGCAAAGATGTTAGTGTGAGTGCAAGATTTAAAATGACAGGCCACCAGAAGCTCAGGGTTATGCTTGCAGACTAAATGGAGGTCTTCTGCAAAGCACTCACCCAATCTTCGTTTGGTCTCTCCAGTGTAGAGCATACTACATTGTGAGCAGTGAATACAGTGTACTAAATTGAAAGAAGTACACGTAAATTGCCATTTCACCTGGAGGGGGTGTTTGGGGCCTTGGATGGTGAGGAGAGAAGAGGTAAAAGGGCAGATGTTGCATCTTCTGTGCTTACGTGGAAAAGTGACAGAGGAAGGAGAGGCGTGTTGGGGTTGAATGAACAAACAAAACAGGCATAGCTGGGATGTATCTGGGTAGTCATAGCAACAGCTTTTATTTGGAGGAAATGAGACAAGTTAAAGATGAAGTTGTTCAATGAGAGAAAGTTCAGCCAGATGGAAGAGGCTGGTGGTGGATGGAGATTGGTTGGAAACTATGCTTGTTTTCTTTGTAAAATGGATTCTTGTAGGTGACCTATCACCTGTCTCTTGAAAGTAGGTTTAATAAAAGTGAGGTACAGTAAACCAGTTTTTAAAAAATTCTTTCATCACTGGGTGTCACTGCTTGAACTCCTGGGCCATTACCAAGGACAGTTAATGGTCAACCACATTGCTGTGGATCTGGAGTCACATGCAGGCCAATCCAGGTAAGGATGGAAGATTTCCTTCCCTAAAGGACATTAGTGAACCAGATGGGTTTATATGACAATTAACAATGGCTTCATGGTCACCATTACTGAGGCCAAATTTTATTAATTGAATTTAAATTCCACCAGCTGCCATGGTGGGATTTGAACATTAGCTTGGGCCTATGGATTACTAGTCCAGTGATATTATCACAACACCACCACCTCCCCTTAAAGGGGAGGGGGTCACATGTTATAAAGAGCAACTTGAGTAGTTATAGCTTTGTTCAATCAAGCTGACAGGGCAGTGGGGGTGCCCTGTTAAAGTATTATGAGTGATGATAAAATAAGTAATGATGGATTTTTTGCATGAGCTGGTGATGGAGTAATTAAATGGGCATACATTTAAGATAATTAATTTTAAAGGGAACATTATAAAAGGACTCTTTACACAGAGGAAAGCTAGATTGTGACATTCTTTGCAACAAAATTTTGTTGAAATAGAATCCATGCCAGGAATTTACTTGGACTGGCCCCTACTCCGGCGGCTGCAACTTCACTGGAAGCTCAGCAGAAACAATCCTTTACATGAGTAAACAAGGTTCTGCTGCACTAGAGGCAAAGTTATGTCTTTGGAGTGGGTGCCACTGTGACAAAATCTTCAGTTCACAAATTCTTTTGAAATGGATTCAGCTGGTGGTTTAAAAGAAAAAGAAGAATTGAGCTCTATGAGTAGTGATTATGAAAGTGGTATTAGACCAGTTAGACTATGTGGAGATTTGATGGACCAAATGGACTTTCCGTCATATTCTAAGTTTTCAGCATCATAAAAGGAACTGGTGGAGCTTGGGCCAGGGTAAAATGATAACAGTCAAAAATGGTTCAAAGCTGAAGTGTTAGAAGGTAGGATTAAGAAGGGAAGCTAGTTTGAAATATTTTATCCAAAGCATAATGGTTTGGCAAAATAAGATACTGGGGAAAACCACTGGAGCAGATAGTATGAATGAATGCAAAAGCTATTTGGATGGGTTTCTATGGAGAGAAAGGATTTTGGAATTTGAAGGGAAGACAGAGAGATGGGTTGAAATCCAAATGGAAAGAGGACAGTTTTAATGATCATAAGAAATAGGACCAGAAGTAGGCCATTCAGTCCATCGAACCTGCTCCAGCATTCGATAAGATCATAGCTGAACTGACTGTGGCCTTAACTCCACTTTCCTGCCCATTGCCCAAAACCGTTGACTCCCCTGAAGATCAAAAATCTGCCTGACCCAGCTATAAATATATGCAATGACCCAGCCTCCACTGCTCTCTGTGGAAGAAAATTTCAAAGACTAACAACCCTCTGTGAGAAGAAATTCCTCAGCATTTCAGCCTTAAATGGGAGACCCCTTATTTTAAAACTATGTCCCCCTAATTCTAGATTCCACAAGGGGAAACATCGACTCAGCATCTACCCTGTCAAGCTCCCTCAGGATCTTATATGTTTCAATAAGATCACCTCTCATTCTTCTAAACTCCAATAAGTAGAGGCCAAAACTGCTCAACATTTCTTCATATGCCAACCTCTTCATCCCAGGAATCAGCCTAATGAACCTTCCCCGAATGTCCAAAGTAGGGTTAAGTAAGGAGAACAGAATTGTACACACTATTCTTAGGTGTGGCCTCACCAATGCGCTGTACAACTGTAGCAAGATTTTTTGACTTTTATATTCCACTCCCCTTGCAATAAAGGCAAACATTTTGTTTTCCTTCCTAATTACTTGCTATACTTGCGTACTAACTTTTTGTGATTCATGTGCAAAGACACCCAGATCCCTCTGTATCGCAGCATTCCCTTCAAATTCCATAATCCTTTCTCTCTATAGAAACCCATCCAAATAGCTTTTGCATTCATTCATACTATTTGCTCCAGTGGTTTTCCCCAGTATCTTATTTTGCCAAACCATTATGCTTTGGGTAAAACATTTCAAACTGGCTTCCCTTCTTAATCTACCTTCTAACACTTTAACTTTGAACCATTTTTCATTCTCTCCAGTTAAACAATATTAGCTTTTCTATTCTTCCTGCCAAAGTGGGCAACCTCACATTTTCCATATTATGCTCCTTGTGCCAAAGTTTTTTTCCCCACTGGCTTAAGCTATCTATATCCATTTGCAGACTATTTGTACTATCTGCACAGCTTGCTTTCCTACCTATCATTGTATCATCAGCAACAATTGGCTACAATACAGTCTGTCCCTTCATTCGAGTCATTAATAAAGGTTGTAAATAGTTGTGGCATGGCACTGACCCCTGTGGAACTCCATTCATTACAGATTTCCAACCTGAAAGTGATACCTTTATCCTAACTCTCTGTTTCCTGTTAGTAAATCCTCTATCCACTCTAATACATCACCCCTGACACCATGGAGTCGGGCATCGGGCAGTTATGGTGGTCGGAGGGAACACTGTAGCAAGAAGGCCAAAAATCGGTTTCACGCTGGCATGTAAGCACAGCGGGATCAATACATTTGTGTGTGCCATGGCGGAACGCCAATCCAGCTGCAGGCTGGTGTGAACCCGATTTGCATCTCAGGTACTGGGATGCAAAGTAAGGCCCAGCGGGAATTGACTTCCCACACAAGGTTTACCATTAAACTGGTGGGAGAACACACCAGCCCGGAACATGTCTGGACAAGTGTGACATGCAGAAGTCGGGACATACATTTAGGACCTTGCTCAGATGGTGGACATTGAGGAGAAGAAGATGCTGGAACCCTACAGTAACTGGACGCTGGAGGAACAAGTGCATCGTGTGCTGGGTGGATTCTTATGGACATGGTTTCACCGTGAAGCAGCTCACAGAAGGTGGAAGGTCTCCATCGATGTCTCGGGTCTGCTTCGGAACATCCTGGCCTTGGCCATGGGCTGATAAAGATGATCGATGAGGTGGGGGAGAGGAATGGCCAGCTCTCAGTGAGAAGAGAAGGTGTATTGAGGGGAATGGAGACGATGGTCTAGATGTGACTGGGAGAGGAAGGTGTACCGTGGTGGGTGAGGTTAGGAGGGATGGACAGCAGGGAGTAGTGACATTGTTGGGTGGGGGGGGAAACAAAGGTGTCGGGGGGGTGAGGTTGAGAGGGGGGATGAAGGTGTCAAGTGGGTGTGGTTGGGAGGGGAGAGGAGGGACTATGGGAGGAGAAGGGTTTAACGGTTGACTATGGCAAGTGGGGAGCTAGGTGTAACCAGGAAGGAAGGAGTAAGAGAAGGAATTTGGAGGGGGGAAGGAGTTCAGAGGGGGGAAGGAGTCCAGGGGGAGGAAGAATAGAGGAGGGAGTGAGGGGTGGGGGTTGTCCAGGTGAATGTGCAAAGGAGGGGTCTGGGGAGTCAATGACTGCCTCCTGGGGAGCGAACTGAGGGTGGGCATGGAAGGGGGGAATGGTGAGTATGAGAGGGGGCAGAGGGAGCCTGAGAGGTGGGAGGGTGAGGGTACAATGGTAGCAGTAGAAAGGACGGCGAGGGTGGTTGCTGGGGTCTCAGAGGCAGACACGGACTCTGAAGGTGGGAAGGAGGTGGTTAGGGAGGGTTAATATGGATGGGGGTGGGACTCTCAGGAGGGTGGGGAATGTGCATGTTCACTGGACATCCTGGAATGAAAAGGCTTTGGGTTAGTTGGTGACGGTGGGAAGGTGGATGGTGATGCCAGGAGGGGTCAACAGTGTTGGGGGAAAGAACATGGGCATAATTTTGCCCTCATTGGGCAGGCTTGGCAGGGGCGGTCAGGAAGCCAACGGCCACCCATAATTTCACACTGGTGGACCTATCAAGGCTCACCCAACGTGAATTGCTTGCTGCAGCGCTTAGCGCTACCTGTGTGGGGGAGGGGGTGGAGGAGGGTGAGCACAAACTTTGCACATGCACGCTGGTGCGCACAGGAAAAGTTCCCTGAAGCACAGAGCTGCCTCAGGAAGATGAGCAGTTATGAAAATAAAAAATAAAGAATTTTAAGCAGTTATAAAACATGTAGCCCCAAGTGACTCTGTCATGAGCAGGGACATGTTAGAAATTAGGATGAAATTTATAAATGTATTTCTTAATGACGGATCGAAACCTCATCCCGTCTGTGGCTGAGGTTTCACAAAAAATGCAAAGGCTGCCTGTCCCTATCGCCTGCCTGCCAACTGTAAGTTTGGTCAGGCAGTGAATGATTTAAATCAATTGGATTGTTACTGGCCATAATAAGCCTTTTAATTGTCGGCAGGTGCGATGCCAACTCCTGTCCGCGCCCGCCGACCAAAATATTGCACGAGTGCACGATGACATTAGGACACTTGCCTGACGTCATCATGCGTCATTTTATGCCCAAGCGGGTTGGGCCCGTGCCCACTCACTCAGTGAAAAATTCTGGCCCATGGGTAACTCGGGGAGGGGAAAGGACAGGGGAGCTGATCAGAAACTTAACGGGCAGAATTTTATGACAGCAGGATTTTACGATTCCGCTGAAGTCAATAAGGTTTATAACGGCTCACCACATTTTACGGCCCCATCCCTGCCAAAACAGGGCAGTAAAATTCTGCCCAATGACTACCATGGCTGTTGACATCGAAAATGAGTGGAGTCTCATGTTAGATGGGCATAGGTGCTGGATGGGAATGCAGTTAGTGGGTGGGCAGGGATGCAGATCAGCTCAGATGGACAACTGAAAGATAACCCCAACAGGCAGCATTGAAACACTCAGGACAGTGAGATAAGTGTGATATATGAAAGCTCCGCATGCATGGAAAACTGATTGTATGAGGCTCTGAAAGGCACTATGACACACAAACCTCTCCCTTCAGAATCACTCATAGTCTGGCTGTGTGCAGCTGAACTACTAGTGGGGGATTGGGGTGTGGTTGGATGCAGTGGGAGGACTCGTGAAGCCTGTCATTGAAACTGAAAGACAACATTACACATTATTCAGTGACAGTGAATGTATTTTCAGATTATAAAGTGGCAAAATGTGTTCCTAATGCAACCACTTGTGGCCAGAATTTCTTAATTTTTCTAGGTCTACCATTTCCCCTAGGTGCTGCCCTGACATCTGCAGCAGTGGTGGAGACAGCCTGTGCAATGGTTGGCCCTGTTGCCACTAATGACTTTGGAGTGGGTCCTCTGGAGGACCCAAGCTTGCTTTGGCTGCTGTCCTGTGAGCCAGCTGCTCCCTATGCGGTGACAGAAGATGAGGTTGAGGGGCTCACTGGGAAAAGGGACTTGGAGGTAGCAGACAGCCTCTGAGATCCCTGAGTGGGTGACCTAGGGCTTGCCAGATGTCGCTCTTCCTCCCTTCAGGTGATCGAGGGTCCCAGCCTGACTCCTTGAGGGGAAGGAACACCTGGTTGTGGTGCCCCGTTTTCCTCTTGTGTTGCCACTGTAGGAATTCACCCATGACTACCGTGATGGAGTGCAGGTCTGCACACATCTCCACATTCTGCTGGGCTATGGTCTCCATGGCGTCTGCCATCCTTCCCACAAAGACCTCCATACCAGTACATATTGTCTCCACTTCATCAGAGACGAGGGGGATGCACTCCTCCAACTTGCATGCAACTTTGTTGAGGGCTTCCAACTGCTCTGAGTGAAGCTCCCTAGCCTTCTGCTGACTCTCCATGATGAATTGGAAGGCTAGATACAGAAACTCATCACTTAACCCAGACCTCACAGCTGCCTTTTCCTCAGCAGTTCGTGCCAGGGAGCTCAGCTGAACCTGCCTCCTCTTGATACGGACACGTGTCCATGTGGTGATCACCAGATTGTGAACCCAAGCCTACTCTAGATCTAAATCCCACCAACGTGTGTGTCTCTGTGCTGGTGGAGGAAGTGGTTAAGTGGGTCTTCCAATCTGCTTATTTCCAACTCTTCAATGGAGGAGTCCTCTTGGCTGGAGGCGAGGACGTGAATGGAGTTCAGGGATTGGTTGGCTGGGGACATTGGTCGCTTGGCCGAGTTCCCTGTGAACCAAAGTAGAGATAATTAATACATGGCAGAAGAGTCAAAAGCAGGAAAGAGAACATTCGCATTTGCATTGAGAGAGGGGTATTTGGTGCAGGATCCTCATGTAGGTGTTTGCCACTGACATCACTGTCGCCGTAGGTGCAGTCCACGTCTTCACCAGTCAGCGCAATGGTATGCAGCTCAAAGTGAGTGAGGGGCCTAATGTGGGCCACTCCACCCCTTGTCTGGGACCTCTCCCTGCTGTTGTGAGCCAGATTTTCCTGCATGAAAACAGTTGGAGAGAGTGTGAACAGGACACATGGCACCGCACTGAATGTTTGTGTTGAGTGGAGCCATGGACAGGATGAGGACATAAGCTTGAGAGCACATTAGTCTGATGGAGATCTGAGGGTGTGTGTGAGAGTTAGTGGTGCTGTCTCTTGAGGTGTCAGATCCCTGTGGATGTGTGATGATTTTATTAGTGTGTGAGTTGAGAGTGATGAGGTGATTGACTTACCCTGAGGGAAGGGATGAGGGCATTCATCTTCTTCCTACACTGGATGGCTGACATCCTCTGTGCTCTGGTGACACTGACCACCACTGTCACCACATCCTAGGACAGACTGGTGACTCTGGTGGGCCTACTCCAGTCAGAGTGAGGGTAAAAGACATTGCGGCGGCCTTCCACTGCCTCCAGCAGGCACTCCAGAGAGTTGTAACTAAACTTGGGGGCTGCCGTCTTCTTTGCTTGCAGGATCATCTGTCACCTGGAGCAGTCCTGGTCTGTAGACATGAAGTAGGCATGTGCTCTGGTGTGCTTTAAATATGACGCCCAGAGTGAGGTAGCACTGAGGGTATGGCGGAGTGTGTAAATCTGAGCCCTCCCAGCAGCGATCCGGCATGTTTCCCATGAATTTATAATTATAATAAGGCTGGACGTGTCAGGAATGGGACAATATAACACGAAAACACGCCATTGCGGCTGGCGGGTAAAACATTCTTTTTCACCGCCTGCTAATGCATTTTGTGCAAGCCTGGGACAATTCCACCCATTCACACTTATGTTGTGCAGTAACCTTTTATCTGGCACCTTACTGAATGCCTTTTGGAAGTCCAGCTTCATTGCAACTTTATCCTGCTTTTGACTCTTCTGCCATGTATTAATTATCTCTACTTTGGTTCACAGGAAGCTCTGTCAAGCGACCAATGTCCCCAGCCAGTTCCCCTTTATCCCCGCCTGCTTGTCACATCCTCAAAGAACTCTAAGAAATTTGTTAAACACAATTTTTCTTTCACAAAACCATGTTGACTCTGCCTGATTCTATTATGATTTTCTTAATGTTTGGCTATTTTCTCCTTGGTAATGAATCTGGCTCTGTTATTTCTTGCATTGCTGAGATTATAATGGTCTTATAATATTTTATCTCCTTTTTATATATAAATAAAAAGCAGCATTAGAAATTCCATGATTCCAGTCAATTTGGCCTCCATTTACACACTCTTTGACTCTTGCTTTCTCAGTGGTCCTATAGAACTCCCAACCTGTGCATATACATATTCCATTTCCAGCGTAGTGCTGTGCTTGAAGGCAGATCCTTGGCTCATTGTCTGCTAATGCTTCATCTTGGGCCATTTTTCTTGTTTTTTTTTGTTAGTGGTGGCTTGCCTTTCACTCTCAGGGGCAGGATGATATGAGTACCAAGTCTACCTCAAAACAGAAAAGAAATTGAACCTGCACTCTTCGTGTTATTCTGAACCACACACTAGCCATCTAGCATCCACATATACCTATATAGGAAACAAAAACAATTCACTATGGATGATGGAAATCTGAAATAACAGAAGATGCAAGAAACACTCAGCCGATCTGTGGATAGAGAAATTAAGTTAATGTTTAGGACTTTGACCTTTCAACTGACCTACAATATTAACTCTATTAATATTATCTCTCTACAGACCTGTTGCCTAACCTATTGAGTGTTTTCAGCATTTTCTGTTTTTATTATTTTATTAAAACTATTTACCATTTTACTGCTCTGCCTCATAAACAAACTTAAACAGACAATTGACTAATACAAATGTTTGAACACTATAACTATTGCTATTTATTTTGATTTTTGTGACTTTATTAATTTACTGCAATTCCAATTGCATAACCATAGTGACTGCAGCTCCCACCACTACTGCAGTATCATTTTCTATACTTTATAAATTTTATCATTTTATACATTTTATAAAACTATTAGGCTTGCTGTTCCCACATCCCTTAGGAACGTGATTTGTTACAAGAGTTATGGGAATATGGAAGTACAGGTATCCTTGTGATATGAGTCCATTTTCAAAATTTTACGAGTTCATTTTAAAATGTGGGTTTTTCCTTTCAGTGGCAAGGGTGAACATTTGCTGACTCAGGGAAGGTCACAAATAGTAATAGTGAATCTTAAATGAAATCAAAACGCAGGAAAAGTATTAATCACCTCACTAATCAAGCTCAAATTGTGAATGAATTAGTTTGTTTTTCAAACACCTTGTAGCTATTATCAAAACTGTTCCATAGTCAAGCCATCCCGAATGTTTTCCTCCAAAGTCAATGACAATTTCTACCCAAGCATTTAGTTCCAAGATATATTTAATTCTTGTCTAACCTAGGATATGTTTCAGGTGAATCTCTTACTGACAATACATACTCCAGCTCTTAGCAGAAGCTTTCAACTTGTTCAATGGACAATTGATGGATTGTAGTTGTTAACAGGGCCAGCATCATGTTCAACTAATTCTCAGGAACTTAAGTGAAGACAAATAATCTACAAAGTTGGATTATAATTGGGTCAACATACAAACAAAAACACACACAGCTTTGTAATAGCTGTATCTTAGGCTATATTGAGTCACTGGATGAAATGATTCAATTACATAAAATTACAGCATGGGAATATTTTATTGGTGTCTATCCTCCATCCCTAATCCCAAGTATTTACTTTTGTCCCCATATCCCTTTAGAATCATAGAAAGTTTACAGCACTGAAAGAGGCCACTTGGCCCAACATGTCTGCACCAGCCAAAAAACAAGCAACCCAGCCTATTCCATTTTCTAGCAATTGTTCCATAGCCCTGCAGGTTACGGCACTTCAGGTGCATTTCCAGACACCTTTTAAATGAGTTGATGGTTTCTGTGTCTACAACCCTTTCAGGCAGTGTGTTCCAGATCACTACAACTCTTTGGGTGAAAAGAAAATTTCCTCATTTCGCCTATAATCCTTCTACCAATTACTTTATATCTATGTCCCTTAGCCACTGACCTCTCTGTTAAGATAAATAGGCCCTTACCATCTGCTCTATCCAGGCCTTTTACAATTGTGTACATCTCAAACAAATCTTCTCCTTAGCCTCCTCTGTTCTAAGGAGAACAACCCAAGCCTATCCAATCTTTCCTCATAGCTGTAATTTTCCAATCCTGGCAACATCCTTGTAAACTGCCTCTGTATCATCTCTAGTGTAATTACACCCTTTCTGTAATGAGGTGATCAAAACTGAACACAGTACGCAAGTTGTGGCCTAATTAATGTTTTCTATAGTTCTAACATAACCTCCCTGCTCTTATATTCTATATCTCAGTTAATAAATGAAAGGATTCCATATGCCTTCTTAACCACTTTACCAACCTGCCCTGCTACCTTTACACCCCTCAGTATACTCTCATTTATTGTGTATTCCTGGCCTTGTTCAACATCCCCAAATGCATCATCTCACACTTCCCTGTGTTGAATTCCATTTGCCACTTTTTTGCCCACCTGACTAGTACATTGATATCTTCCTGCAGTCTACTGCTATCCTCCTCACTATCAACCACATGGCCAACTTTTGTATCGTCAGCAAATTTATATACCACAAAAAGTAAGAAACCTAGTACTGAACCCTGCAGAACCCCACTGGAAACAGCCATCCAACCACAAAAACACCCATCACAATTACCCTTTGTTTCCTGCCAATGAACCAATTTTGTATCCAGCTTGCTGCATTCCCCTGGATCCCATGGGCTTTTTTTTAACCAGTCTGCCATGTCAGGCCTTGTCAAAAGCCTTGCTAAAATCCATGTAGACAACATCAACTACACTACCCTCATCAATCCTCCTAGTCACTTCCTTAAAAAATTCAATCAAGTTAGTCAGATATGACCTTCCCTTAACAAATCCATGCTGACTGTCCTTGATTGATCCATGTCTTTCTAAGTGACAGTTTACCCTGTCCTTCAGAATTGATTCCAATAATTTGTCCACCAATGATGTCAGACTGACTGGCCTGTAATTATTCAGTCTAACCGTTGCTGCATTTTTAAACAAAGATACAACATTAGCAAACCTTCAATCCCCCCGGCACCTCACCTGTATCCAGTGAGGATGGGAAAATGATGGTCAGGCCTGCCGCAATTTCCTCCCTGGCTTCCTTTAATAGCCTGAGGTATGTTTCATACAGCTCTGGTGACTTATCCACTATCAAGGGTACTAATCCCCTTAACACTTGCTCTCTTCCTATATTTATTTTGTCCAATAATTCACACTCTTCCTCCTTACCTACAATGTCTGCATTGTCCCCTTCCTTCGTGAAGACAGAAGCAAGGTATTTATGAAGAACCAAACTCATATCCTCTGCCTCCACACATCGGTTACCATTTTGGTCTTTTGTGGGTCCTCCTCTTTATTCTTTTTTCTTTACCCATCTGTTGGCACTGGCCTCAATGTAACTTATGCAACTATGACACTGACATTGCTTTCGGCAATTTACATTGCCTTATGAAATTATTAGCATACATCAGAATATAAAAAGACACAAAATAAACAGAAATCAGTGTCAGAAATCAAGCACCCAAGAAAGTCACAGCATCTTCCTTCTTTAAGTGTTTTATGTCTTGAGTCTATGAGTTCACTTGTCAAGCAAATCTGAATTGCACACTTCATATATACCTGTTAGTTGATCTCATTATCAATAACGGAGAGAGCCAGACATAAGAACTACCTGTGATTGTTTATTGCAACTGAAGACATTACACTAAATCCTTATAGGCTCCCACAATGACCTCCAGCTCTAAACTTACAATTCACCAGTAGCCCACACTGTTCAGTGATTCGTCAGTACTGTCACATTGTTAGTCCACTTGCATTCTCTCAAAGGTACATGGTACTCCACTTTACTACAAAATGCTTCTTTACTTAATAATGTTATGAAAATTAAAGGCAAAATATTGCAGATGCTGGAAATTTGAAACAAAAACAAAAAGTGCTGGAAAAATTCAGCAGGTCTGATAGCATCTGTGGAGAGAAAAACAGAGTTAACGTTTTGAGTCCATATGACTCTTTTAAGAGTCTTTGGTCTGCTTTATTCTGGATAGTGTGGAGCTCGAGTGTTGTTCGAGCTGCACTCAACCAAGTAATTGGAGAGTATTCCAACAAACTCTTGACTTGTGCCTTGTAAATAGTGGACAGGATTTGGGGAGTCAGGAGGCGAGTTACTCGCTGTAGAATTGTCAGCCTCTAACCTGCTCTTGTAAGCACAGTATTTATATGGCTAGCCCAGTTCAGTTTCTAGGTCAATGTTAACCCCCAGGATGTTGATAGTGAAGGATTCAGCAACGGTAATGTCATTAAATATCAAAAGGAGACGGCTGGATTCTCTCTTGTTGGACCCTGGTGCAAATGTTACTTGCCACTTATCAGTTCAACCTGAATGTTGTTCAGGTCTTGCTGCATTTGGACATGGACTGCTTCAGTATCTGTCCTGCACTGCTGCACTGGCTGAACTCCATCGCTGATGCCATAGTTGGCCTCCAACAGTGTCAACATGAGAGGGGCGCAGGACAGCTTGATCTCACTCCAGCTTCCCCTTCTCCTCAAGGAGTCAGCCGGGGGCCCTTAGGCACCCATAGGGAGAAGGACCAGCAGGTGCACACCCTGGGGCCATCCACCAAGTGACTCCAGGAGTCTCTAGTCTATCTGAATCCCCTCTTCCTGTGACCTCAGCAGCTCCAGCTCCACAGGCCAAGGAGGGTGCCACTGCCACACAGCAGGATCCTGAAAGCAGGCTGGGAGCCTCCAGCTCTTGGCCATCCAGAAGACACCTGCCAAGGTCATCACAGACAGAGCATAGCAATCAGCAGGCTGCCTCCACCTCCACTGTGGACATCAAGGGAGCACCAAGATATAGCGGCAGGGTTAGGAAGGTTAAGAAGATGCAGTTGTACAGCCTGGGCACAGGTGTTAATCACGTGTACTTAATGTTCACTATGTTCAAGTAAACTCCCAAGAATATCTTCCTGTCTATGGCTCCTTGTTATGATGAGCAGTCTTCGTGCCACTCAGATGTGAAACCTTGGTTCTGGCACAAGATAAAGGCAGGTGTCTCAGACCAGGGCCTCTTCCCTGTGCAGTCTGTAATTTTCAGACCAAAGTGATGGCCTGGCCTCACACTCATTGGACACATTAGTGATATCAGGACCTCAATGCTGACTGGATGTCGTGGGCAGGCATCACAGAGTTCTCTTATTCTCTCTGTGTGCTCTTAGCACCTTTGAGGTGGGGCTGGCTCCCATCTCTTCAGCATCTGGGACCAGTGATGCTGTGCTCCTGAAGGGGTCAGATGCTGAATGCTGACAAAGTATCAGGTGCATTTTAAGTTTCATGGCTGTGTCACCATGTTATAACACTGACCACAGAGCGCATGCGAGCTGCTCTCAGCCAGACAGGAGCCAGACATTCACAGAGGCTATGTGAAGATCTATGGAGTGTCCTCACTGCATGTCATCATAATCCTCCTGGAATATAGCAACTATTAGGGCCTCCACAGTATATCAATGACATGAGCTTGAGCACTGAGGGTATATGCACTGCCATCAGCCACTCAGGAGTTGAATTGTCATCATCGCATCTGTCAAGGCCCTAGAACCTCATTTTCTAAATGCCTATCCTTTGTTCCACCAAAGTCCAGATCACTGCACAAGCCTCGTTGTACCATTGCTTTGCTGCAGTCTGAGTCTGTGCTTCTAAAGTCAGGTTGACTGTTCTAAAGTTGGGTGGGTGGATCTAAAGTCCATGGGCAGCTCTAATGTTGGTTTGACTGTTCTAAAGTCTAGCGTGTGTTTCCAAAGTTGGTATCTGGTCCTAACATCATGTCGTCATCATCCATGTCCTCTGTAGATAACCCTTTTCCCTGATGAGCCAACCCCGCAGCTCTCTGGACCCTAGAAGATATCAGGGACCTATGACCTGCTGAAGGTGTAGGAGTCCTGGATGCTCCCTGGGAATCATGCACAGACCTATAGGATGTGTTTTTGGTGGTCGCACACCAGCTGAACACTGAGCGAGTGGAAGCCCTGATGGTTGACGCAGTTGACTGCTTGTTGCCATGGAGATCTAAACGCCATGTGAGTGCAGTCGATAGCACCACGCACCTGTGGAAATCCTGAGATCTGATCAAATCCCAGCGCTCCTGCATCCTGGCTTTTCTGATCCCGGTTGAAATGCACAAAGTTCTGTGCCTTTGCGAAGATGCATCCGTGACCTCCTGGATACACTTGTGCGTTGAGGCTTGCGAGATCCCATACAGATCACCTGTGGATCTCTGGAAGGAGCCACTGGTGTAAAATTAAGTGCCGCATTCACTTTCACAGCCACTGGCAGTGGATGCCCTCCATGTCCCTGTGGCATTAAATCCTGCAGCAGATGGCAGATTTGCTGACCAGTTCCCTTGACATGCCCAGTCTTTTGTATCACTGGTTCTTAGTCATCTGGAGGAATGACATGCACCATCTATAGATCCTGGGTCCAGCGAGGTGCCTCCAAGCAACAGCTCTCTGTGGATCTTAGGCTGTATGCTCAGCAGTCCCTGCCGCCCCTTCATCTTGTGGGAGATGCTCCTCCCTTTGCCGAGCCAGGTGCTGCCGCCACTCTCTTCTTCTTCTTCTCTGCTCTCAGTAAGCCATGAGACATACCATTAAAATACCAGGCTCCATGATCCTGATGTTCTCCTCTTGCAGGATCAAAGAGAAAGAGATGCATGGTTAGCATGGATGTACTAAGAACCCCTCTTGATTAAGTCTGAAGACCCCTTCACATATGCCCAGAGAGTGCTGGCCACCATTTGGATGGCCAATGTATAGTGGTTGTCCAAAACCTCACCCACCTCTGCTCTAACCCCCTGGCATGTGCTTGAGTATTTCCTTCAATCTGTGCTGCCTTGAACCCCATCCCAACCTGACCCGCACTGGAGCCCTTGCCCCGGCACTGCACGGAAAGCCAGCCGGGGGAAAGCAACTTGCCTGTACTCCCCCCCGCGTATGCGCAGCGCCTCTTCCTTGATATCCTATGGGCGATGCTCACGAGCTCTGTGTAAGGTTGTGTGCCCTCACCTCCGAGGCTCCCCTCAAAGTTCCGGTCGCAAGCTGCATGCCTTTTAAAGGCAGTCGTGAAGCATGCCATCCTGAAGGCTCGCTGCGTGGGTGTTAAAATGGACATGTTCTTCTGCATGGGAAGAGGCTGTATTCATGGAAACCAGATGTGATTTAGATAGGCACAATATACAAGTATCATAACCAAAAAATGTTTCTGAACCGTGAGGCGCTGGTGTAAAGCTGGTGTAAGTCACTTACATGCAACTTTGTTGAAAAATATAGGAACAATGGATTTCTTACATATTTGTTACAGTTCCGTTTTGTCCAGGAATATAAACCGGACCTCCCAGTAGCTTGCCACTTTAACTTCCCCTTTCCCATTCTGAACTCTTGAACTATCACATCCTCCACTGCGGTCACCACACCTTCCCTGCTCGCAGCAACCGCTGCCAGGAGGGGTGAAGCCCGGGTCCTGTCCCACACACTTCCCATCCAAATTATGCCATAAAAAGGGGTTAGATTTCATTCCCCCTAGTGCTCCTGCACTGCACTGAAGGACTCCAGGAGCAGCTATGCTGTACATTTCTCAGCAGGCCCCTGTCAGAAGTCTGGGCGAGAAATATGCATCGGCAGACTAGGGTAAGAAGAAAGGGGCAGAGTGGCAATCTTACGGTGATTGCAGCTCCACAATAGATTTGGCTCAATAACTTGCTACAAAACAGTGCATCACCAGGCTTAGTAACATATGTCTTAAGTAACACAAAGGGCCATTAGATAATTTTAGTGAAATGAATCAAGTTCACACATATGCTGATGTTGTGGTTAATGGACAAGATCATCACATGCAGAGTAATTAAGAAGGCATTGAGTTGTCTGGCAACATTAGACAAGATGACAAAGATCTTTGAACTGGATTTTCTGAGAGGAATTTTACAGACTTTTCTTCCTCTTTTTGCTCCCATTTTCCTCTGTTTACCCCAGGAGATGACATGACTGCTGAGGAAAGGGGAGGAGGGTTAGAAGGTGCCTAGCCATGATGGTCCAAGGATTATGGTCAAGGGGCAGGCTTGATGGATCAGCTGGTCTTTTCCTGTCCTCATTTTCATATGTAAACATAACATCGACATCACATAGCGCTGTAACTTCTCTGGAGTAGCAATCAGAGTCAGATTGCCACTCCACTCCTAATTACTTACCCTAAAATGAAGCCGCACCTTTCTTGTCTGAACTTCCGACTTAGGCCGGGTGAGAAAGGTGTAGTGCAGCGGGTTCCTGAGGCCTTGTGTCAAGGCCAGCTGTGTGGGAGGGAAGGGAGAGAAGTCCCCTTTTTTACAGCACCAGCTGTCATAAAGCAAGTAGATTAAAAGATCCAGTCGGGGGTAAGGTGCATCTCGGGTGGTTAGGGGATTGGTGGTTGGCGAGGGGTTGGGTGGTCCGTGGGGGGGTGGTCAGTAGGAGGAGTGCTTAGGGCTGGGGGTGATCAGAGGGGGTGGTTGTCAGTGAAGGGGGTGGTCAGTGGGGTTGGTGAGTGGGAGGGTCAGGTGATCTATAGGGGGGGTGGTCAGTGGGCGTTCATGTAGTCATTTGGGGTATGGTCAGTGGGGGAGTGGTCCATGCAGGCTGGAGGTGTTGGGGTAGTTGGGGGCTGGGGATGACAGTCAGGGGGTGCACCACTGGGGGGTTGGCGATGTAGCCAGAGGATGGAGAGGGGAGTCAGGGGGTCCCATGGAGGGTTGGGGAGAGTCCCATGGGGGAGGGTCTGGGGTGCCAGTACTATAGTTACCAAGAAGTTAGAATTGGTTTTAATTTCTAACATTTCACAGTATCACATGCAGAAGAGGCCCTTCGGCCCATCGAGTCTGCGCCGATAGGTGGGAAACACCTGACCTACCTATCTAATCTCATTTACCAGCACTTGGCTCATAGCCTTGAATGTTATGACGTGCCAAGTACTCATCCAGGTACTTTTTAAAGGATGTGAGGCAACCCGCCTCCACCAACCTCCCAGGCAGTACATTCCAGACCGTCACCACCCTCTGGGTAAAAGAGTTTTTCCTCACTTCCCCCCTAAACCTCCTGCCCCTCACCTTGAGCTTATGTCCCCTTGTGACTGACCCTTCAACTAAGTGGAACAGCTGCTCCCTATCCACCTTGTCCATGCCCCTCATAATCTTGTACGCTTTGATCAGGTTGCCTCTCAGTCTTCTGTGCTCCAATGAAAACAACCCAAGTCTATCCAACCTCTCTTCACAACTTAAATGTTTCATCCCAGGCAACATCCTGGTGAATCTCCTCTGCACCCCCTCCAGTGCAATCACATCCTTCCAACCAGAACTGCACACAGTACTCCAGCTGTGGCTTCACCAAGGGTCTATACAACTCCAAAATAACCTCCTACTTTTGTAATCTATGCCTTGATTGATAAAGGCAAGTGTCCCATATGCCTTTTTCACCACCCCACTAACATGCCCCTCTGCCTTCAGAGATCTATGGACACACACGCCAAGGTCCCTTTGTTCCTCAGAACTTCCTAGTGCCATGCCGTTCATTGAATCCTTCCTTGTCAAATTAGTCCTTCCAAAGTGTATCACCTCACACTTTTCAGGGTTAAATTCCATCTGCCACTTATCTGCTCATTTGACCATCCTGTCTATATCTTCCTCTAGCCCAAGACACTCAACCTCACCGTTAACCTCCCGGCCAATCTTTGTGTCATCCACAAACTTACTAATTCTGCCCCCCACATATTCATCTATGCCATTTATATAAATGACAAATAATAGGGGACCCAGCACAGATCCCTGTGGTACTCCACTAGATACTGGCTTCCAGTCACTAAAGCATCCTTCTGTTATCACACTCTGCCTCCTGCAACTAAGCCAATTTTGAATCCACCTTATCAAATTACCCTGTATTCCATGTGCATGTGCCTTCTTTATAAGTCTCCCATGTGGGGAGATTGGTGGAGGCAGGTTGCCTCACATCCTTTAAAAAGTACCTGGATGAGCACTTGGCACGTCATAACATTCAAGGCTATGAGCCAAGTGCTGGTAAATGAGATTAGACCTTGTCAAAGGCTTTGCTGAAATCCATATAAACCACATCAACTACACTACCCACATCAACACACCCAGTCAAAAAATTCAATCAAATTTGTTAGGCATGACCTCACTCTGACAAAACTATGCTGACTATCCCTGATCAAACCTTGCCTCTCCAAGTGGAGATAGATACTCTCCTTCAGAACTTTCTCCAATAGTTTCCTTATCACTGACATGAGGCTCACTGGTCTGTAGTTCCATGGCTTATCTCTACAACCCTTCCTAAACATCTTCTCCAGTCCTCTGGCACCTCCCCCATGGCCAGAGAGGAATTAAAAATTCGGGACAGAGCCCCTGCGATCTCCTTCCTGGGTAACTATTACTGTAAGACAGTCCGAACCATCTGAAGTTTGTGATTTCAGTTGGAGTATCAGGTGATTGTCATGCAGGGCTCATCAGAAGTTTGAACTTCCTGGGCAATTACAGAGCAATCTTTACATGGGCACTTTCAGGGGCAGGTTCACCAGCGCATCTTTGGGGTACCCGCCAGGTATGATGCCCTGGGGATGGAAAGTTGTGGGCCCATATTTAGAATAAATGATAATGTTAACACGAAATGGAACAAATGGAAAATTTAGGTCTTCCACAGAATCATAGAATTGTTACCGTGCAAAATGAAGCCATTCAGCCCATCATGTCTTCACCAGTTCTCCAAATGAGCATTATGACTTAGTGCCTTTCTCCTACCTTTTCCCCATAAGCTTGCACATTGTTTCTATTTAAATAATCATCCAATGCCATCTTGAATGCCTTGACTGAGCCTGCTTCCATCACACTTCCAGGCTTGAACCACTCGCCGTATGCAGAAGTTTTTTCTCACATTACATTTGCTTCTTTTGCAATTTACTTTAAAACAGTGCCCTCTTGTTCTCGATCCTTTTATGAGTGGGAACAATTTCTCCCTATCTACTCTATCCAGCCCCCTCATGATTTTGAACATCTCTATCAAATCTCCTCTTAGCTTTCTCCTCTCCAAGGAGGACAGTTCCAACCTCTCCCATCTATCTTCATAATTAAAGTTTCTCATCCCTGGAACCATTCTTGTAAACCTCTTCTGCACTGTCTCCAATACGATCACATCCTTCCTATAGTGTGGCACCAGAACTGTATACAAAACTCCACTTGAAGTCTAAATGGTGTTTTATATAAGTTCAGCATAACCTCCCTGCTCTTGTACCTTATTAATAAAGCCCAGGATACTGCATGCTTTCCAAGTATTGATAGGAATAATACAAATAATTAATACGTTTTGTCTTGCAAATTCTAAATATTTATGATTTTTCTTTTGTAATGTGAATTTAATTATCTTTCTCATTTTCTACTTCATTAGTTGAAGTGAAGCCATTTCAATTCCATAGATGTATGAAAGGCACTGAATATAAAAGTATGAGAATATTACATGAATCAACTAAAAATAGCAAAATGTGAATGATAAGTAAAATAAGCTTTTCAGACTTACCTCCCACTGAATTCATTTAACAGAGAAAATTAAAAATCAGCAACAGAGTAGCTAAGAGGATTTATTACACCCAAAATAAAAAGTATTGCAGTAGTGATCCATGATTTTTAAAAAGCATAATTCATGGAAAAGAATTTACATTATCCGGCATGGCCAACTTGATGAATATGCACCCGTGCACAGACACTTACACACACACACACTTAAACACACACACGCACTTACACACACACACACACACACTTACAAACACACACAGATCCACATGCACATTTTCCCCTCAGAATATTGGTGGAAAACTACCAGCAGCAAGTCAGGTTTTAATTCTCATTGGTTATTTTTCCCTTCTCTCGGAGGCGTTTCCTTTCACGTGTGACTATCACTTGTGGGAACCTTGGATAATTGACCATTTTTCACTTATAAGTCTTGGCAGTATGTGAAGTAAGCCAACTCATTTGCAGACCGAGGATTGCACCTGGGTACTTTCTGATCTGCATAGCTCAGCTACACACTGGATAAACTCTGAGCCAACTGAGGAGCCTAACATGAGTTGTTTAATGTTATTTTACCTGCATTAGAGGCATAGTGTCTTGTGACGAACACAAATGTAAAATTAATCTTGATTCTGGCAATCAAGCATTTGTGACTAGAGGTATTCAACAAGCAAAGATGATTGATGATATTGTACTAAGTAAGTGATACGGTTATTTTTTAATAATACATCAGAACAAAATGAAAAGGCAGAAATCTGATTTGGAAAATAAATCTTTTTTTTGTAAAATCTTGGTTGGCTATTATTCATTTCCAGTGTGTCGGATGACGTGTATCCCAAGATAGTTTACCAGGGTTGATTGCAGTAATGCTACATTAGCCATTCATTTTGTTTTTATCAAGAGACTTCTAATATTGTCTGAAGGAACTAAAGAAAACTGTTGAGTGTGGTGGTAAATATTTGGGATAACTCAATCCTATATCACATTGTCATAAATGCATCAGAGATATTGAATTCAATTTATTGTTTTCAGACTATCATTGTTAGGAACATTGTTATCCTCAGAATGAATCTGAACACCTGCACGAAAACATTTTAAGACATGGAGACTTTGAATGATATCCAATTACTATGCATCTATGTCACATTTATAATTATGCAAGCTTTCTAAGTGAAAATCAAATGTGAACTTTAAACCACGTTTAGGACATTTTATTTATTTAGTAACATGTATCTAGATACCTTGCTGAATGTTTGGTTTAGAAATGGCACTAATGTCTAATTCACTCTACAAGCTCCTATCACAGTAGAAGCCAGATTACAGTTGAAAAAGCTTCTGCTTTTGCTTGAATTGGGGAAGAATAAATGGCAAGAGCAGGATTGTGCTGCCTCTGAATTTGAGAGATACTTCTGCTATCAAACTCGCCACCTCCTTTAATGCTTTTATACCTGCAGTGGTTATAGTGGCCACTTAAAAGGGAATCAATGGATCAAAAATTTTAGGTCCTCATCCAGTTTATGTCTTCTCCCTTCTATTCATTGCCAATTTAGCTTTCAAGCAAAGTAGTATTGAGTTTTGCAATATCTGTTTCCGATTACTACACTTCAAATGTATTTCATTAGTTGTGAATTCGCTGAGGATGTGAAAGGTGCTACATTAATATGAGTTCTTTCATGCTTTTCCTATTAGGCTGGTGCTTTGGCTGGAGCAGCAGGTAAAGAATAATAGGTCCCCAGGAGGCAGCCTGCTGTGCATGGAGCAGATTACACAGTTTAGATAATTCATGCTAATTGTGAATATGGGTCCGAACTGGTGTTGGGAGCAAAACGAGTGCAGATTGTTCCTATGTTGTACTGCAACAGGAATTTCTATCCTATGTCTGTTGATCCATGGAACTTCCAGCTCTTAAACTTACTCTATGAAAAAGGGTTAATGTTTCCAAATGGTGGACAAGGTTGCTTGTATGAGCATGTGAAGCATTTGTATGCTAACCTTCATATAGAACCATTTCACAGGGGGGAACAGAATCTTGACTCCAGGGGGGAAAAACAGGCAGCCAGCCAATAAAGGAGTTGGTAGCCAATTTTAATGGTTAAGCCTCATTAAATGGCTGACTGACTTTGTAACCAAAATGATCGGAGAATCAGTGTCAAATGGTCAAAAGTCAGGCGGCCCAGAAGCCCAAGGTGAGTATAGCAGTGAAAGTTGTATTTTCAGCAGCTTGTGAAGGGGGTGTGGGTTGCTGAATTTGGGAAAACAAGGCCTACACTATCCTTGTGGGAACTGACGAATACCCCTTGGCTCCATGAAGGAAAGATTTAAACAAACCTGGGATGGCCTTTTTTGTTGTCTGATCAGGTTTTTGTTGTTGTGGTGGCTGCTGTGGACACTTTCTGCTTGGTGTGCCATTGACATCAGAGGATCCTGATTTGCATGAATGTATGACTCAAGCAGGCATCTCATACTCCTCAAAAATAAGGCATTTTAAAATTATAAACCTGTGAAAATAGCATGGGCATACCACCCACCCCATACTAACTGCCCCCTCACCTGGTTTCCACTGGGCATGCTGGGAGGAGGTGAGTTATAATTGCCACCAAGTCCCTGGCTTCTGGGAGGAACACAAGGCTCTATTCTTGCAGATGACCTTCCTTAGTTAGAACTTACCCTGCTCTATGTGAAGCACAATTCTTTTTTATAAGGATTTCAACCATACTTGCAGTGAAACAGAGGAAGTTCACCCTCTTGAACCTTTGTGTATAAAGGCTGCTTTTTGACAGGGTTATACACAAAACCCTATAGAGTTCAACCCAATCATGTCTCTTTATATGATCTCTACTGGAAATGCTTCATGGAACACAATATTTCATAAAGAGATAACACATGCAATCAGGTGTTAGTTGTGGCTATTAAAAGACATTGCATTAATGCATGAAAACCCACCATTGAAATTGGGCTGGTGAAGTGATTTATTATACTCATGTCACCAAACAGCAGAAGATGGGACACCAATTAGACACAGGCAGTCACAGTTCACTGAAATTGATATTCTTGTGCTAATTATAGAGTTCAGAAAAATGGAAAATAGCCTGGAAACGAAACAATGTTATACCTAACAAAAGGGCTTGAAAGGCAAAAGGGTTTCATTGTTAAGAAAGATAATGAAGCTACCAAATTACCAGAACTATGTAGAAAGTCTGAAAATTGCAATATTAGTCTGTTAACATGAAGGTATTCATATGATATTCCTTTGTCCAGTGTTCTAAAACACTCATTTTAAATAAATAGGTTAAGAACTCCATTAAAGTGCCAGATAAAGGACTGCCACAGAAATATGTTCAACATTTGCACATCAGAATTACAAAGACTAATCAGTAGGCTTTAATGACCTCAAGAATCCTACAAGACTCCAGACATAGCACCCCACAAAATGCAGATTAACTGCTGAGAAAAGCACACAACCATGGACATATTTTCAGGTTTGAGGAAAAATCCCCCAAACTGAAGAACACAGTGGGCAAGATTTTCCCATCGGCGAGCGGGGGGCGAAATTCCCGACATCACCCCGCTCCATTTCAATTTTCAGGTAGGCGGGGACTCAGCTAAATGAGCTGTGCGCACGCTGACCTGTCAACGCCCAATTGAGGCCATTGACAGAGTCATTAAACTAATTAATGGACCTGCCCATCCAACCTTAAGGTTGGCAGGAGGCCAGGAGTCCTGATGGGCTTCAGAAAAAGCATGAAGCCTCATCCATGGGAGGGATGAGGTTTCATGTAGGCTTTAAAAAATATAATTAAAGATTTTTAAAAAGTTATGGACATGTTCCAACTCATGTGACAGTGTCACATGAGTTGGGACATGTCAGAGAATTTTCTTTTCTATTTTTAATAATTTGTATGTTAGAGCCGATCTCCCTGAGGCAGCACTTAGTCTCAGGGAGATGAGTGTGCTCTTCCATGCGCATGCGTAAAAGAGCGCACTCTCAGGTTTAAGGATTACACCCCATTCACACAGGGAGAGCGTAGCGCTTCCATGCAGACGATACTCTGGGCAGGCCTTAATTGGCCCACCCACGTAAAACAGCGGTGCACCCCCAATTGGGGGCGGCGATTGGAGGTGTGTCTCCGTGCGCCTGCACTTCAATTTGCCTCCCAAAAGGGGAAAATCCTGCCCAGTAAAAAAAAAGGTGTCAACATAAAGCCACTGAGGGGTCAAAGCTAATTTGTTCCAGAGAACAATCTGCCCTTCTATGGGCTTTATTCCACATACTGAATTTTAAGACTGCTTTTGTTTTCTTGTTAGGCTTTTTGTTAATCCAGCATCAAATGACAAGGGAAATTGGACAGACCAATTTGAGTTGAAAATTCGGCATTCACCAGAAGGACTGCAGTGGCCAAGAAAGAGACTCACCACCACAATCTTGAGGGCAATTAGGCGGGGATGGGCAGCAAATGCTGACTTTGCCAGGGACGCTCACATCCCATGAAACAATAAATAAAAATGTCCGTGCTAACTTATCAACTTCATTTTGCAAACTGACTGACTTCAATTACTTCACTGCAACAAAATTCAGTGCATGCTGTTATTAAGTGAATGTCTCTGAATTCTCATGCTCAAATCCAAATGTCGTGATATTGCGGGCAAGATTTACAAAAACACCGCTTTGCACAGATCACACTATTATACAGGGGCCACTGTGTTCCATGAAATATTGAATTATACTTCAACGTGTAACCTTCAATCTCACTTCTACCTATATACTTAGGCAGTTCATTATTGAAGGAACTAATTCACACATTATTAACTGCTCCTGCTGTTAGTCTTTTTCACATACCCACCCTTCTATGGATAAAAAATCCTTCAAATCTCAAGTCTTGCTTCAGGCTTATTAATTTTGGATTCATATCCTCGAATTCTATTCTCGCAGTCCAGTTTAACTAAGCTGCTTATATATTTACATTACTGACACCTATCAGCATTTTAAAGATCAGCTCAGCATTTAGGTGTGTGCTGCCTGACAGTTTAAGGTTATACTAATGTTTGTAATCTGCTTTAGGCAACAAACGCTAAACCAATGTCCATGTGATGATCGACAACATGTAGATAAGTTTTGTATGTCCTGATAGCCTCCCATCTCTTTATTCTGTTTCAATAACTAAATGAGATTGCTGGAACAGCCTAATGGCAAAAAAACATTTACAATTCATTCTTAACGCTAAAGGTCTGAACTTTGCCTTGTGCATCCACAATGAGCCTCAAAAGACAGTTGGATGAGGTGGCAGTTAAAGAAATCTGATGGAGGAAAAATCCACCATCTCCTAGAGCTGCACAATTCAGACTCTGTACATAAGGGTCTGAATTTTTAGGATGGCGGGGTTTCCCACTCTGCCACACAAAGGGCAGAATTTTCCAGCTGATGTGCGGGTGGCATGGCGATATTTCGGTGGGCGGGCACGGTTACTTCACCCACCCATTAATTGAAGGGCTCTTTAAGGCCCTTAACTGCCAATTGTCCAGGATTTTGAGGGGCCCATGCGAACTTCAGGTCAGAGCACGGGCCCAACGGGCAGGCGGGTAGGAGATTATTTAAGAAAACTTTTGCAATGTCGGGATATGTGGACTCAGAGGGGTTGTTCATGTTTTACATGAAATTATAATTGATGAAAGTGTTTAAAACTTGCCTGTGTGATTGTTAGCAGTTCTCATCGATGTCCAAGAGGTTTTTGTGTAATTTGAAACCAGTCTGCAGACAGCATTCTTTTTCGGCCTTGCAGCTTTCTGGAGGCCTCCATTTAGTCTGGGGCTATGGGTTCTGACCTCTCCAGTGGAGGCAGCTCCCCTGAGGAGGAAGGGAGGGATAGAATAAGGAGGAGGCCAGGACTGAACAATCATCCTCCAGGGGAGCCACCTTTGGGTGTCCAGGCGCAGGCACAAGGGGCACAGGGCCCAGAGGTTGTCCAAGGTGCAAGGGGTCGCAGACGACGCCACTATCCTGCTGCCAGGGTATACAGGTGACGAAGCAGCTACCTCAATATGACTGAGATGCAGTGCTGAAGGAGGCTCCGACTCTCAAGGGGGACAGTCACCTATATCTGTCAGATTATTGGCCCTGAGATCTCCCCTAACTGTGTGGGTGGACACCCCATGCCAGTGGCTTTGAAGCTCACAGTTGCCCTCCACTTCTATGCCTTTGGCTCCTTCCAGGGCTCGGTGGATGATCTTTGCGGTGTCTCCCAAATTAGCTGTCCACACTTGTGTCAAGGAGGTTACAGATGCTCTGTTCAGATGGGTATCCACCTTCATCCACTTCCGCTGGGACCAGGTAAGTCAGACACAGCGAACCAGAGGCTTTGCAGCCATTGCTGGCTTCCCCCGCGTCCAGGGTGCAATAGACTTCACGCATGTGGCCATCAAGGCGCCAGCAGGTGAGCCCGGTGCCTTTTTCAACAGGAAGGGCTTCCACTCCATGAATGTGTAGATAGTGTGCAATCACAGGATGCAAATTTTACATGTCTGTGCAAGGTTCCCAGTCAGCTTCCACGACGCCTACATACTCAGACACTCCCAGGTGACGGGGATCGGTTAGATAGTTGGCTGCTGTTTGACAAGGGCTATCCCCTGCGAAGGTGGCTCATGACGCCACTACGCCATCCAAGAACAGAAGCTGAGCAGCGGTACAATAGGAGCCAGGGAACCACAAGGGCTGTGGTGGAGAGAGCCATCATTCTTCTCAAGATGTATTTCCGTTGCCTTGACCACTCAGGGGGCGCACTCCAGTACCCCCCAGATTGCGTCTCTCTGATCATGGTAGCATGCTGTGCCCTGCACAATCTTGCGCTGGAAAGGGGGATGCAGTTGACGATGAAAACCTTGACGCCCTAGATGAGGCTGCACTTGATGAATCCAGCAGTGGCTCAGAGGATGAGGAAGAACAGGGCAATGATGAGGGGCACAACGACGAACCGTGTTTACACCAGGGAGGAAGGGACACTCGGGACAAATTACTCCAAAGAAACTTCAGCTAGCTCCACACACGTGGATCAGCAGGACCAGCATTGTCTGGAACTTCCACACGTGGCACTTAGGTGCTACATCTTCCACCTGTTCAGCTGCAAATAAGGCCTTAGTATAGAAACATCAATGTCCACTCTAACATTCATGATAATTATGTGAAAAAGAAAAAAAGCACAATAAAAAGCCATGGTAACAAAGGTGGACTTTATTGTGTCCAAAATTAAAGCACACATGATTATTTCACAATGATAGAAAAATGGATCTCTTTTCTCAGGCAAACACAAAATCACCAGTAACATACCTGGGGAGTGCCTAAGGTGCCTTATGCTTACATTTTTGGGTGCTACGTCTAGGTGCCACCCCATCGCTTGGAGTGGCTTGTGAGACAGCCTGCTGACTCTGCTGTCCTGTTGGCCTCGATGACCTTGCGGGCCTCCTCTGGCCCATGGAGCCTGTGATGGCCCTGCCTGGGAGGGAGTGGCCAGTTCCTGAACTGGCACCTCCCCAGTTGTCGCAGCCTCAATGGAAGGAACGTTGACTGGCAGAGGGGCGGAGGAGCTGCTGCCCTCTTCCGGAGCACCTTGAGAGGAGCTCGCAGCAATGACAGGCAGCTGCTGCACCGAAGTGATGTCACATTGGACCTCCCTGCTCACCGCAGATGCATGGGCACTGAGCGCCGACACTTCGTGCCCACAACATCTCCCACATTGGGAATGAGCACCTGTGGCCAGTACCACTGTGAGGGCTTGCAGGTCAGATCGTAACCCAATCATATTTTTATCCAAAACAAAAACAAAAACAGAATTACCTGGAAAATCTCAGCAGGTCTGGCAGCATCGGCGGAGAAGAAAAGAGTTGACGTTTCGAGTCCTCATGACCCTTCGACAGAGGAAGGGTCATGAGGACTCGAAACGTCAACTCTTTTCTTCTCTGCCGATGCTGCCAGACCTGCTGAGTTTTTCCAGGTAATTCTGTTTTTGTTTTTGTTTTGGATTTCCAGCATCCGCAGTTTTTTTGTTTTTATCTCCATATTTTTATCCATTCGGTTAAAGCCCCTCACCATGAGAGTCGCCGATCTCTCATTGAAGGAAACCTGAAGCTCTGCCCTGAGGGTGGAATCTTCACATGCACTCAGCCTAGACTCCTCCATCGCAGAGAGCAACTGAACCATTCCCTCATGCAACGCTGCCGGATGCAAACGCACTTCCTGCCGCCTGGCCTGCAGCTGCTGCAAGGGAACAACTCCAGAGGCACATCGTCAGTGCCGGATTCAGCATGTGCCTCATCTCCTGCAGCCCTCCGGCAGCTGGCGCCATCAGCACTCTCTGCCACTACCATCTCCTCCAGCGATTGTGATGTGCCCTCTCCACTGTGACCCGGGACACTAGCCAAAGGTAAAGTCCCCACCGAGGTGTGTGTGTCTGCGCTGGTACCTGGCTAGCTGAAACTATGTGCCTCAAGTTGCACATGTTGCCCTTCAGGTGTGGAGGGGGGGCTGCGGTGTTGAGGTGCGGGTTGCTCTGGTGCTAATGCTGAAATTAACAAGGACAGTGCATCAGTTAGCGTACATTCAGTTAAACCTTTCATCCCTTCCCCCCGCCCCCCCACCTCATAAGTCGCTCACCCTTCAAGACCCTAAGGAGATGAACGTTGGTGGGGTGGAAAAGAGTCAAGACGAGCCCCAGCCATTAAACACACATGCAGATAGGCTGGTCAGATGGCCTCATGAATGCCACATGGCATGTTATGAACCATAGAAGTGGGGAGAGTGCAGGGGTACCTGATGTAGATGCATTGTTGCCTGGATAGTTGCGGGGCTGAGGAAATATCGCAAAGAGTTATGACATTTTCCATCGAACACAGGAGATTGAGAGGTCATATTATTGCCCTTCATTCCGTTAGGAGAGCATAGACTGGGTGGCCAGAAGGCAACATTTCCCCTTGGCGCAGGGATGAGTAACGTGGTGGCATTCATCTAAGCTGAGTGCCATGAGGTTCACAGCTGTGAGGTACTGAGGACCTTTTGGACAGAGTAATGTGGGGCGCACTTGGTGAAGGGGTACTGGAGGTCCCAAACCCCCTAAGATGGAATAACTCTTTGGCTGTGCAGCAGCGATCCAATGGCATGTTAGACCATGGTCACAGTGGTCACAAATGGGATAAGGTGACTTTGGAAGATGGTGGAGATGCGATTCCTCAAGGGGACGAGGGTCCCTTCTGTATGACCCACACGTCAGAATGTCTCAGTCTGTGAATGAGCATTGTTTCAGCATTAACGATTGCAGCAACCATCAGTGGTTTGGTTGGTGGGCAGACAGAATGGATGGGACTGTTGACCTCAAATACCTGCCCACCGGACCCCAGCCTCATCGCCCCCGGCCACCCTGGCTTCCTGCCTAGCTCCATGGCCTGCTCCTCAAAGGGTGTGAGGCGCTGCAGGAGGGTGCACACACCTCCAGTCCTCAGGGACTCTCGGGCATTGTGGTTACTTTTTGCCTGCAAAACAGAGAAGAGGATTTATTGGGACTGATCGCCCATTTACTCGGCACGCGCACACTGCACCCCAACCACAGTGGCCCATCTGAGGCCTCCAGCGCCTCCTGTCCACACTACTGGTGATCAGTCACCAGAAGATAATACAGTTGGTCCCAACCCCGTCCCCCAACGGACACCTTGGACACGTTTGCCGTCCATCACTTTGAATAGCACACGAGTCCTAACGCCCATGGCAAGGAGGAGCAAATAGGTCCGGCGCCGATGTCAGCAGATGGCACTTGCCCAAAACACCTTAAGACTCTTCTTGCACCATCTCATTACCATCAATATGACATGTGTGGAATTTTAAGTATGGTCTCCCCTGCAGCTTGCCACCAAACTACTCAAATGCCACAGAAACCAACATATACTGCACAGAAAGCCCTTCTTCTCTTCAACCACTAGGGCTAGTGTAAGCATTGTCAGTACCCATTTGCCCACCCAGCATGCAACAGATCCCCTATGCAGTAACGGCAGCAAGACATGGTGGGCGGTGGTGGTGGCGGTCAAAGGCTAAGGCTGCCTTCTGGGTCAAATGGTCAAGAGCACAGCAAATCATTGAATCATTTTCTGCACTGTGTGCCAGCGCATCGCACATCATCATTGGCACTTATAACGTCACTCCTCCTCCCATGCCTGACTGGTGGCTGGTGACATGGGGGGCCCTCCTCCTCCCATCCTCAGGATACAGAATCTGACGCCAGTTTCCCACCTCGTGCAGGAGGACAGCAAGGCATGCATCCGAAAATCTGGGGGCATAGTGGCCCCCCACTGGCCTCTCCTACAGCCTGCCCCCCTCCTCCTCCACCTCTGCTCTCCATGCAACATTTCTTGTTCTCCAAGTGGCCGTGGTGGACTGCTTCAAGCAGACTGCCTGGCCACTCTTTAAACAGGCTGCCGGCACCCCATTGGAACCGGCGGTCTGAGGCCACCCACGCCCGTGACTATTTTCCCTTTCTCCATGGGAGTTGCAAAGCCGTGGTGTGAGCCTTAATTGGCGCGCCCGTGGAAAATGGCGACGCAGCCCGTTTCGCCAGTAGCAATCGGCCACCCGCCTGACCGACGAACGTAAAATCCTCGCCAAAGAGTCAGTATAGAATGCTTTGCTGCCAATACTGGCTGCCCTGCAGCCATTTATTAATTGGCTGGAGGTGGGACTTCTACCTCTCATTCGGGAGGAACTCCCGCCTCAGAGAGCTGCCAGCCAATCTGATTGGCCAATAGCTCTCTAGTCCCAGCAGTGCTGGGAGCTGCAGTACAGGACTGGGAGTGCAAGCAGTCCTCAGAACCTACATCCTAGGAGAACGGGACCTGATAAGTGCGGGGGTCTCTGTAAACCCCCTATAAAATTGTGGCAAGGTTGGGGTGGGCAGGACTCCAGTGGGAAGCCATCTGGGGAATTTTATGGCCCCACCCCCATCCCCACCTGTAAACCCACCAGCGGGAGAATGTAAAATTCTGCCCGAGAATACTGCATTGAGGAGTCCCACACTCCTATGTAGCAGGGGAATATCCAAAAAATTAGAGCAAGACCTTACAGGAATGAAAATAGGGATGTAGCTATACTGACCCCCAAGTGATGGGCTAGAAGCTGTGCGGGGTGTGGAGGGGGTTCTGTGGTGCCAGTAAAATGCAGGGGGCCTGCTACGTGATAGTCGATAGTTTCCCAGTGCAGACCCGCCACTGGGGAAGTTTCCAATCAGCAGGAACCAGAGTGGCTTGGCCCGCTAACCAGAAACAGGCGGTCAGTTAACACAATTAAAGGTCCAATTGACAGTCATCTTCCTGGCCTCCCCACTTCACCTCACCCCCTCACTGTCTGGGAAGACTGTCAGCTGCACAAAGGCAGCCTCCTGGGAGACACAGTGAGCTCAAGAGTCCCCATGGCCCAAAGAGGGAGCCCCCGGCTGCAATGGCCACCCTCACAGCCCCAACACTGATGTTGGGGTGGTTCACCCCCAAAGCCTATTCCTATCATAATAGCATAAGAAATAGGAGTAGGATTCAACCATACTGCCTCTCAAGCCTGCTCGCTAATTTATTACGATCATGGCTGTTCATTTTCAATTCCACTTTCTCATCCTGTCCCCATTTCCCTTGATCTTCTTAGTGTCAATACAATGAGGAGAGGGATCTGTAACAGAATCCTGCACATGGTCAATATTGACCTTCATCTTCTGGTCTCCAAATTGTTGGAGACAAGGCATATGATCCAAGATGCATGTCTGGACCCTGGGGAAGCCCTGACACGCTGACCTCCATAGGAATTTCCCAGGAAGTTTGAACTTCCAACAGGCAATTCCCTGCTCCCCAGGATCCTCTGCAAAGGTTTCAGTCTCTAAGTTAGAATCAGAGACTTTGTACACTTCCTATTTACTTACCTGAATAGTTACCCAGGAAAAAAGTCTAAAATCATTGGTAACTACAGAACTGATCACACCATCATTCACACTGCTTCCCGATTCCCACCCTCGACCCCCCAACTACCCCCCTGCAACCCTTCCCAAACCACCGACCAACACCCAGACCAGACTTGATTACCCCCTAACCATGACTACCCCTCCCGACCCGACTACCACCTGAGCCACCTACCTATTTACCCACTTGGCTGCCTCACCCACCTACCACCTTGCCATTTACCACCCTACCCACCTACCACCTCACCTACCAACCTCCCTACCCATCTACCAACCTACCCACCTATCACCTCACCTACCTGTAACCCTACCCACCTAACACCTCACCTACCTACCTCTCTACCCAACTACCAACCTACCCACCTATCACCTCACCTACCTGTAACCTTACCCGCCTACCTCTATACCCATCTACCAACCCACCCACCTATCACCTCACCCACCTGTAACCCTACCCACCTACCTCCCTACCCATCTACCAACCTACCCACCTATCACCTCACCTAGCTGTAACCCTACCCACCTACCTCCCTACCCATCTACTAACCTACCCATCTACCACCTCACCCACCTGTAACCCTACTCACCTACCTCCCTACCCATCTACAATCATGCTCACTTACCCACTTACCTCACTTACCTACCAACTGTACCATCCTACCAATTCACTCATTCATCCATCACCCATTCGCTAACATTCACACTGGACATTTAAACTTACCATACCGTAGCTAGTGCTGTAAAAAGGGGGCGTGTCATTTTCGCTGATCCTCTTTGCAGATCTCTGAGTGGATCCCTGTGCTGAGTGAGTTCTTCTGGACACTGCATCGGACGTCAGGTGTTTTTAGATGTAAGCAGGTAAGCGCACAGTTTTCTGACTGATCAGCGTTGGACAAAGCAGTTCTGATGCTGATCAGAAGATTTGGGTCAATGGGTCGTAACTTCCGAGTTCCCCAGCATCAGATTTGGGGGTACCTTAAAGATGCATTGGGGAATCCCTCTCTGAAGTTCCCAGGTAAGAGTTTGCATGGCAATTACCCAGAAGCACAAACTTCCTCTGGACAATAGTGCTGCATTGGGAACCATCTGAAAAATGATTTAAATCATAAACTTTGGATGGGTCCAACAGGGCTGCACCAATAGTTGCTCAGAAAAATTTGGAAGAATTAAAACCTCTTCTAACTTCTGGGTAACTATTGTAAAGACCCAGAGTGATCCCCTGGGACTCTCCCAACGCTCCCCGACCTCTCCACCCTCTGACCTGCCCAACACCCAGCCCCCGACCCCTGCCTGCTACCCCCCCAATCCACCCCGACATCCCAACCGCCCCCGACCTCCAAACCCCCATCCCCTACCTCCGATCCCCAACTCTCTATCATCTGACACCCCTGTGGTAACCTGAGGTGTAATTCGCCTCAGAGAATGTGAGCAGATTAACCACGTGATTGTAAGATCCAATAGCTGTGTAGCGTGGGCTGCCATGTTAATGTTAGTCAAGAGTAGGGTCTGGTTGGAGAAGCACACATCAGGTTACTGCTTTGTTGTCTGCGTAAATAAATAGTATGTGCTTCATTTCACATTAGTCTCTGCATCTGCAGTATATTGTAATAGACTCACCTACCGACAGATAAGTGTGCAACTGGTTCACAAGCAAAGTGACCCCATAGAAGAACATAACAATTGGTGACAAGGCAAAACACGACCAGTAGACACCATCAAGGAAAGCCGTGAAAACTTAGCTGAAGTGAATCAGCCGTGCCTTGCAGGTCGACTCTAAGTACATTACAATTGTAAACCCTCGCCATAGTTGTTGAAGTTATCTCTCTCCAGTATGCCACAATTTGGCCGCATCGAGCTGTTTGACCAGACCCCCGATGACTGGTCACATTATATTGAACGCCTTGCATTTTTCTTTTTGGCCAACGACATATTGGGAGAGGAGTAGAGGCGCGTGATCCTGTCATCGACATGTGGCAGTAAAACATACAGCCTAAATCGTAGAGTAACGGTACCTAACACCCCAGATTCCAAGAGCTTTGATGAGTTGGTGAATCTTGTGAAAAGCCACTTTCAGCCAAAACCCTCGGTAACAATGCAGCTTTTTAAATTCAATTTGAGGTGTCGCGCCCCTGGAGAGACAGTTGCTTGCTATGTAGCAGCTTTGAACCAACTGACAGAGCACTGAGAGTTCAGGACGTCAATTAATGACATGTTAAGAGACTGATTAGTGTGTGGGATTAACAAAGACGTCATTCAAAAAAGGTTTTCGTCAGAAACAAATTTAGACTTCAGCAAGGCACTGGAGTTGGTGCTCGCAATGGGGAGTGCAGTCAGGGATTCAAAAGAAATCAAGAGAGCACAAAATGGTGCTGTTCTTCACGTCAGGAGGGAGGCACCAGCTAGACGTGGCACGGAAGCGCATGGCTCTGCGGAAAGGCGGGAAACAGCTGCCATTAACAAACCAGCAAAAAGCAATGGTTTACTGGATAAAAACCACATTAATAACAGCAGAATTAGAACCAGACAGCCTGCAAACAAACAATTTGTAAGAACTGAGTGTTTCTACTGCCATCGCAATGGGCACATTATGCGATATTGTAAAGAGAGATTGAGGCCAAATTTCAAACAAAAAGGCAGAAGTTGTAAAATTTATATAATGGAGGAACCAGAGGAAACAGAGTCAGATATTTATTTGCTACACAACTTAAAAATGGGTAAAACAGAGCCAATCTATGTGACAGTAGAAGTCAACAGAAAACCCACTTGAATGGAGGTGGATACAGGCGCATACAGGACATAGGGGGACACACGTTTAAGTATCTGAATGGAGGAGGCCACTCACTAAAGCTGGAAAACTCAGATGCCAGATTAAAGGCGTATACAGGCAAAGACATATGAGTGAAAGGCATATTCAAGGTTCCAGTACAGTATGGAAGCCAGTCTGCTAATCTTCCCCTAATGGTGATAGGAGGCAGAGGAATGAGTCTCCTCAGAAGAATCTGGTTAAGAGAGATCAATCTTGAGAGTTCTTAATCAGAAGCAGGAAATGTTACCGTTTGGAAAAAGGAGCATATAAAGACTCAACAAAAGGAACTCGTAGACCTGATACTTCAGGACAGAGTTTGAGTTGAAGTGAGTAACCTCCAAATAGAAAAAGAAAACCTGCTGAAGGACTTTTGCATATTGCAAGATTCCCTCAGATCCAAATTCATACCACTAAATAGGCATGAGGAAGAGCAGAAAGAATTCCACATGCCTCTGGCTGAGATGAACAATCAATTAGCTGAGAAATCACAATACACAATTCTCCAGGAAACAACCAGCAAATATAAAAAAACAAATGGAAGAACTGAAGAATCAGTTATGTGGAAGCCAAGAAGCCTTAAAAATAGAGACCCCTGAGTTTTCAAAGGAGCTGACAGATGAGCAAATGCTGGACGACTCAACCATCGAGTTCACTCAAGTTGAGCTCATATCTGAGCCTAGTCTGGCCAATAGGGAAGTTGAAGAGGAAGCCGAGATATAAGTCAGTGCTGCCAAGAAGAAAACCCATCAAAAGAAGAACCACAGGAAAAGAAAGAAAAATTAATGACAAGGTCCCCAAATATTTTTTACACAACAGGATGCTGAACGTTTTGTGTTGCATTTAGCCTTGCCCATCATCCTGATTCTCAGAGTCTGCCTGACAGTTGTCCTTCTTATTGTTGAACTTGGAGGGGAGGGCAGCAGGACTGCATGCGATTGGGCCTGAAAGAGAGTGAAAACATTCCCGTTGGAGTCTACACCACAGGTAGAAGGAACTCCTCTTGCTTTGGAAGTATCTGTAGAACCCATTGAGCCTGAGAGAGTCAAGGAGGCAAACTTTCAGGTTCTTATTGGCGAGCCTAGTGGACAGATAACTCCTGAGAAGGAGGCCTCAGATAAACCATCTGAAGTCGCAGAACTACAATGGTCGACATGTTTTAAAAAGCCTCCTGAGAGACTCAATTTGTAAATAGTTTATTTATGTAATTCGTTGATATTTTGTCAAATGTACTTTCAAGTAAAGGGAGAGGGATGTGGTAATCTGGGATGTAATACACCTTTAAGAGAATGTCTTTAAGAGAGCAGGTTGATCACGTGACTGAAAGACCCAATAACTGTGTGTTGTGTGGGCTACCATGTTAATGTTAGTCTAGAGTAGGGTCTGGTTGGAGAAGCACACATCATGTTAGTGACCTGTTGTTTATGTAAATAAATAGTATGTGCTTCATTTCACATCGGTCTCTGCGTCTACAGTATATTGTAATTGACCCACCTGCCGACAGGTAAGTGTGCAACAGGTCCATGAGCAAAGCGACCCTAAAGTAGAATAAAACAACACACCACCCCCGACCTCCGACACTCTCCCGACCTCCAATTCCCTAGCCTCAAACTCCGACACTCCTCACCACCGACCTCTGACCCCCAACCCCCGATGTCCGGTCCCACCAACCCCCGGTCTCTGGCCTTCCCAACTTCGCAGACCTCGGACCCCCTCCATCCACCCCCTGGACTTCAGACCCCACCCTGGACCTCAGGCTGCCACCCCAAGACCCATCCTGGATGGATAGCTCCACCCCATCCCCAGACCTCAGACAGCTCCACCCCACCCCCAGACCTTGGACACCCCCCAAGCACCTCCAGAACTCAGAGCCCCCAGACAACCCCCAACACCCCACCCCTCGACCTCACGAATCCGGGTGCCTGAGGGCAGATTAGTCCATTTTAGCAGCCAGGCCTCATTAGCAATTGTATTACAAACTGTCCATCCAACACAGATGAAAGAAAGAAAGACCTGCATTTTTATAGTGCCTTTCATGGCTTCAGAACATCGCAAAGTGCTTTAAGGTTAAGGAAGCACCTTGGAAGTGTAGTCACTTTTATAATGTAGCAAACGTGACAGGTAATTTTGACTACAGAAAGTTCCTATAAAAAAGTAAACTGATAAGGACCAAATAATGGGAAGGATTTCCCCCTCGATGGGCAGGCACTGTGGGCAGGCCCGGGAGCAGCATCGCAACATTCCGCCACCCGTGATCGGGCCCTGGCTGTGATTTCACGCTGGCCGGCCTATTAACTGCCAGCCAGATTGAAACGCACGCTGATAACCATAGCGCTGCTGGGGTGGGGGCAGGAGGAGCGCGCGTGGGTGAAGTGTGCGCGTGCACGGGGGTGCGCTCAATGAAATTTCCCTGAAGGCACAGGTCTGCCTCAGGGAGCTCAAGATTTTAAACATTAAAAATAAAGATTTCAAAAATAAGGAAAACGTGCCCACATGTTACTTATACATGTGAAAAATGAGTCATAATTTTTTTTATTTTTTCTTAGTCACTGTTGGAAACTTCATCCTGCCCCTGAATTCAATTTCGCAAAAGATGCAAAGACAGCCTGGCCTATTCACCTGCCCACCAACCGTGACGTTGGACAGGCAGCAAAAATCCAACTTAATTAATTGATTAATGGTCTTAATAACCCTCTTAATTGTCAGCGGGCACACTGCCCGACTCTCACACGTGCCTGCTGACCAAAATATCACGCAAGTGTGCGATGACACCAGGATGCTCACCTGATGTCATCATACGCTATTTCACGCTGGTGCGTGTTAGCCAAGCTGAAAATCCTGCCCAATCTGTTTTCCTGTTACTGGAAGACAGATAAATATTGCTCAGGACATCAAAAGAAATCTCCTATCCTTCCCTGGAATGTCCACCTGAGAGGGCAAGGTTGGACCCTGCCTTTGACAGTGTAGCACTCCCTCAGTCTTTCACTGTGTCAACCTGGATTTTGGGCTCAAGTTCATGGAAAGTAGATTTCCAAAGGGAATTTGGTACATTATTGGGGAGGAGTCTGTAAGCGTTTTATGAAATCAGAAGGGAGTGATGGCCTGGTGTGGCAACAGCACAAATTTCATTTTGTGCAGTCTGGGGCTGTACTTTTATATATACATGCAAAGTTAGAGATAAAGAGTGGAAAGTGGAGGCAATGAGGAGTGTTTGGAGGTGCGGGTTGAAAACAGGGGGAGAAAAATGTGGAAGGGGATAGAGGGGAGGGAGAAGTTAGGAAGGGGCAAGGATAAAGAAGAGCAAGAGGAGTTGGGAGAAGGGAGAGAAGGAGGAAGAAAAGAATACTGAGGAAAGAGAACTTAGGTCAGTGGAGGTAGGGAGATTGACCCATGGAACAGATAGCCATCAATCATTGGGACCGATGTTGTGAATGAAAATCTAGCCAGGGACCTTATGGTTAAAAAAATACTAATTATGGTAGGGGTAACATGTGAGGAGAAATGATAGCAAGTGGCAGGAAAGGGAGATGAGAATTGGTTGGTAATGCGTGGATTCGAAAAGGAAAGGTAACCAGCAAAGTGGGATGGCTAAAAATATTGTACACGGTGGGATTGGATTAAAATCTTATTGCTTGAAGAGGGGGAGGGGAACCTATTTTATATACAATGGTGTGGGGTTTTTGGGTTGGAAGGGCAGAGGTCTCAGGGATTAGCCTTGTGCAAGGCTGGCTATTGTACAGTGAGTGGGGTGGAGACTTGCTTTGTAAACGGGGGGACTGGGGTTGAAACCTTACTCTTTTGGTAGAGGAGAGTAGAAATCTTGCTTGGTGGTGAGGGTGTTTCAGGTTGCAATGTTGCCCAGTGGAAGTGAGGAAGGCCAAAATGTTAGTCAAAGTCAGAGGACACTTATGTTACTTGTATGAATGCATGGCTGTTGGCATATGAATTCTGTCCACATGCACTGGATTCATGAGTCATATGGTCAGCAGATCACCCTTGCTGCTCAATAGCCACCATCAGGCTTGTCATGGTGGTTCAGGTATAGATGGCAGTGCGGGCTGATCATGACTGGAGCCAGATGATTGAGCTGGATTGATACCCTACATCTGATTGCACACTAGCTGGGCGTTGAAGAAGTGCAACCCCCTCTGGTTGCAGTAGATCTCAGAGCTGACATGTGGTACTCACAAATGGTATGTGTTATGCTTTAACTATGGGTTACTTTTCTCGCGAACCCAGTTGCACGCTTATCTGTTGGCAGGTGAGTCGATTACAATATACAGCAGACACAGAGACCAATATGAAATGCAGCACTTACTATTTATTTACACAAACAACAGAGCGCCAATATGATGTGTGATTTTCCAGCCAGACCCTACTCAAGGCTAACATTTATATGGTAGCCCACGCTACACAGCTATTGGGTCTTACAGTCGCATGGTCACAGTCTCTTCAAGGTGCATTACACCTCAGATTACCGCAACATGCATGCAGTCAATGTCACTCTGCACCATGGGCCAAAATCTTTAGCTTGTTGGGCTGGCGCATGGCCAGCCCGAATGAGCATTAAATGGCGCACAATGATGTCACGTGAGCGTCCCGACATCATTGGGCGTTCCTGCAATATTTCAGTCGGTGGGCACATGCGGGAGTCGGCAGCGCACCCGCCGACAAGTAAAAGGCCTGTTAAGGTCATTGACAATGTGATTGAATTAAATTTTTTGCTGCCTGCCTAACCTTATGGTTATAAAAACAAAAAACTGTGGATGCTAGAAATCCAAAACAAAAACAGAAATACCTAGAAAAACTCAGCAGGTCTGGCAGCATCGGCGGAGAAGAACAAAGTTGACGTTTTGAGTCCTCATGACCCTTCAACAGAACTAAGTAAAACTAGGAAAGGGGTGAAATATAAGCTGGTTTAAGGTGGTGGGACCCCTACCACCTTAAACCAGCTTATATTTCACCCCCTTCCTAGTTTTACTTAGTTCTGTTGAAGGGTCATGAGGACTTGAAATGTCAACTTTGTTCTTCTCCGCCGATGCTGCCAGACCTGCTGAGTTTTTCTAGGTATTTTTGGTTTTGTTTTCTAACCTTATGGTTGGTGGAAAGGCGAAAAGGGCAAGCGGCCTTTGCATTTTTTGCGAAACCTCATCCATGGGCAGGATGAGGTTTTGACCCGCCTTTAGAGGAAAAAAAAACTCATACTAATTTCTAACATGACCCTGCTCATGTGAGAGTCACATGGGGGGGATATGTTTTTTAATACCTTAAAATTCTTTGTAATATCTTCATCTTCCTGAGCCAGCTCTGTGCTCAGGGAGCTTTTCCTGTACGAAATTGCACACTCGCCAAACACCCCCCCACCTCCACCCCACCTCTCCCCCCCACCACCCCCACCTCCACACAGGCAGCACCGAGCGCTGCAGCACACGTTTCATGCTGGGTGGGCCTCAATTGGCCAGCTAGTGTGAAATCGCGGTCCGGCCCCGATTGCAGGTGGTGGTCGGCTTCCCGACCGCCCCCACCGAGCCTGCCCGACCAAGGCAAAATTCTGCCCATGGGGAAGCCTGCAAGACTTGCAAAGCAACGTGCTCATTCTACCTACTTCTTTCTGGTATACAGTCTATCAAGTACAGAATACAGAGATCCCTTGGAATACAGATTGTCAATTTTCACTTCCTTAGGCCTGAAGAAGCCAGGCACATAAACACTCATGGTCATGGTCACTTTGTAACCACTGACATTGCTGTCCTTGCCCTGCTCTGTGGCTGCAGCATGTGGCAGATTTCAGTGAGGACATTCTTAGCTCAGTGGAGATATCTAACACACTGTTCCTCACATAGGTTGCAGCAGAAGAATTGATCCCTTAACACCCTGCGCAGCTATGTACTACCACTGAGAGACCTTTCCCCCACCCTCCTCCTGCTTCTTCAAGCAGCGTGCCCTGCACTTTGTTGCCCCTGCTCATTCTCACTGTCATGTTGTAGCCCAACGGGGTGCAAATGATTGCATCCTTGTTTAGAAGCATGTGGTTTGTGCAGAAGCCTTGAAGTCAGAATAAAATCATGCCACAACTCTACATGTAGACTTTCACAACTTTAAACAACCCTGGAATCCATCAAGTGCCAGTAGAAATCAATTAGTAATTACCCTGAAGATAGGTGATGATTCCTTTAAATATTGCTGGCGGGGGTCCTTCCTGCTGCTTAACACGTGGGTGTTAGCTGGAGCATTGAACTCCAAAATGACAGCATTGTTGTCAATTAATCACAATTTTCCTACTCTTGCATAATCCTGACAGACACTTATCATACATGCATTAACGCCCTCACAAAAATGGCATCAGGCGCTGCTCACAGTCGAGGTGTGTAGCACAACGGCACCATTTTGGAAGCAAAACAGCAGTTATAGCATCAAAAGATTAGGTGCTTACAGAGCATAATTTTAGTGGCCTGAGAGTCTTACTGTCAACGAAAGCCCATGATAATTATTGACTTTGACTTTTGAGTTTTTCCAAATATGCTTGTTATCCATAAAACAGCATGTTCAGAAAAAAAAATAACTGTTACACATTGCTGCAATCTATTATAGAGCAAAATAAGGCAAATGAATAGAAGCACAGAATATTCCACAAAAGCTAGGACATTTTATAGATTTGAATGATTCATGTAACTGTTCCCATAGTTACAGAAACGATGAAAGGTTCTCTGAAATTCAGACTTTGAGAACCATTTCGTTTTCAGATTTTCTGGAAGAAGAAAAGAGGAAATGTTCGGCACAGACTGACTTTCTGCATTGCCTTGTGTACTAATCGCTGACTGAAAATTCTTTGAGAAATACAGACCGCTAGCATTGTAAATTGTGTCCATTAAAAGTGTTTTAAAGAGCAAGTTATATTCTAGATATATAGTTATATTCTAGTATGACTTAATCTCCCGTGGTGTTGGGAAGTGTCTGGTCTTCAGTTGAAAAAGGATTAGAACATGGGGATAATTGGATCTGAGTATGTAAATGCAATTCAGTACTTATTTTAAGATCATACATTCTGCCCTTAAATTTATAGAACAATTTCAACAAAACTTGCATGGAAAACAGAGCAGAGCTGGTTGATCGACAATTTTCTCTGCTGGATCTACTCAGATGCAAAACAAAAGTGCCAGAGCACAGCTATAGGTGAGACAGCATAATTACAGTATGACAAGTTTACATAGGCAATTTCTATCATAAATGTGAATAGAAGAATTTAAAAAGTGACACAGGAAAGGAGCACAGATGTAGGGTCTTACGGAAACCTGAATAGGGCCATTATGATGTAGCTTATTAAAGGGGTTCATATAATTTATTTAAATTACATAGATCTGACATTTCTCGCTTTACAAATTTTATCAACAAATAGACGATTTGAAAAGTGCTACAATGTTGTTAGAAAGTGAAAGCATAGTATGATTTGTGTTCAAGCCCGTAACATTCCAACAAAGACGCTAAAAGGGCTAGTGCAAAGTGGGAAAGTAAAACTTACCATTGTGTACTGAGAAATTGTTAAAAAAAACATTTCAGCGAAATTCCAGTGTTGCACAATCAAATCAATTAGGGAATATTTTTACTCCAGATCAGACCTTGATTCAACGGACTAGATTTTTCAAAATTGTAATGTCTCTTTTGGTACATAATCTTGGCAGTCAGGTGCAGGAACAAGTGTCTCACCAGCTTCCACTACCACTTCCAAAATTTCATGTTGGGGTTTTCTGGTTGACAATGAATATGATCACTCAAATCAGTAACATTTTAACTTGAATGCACCTCACCATATGTTAATAAATACAACACATGATCTCAAGCAATTAGAAAACTGTCACACTGACATGATGGACTTGACATCTTTAATAAATACAAAAAATTTATTACCAAGGGCTTAGTAGCACACCTATTAACATAAAATACTGGTAATGAATATGTGATTGAAATAAATGAGGGATGAAATGAGGGTTGAAAAGATGTGGGTCCCACTGTCAGACCTGGAAGTTAGCAGGATTCCTGAGCAGGTTGGATGTGGCCAGCCAATCAGGGTCATGTGCCAACTAGTCAATTAGCAGAAGTGACATGTGGGGCTGGTCCAAAAACAAGACTGGACAGGATTCAATGTGGGAATGCCGGTCTCAGCTGATGGAAGTGCAAAATCTAGTACCATTTTTAAATGGCAGCCAGCCCTGCCGTCAATGTTTCAAGCGTTCAAGTGTTTCCCTGAAAGCTGTTGAGTTAGAGGGAGATGCAACTCAGAACAGCAGTACAAATTAATGGGAGTTCTCAGTGAGGAGTTGAACACACCAGAGCTCATAGGTCCATCCTACATCCACAGATAGAGTGAAATACATTGCAGACAGAAGCTCCAGAAGGGTGTAGAGACCACACAGAGGATAGCCCCAGGGTATAGCAATGCCTCCCTGCATGACCTCCTCCAGGCAGCCTAGGAACAGCAAGATGTATTGTTCCCAGCTGATGGAAGGAAGAGACCCTCCTGGCTAAGCAAAGAGGCCTGGACAGAGGCCGCATATGTGGTGCAGCAGCTGTGGAGTACAACAATGAGACTGGGTTCAGTGCAGGAAGAGAGTGAATGAATTATTCCACACCCCAAGGGTGAGTTTGAGTGAATGACATGCAATCTGTGGATGAAAGGTGGGTGGGAACAGAAGGTCAGAGATTTTGAAGGGATAGAATGGGTGGTGGCACTTACACTGTGCCCCTCACCAGCTGCCTGAGGAGTATTAGCTGCGTGTGGATTACAGGCATATGTATCTTGTTCTTCTTGTCATCCACCTCTCATGAGAGCATAAGCTTGGGAGGGGCATACAGACACAGCAATGCTTCATGTCCAGGGAAGTCTGGCAGTAAGAGATTCTCTTCATCAGTCTCTGGAACCCAACTCACTTTCCTCTTCTGTATGCAGGAGAAAATGGCTCACAACAACTAGGAAAGGATGACAATAGGTGAAGGAGTACTGGACATATAATCCCTGACTCCCATTGAGATGGAGGTAATCAAATTGGCTAGAGAGAAAGGTGAACATTCTATTCTGATATTGATCTTGAAGTGATGGGTGTTGAGTGTGAGGATGATCAGAGCTTTTCCATCAACTCTGGCTGCACCCATAGGATTGGAATAGAGGACTGAATGGAAAAGGAGCCAATTGTATGTGTTTTTCTATTGCTGGTGTGACCTCACCAGAGGGATGTAAAAAGCCATCGACAAAGCTCCACCTGAGGACGAGAGCGTCAATGTCTCAGAGGGTGCTGTGTCACACATTTCCCTGCTCCAAGCACTAGCACAGATACAATCACCTTGATGGGTAGACATCCTCAGGGTCACATTCTGGTGAGCACCTCGCAGGAACACAAATGCAGTGACGGAGGCTGTGACAGCTGAGGGCCCTGACAGCCGGATGGCTGTTAGAGGCCTGGCCCAGACTGATGACAGGCCTCTGACATTGGCCACACTCAACCTCCTGGAAACAGGGGAGAATCTGACGGAACGACCTCAAGCAGTCATGTGTGGGCAATGGAGCGGTCCATTCAGGCTATGACCCCTGCCATGTCTTAAGTGGGTGAGCACAGGCTTTGTCCAAGGTGAGACTGGCAACCATCATGGAGAAGCAGATCCAGGAGATCATTCAGTGAATGCCTGGTGTTGGCTATAAATTGCAAACTATCACTGCCACCAAGAGCTCACGGCTGCAGTGAGCCAGTGCGAGGTTGACAGTATGCCTCGATACCCCTCCAGGTGCACCTTCACTTACAGGAAGCAGGAAGGTGCCATCATGTGCCGAGAAGCCAGAGGAGCTGCATCCTGCCACATTTGAGAGTTCCTCCCAAGGCACTTCAAAGGTTGATAGGACCCCCCTGCCAGTGGCCTGAACTCCTCCAGGACCAGTGGCTACATAGGAGGTTTTTGCACTGAGGCAGGAGTGCCTCAGTGTCCAGGGGCTCTCTTCACCTAGGGATGCCAGAAGACACATGACACAGTGATTGTAAGTCATGGCAAATGGAGATCAGCAGCCTGCCTCCACTGCAAAAGCAAATGCCTGGGGCACACCTCATCATAACACAAAGATTTTTTTTTTAAATTCATTCATGGAATATGGGCTTCACTGGCTAGGTCAGCATATATTGCCTATCCCTAATTGCCCTTGAGAAAGTGGTGGTGAACTGCTTTCTTGAACCACTGCAGGTACACCCACGGTGCTGTTAGGGATGGTGTTGCAGGGTTTTGACTCAGCGACAGTGAAGGAACAATGATATAGTTCCAAGTCAGGATGGTGTGTGGCTTGGGGGGGACCTTCCAGGTGGTGGTGTTTCCATGTGTCTGCTTTCCTTGTCCTTCTAAATGTTAGCAATTGTGGGTGTGGAAGGAGGCTTGGTGAATTCTTGCAGTGCATCTTGTAGATGGTCCACTCTACTGCTACTGTGCGTCCGTGGTGGAGGGAATGAATGGTTGTGAATGTGGTGCCAATCAAATGGGCTGCTTTGTCCTGGATGGTGTAAAGCTTCTTGAGTGTTGTGGGAACTAAGCTCATCCAGGCAAGCGGAGCATATTCCATCACACTCCTGGCTTGTGCCTTATAGATGTTGGAAAGGATTTGGGGAGTCAGGAGGTGAGTTACTTGTCACAGGAGTCCTAGCCTCTGAACTGTTTTTGTAGCCACAGTATTTATCTGGCTACAGTTTCAGTTCAGTTTCTGGTCAATGGTAACTCCAGGATGTTGATAGTGGGGGATTCAGCGATAGTAGTGCCATTGAATGTCAAGGGGCGATGGTTAGGTTCTCTCTTGCTGGAGATATTCATTGTCTCGCACTTGTTACTTGCCACTTGTCAGCCCAAGCCTGGATATTATCCAGGTCTTGCTGCATTTGGACATGGGCTGCTTCAGTATCTAAGGAGTAGTGAATGGTGCTGAACATTGTGCAATCATCAGTGAACATCCCTACTTCTGACCTTATGGTAGAAGGAAAATCATTGATGAAGCTGCTGAAGATGGTTGAGCCAGGTTACTACCCTGAGAAAATGTTTCAAAAAGGTGGACTAGGGTGGCATTGCTGTTTATATCTTTACCTCATACAACTGTTGTTTGTGTGAGATTAAAAAGTGTCAATGCATTCACTATTGTGTGCTCTATTCATTGAAGGCTCATTAATGTTGGACTTAGGGAACTCTTGGATCCTCTTAAGCCTATATGCTTGCTCTTAAATGCCCTCTCAAATGGTCCAGCAAGCCACTCAGTTGTATTCAATTGCTAAGAAGTCAATACAAAGTAACGGAGCTGGATGGACCCCCGGCATCAACCTTGGCAATGAAACAGACACATGGGAACACCACCAGCTGGAAGTTCCCCTCCAAGTCACTCACCATCCTGATTTGGAAATATATCACCGTTCCTTCACTGTCACTGGATCATAATCCTGGAATTCCCTCCCTAACAGCACTGTGGGTGTACCTACATCACAGGGTTGCAGCAATTCAAGAAGGCAGCTCACCACCACCTTCTCAAGGGCAATTAGGGTCGGGCAATAAATGCTGGCCCAGCCAGCAATGTCTACATCTCGTAAATGAATAAAATAAACCTATGTGCAAGCAGCCTTGTATTGTCTGCCTCTCTCTTGAAGAATGGAACAGGTCAGAATTAGAGAAAGGCATATGTGAACTAATTGTTTGAATGACAAGTGACATGTGAGGCCAGGTATGCAGCCTGGAGAGCAGCTGCCTCTCACAAGAGGCAAAGACGCTGGAAGTGTGTATGGATCAAGTTTTTCTCTGGAGTCTATCTCTATCCCTCTGAGCTTGCAGCAGGCAGATGTTGTTGTCCTTCCTGCCTAAGCTCCTCTTCCCCATTGTCCTCATCTGATGAGGCTTGTGTCTCCTCAACATCCTCTGGGTTCAGGTGCTCTGTCCTTTGGAGCACCAGATTGTGCAGCACACAACATACAACAATGATATGTGAGGCCCTGGCTGGGTCATACAGTAAAGCTCCCCATGAACATTCAAGACAACAGGAGCGTTATTGTCAAAAGACCCTATGCTTTATTCTGGCCCTTGTGGAGCTGTGACTAGCATTGTATCTTTCCTCGGTCTCACTGCGAAGGCTCCTTCCAGGGGTCATCAGCCAGGTTAGGAGAGGGTATCCCCCATCACCGGGGATCCATCCATCCAGCCACGGATGTAGGTTGGACAAATGTGGCAGACGGGAATTGTGGAACACATATGCATCATGACTGCTGCCTGAAAATCATGCACAGATCTGCATAATACACTTCCTGAGATTGCAGGCTTTCTGTACATTGAGTGAATAGAAGCCCTTTCTGTTAATGAATCTTCACCACACATAATGCCATCCTTTTATGGTCACATGTGTGTAGTCCATGACACCCTGTACACGTGAAAAACCAGCTATGGCAGTGAATCCTATGTAACTCTCAGCTGCTCCATTCGGTACCTTCTGAATAGTACATTGGTGTTCTCCTTTATGTGGAGGTGTGCTGCACAATACACTTCCTATGGTCGCAGGCTTTCCATACATTGAGTGAATAGAAGCCCTTTCTGTTAATGAATCCTTGTCACACACAATGCTATCCTTTTATGGAGATCACACATGTCCCTGTGGATCATTTGAACAATCCGGAAGTGTAGAAATTGAGTGCTGCAGTCATTTTGAGAGCTACTGGCATTGGGTGACCACCAAATCCCTTTGGGCACAGGTTTTTATGCATTAAGGTGTAGAGGTCTCCTTGGGGAGTTGAAGTCTTTTTAGGCACTGTTCTACAGATAGCTCATTCTTGCCCTGAAGCCTCTGAGATGTGCTGGGAGTTTCCACCCGCCTCTTCCCTGTTGCTTACCCATCTGCCTTTGTGTTGACTCCTGCCCAGCTGTGGTGTGTGATGCCTGCTACTGCTGCTGTTGCAGGGCCTGCAATGGTGAGTCTGCAGCATGGAATAGTCTCATTGCGCATCTTTTCCAGGACTTGTGGGTGAGCAGAACTGGTGGATGGTTCTTATGTTTCTAACACTGCCCCTTTACTGACTGCAGACTTTAAGACATTGACCCTGGTCTGGCCCCTCAGCCCCGTAGATCTGAGCTTCCCCTTTGAAGCTCCATCCCTCAGCAGCCCCGAGCTTCTCCCCTCTTCTCCACAGAATTTTGCTTATCTTGCTCCTCTGTCCTGGACCTCAGTTTTCCAGAGTTCAGATCAATTTTCACAGTGTGAGTCAGAAAAGCCAGCTGAAAACACCAGGTTTTAAAGGTTGGATTTCTAAAGACACAGGATACCCATGCACCTCCTGTTAAGTTAGCAATGCTACCTGAACTTCGGGTGATAATCATGCAGGTTTTACTTAACAATCTCCACAAGTGTCTTAACAATCTTCCCACCGTGCACAGGTGACTTTGCAGCCTCGCAACCTACCCACTACGCATTTGCTGGCACTCCATTCACCCGCCACTGGGAATCAGATGGGAGACCTCCCACATGGCTCCTCCCGCCATTTTGCCTGCTCCAGCGGGCTTCATAAAATTCCGCCTACTGTAGCACCTTCTCTAAAAATCAGGCAAGAATGAATGGATTAATTCATGTTCTAGTAGTCACGATATGTGATATTTTTCCTGGGAACTGAACTCAGCACTGGAGCAAAGACCCTAATATTGGCAGCTTATTCAGTCGACCTTTTCACAGAGCATCCAATTGTATCAAATTAAGGAAACTGTAAAATTTGATAGTGTCAGTGCCACATTATGGTGTATATCTGTTTGAGTTATAGTTTTCTGGGAGTTTATGAGGAGTGGGCTTTGGAGAGAGGTTAGCGATTTCCATTTCTAAGCACAGGCATTCTGACAAGCTAAGGCTCCAGGCTATGAATCACTAAAAGTGGATTGTCCAGAAGGAACTAGGAGGAAGAGAAATATCAGGACTTGGGGTGGGGGTGGGGGTATGGAGGGTGGTTGCTGTTGTGCTTTTCTTCTCCTTGTGCTTACTTAATGGGTAAACATCAAGGCATCAACCACACATAAGGGATTGGTTAACACAAATATATGTAGATTTACTTATTCACTTGAGAAGTGAATTACACAGTTGGAGAACTTGGGCACACGTCGGATTTGGTAACTTCCTCAGAACAAACCGAGACTAAGGGCGGAATTTTCCGCTCTTGTTGGCGGCCGACATCTTTGGCGGCTTGTGTGGACAAATGCTAAGATGGCCAAAAATTGTTTTTATGCCACCAGTTTGCTATCACCCATCAATGGTGGACTGCGTTTCCTGCTGCTGCATGCATTTCATTAAAAGCCTTGCTCGCCGGAATCATCCCCAAACGCTGGATCATCCAGGCACGACAGTGTGATTGCACGTCGACGTGTTTCACAAATGCACATAAGTGACTTGCACTTGGAGAGCTGCACGTGACTCGGGACTACGAAGTTTGTTTGTCTACCTCCCTTGGAGCAGCACTCGCAGCTATCAGTGCCAGGCTTCACAGGCAGCGCCACATCACTTTTAGTGGGGGCTAACAGGCAGTTCTCTACCTACCAGACCAGCCGTAAGGTGGGGGTGACTGTTCAATGGCTGCAGGGCTAGGGCTTGCTTGGAGAAGGGGGAGAATTGGCTTCAGACAAGGGAAGAGGTTGCAAGGCGAGGGCTGTACTGGGGAGGGGGGGTATCCCAGGATGTGTGTGTGGGGGCACATGTTGATCTGTGCAAGTGGCCTCAAGATGGTGAGGGCTGAGGAGGCAGTCTCCAGAGGAGAGGAGGCCAGATGAAGATGTGAGGGTGTGTGTGAGCGTGAGTGGTGATGTCCCTTGAGCTGACAGTGAGTGAGATACCAGTGAATGTGCGATGGGCTTGTGAGTGTGTGAGTTTAGAGTGATGAGCTGGTTGCCTTACCCTGGCAGCACGGATTAGATCATTCAGCCTCTATCTGCGCTGGATGGTGAATCTCTCCTGTGCAATGTTGGCACTGACCACCACTGCCACTGCCTCCCAAGACGGAGTGGTGAGATTACTGAACGTCCTGCGACCAGAGTGTGATTGAAGGACATCATGACAGGCCACCAAAATGCATTCCAGTGAGGGTCACTGAACTATTCTTGGCTTTTGCAGCCATGTCTTCACTGGAGCTGTCCTAGGCTGTAAGCATCGAGGACTGTGCGCGTGGCTGCAGTCTAGATATGGCAGCTGGAGTGAGGGAATGGTGAGGTAACAGAGTGGTGGATGATTCAGAGGCTGCCCACCAGTGAGACGGTGCATTTCCTGTGCTTGCATAATTAATGTGGCAGGAAGTGGATGACATGGCTTGAAAATGTGCCATTGTGGCTGGCAGGTAAAAAGTCGTTTTTCACACCTGCTACTGCACTTACTGCAAATCTGGGACAAGTCTGCCTTAAGTCTGAATCGTGTGATACATTGCATAATTTCCCTTCTGATGATGTAAATTGAAAACATAACCACACCCACTTAAAGGTGCACCACAACATGGGCCTAAAGATCATGAGGCAAGAAGCTTGGCATTGAGGGTTGAGGTTGGTAGACCATGGTGAAGTGTGGAGGCCACAATCATTGGAAATTTTGCTTGAGAATCTGGGTGACTCCTCCTGCTCCTCCTAGCTGAAGTCTGCTCTAAAAAGTGTTAACTTCCTGCAGCCAGTTGCTCCTATTTCCAATTCACTGCCAGGTTTCCCAACTTTTGCAAATCTCAGGTTGACAGTTGTTAAACTTAAATGAAGCTCCGAAATGCATCATGAAAGATTAATTTTAAATACTATAATAAAGAGTTCTGCCTCTTCAATGGCTGGTACAGATACGTCAAGCAACCCATCTCTGTAAAAAATGGCAAAGGGCGCTTATGTTAGGGGTTGAGGTCGTGTTTCACAATTTTTTATTTTTAACATCACTGCAGTGTCTCCTGCCCATTGTGGGATCAACCCTAATGCCTTATTTTATTAATAGTTCTGTTTAATCTGATACTTTTTACCTGAAGCTTGTTGATAACATGATCATTGTTGTCCTTATTATTATCTCATCCACATGTGATCAGGATGCCTGCCACGTAAAGAACCAAAACCAAAAAGCTGAATGTTGCCACTTTAAAAGAAACAATTTGCTATATTGTTTGATACATAACATTGGAGCAGTATTTCAATCTCCAGATCCCATTAACATTTATAAAGCCACTGCAGATAGGTTTCAGTGACACTACATGGTTGAATTATTGTCTTGTGACTCATTGTCAATTGTCCCATTAAGCCATGTTTATTTTATACTAGTCAAATGTAAATAACAAGGCTAGGTTGGAACAAACGGCATTATATGTTGCTCTATTTATGCTGACATCTGCACATGCAAAACAAGTAAAAAAGATTATGGGCGGAATTTTTTGAGCCCACTGGCAGCAGGTGTGATAAGTGGCCTGCGTGAAAAATATGGCGGGACCCACTTCACGACAGTGTGAAGGCAGGTCGTGATTATCCACTCAGCCCACCAACAGTGGGCCGCATTTCCCACCATTGGTTGACGGGGAGCTAATTGTGATATATTAGCATATAATTAAAAGGCCATCCCGCCAGCTCTTGGAACCCCGCCGTATCGTCCATCCACATCGCTGGGAAAGTACTCCGATGTGTTTCACAACAGCACACAGGCGATGTGCACTTGGCAACCTTCACTTTGGGGAAACTGAGATGAGTGAGCAGTAGCGTTCTCCACAGCTCACCCATTGTTTACAGGACTCAGGGGCACCGGGGGGTGGTGGAAACTGATGCCTGGCCCCGCAGGGTGGGGTGTCTGGGGGCAAGTGCTGGTCAGCTTTGGAGGCGACTGCTGAGGGATGGGGGTTGTTTGGGGGCAAGTGCTGACCAGCCTTGGAGCGACTGCTGAGGGGGAGGGTGGGGGGTGGTCAAGTGCTGCCCTGGCAATGCATCCCACGCACAGGCCACCGAGATGGGGGGGCAAGGTAAGTGAGGGGAATGGCCATGCATAAAGGACACCTTTATAAACTGACCATGCCTCTGCAACTAAGATAGATCAGATGCAGCCACAGTGATATGATTGGAGTTGGGCTCCTAGCCTGCCCGCCCATATAAGCAACACGGAGACGCCAAAGGGCCACCAAGTGCTCCATACTTTACACTCCTCCCACTGCCCCACCCCCTCCCCGGCACAGGCTTCATGTCCGCCACTACTTTATTGGACCGCGAAGCAGTTGGACTGCACACGTTGTACAATCTCCTCGCCAATGCTAGCCATGTAGCAGTCACTGCTGGAGGTGTTCACAGCCCCTTGCAATCTCAGCATCCTGGTTTTAACCAGTATCCCCCATGTCAAGGTTGACAGGGCAGCCATGTAGCGCACTCATCCCTGGCCATCCAAGGGGTGACCAGCACTCTCTGGGAAGCATTAAAGAGCAGTCACACAGGGCCAGGAAAGGTGCTAAGTATACCCATGATAAGTACGTCTCTTTCTCTCTTTCATGCTGCAGGAGGACCACTTCAGGAATTTGGATCCTGATGACCTAGCTGTATGTCTGATGGCCGACAGAGACTGTAGAAGACGGAGGAGAGAGTGACTGAGGCTCCTGGCTGAGCAAAGGTAGGAGCAGCAACCTCATGAAGAAGGGGCAGCAGCGGCTCCTGCACACTCTTCCCAGGAGGGACAGCGAGCCGTGGCTGGTCAGCGCCTAGCGGCACCCAACGTATATAGACGCCTTCTGCCATTCCTGCAGATGACTGAGAACCAGTGTCGCTGATGACTGTGCATGTTTAGGGATCTGGTGGCTCACATCTGTCACTTACTACAAGACTTGGTGCCAAGGGGACATGGAGGGCATCCACTACCAGTGGCTGTGAAAGTGACTGTGGTGCTCAATTTCTATGCCAGTGGCTCCTTTCAGGGCTCCACAGGTGACCTCTTTGGGATTTCACAATCCGCCACCTACAAATGCATCCATAAGGTCACGGATGCCATCTTCTCCATGGTACACAACTTTATGCATTTCGCCTGGGACTGGGACAGCCAGGCTGCAAAGGCCACTGGATTCGCCCTGATCTTGGGATTTCCACAAGTACAGGGTGCGATTGACTGCACTCACGTGGCGCTAAGATCTTTATCACTATACTCAGTGGACTTCATCAACCACAAGGGATTCCATTCGCTGAATGTGCAGCTGGTATGCGACAACCAGAAATGGATCCTGCAGGTATGTGCACGGTTTCTGGGGAGTGTGCACGACACCTACATCCTGAGTCGCTTGTAGATCCCTGCAGTCTTCCAGGGTCCACAGAGGCTGCAGGGTTGGCTTCTTGGGGACAAGGGCTACCCACAGAGACCAGGGCTGATGACACCCGTGCGGCGGCCTCAGACTGCAGCAGAGCAACACTATAATGAGACTCATGTAGCAGCTCACAACTTGGTGGAGCAGACCATCAGGATGCTGAAGATGCACTTCCGTTGCCTGGCCAAGTCTGGTGGAGCCCTGCAATACAGTCTGCAGAGGGTGTCATGCATCGTCATCGTCTTCTGCTGTGCCATTTACAACCTGGCGCTGCAAAGGAGAGAGGAGATGGCTGAGGAGGAAATGGAGGAGCTACACGTCTCCTCCAATGAGGACACCACCGATGGGGATGAGGATGAGGGTGTCCTCGGTGGTGAAGATGACAGGGATGAGGCTCTTGCACTGGCTAGATGAGGCAGGCACACTCGGGAGGCCCTCATAGCTGACAGATTTGTAGAGGATGATGGCAACATGCAGTGAGGTGTCCCCATAGATCCTCACATCGCAGTTGTGAATGTTTGACTCCAGTCTGGCTTATCGCAGCACCAATACCCTCTGTGAGAATGCTCCTGTCATGCAGATGCAGTAGAGACCCTAACAGTCACTCGATCGCTGGAGGATGATGACAACATGCAGTGAGGACACTCCATAGATCTGCACATAGCCTCTGAGAATGTTTGACTCCTGTCTGGCCGAGGGCAGTTCATTTGCGTTCCATGATCTCAGAGGCGCAGCCATGAAACTTCAGACATATCTGATGCCGTGTCCATCTTCAAAACTTCAGCTCTTCAGGAGCTGGTGCACAGTATCACAGTTCGCAGATGCTGGTGTGATGGGGGACAACCTCACCTTATAGGTGCTGAGAGCACATAGAGAGCATGAGAGAACTCTGTGGCGTCTGCACACTACATTCTCGCAGCAATGACCAGCACCACCAAGGTGCAGGCATCAGTAATGTTTCCAGGGAGTGTGAGGCTGGGCCATCACTGTGGTCTAAAGGCTGCACAGAGCACAGGGAAGAGGCCCTGGACTGAGAACCTGCCTTTATCTTGTGCAGAAAGGTTTCATATCTGAGTGACATGAACACTACTCATCAGAACAAGGAGCCATAGGCAGGGAGACATTCTTAGGAATTTACTGGTAATAATGAACAGTATGTTCAAGTGATCAACACCCATGCCCAGGCTACTGCAACTACTTTTATCTAACTGCCCTAATCCTGCCGCTACGTCTTGGTGCTCCCCGGACATCCACAGCAGAGGTGGAGGCAGCCTGCTGACTGTGACACCCCGTCCGTGATGTCATTAGTGGGCGTCCTCTGGAGGGCCAAGACTTGGATGGCCCCAGCCTACTTTCGGGGTCTTGCTGTGTGGCAGGGGCACCCTCCTTGGCCTGTGAAACTGGATCTGCGGAGGTCACAGGGAGAGGAGAGTCAGATGGGCTGGTAACTCCCAGAGTCACCAGGGTGGAGAGCCCCGAAGCATGCACATGCTGATCCTCCTCCCTATGGATGCCTGAGGGCCCCTGGCTGATTCTGAATGGAAGGGGTAGCTGAAGTGAGATTGAGCTGCCCAGCACCCCTCTCGTGTACAAACTGTTAAAGGCCAACTATTGCATCAGCAATGGAGTTAAGCCCAGGCAGCAGTGCAAGAATGATGTCCTGGACCAAGGTCTCCATGGTGGGTGTTGACCTTGGTGCATTTCAATGCCGGCGCTATCACCTCAGCCTGAAGACAGTGGGACTCCTCCAATGAGCCATGGCTGGTCGGCACCTAGCAACACCCAGGGTCTATAGACACCACCTGCCATTCCTGCAGATGATTGAGAACCAGTGTCGCCAATGACTGCGCATGTCTAGGGGCCTGGTGGCTCACATCTGCCACTTACTGCAGGACTTGGCGCCAAAGGAACATGGAGGGCATCCACTACCAGTGGCTGTGAAAGTGACCGTGGTGCTCAAGTTTTATGCCAGTGGCTCCTTTCAGGGTGCCAGAGGGTGACCTCTGTGGGATTTTACAATCTGCCACCCACAAATGCATCCATGAGGCCACCGGTGCCATCTTCTCCATGGCACACAACTTTGTGCATTTCGCCCAGGACTGGGACAGCCAGGATACAAGGGCCATTGGATTCACCCTGATTTCGGAATTCCCACAGGTGCAGGGTGCATTTGACCGCACTCATATGGTGCTCAGGTCTCCATCACTAAACTCAGTGGACTTCATCAACCGTAAGGGCTTCCACTCACTGAATGTGCAGCTGGTATGCGACCACCAGAAACGCATCCTGCAGGTGTGAGCACGGTTTCCAGGGAGTGTGCACGACGCCTACATCCTGAGTCATTTACAGATCCCGGCAGTTTTTCAGGGTCAACAGAGGCTACAGAGTTGGCTCCTCAGAGACAAAGGCTACCAGCAGAGGCCATGGCTGATGACAACCATGTGGTGGCCTCAGACTGCAGCAGAGCGATACTATAATGAGACTCATGCAGCAACTCGCAACTTGGTGGAGTAGACCATCGGGATGCTGAAGATACAGTTCCGGTGCCTGGACCGGTCTGGTGGTGCCCTGCAATACAGTTCACAGAGGGTGTCATGCATCATTGCCATGTGCTGCACCCTTTACAACCTGGTGCTGCAACGGGGTGAGGAGCTGGTTGAAGAGGAGATGGAGGAGCTGCATGTCTCCTTTGATGAGGAGGACGCCGAAGAGGATGAGGGTGAGGGGATCCTCGGCGGTGACGAAGATGGGGATGAGGCTCTTGCACTGGTTAGATGAGGCAAGCGTGCTTGGGAGGCCCTCATAGCTGCCAGATTTGTGGAAGATGATGACGACATGCAGTGAGGTGTCCCTGTAGATCCTCACATCACAGTTGTGAACATTTGACTCCAGTCTGACTTATTGCAGCGCCAATGCCCTCTGTGAGAATGCTCCTGTCATGGAAATGCAGTGGAGGCTCAAATAGTTGCTCGATCGCAGGAGGATGATGACAGCATGCAATGAGGGCACTCCATAGATCTTTGCATAGAATCCTGAGAATGTCTGACTCCTGTCTGGCAGAGGGCAGTTTGCTTGTGCTCCATGATCAGGACCATCTCAGAGACATAACCATGAAACTTTAGATGCATCTGATTCAGTGTCCGCCTTCAGCACCTCAGCCCTTCAGGAGCTGGTGTACAGCATCACTGGTCGCAGTTGCTGGTGTGATGGGGGACAGCCCCATCTTAAAGGTGCTGAGAACACACAGAGAGAATGAGAGAACTCTGTGGTGCCTGTCCACTATATTCTGGCAGCAATGACCAGCACTGCTGAGGTGCAGACATCAGTAATGTTTCCAGGGAGTGTGAGGCTGGACCATCACTGTGGTCTGAAGGCTGCACAGAGCACAGGAAAGAGGTCCTGGACTGAAACACCTGCCTTTTATCGTGTGCAGAAAGGTTTCACATTTGAGTGACGAGAACACTGCTCATCAGAACAAGGAGCCACAGGAAAGGTAACATTCTTAGGAGTTTATTGACAATAGTGAACAGTATGTACAAGTGATCAACACATGTGGCCAGGCTATGCAACTAATTTTACCTAACTTTCCTAACCCTGCCACTACATCTTGGTACTCCTTGGATATCCACAGCAGAGGTGGAGGCAGCCTGCTGACTGTAACACCCCGTCTGTGACAACTTTGGCGGGCATCCTCTGGAGGGCTGAGATTTGGAGGTTCGCGGCCTGCTTTCAGAATCCTGCTGTGTGGCAGTGGCACCTTCCTGAGCCTGTGAAGCTGGATCTGCAGAGGTCACAGGAAGATAGGATTTGGTTGTGCCAGTCACTCCCGGAGTTACCTGGGTGGATGGCCCTGGACCGTGCACCTGCTGATCCTCCTTCCTTTGGTGCCTGTGGGCACCTAGCTGACTCTGTGAGCGGATAGGGTAGCTGGAGTGAGAGTGAGCTGCCCAGTACCCCTCTCATGTACACACTGTTGGAGGCCAACTATGGCATCAGTGATAGTGCAGAGTGCAGGAGTGACATCCTGGGCCAAGGTCTCCATGGTGACCGCCATCCTGCCAATGTTGACCACGGTGTGTTGCAATGCCGATGCTATCACCTCAGCCTGAAGATGGACAAACTCCTCCATTGTGCCTTGCAATCGGAGGAGCGCAGCGGACATTCCTTCCTGGTGTTCACAAGCTTGTTTTTACAGCTCCAGCAACTGTGACATGACCGAGTCCGGGGGCTCGTCATCTGACTTGGATTCAGCAACGTTCTGGCCTCCAGCAATCCTCCGAGTGCCGGGGACCTGGGAAGTCACTGTCTCCACCTGCTGTGGATCAGACAGTGCGATGTGCTCACCAAATTGTGATCCCTAGGCTATTCCAAAGCTAGGTCCCACTGAGGTGTGTGTCTCTGTGAAGGTGAAGGACGTGGGTGAGCACTGTGATGGGACTTCAGAGAGGGTGCCTTCAGATTCCTCTTCAGAGGTGTCTTCAGAGCTTGAATGGAGGCCCTGGGTCATGGACCCTGTCAGCTGTTTGGCCAATGTGCCTGCGAAAGCAAGGGGAGATAATTAGTGCATGGCAGTGGCCTGTGAAACAGGACACATCACTCACAGCATTTAAAGAACCCATATTCCAACATAGCTGGCAACAGTGGGAAATCAGTGCTATCAGCATGGTACAACATCTTTGGCAGTGGCAGTCGCTTCTACAAGATATCACATCAGAGATAGTACTATAATCCAACATGGTTATCCATGGTGATATGAAAGGTAGAAGCTAAGTGCATAAATCCAGAACAGCAATACTGAAAGCAACTGAAGCTTAACTAGAGAGATGCACACCTACGAAGAAAACTTGAAGAAAAAGTTGAAGAAGCTTCACCACAGACTTGGAAGTGAGGAATCCACCAGAGTGAGTGGAAGTCCATTGCAGAAAATTACAAGAACCTGAGTGACACAGTTCATGAGTCAGTGAACAAAGTTATAAAAAGGAAGTTGTACTTATATTACACAACAGGTGACAGTCGTGGGGCTCAGCAGATTGCAGCAGTGGTGACCACGCTGCCCTGAAGTTAAAAACAAAAGAAGTTAAATAAAAATCAGCTGGCAAAGTCAAATGTTTAAGAAGAAAAGCTGCAGAGTAAAGAAAAAGCTGCTGATAAAAAAGAAAGATACCTGAAAGAAAACAGGGCAGGCTGCGCAGAGGAGAAAAGTGCTGTCACTTTAAGTTAAAAAAAAACAGGCCCCCATCAGACCACAAACCCACCAAAACTCCAAAGAAGTGGGCCTGCAGGAAAAAAAGGAAAGAATTGCAGAGAAAAGCAATACTACTACTTTGAAAGTTTAGAGGTTCAAAAACAAAAGCAGCCATGATTGCCGAAGAGCTCGCCAAAACCCAAAAAAGCACAGGAGACTCATAGCACAGAAGAGTGACAGCTACAGACAGCCTGAGTAAAAAAAATAGTTACTACACTCATAGTTTTAAAGGGGAAATGACATTAAAAGTGGGAACTATGAGAAAATAGGGCCAAGCACAGCAAATTAGAAGAGACCCCAGAGAGAGGGCAATTCCCAATAAAGTGCCAAGGCAACAAAAGACCCCAGAGAGAGGGAAACAAAAGACCCCAGAGGGTGGAAAACAAAAGACCATAGAGAGAGGGTGACAGATAACCCGCAAGAGATAGGAAGTCAAAAGTGAAGGAGACAGATGGCAGTGTGCAGTGAGCAGATGACTGTGAATGAAGAAAATCTATCTGAGGTAACTCAAAAGGAGCAAAATGTGCAAAAGGTAAATAAAGCTGTTCTATAGGGAAATGTTTGCATCAGAGATGAATTGGAAGATTTGAAATGCAAGATTCAAGTTGAGTATATACCTTGAAAATGTACAATAAACTGAAGTCTTCAATGAATCAAGCTGTTTGAGATCTGAACAAACAAATTTCAGATATGATTCTAAGGTGTCAGAAGGAGATAATGATGCTTAATTCCATAATTGGCAAATCAAAGCAGGAATTGGAAAAACTCAACCACATGCACAGCTAGGAAAAACAGCTGGCATAAAAGGCATACAAAGATGTTGGAGCCCGAAAGACTCCTTGGAGAATCAATATGTAGCTATGGAAAGACATGGGGAGCTACAGAGGATGTTGAATACTTCTTCAGAAAAAGCTGCATTGGAATTATCAGTAGTAACAAAGTGATGCACTGAAGCCCAGAGTGAGTTGGCAAGAGGTCCACAAGTAAATGAACAGTTGAAAGAATAGTTGACTGTCCTTCAAAATCAACTGCAAAAGGAGCACATAACCATTCAGCAACATGAAGAAAGGTAGATTGTTTTCAACAGCTGAATGGAAATACAACAGAAGAAATTTGAAGGGACCATGCCGAATTATAGGAAAGCTAAGATGAAACAAGAGAGCTTCACAAAGAAAGGTAAACTTGTTAAACGACCTTCACATGTTACAAGAATCCCTCAGAGCAAAGTTTATTCTTCTGTAAAACTATGAAGAGTAGGGGCATGATTTTAATATCACTCTAAACAAAACCAAGGACCAGTTGAAAGAGAAGACTCAGCAATGTAATATTCCAGGAGGAAGCTGAAAGCTACAAGAAACAGACTGAAGAGCTGAAGAGGTAGTTGAAGGACAAAGAGGAGGTATTGAAGGGAAAAGCTGTGGAACTTTCCAAGTAGTGAGTGGATAATGACACCATGAGTAGCACAATTACAGAACTGAAACAAATTAAGATTTCACTGGACACAGACCTGGCCAACAGTGAAACCATAATTAAGGACAAAGACTGAGTTCTGTTGCAGACAGTGAAAGAAAAGGCAAAAATGAAATTGGAAAATATAAATCTAACACTGATGCACAAAGCACCAGAAGAAAAAGCTGAGCTGAATGAAAGGATTAATAAGCTTACAAAATGATTTGAAAACAAAACAGCAAATGAATGTTTGGCTGAATTTGTGAAATAAGTGGAAATGATGGGTCCATTTACAAAACATACATCTAATAAGAACATGGCGGACACCATGAAAAAAGAAAACCCAAGTCCATTCTAGGAATGATTGGAGTTCACGTTCCCCAGAAGGAACAGGAAAAACCCACAGTGTCCGCAAAAAGAAGACGAGTTGCTAACGAAGAGAAAACCAGGTACCAATAACACAGAGTACTACGAGCATCCCTCCAAACGTGACAGACCAAGATGTGGAAGAATGTTCAATTTCAAGACTGTCTGAATTTATCAAGTCAGAGACTTGAGATCGGGGAGCAGGGATAGCAAGTAATGATTGTATTACAAATAGTTATACTCTGTTGAAAAGGAAAGCTTTCTTTGGAGAAGAAAGGGGGATGTTGTATGATTTATCTGCATGTCATTGTAATGTAAACGTGCTCAGAAGAGCAAGGGTTAATGTGGGACTGAAGAATAACACCACCCACGGTATGCTGCATAGAGTCACATGATAATAGACTGAGAGAACAGTTTAGAAAGAACACTCTGGAACCAGCCTGCATGGAGCTAACAGCACCATGCATGACAGTTAACTTGGATCTGTAAATCGTTAAAAGTTAGCAATAAATGGTTCATGATTAAATACACAAGTCCCAAGATCTCTTCATTCAGGCATTTAAAGAACCCATGTTACAATATAAACCTCCTGCATCTGTAAAAAGGTAAAAAGCGTGTATGTGATATCGGTATGATATACATACCATTGTCAATTAATAAGTAAAATATACAGGAAATAACTTTGATTGAGGAATATTAACATCTTAGCGTCACTATATCATTTGTGTTCATTAAATCATACTGACAGCTATTCACCAAGATTTCTTCAACAGCACTTTCCAAACCCGTGATCCCTAACATAGAAGTATAAGGGCAGCAGATGCATGGGCACACCATCATCTGCAAGCTCCCCTCCAAGCAACCCACCCTCCTGACTTAGAACTATATCGCTGTTCCTTCGCTGTCACTGAGTCAAAATCCTGGAACTCCCTCTCTAACAGAATTGTGGGTGTGCTTACATGACAGGGACTGCAGAAGTTCAAGAAGACAGCTCACCACCACCTTCAGGGCAATTCGGGATGAGCAATAAGTTCTGGTCTTCCCAGCGTTAATCGTATTTCATGAAAAAATAAAAAAAAAGAATCCAAGTGTTAACCATGGGGCAGAACTTTATGCTGATCAGGCGGGCACAAGGCCAGCCCGACCAGATGTGAAATCATGCGAGATGACATTGGGCTAGCGTCCTGATGTCATCCCGCATGCACAGAAGTTGGAAGTGCTCCCGCCAACAATTAAGATGGCAATTAAGCCCATTAACGGAGCAATTGACTCCAATTGTTTGTGGCCTGTCCAACCTTACGATTGGTGAATGGGCGAATTCGCCAGGCGGTTTTTACATTTTTCATGAAACCTCATTCAAGGGTGGCATGAGGTTTCCATTACGAAATGAAATAAAAATCTGTGGGCAGCGTTTTTACCATCTATATTTTCAGGTGCCTGATTCTGATGCTTGGACATTTTTTTCTAGCTTTTTGAAACTTTATTTGATGGTTTTTGGGTCTTCAGCTCCCTGAGGCATCTCTCTGCCTTCAAGGAGCTTTCTCTCAGCGCTCGCCCACGCTCACATTGATGTCATCACTCACCCTCTTTCTGCCCCCACCCCGGCAGCGCTAAGCCATTAATTGGCCAACCAGCATACAATCACGACAGCGGGCTGATCACGGTCGGCAGACTGTTTCCCAGCTGATTCTCGGCTTGCCAATCCCACACGCCCGCACATCTAAAAATTCAGGCCCACATGTTTTAAAACCTTTTTTGCTGTTTCATTAGAACAAACAGAGGAGTTACGTTTGAAAGAGTTTGATGACGGTAATAGCATCTCAGTGGAAAGCTGCATGTAAATTGGTTTATAAATAACTATATGAAATATCTTCATGACAGATTAGTTTTAACTGCCTTATTGAGTGCAAAAATGTTTATTATTGAATTGGAATTTATATAGTCAAACAAAACCAGCCTTGGGATGCTTTATATTTTTATAATTTACTAAAGTCTGCCACCAGTGACAATCTCAAAGGACCTGCCATCTATTCCAAATTCTCTTCTGGCTGATGCCCTGTAGAGCAACAGCTATAATTTTACATTCAGGTGGTTATATCAGATAGTTGAGTCAGGAGTAGCAGAGTGTATCGCTGTGATGCTTCCTTTGTATCTGTGAATCTGGCATTGAGTCATTGCGCAGGATTTTCTGCCTGTTGGGCGGGCGGGCCCAACCCATTCTCCGATGGTGGGGAGCTGATCCCCGCCAGAGAAGCGGGCCCCGCCACCAGTTTACATGGCGGGAAGCGCTATTCGCTAGCTGTGAGGGTAGGGGGGGGGGGTTTTCCCAAAAGCGAGAGTGCGCTTTTTCGCGCATGCACACGAAAGGGCGCACATCTCCCTGAGGCTAAGTGCTGCCTCAGGGAGATCGCTGACAGTTTTAAAAACATTTAAAATAGAAAACAAAAATCCTTAACATGCCCCCCTCATGTGACAATGAGATGGCACATGTTCATAATTTACACTAAAATGTTATTAAACTTTTTAAAACCTGCATAAAACCTCATCCCACTGGTGGATGAGGTTTCATGTTTTTTCTATTGCCCGCTGGGGCTCCTGGCCTGTCCGCCAACCTTAAGGTTGGACGGGGAGGTCCTTTAATTATTTCAATGATCCTGTCAATGGCCTCAATTGGCCATTGACAGGTTGGCGGGCGCACAGCTGATTTTGCTGCATCCCCGTCTTCCTGAAAACTTAAATGGGGCGGGTTGATGTTGAGAATTCCTCCCGACGTCATCTCACGTCATTTTATGCATCGGCGAGTGGGCCCTGCCCTCTGTTCGCTGACCGCAAAATTCAGCCCATTATGTGGAAGCTTCTGGATGATCCCAGTCACACAATGGAAAGTTTTTTTTTACATTTTCCAACTTGCACATCAAATATTTGCATCTGTTATAGTTTATGAAGATGTGCTTTAGGGTTGCCATTGAGTTTTGCAGAAGATAAAAGTCAGGCATCCCCTGTGTCCGGCCCTTTACAAGGTGTTTGTGACTTCTTGTGAATTCCAGTCGGCTTTCCAAAGTTCAACAGGGTTGAAGTTGTGTTGTCGAAGGTTAAAGGGCTTGCATAACTTTAATTGGTTTTGAGATCCTTGTGAATGGGGGAGATATTTGTTTTCTTCAATTCACTGAACTTCCCAAAGGGTTGTGGTGAACGGATTGGGGAGTGTGATGTGTGACAGTATGGGGACCAGAGTGTTGAGGTCGACTTAGGGGTTCCAATGCTAAACCACATTGCAATATTCAGTGAATTCTACAAGTCTAGCATGGCTATTTCTGGTCCCATAATGTATAGCTCCCATCTACTGAGTATAAGAGGGCCATCATTCATCTCCAAAGCACTGATTCTGATGCTCCCCAGCTTGTGCTTGCTAGTCTTTTGGACCAGGTTGACCTTTGTCTTTATCTTGGGGGCTATGTTTTTCAGATTCAGTGGAAAGTTTGCATACAATCTAGCTTCACCCCGAGATAGATTGGAATGGGTTCATGTCACAAAGTATTACTGCATAAGGTAACAGCGCTGACTTCTCTCAGTACAATAGAATCATTGGGCAGAATTAAGTTGCAGTGATGTGGAGTTGGAGAACTGATGGGAGCTCTGCATTATTTCCGTGGGGGAGGCCCACCGCAATTTAAAGGCACTCAGACAAATAACTGGGTCGAGTTGGGTCTCCCATGTGATCAAGGACCCCAGTGACAGAAACCCCACCCACAGAAGAGCCAGCTAATCAGGAGTGATACCTGCTGCTGGTAATGCTCCAAAGCCTACCCAGAGGACCAACCCTGCATCCGTGGGGCTGGGTAAGTGGGGCACGATGGAGATTGCAGGGAGGGGTTTACTGGAGGAGGGAAGCAGGGGTTTTGGAGGCAAGGTGGTAGCTTTCTGCACCTTCCCCCCAGCCCCCCTTCTGATGCCAGGTCCCTTGATTAGGCACCGAGTGCCTGTCAAAGAGGGACCCCCACACCACCCCCATGCCCCACAAACGGGTTTGTTTGGTGGCCTTTGGGAGCCATGGGAGATTTGTGTGAGTCCTATTCAATCCCTGAGCCATCTCTTCATTCCAGTGGGCTGAGGGATAATTACCTTTATGTGGGGACAGATTTCCCAATGCCAGGAATTGGTCGTGAGTACTTCTACCCAATTCTCCTCGCCCCCTCCGCTATCATGCTTGCATAAATGGGTTGTGCTAAATTCAGCACATTGTATTTGCTACAATTCATTAAAAAAAAACAAACCTAATATGAGAAAATAGTCATTTGGGCTGCTGCATAAAGTCTGATTTTCAACAAGTAATTTAGTACCCTTGCACTTATACAATCTTCTCAGTCCAAAGTGAAATTGTAATCAGATTACCTATGCCCTAGGCTCCAGGCTTCTTCTTGCAATTTTTAAAAGGTAAACCAGAAATCAGAGCTTCTCAGTTCTTGTTCTAAATCTCAGTAATTCAAATCTCAAACCCTCAAACTTTTTTTGTTTTGATTTGGTATGAACAAATATATGGGATCATGTAGTCTTTTCCATTTTATTTTGTTTAACACTTCAAATTATTTCCCATTAATTCAGCTAAGAGCAATCTTCTAATCGATTGTCCCAAGGGTTCTAATCCCAATATTGGTTGGAAGAAAGAACGTTTTAAACAGGAATTTAGAATGAAATGCTGGATTTCCCCCGTGAGTTTCTGCTCCTTCCAATGGCTTATCTAAAATCATGCAAAATGCATTCCACACAAACTGCTGATTAGAATGCCAGCTACCAATAAGACACAAAGCCCTTGACCACAATAAAATGAGCAAAGTAAGACTTTTTAAATTAATTCTTGTAATTTGATCTTCACTGACAAGGCTAGCATCTATTGCCCATTCCTAACTGCCCTTGAGAAGGTGGAGCTGCCTTCTTAAACCACTACAGCCCTTGTGTTGTCCCAGTAAGGGACAGAGTTCCAGGGTTTTGACTCAGCGATATTGAATGAATATCTTCAAGCTTTTCTAAGCGGTAAACATCGTATCTTTTTTTATTCATTCATGTGATGGGGGGTCACTGGCTAGGCCAGCATTTATTACCCATCCCTAGTTCAGAGGGCATTTAAAAGTCAACCACATTGTTGTGGGTCTGCATTTAGGCCAGGTAAGGACAGTAGATTTTCTTCTCTCAAGGACATTAGTGAACAAGCTGTACCTTTACAGCAATTGACAATCAGAATTCAAATTCTACCATCTGCTATGCTGGGATTTGAACCAAGGTTCCCAGAGAATTCCCCAGCTCTCTGGGTTACTAGCCCAGTAACTTTACCTCTAAACCATTGCCTCCCCTATATCTGGAAAGTGCTGATGAAGAGACCTTGGTGGATCACAGCAGTGCACACTGTTGCCACTGTGTGCAGCTGGTGGAGGGAGTGAACGTTTCAGGAGATGGATGGCATGCCACGTGGCCTGCTCTGTCTTGGATAGCATTGAGCTTCTTGAGTGTTGTTGGTGCTGCACTCATCCAGGCAAAAAGAGAGTAATGCATCACACTCCTGACAAGCACCAGTTGGGAAACATTTAGGAGACAGTGATTATTGTTTCGTAAGGTTTAGGATGATGGTATAAAAGGACAATGTAAAATCTTGAGCAAGAATAATTAACTGGGGGAGAGCTGACTTCAATGAGGCAAGAATGGAACTAGACTACAACTAAAGGTTGGCGGGAAAAACTGTAGCTGAGCAATGGGCTACCTTCAAAGAGTAAATGGTTCGGGCACAATCAAAGAATGTTCCCTCAAATGGGAGAGATAGGGTAAACAAATCCAGAGCTCCTTGGATGGAAAAGGAGATAAAAACTAAGATAAAGAAGAAAAAATGTGCTTATGACAGGTGTCAGGTAGAAAATACAACTGAGAACCAAGAGAAGTATAGAAGGTTCGGGGTGGTGATGGGGGGGGGGGGTTGGGGGGTGAAAAAACAAATAAGAGAAGCAAAGAGGGATCATGAGAAAAGACTGACAACCAACATTAAGGGGAATCCAAAAGTCTTCTATCAGCACATAAATAGCAAGAGGGTGGTGAAAGGAGGTGTAGGGCCAATTAGGGAAAGTGGATTTACACATGGAAGCAGGGGGCATAGCTTAGGCGTTAAATGAATATTTTGCATTTGTATTTACCAAGGAAGCAGACGCCACTGAGTCGAAGGGTCATGAGGACTCGAAACGTCAACTCTTTTCTTCTCCGCCGATGCTGCCAGACCTGCTGAGTTTTTCCAGGTAATTCTGTTTTTGCCACTGAGGCCAGGTTGGCAGAGGAGAAAACTCTGTCACTAGAAGTATTCAAAATTGCCAAGAAGAAAGTGTTGAATAAACTATAGGTACTTAAAGTTAACAAGGCACCAGGACCTCATGAGATGCTTCCAAGGATATTGAAGGAAGTAAGAGTGGAAATTGCAGGGGCATTTGTCATTAATGTTTAGCCTTCTTTAGACTCAAGGGAGGTGCCAGAGGACTGGAGAATTGCAAACATTATGTTCTTTTTCAAAAAAGGTTGTAAGGATAAGCCCAGCAATTACAGACCAGTCAGTTTAGTTTCAGTGGTGGGAAAGCTTCTAGAAACAATTATTCGGGATAGAATTTGTAGTCACATGGAAAAATTTAGGTTGATTAGGAAGAGCCAGCATGGATTTCTAAAAGGGGAAATCATGTTTAACTAACTTGCTACAGCTTTTTGAAGAGGTACCAGAGAGGGTCTATGAGGGTAATGCTGTAGATGTGGACTTTCAAAAACCATTTGATACCGTGTCATACAACAGACTTGTGAGAAAAGTTATAGCTCATGGAATAAAAGGGACAGTAGCAACATGGGTACAAAATTGGCTGAGTAATAGTAAACAGAGAGTAATGGTCAATGGATACTTTTCAAGCTGGTGGAAGGTTTGAAGTGGTTTCCTGATATATAGTAATAACTTAGATCTTGGTATGCAGGGCACAATTTCAAAGTATGCGGATGATATGAAACTTGGAAGCATTGTTAACTGTGAGGAGGACAGTATAGAACTTCAAGAGGACTGAGACAAGTTGGTGGAGTGAACAGGTAGGTGGCAGATGATGTTCAATGTGGAGAAGTGTGAGGTGATTCATTTTGGTAGGAAGATCATTGAGAGACAATATAAAATAAAGGGTCCAATTTTTAAGGGGGTGCAGGAGCAGAGGGATTTGGGTGTATATGTGTATAGACCATTGAAGCTGGCAGTAGAGGTGGATAGAGCAGTTAATAAAGCATACAGTATCTTGGGCTTTATTAGTAGGGGCATAGAGTACAAGAGCAGGGAGGTTATGCTGAGTTTATATGAGACACTGGTTAGAAATCAGCAGGACTATTGAGTGCAGTTCTAGGCACTGAACTATAGGAAGGATGTGAACGCATTGGAGGGTATGCAGAATAGGTTTACAAGAACAGTTCCAAGAATGAGAAACTTCAGATATGAAGATAGATTGGAGAGCTTGGGACTGTTCTCCTTGCAGAGGAGAAGGCTAAGAGATTTGAAAGAGGTGTTCAAAATCATGAGTAGATAGGGAGAAACTATTCCTACTCGTAAAAGGATTGAGAACAAGATGACACAGATTTAAAGTGATTTGTAAAAGAAGCAAATCTCATGTGGGAAAAAACTTTTTTACACAGTGAGTGGTTCGAGCCTGGATTGTTCTGCCTGGAATTGTGGTGGAGGTAGGTTCAAATAAGGCATTCAAGATGGCTTTGGATGATTATTTGAATAGAAACAATGTGCAAGGGTACAGGGAAGAGCCAGAAGAATGGCACAAAGTCATAATGTTAATTTGGAGAGCCAGTGCAGACACGATGGGCCAGATGGCCTCCTTCTGCGTCGTAACAGTTCTGTGTTTCTGTAATTCTGCAATTTGTGCCTTGTAGGTAGTGGGCAGTCTTTGGGGAGTCAAGATGTGAATTACTCACTGCAGAACTCCCAGTCTCTGACCTGATCTTGGCTCCACATTATTTATATGGCTGGTCCAGTTAAGGCCCTGATCAGTGGTAGCCCCAAGAAAGTTGATGATAGGGGATTCAGCACAAGTAATGTTGGTGAATGTCAAGGGGGGGTGGTGGTTAGATTCTCTCTTGTTGGAGATGGTCATTGTCTGGCACTTGGGTGGCATGAATGTTACTTGCCACTTATCAGCCCAAGCCTGAATGTTGTCCCAGTATTTCAGGGCCTCAGGGTTTGGTTCAAACATGGGAAAAGAGCTGAACTCCAGAGGCGGGCTAAGAGTGACTGGCCATGACATCAAGGCCGCATTTGACCGAGTGTAGCATCAAGGAGCCCTTGCAAAACTAGAGCCAATGTGGATCGGGGGAAAACTCTCCACTGGTTGGAGTCATACCTCGCACAAAGGAAGATGATGGTGGTTGTTGGAGGTCAGTCATTTCAGCTCCAGGACATCACTGCAGGAGATCCTCAGGGTAGTGTCCTAGGCCTAACCATCTTCAGCTGCTTCATCAATGGCCTTCCTTTCATCATAAGGTCAGAAGTGGGGATGTTCGCTGATGATTGCAAATGTTCAGCACCACTCGCAGCTCCTCAGATACTGAAGCAGTCCATGTCCAAATGCAGCAAGACCTGGACAATATCCAGGCTTGGGCTGACAAGTGGCAAGTAACAATTGCGCCACCAAAGTGCCAAGCAATGCCCATCACTAACAAGAGAGAATCTAACCATTACCCCTTGACATTCAATGCCATTACCATCACTGAATTCCCACGTTGCCAACATCCAGGGGGCTTCCATTGACCAGAGACAGAACTGGACTGGCCATGGCTCCAAGACCAGATCAGAGGCTAGAAATCCTGCAATGAGTAACTCGGAAAGTTCCTCTCCAAGCCATTCAGCATCCTGACTTGGAAATATGTCACCATTCCATCACTGTTGCTGGGCCAAAAACCTGGATCTCCCTCCCTAACAGCGCTGTGGGTATACCTACACCACATTGACTGCAGGGATTCAAGAAGGCAGCTCACCACCACCTTCTCAAGGGCAATTAGGGATGGGCAATAAATGTTGGCCCAGTCAGCAATGCCCAGATCCCATGAATAAATAAAAAAAATGGCTTTAAGAGTTCCCTTGCAGCAGCCACAATGATTCATCAACAGAAAAGTCTTACACTCTCAATGTGCAGCTTATCTGCAAACCACCAGATGCAAATTACACAGGTGTGAACGAGATACCCTGGGAGCTTGCATGACTCCCACCCCTCGAGTCATTCGTAGGTACCATTGATCTTTGATATCGGTAGAAAAAGGGATGAGGTCCTACAGGCTGAGCTCAGAGAGTTAGGAAAGGGATTAGCAAACAGGACCTCATAAGTAATAATCCCTGGATTACTGCCAAGGCCACGTGCTGGTGAGTATGGAAATAGGGGAATACGCCAGATGAATGTATGGCTGGCGAGATGGTGCTGGAGGGAGGGATTCAAATTTCTGGGGCATTGCGATCAGTTCTGGGGAGGATGAGATCTGTACAAGCCAGACAGTCCATATTTGAATAGGACCAGGATGAATGTCCTTGCAGGGAGATTTGCTAGTGTTGTTGGGGAGGGTTTAAACTAGATTAGCATGGGGATGGGAACCTGAGGGCAGATTCAGTTAAGACAAATGCAGAGCGGGGAGTGGGAGATAGAAAATTAGTGGGTGGCTCTGAAAGACAGAAGAAGCAAAGGTTAAAAAGTGTATAGCACAGGAATTGGGCAATGTTGAGAGGTATTTATTTAAATGCAAAAGATATAGCAAACAAAGCCAATGAGCTGAGGGCACAGATAGACGCATGGCAGCATGATATCATCGCTATAATGGAAACTTAGCTTAAAGAGGGACAAAAATGGCAGCTCAACAACGCTGGATATAGTTTTCAGGCAGGATAGAGAGGGGGCTAAAAAAGGTGGGTGTGTAGCTGTATTGGTTAATGAATCAATTACAGCTGTGAGGTGGGATGATGTACTAAATGGATTATCAAATGAGGCTACATGGGTTGAGTTTAGGAATAAAAAGGGGGCAGCCACATGACTGGGGGTGTTCTATAGACCCCCAAATAGTGAGAGGGAGATAGAAGAGCAAATATGTAGGCAAATTTCTGAGTGCAAAAACAAAAGGGCTGTAATAGTTGGGGACTCAACTACCCTAATATCAACTGAGATACAAACAGTGTAATAGGCACAGAGGGCACAAATCACTGAACTGCATTCAAGAAAACTTTTTTAGTCAGCACATAACAGGCCCAATAAGAGGGAGTACAATTCTAGATTTAGTCTTAGGAAATGAAGCTGGGCAAGTGGATGAGGTAGCAGTGTGTGACTATTTTGGAGATAGTAACCGTAATAGCGATTTAGTATAATTATGGAAAAGGATAAAGATAGAATAGGAGTAAAAGTTCTAAATTGGGGAAAAACAAATTTTATGAAGCTGAGATGTGATCTGGTGAAAGTGGACTTGTTACAGCTACTTGAAGGGAAATCAGTGACAAACCAGTCAGAGGCATTCAAGAGTGTGATTCCACGGGCACTGTGTAGACATGTCCCCACATAGAAAAAGGGTGATACTGCCAAATCTAGAGCCTCTGGTTATTTAGAATCATACAGGTTAAGATAAGGCTGAAAAAGAAAGCTTAGGACAGTCACAAAAATCTTAATACTGCAGAAAGCATAGAGGAGTGTAAAAAGTACAGGGGTGTAGTAAAAAGGGAAATTGGGAAAGCAAAGAGACAATATGAAAAAATGTTGGCAGGTAAAATCAAAGAAAACCCAAAGATGTTTAACTAGTACATTAAGAGTAAGACGATGACTAAGGAAAGAGTAGGGTCTATCAGATGCATATGGTAACTTATGGTGTGCATATGGTGCGCTGATGCTGAAGATGTGGGCAGAGTTCTTAATGAATACTTTGTCTCTGTCTTCATTAAGAAGAGAGATGATGCAGACATTCTAGTTAAGGAGGAGGAGTATGAAATATTAGATACAATAAACATAGTGAGAGAGGGAGTACTGGAGGGACTGACATCCTTGAAGGTGGATAAGTCACCAGGGCCGGATGGATTGTATTCCAGGCTGTTAAATGAGGCCAGGGATGAAACAGTGGATGCTCTGAAGACCACTTTCCAATCCTCACTAGATACAAGTGAGGTACCGAAGGATTGGAGGTCTGCAAATGTTGTAGCATTATTTAAAAAGGGTGCGAGAGATAGATCAAATAATTACAGGCTAGTTAGCCTGACTTCGGTGTTGGGCAAATTATTAGAATCAATTTTGAGAGACAGGATAAACTGTCATTTAAAAAGGAATGGATTAATCAGGGATAGTCAGCATGGTTTACTTAGGGGGAGGTCATGTCTTGCTAATTTAATCGAATTTTTTGAGAAAGTAACAAGGAAGTTCGATGAGGGTAGCACAGTGTGTTGTCTACATGGATTTTACTAAGGCATTTGACAAGGTACCACATGGCAGACTGCTTAGAAAAGTAAAAGCCCATGGGATATAGGGGAATGTGGTAAATTCGAATCAAAATTGGCTCAGTGACAGCAAACAAAAGGTAATGGTTGATGGACGTTTTTGCGAATGGAAAGTGGTTTCCACTGGCATTTCACAGGGCTCAGTGTTGGGGCCTTTGCACAACTGAGAAATTTGCAGATGACACAAAAATTAGCCGTGTAGTTGATAGTGAAAAAGATAACTGTTGTCTCCAGAATAATATCAATGGTTTGATTGAGTGGGCGGAAAAGTGGCCAATGGAATTCAATTCAAAGAATGAGGTAAAGCATTTGGGGAGGGTAAACAAAGCTAGGGAATAGACAATAAATGGGAGGGTACTGGGAGGGGTAGAAGAAGTGAAAGACCTTGGTGTGCATGCCTACCTGCTCTTGAATGTGGCAGAACATGTGGATAAGGTGGTAAAGAAAGCATATGGAATTTTTTCCTTTATTGGACGAGGTACAGAATACAAAAGCAAGGATGTAATGATGGAACTGTATAAAAAACTGGTTTGGCCACAGGTGGAATTTTGTGTACAGTTCTGATCTCCACATATAGGAAGGACATAATTACTCTGGAGACAGAACAGAGGAGGTTTACAAGAATGATGCCAGGGTTTGAAAAATGCAGCTTTGAGGAAAGATTGGATACATTGGGGTTGTTTTCCTTGGAACTGAGGAGGCTGAGGGGTGACATTATTGAGATGTACAAGATTATGAGGGGCCTAGCTAGACTAGACAGGGATGCTCTGTTTCCCCTATCAGAGAGGTCAATTACCAAGGGGCACAGGTTTAAGGTGATTAGTAGAAGGATTAGAAGGGACATATGGAAAAACTTCATTATCCAGAGGGTGGTGGGTATATAGAATTCACTGCCTGGTTTGGTGGTGGAAGCAGAAACCCTTAACTCATTTGAAAGGCACCTGGATCTGCACCTGAAGTGCTGTAACCTTCAAGGCTATGGACCAGGTGCTGGAAGTTGGGACTAGATTGGGCAGCTAGATTTTTATTTTTTATTTTTTGGCTGTTGCAGACATGATGGGCTGAATGGCCTTTCTGTGCCGTATCTTTTCTATGGTTCTCTTGTTCTATTGATTGCACTGTTGATGATTCATTTCATCACTTTTCTGATGATCAAGAGTAGACTGATGGGGTGGTAATTGGCCGGGTTGGATTTGTCCTGCTTTCTGCGTACAGTACATACCTGGGCAATTTTCCACATAGCCGTGTGGATACCAGTGTTGTAGCTGTACTGGAACAGCTTGGCGAGGGACACGGCAAGTTCTGGAGCACAAGTCTTTAGTACTATTGTTGGAATATCGTCAGAGGCCTTAGACTTTGCAGTATTCAGTGCCTTCGGCCATTTCTTGATATCATGTGGAGTGAATTGAACTGGCTGACGACTGGCATCTGTGATGCTGGGGACCTCTGGAAGATGCCAAGATGTATCATCCACTTGGCACTTCTGGCTGAAGATTGTTGCAAATTCTTTAGCGTTATCTTTTGCACTGATGTGCTGGGCTCCTCCTTCGTTGAGGATGGGGATATTTGTGGAGTCTCCTCCTCCAGTGAATTATTTAATTGTCCACCACCATTCATGACTGGATGTGGCAGGACTGCAGAGCTTAGATCTGATCCATTGGTTGTGGAATCGCTTAGCTCTGTCTATCACTTGCTGCTTATGCCCTTTGGCACGCAAGTAGTCCTATGTTGTAGCTTCACCAGATTGACAGCTCATTTTTAGCTTTGCCTGCTGCCACTCCTGGCATGCCCTCCTGCATTCTTCATTGAACCTTGGCTTGGTGGTAATGGTAGAGTGGGGGATATGCTGGGCCATGAGGTTACAGATTATGACTGAGTACAATTCTGCTGCTGCTAATGGCCCACATTGTCTCATGGATGCCCAGTCTTGAGTTGCTAGATCTGCTTGAAATTGTGGTAAGCAGCAGGAGGTTTCCTTGCCTATGTTTGACCTGACGCATGGGGTCTGGAGTTAAGGGCTTCCAGGGCAACTCCCTCCTGACTGCATATTACTGTGCCACTCTGCTGGGTCTGACCTGCCGGTGGGACAGATCATAGCCAATGATGGTGATGGTGCTGTCTGGAACATATTCTTTATGCTATCATTCTGTGAGGATGACTATGTCAGGCTGTTGCTTGACTAGTCTTTGAGACAGCACTCCCAATTTTGGTTAAACCTCTCAGATGCTTGTAAGGACAACTTTGCAGGGTTGACAGGGCTGAGTTTGTTGTTGTCGTTTCTGGTGCCGAGCTCGATGCCTGGTGCTCCATCTAGTTTTCTTCCTTTTTATTGACTTTTTAGCAATTTAACACAACTGAGTGTCTTGCTAGGCCCTTTCAGAGGGCATTTAAGAGTCAACCGCATTGCTTGGATTTGGAGTCACGTGTGAGCCAAACCAGGTGAGGATGACAGGTTTCCTTCCCTAAAAGGCATTCATGAATCAGATGGTTTTTTATAACAATCAACAATGGTTTGATGATCATCATTAAACTTTTAATCCCAGATTTTTAATTAACTTAAATTCCACCATCTGCCATGGTCGGATGTGAACTTGGGTCCTAGAGCATTACCCTAGGTCTCTGAATTACTAGCCTAGTGACAACACCACTACACCACCCACCCCCAATCATGTGTCTCTGCCATCCCTTCCATCCTGTGCTCCAGTCAGACACCAGCCACCTCCCGCATCCTCCCAGCCAAGTGTGCCCCTTCTATCCCTCTTCTTCCCTTCCTGTTGGTCTTGCCTGAGCAACCCTGGCATAGAGTCAGAGTAGCGGTGAGCACATTACAATAAGAGTAGGTGACCACTGCTAGCACATACCTCGAAGTCACGAGTGAAGTGCAGTTCACCAGTTGCATGGCAGTTACACCCGGTTGTGGTTCATGACAGTTTAATAGTCACCGGCATGGCCAATACATTTGGAGTGGGGGCGTGATTCCAACAAACTGGGTTTTTAATGAGCATTCATGAGTTCCAAAGGCATGCATATCCAGTTCCCAGCATGGCACAACGGGCAACCCATCTCGCCATGAAAGTCGAGAGTGGAAAATTGCGATCTGTTTTCACGCCAGCGAGAAACTAACTTTTGGCCACACTGCAAATTTTCCGGTCCTGCCTGTTACCATGCCCCCTGCTGGCAGGGCCAGAAAATTCTGCCTTCTATATCTGGTGCCACTCCTGGCATGCCCTCCTGCACTTTTCATTGAACCAGGGTGATCCCTTGGCTTGGTGGTAATGGTAGAATGAGGGGTATGCTGGGCTGTGAGGTTATAGATTGTGACTGAATACAATTCTGCTGCTGCTGATGGCCCACAGCGCCTCATGGGTGCCCAGTCCTGAGTTGCTAGATTTGTTTGAAATTGTGGTAATCAGCAAGAGGTTTCCTTGCCTATGTTCAACCTGACGCATAGGGTCTGGAGTGGTGGGCCCATATGATGTTGATGTATGGGATTCTGTTATGGTAATGCGATTGAATGTCAAGGGGAAGTTGTTAATCTTTCTCTTTTTGGAGATTCTCATTGCCTGACATTTGTATAGCATAAATATTACTTGCCACTTATGAGTCCAAACCTGAATGTGACCCAGTCTTGCTGTATGTGGCATGAACATCTTCATTATCTGAGGAGATATGGGTCGAATTAAATGCTGTGCAATCATCAGAGAACGGTTCTACTTATATAACATAATTTAAAAAAACACTTGAAAAACTTAGCAGGTCTGTCAGCATCTGTGGAGAGAGAAACAGAGTTAATGTTTGAGTCCCTATGACTTTTCTTCAGCGCAGTCCTACTTATGATGGGTGTAAGATCATTGCTGAAGTAGTTGAAGATTGTTGGGCATAGGACATTGTCATGAGGAAGAAATGTGCCAGACATGAACAGCCACAGCCTTCTTTCTTTGTGCCAAGTCTGATTCCATCCAGTGAAGCGTTTTCTCTCTGATCTCCATTAACTTCAGTTTTTCTAGGGCTGCTTGGTGCTAAATTTGATGAAATGATGCTTTAAAGTCAAGGTGCCATTTTTACCTCACCTCTGGAACTTAGCTCTTGGGCACATTTGGTCTAAGACAATAATGGTGTCTGAAACTCAGTGGTCCTAGAAGAGCCCAAACTGAGTATTGATGAACAGCTCATTGGTGAGCAAGGCTTACTTGATAGCACTGTTGATGACTCATTCCATCACTTTGCTGATGATTGAGAGTAGGCTGCTAGAAAACTAAATAGCTGGATTGGATTGCCCTGCTTTTTGTGGCCATGGCACAACTGGGCAATTTTCCACATTGTTGCATAGAGAGCAGTGTTGTAACTGTACTGGAACAGATTGGCTAGTGACACTACCAATTATAGAGCACAGTTTTTCAGTACTACAGTTGGAATGTTGTCAGGATCCACAGCCTTTGTTAGGTGCATCTCCATCTGCAATTTCTTGATATCAAATGGAATGATTAAAATCATAGAGTGGTAGCTGTGATGTTAGGGTCTCCAGGAGGAAATCAAGAATTACCATCTGTTTAGCTTTTTGCCTGTTGACATGGGTAGAGGAGAAGGAAGTGTTGAACTAAATGGGGGCGGGGAGTGGGTTTGGGGAATTTTAATGCTACAACAGCAAGAAGGTTTTGCATTCTACAAGAATACAACAACACAAGAGAAAGAAACAGGAGCAGACTATACGGCCCATCAAGCCTGCTCATCCATTCAGTACAATCATGGCTAATCTTGGGCTTCATCTCCATTTCCCCACTTGCTCCCCATACCCCTTGATTGCCTGTGAGACAAAAAATCTGTTTAACCCAGCCTTAATTAATCCACAATGGAGTACCTACAACTGTCTGGGGTAGAGAATTCCAAAGAATCACAACCTTTTCAGTGAAGAAACCTTTCCTCACCAGTACCCTAAATGATCGACCCCTTATCCTGAGACTGTGCCCACTCATTTTAGATTCCCCACCCTGGGAAACAAACTCTCAATTTCTACCTTGTCAAACTCTTTCAGAATCTCATATGTTTCAATGAGATCACCTCTAATTCTTTTAAATTCCAGAGAATATAGGCCCAATTTACTCAGCCTCTTGTCGTAGGGCAATACTCTCATCCGAAGGATCAATCTGGTAAACCTTTGCTGTATTGCCTCCAATTCAAGTATATCCTCCCTTAAATATGGAGACCAAAACTGCACACAGTATTCCAGGAGTGATCTCACCAAAGCTCTGTGCAATTGTAGCAAGACTTCTTTATTCCTGTACTCTTATTCCCTTGCAATATGCTATTTGCCTTCCTAATTGCTTACTGTACTTGCATGTTAACTTTCTGAGTTCTTTGTATGATGACACCCACATCTCCCTAAACATCAACATTTATAAGTTTCACAGGTTTAAAAAAAAAAATTCAGTTTTTCTATTCTTTTGACCAACATGACTAACCTCATAATTCCCCATATTACACTCCATTTGCCACCTTGCTGTCCACTTACTTAACCTGTCTCTATTTCTTTGAACCCTCTCTGTGTCGTCCTCATAGCTTACATTTCCACCTGGCTTAATATCATCAGCATTCTTAGACACATTACTCTGTCTCTTTGTCTAAGTCATTAATAAAGATTATAAATAACTGAGGCCCCATTTAGTGGTGCTCCACTAGTCACAGCTTGGCAACGTGAAACTGTCCCATTTATGCCTACTCTTTGCTTCCTGTTTGTTAAGCAATCCTCTATCCATGCCGATATATCACTCCCAACCACATGAGACCTTATCTTGCCTATTCACTTTTTGTGTGCAACCTTATCAAATGCCTTTTGGAAATCCAGGTATACTACATCTCCTGGTTCCCCTTTATCTACCCTATTGGTTACATCCTCAAAAAACTCTAATAAATGTGTCAAATATGATTTTCCTTTCGCAAAACTATGTTGACTTTGTCTACGTGCATTGTCAAGATTTCCTTAATAAGAAATTCCAGCATTTTCCCGATGACTGTTGTCAGGCTAATTAGCTTGTAGTTCCTTGTTCTCTATCCCCCTTCTTTCTTGAATTGTAATGTTACATTTTCTAACTTCCAGACTGCTTTGACTGGGTTCCAGAATCTGGGTTCTTTGGAAAAATCATAGCTGGAGATTCCACTATCTCTGTAACTACCTTTTTTAGAACCCTCGGGTGTAAGCCATCAGGTCCTGGGATTTGTCAGATTCTAGTCCTATCAGTTAGTCAGTTGGTCCTTTAACTTAGCTCCTGCTATGGGAGACGGTGGCATAGTGGTATTGCCACGAGACCAGAAACCCAGGGTAACACTTTGGAGACCCACCACCATGGCAGATGGCAGAATTTGAATTCAATAAGTACCTGGAAGTAAAAGTCTAATGATGACCATTGTCAATTCTTATAGAAATCCATCTGGTTCACTAATGTCCTTTCGGGAAGAATATCTGCTGTCATTACCTGGCCTGGCCTACATATAACTCCAGACCCACAACAATGTGGTTGACTCTTAAATGACCTCCGAAATGGCCTAGCAAGTCAGTCAGTTGCACCAAACCACTAAAAACAAGTCAAAATTGAATGAACAATGTAGGTATACCTATACCAAATGGACTGCAGTAGGTCAAGAAGGCAGTTCACCACCACCTTCCTGTGGGCAATAAATGCGGGCCTCACCAACGATGCCCACATCCCATGAATGAATAAAAAGATAATTATCTTAATTTACTCACTCTTTTCAGCAGCTCGGGCAACATTTTCACCCTCATCAGGAGGGAAGTGTGGGAACGGGCACGAGCAGGCGGGCTTCCAATCGGCACCCCCGGTCGGGGGCCCACCACCATTTTATGTGGGCGGACCAATTAAGGCACACCCAGTGTGACATGTGCCAGGAAGCACTATGCGCTCCCTGTGCGGGTGGGTGGGGAGTGTGGGGAGATTCCCTCAGCCGGGAGTGCACTCTTTTGCACATGCGCACGAAAGAGCACACAGATCTCCCTGAGGCAAAGTGCTGCTTCAGGGAGATTGGATCCGATTTAAAACTTTGAATAATGATTAGAAAAAAAATTCCCTGCCATGTCCCCTCATGTCACACTGTCACATGTGTTGGGATATGTCCATAACTTTTATTGTAAAATATTCTGCATTTTTAAAATCAGTCATGAAACCTCATCCCGCCCGTGGATGAGGTTTCATGTTTTTCACAAGCCCGCCTGGGCTCCCAGCCTGCCTGCCAACCTTAAGGTTGGACTGGCATGTCCATTAATGAGTTCAATTGGTTTTATAATAGTTTTAATAGGTTATTGACAGGTCGGCAGGTACGCATCCGAGTCAGATGTGCGCCTGCCGAACTGACAATCTAAATGACGCGGGCTGACATCGGGATGGACACCCAACATCACCCCGTGTCATTTTATGCATTGGCGAGCTGGTCCCTCCCCTGCTCGCCGACTGGAAGATGCTGGCCTAGGTTACTCTTTATTTCTGGTATTCAACTATATCTTCCACTGTGAAGACAGACACAAAATATTTATTCATTAGTTCTGCCATTTCCTCATTCCCTATAATAATGTCCCCTGCCTCTGCTTCTAAGGGGCTGGTGTTTACTTTAGCTACTCTCTTCCTTTTTAGAAAAGTGTAAAAGCTCTAATAGCCTTTTTTCCTATTCCTGGCAATATTGCTCTCATATACTATTTTTTTCCATTTTAGTCAACTTTTTGGTGGTCCTTTGCTGATTTAAAAAAAGACTCCCAATCCTCGGACTTGTTACTATTATTTGCAACCCTATCAGCCTCTTCTTTTAATCGAATATTATCCTGAACTCCCTGGGTAAGCCATGGATGAATCTTTCTTGCGGAGGTTTTGTTTTCCGATGGAATGTATTTTGTAGAACATTATGAATTGTTTCCTTAAATGTTTCCACTGTTTATTTATAGCCTTACCTTTTAATCTATTTATTCAATAACCTTAGACAGTTCTCCCCTCATATCTATGTAACTGGCTTTGTTTAAGTTTAAAATTCCAGTTTGTGATCGGCATATGTCATTTTCAAATTGAACATGGAATTTAACTGTATTATGATCACTAGGTTCCAGCAGATCCTTTACTTGAGATTATGAATTAACCCTGTCCCATTATACAATCATAGGTCAAAAATAACTTTATACCTAGTTGGTCCCACAATGTATTGCTCCAGGAAATTGTCACAAAAACATCTATAGGATTGTTCCATAAATGTTTCCTCTTCTAGTTAATTATTAAATAGGGGAGGAAAACTTTTTCTGAAGTAGTCAACAAGCTCCACATTAACTGATACTGACAGCTTCCTCATGAGCAAGGATTATTGCAGTTATGTGGCAGTCCTTGCTCCTAGACATTCCAGGATTAGAGCTTATACCACTAAACAAGAACAGACTTTTGAGAAGCTGTTTTCTACAGGTAAGGTTCACCCATCACCATTTTCTTTATTGGACAGAATTCAGCATTTTCAGGCATGCCCTGTCCTTAGAAGGCAATGTTTATTCTTCTGTATCATCCCTAGAGTGTTGAATTTCAATTTCCTTTCCTATTACCACTGTAGCAAAACTCTCCAACTCTCCATCCTACAATATCAGTTCTAGGCGGGCCCAGAATGGGAGCTAATAATGTAAAAATAGGAAGAAGGAGACACTGACAAACACCAATTACTATTCATATAAGGTTTAGGCTTTTGTCGTAATTCTAATGATCTTTTTGCTCCCTAAATTTTCCTGACAGAAAAGTTGTTGATAAGTTTATATTTAGATAGTTAATAAATAGAGGTTGACTAAAAGCATGCACATATAACATTTAAACATTACAAATTATTTTTTTCAATACATCAAATGTGAGGGGAAAGGGCTTGTGAGTAGGGACATGGCAGATTAAATGGTTCACTGGACAACCGTCTGGTCACACAGTCAGGCATTATTCTGTTTGGTTTAAGCAGAACTCAGCTGTTATGACTAGTTGCAGTTGAAGTTCAAACTGCAGTCTTAAAAGACTCTGGATCAAGTGATAAAGAAGAAATTCAAGTAGTTCTATGTGTCAGGTAAAGATCTATAAATTGTGAGATTGGGATGGGGAGGCAGAAATAACAGTCTAGCTAAGTAAAATAAAGAATAATCAAACAAGACTGTTATCTTATCCTGATTGGTTTCCAATTCAGTCAAAACGTTTGAGCTGCAATTGAACCTAAAGTAACAAGGTTAAGGTGGCATCATAAAAAATGACTAAAAAGACTTAATTCACATTTTCATCCTCTGCCCGAGCATGAAGCAATATTCAAAGTTTAACTTACTAGTTAATGCCATATATACTTGTAGTAGATGTCCAATCTAATCTTGCTAATTGGCTTCTTTCCAAGTTGTTGGTTTTGAGTTCTTTAAGTATTTACTCATGTCTCACACAGTTTACATATGGGATCAGTGTTGTTGCTTTTCTGAGTGTTCTATCTTTTTATGGCATAGTAAGCAGAACAATGTCTCAAATATCTTACTGCAAATCCCTAGCATAGTCTTTGAAGACTTTTACTCAACTATTCTGGTCATGTATTCTGGGATTCTTATGGGAGTCAAATAATTAAATATGCATATTCTCAAATTGTGGACTACTACTCCACGTTGCTGCTTCATTTCTGTTAAATCCTCAGTAATTAGAGCTGTGCTGAATTACAATGGCAGCACCATTACACTGGGGAAGAATGCTAGCGAAAACACTCAAAGGAAATTTAAAAGGTACAGCATTATTTCATTATTCCCCTGGCTTCTTCATTTGCAAACTTATGTCTACAGAAAAAGTCCAAACATTGCAAGGTCTCAACCAGTCCAAAAAAAATTCAAATCATATTGGGAATCATGGATATAAAAATAGGACAGCAAACATGAAGCACTTGCGAAACTAATATAAAAAATGTTATGATCCCCTTGGAAACTGATAACTTTTTAAAAAAATTTGAATTTGCAATGACCCACTTAAATGAATTGCATGACAAGAGTTCAAATTTTAAGACTTTTACTGTAACAAGCAAACTAAAATAAACTAAACATTACTTGACAGGCAATTAATACTCTAAACTACAGAAAAGATAGCCATTTTTAATGTATTAACATAACTGATAACCCCATGCCGCATATTTACTTTGCAGCACACTTTCCACAGAATTGTACTCTTTACAGGAAACAGTCTAAAATCACTCCCAGCTTCCAAGGGGTTCATTTCTCCCTGTTTCACCAAGCCATAAGTACAGCAACTGTTGAAGGTCCTTTCCCTCAGTCCTCGGAGAATTCCCGAATGAACTTTCAGCAGTAAGGTCCACACTGGTGATTTCGTCTCTCACCCTCATCAGGGCAAATCTTCCAGTGTTCTTAAATCACTACTGATTCCTTCTTTTCGACCAGTGGACAAGCTTTCCACAATATTCTGGCTTCTAGCTGACAGAGGAAACAGCCTTTTTCCTTCTGCAGACCACAGCAACTGCTGTTCTTTGACTCCCTCTCTCTGTCCAGGGATTTTCAATCAGACTGCCTGGGAGCAGGCAAAACAGTTGCTTCTCCCTTTGTGTTCAGGTGTGAAATATGCTACCTGGGTTGATTAAGTCTTAACCTGGGCCTCCTGTCCTGGTGGTAACCAGGCCTGCTGCTGGGCAGAACTAGCAGGATGTTACATGTCCCTTATCATTATGTCATATTACTTTAAATTTAAAGATACCATCCAAAACATAACCATATTATAAAAACCTTGCTTTCATAGCAAGCCATATGGAAAAGGAGAGTTCATAAGATGGAGAGTGACATAGTGATAATTTATGAAAAATATTTTTCAGAAAAATGAAATAAATTGAAGAAATGTGAACACAGGATATATTTTAGATAACTTATTTTTTGAAGATGTTTTTAAAATTGCAATTTAGTTACTCATTGTTTTCCTCACTTTGTTTTTATTTTGTGACCATTTGCCTGGAGACTTGGGTAGGGATTTCAGGAATAACCAATTGAAAGAGTAAATTATTTTCTTTAGCTTTTCAAGCAAGCTTGTTGTCCTCTGACATTATCCAGCACGATTTTAGCATGCAAACATTTATAATACATGAGTTAACAATTCAGCCAGGACAGGAGAGGGATCAATTTCAAACAAAGCTATTAAGCGTTCAAATTATCATGCCCAGTAAAGGCATGTCATATTCATAACTTTAAGCATGATCTGTATTCAGTACAGAATTTTCTGGAATCATCTTTTCTTTTTAAAAATGGACATTAAAAGACTGATAAGATGGCTGTCAAAGGTCAGATGACTTGCAATGTCTGCATAGACTCATAAGTATTTCAAGTTTCTGGAAAGTTCCTAATTGAATGACCATAGCAAGACAAAGCCATTTTTGGAATTTATACCTCTTATTGGTTGTGGACTTACCCAAAACTCAAAATCTATGGACTCTTAGATCCACTGTCTCTGAGTTCAATACTTAATAAAAGAGAGCTGTAGAAACCAGTTAGTCATAAGTGGATGTGGATAGCCACCATCTACCTCCCATTGTGTAGCAATGGCTTCAAACTTCAAATCATTCTGAGTGGAAAAAATAAGTATTGGTCATGTGATCACCTGATTGAAATTGTTTTCATATAACAAATCTTATTACATCAAGAGCAAGGGAGAAACCAGTCAATCTGCAAACCACACAGCAAGAAGAAGCAGCTAAAATGACAGCAATGTCTATGCCTTAAAATGGGAGACTATGACGACCTATTCCTTTTCAAGTCCACCAGTAAAGAACATTTACCTCCTTATAAGAAGACTACAAATTCACTGGGTCTGCAATACGTGCATTTTCCTAAGGTGAACCAAACACACAATGAACTATTCTTTTGTTTATGACTTGTAAGAATAAACTATTTTCCTTAACTGCATTTTTCTTGTGTGTGTGTGTACTTGAGTGCCAGGTGAATGACATAGCATTAGACTTTTGGGGTGAATGCTTGACTAAATAATGTTCTTTATTTAAACCCATAAAAGCTTGCTGCTGGTTATTAAAATTGATCATGCACTCAGGTTAAGAAGCATACACATCTTCCTTTTCAAAAACACACTGAGTACAGGCAGTAAGGGAAGGGATTTGGAATTTCAGTTCTCTCTCAGCCTTGTCCGTAGTAATATACTGTTAATTCACAAAGAAACTGGACACTTTTTGGCCGGTGCCCAGCCAATTCACTCTGTCATGTTTTCATAATGATATAAAGGCATCACTCACTCTAAGGGATTGGGTAAACACATTGTGGTTTATTCATTAAGGCCAGGCACATGTGAACAAATATACATGGATATAAAGCTTGAAGACATCAGAGCTGCAGTGCGGTGTGTGCTCTGCTGAAAGCAAAAGTGAAACTAAAACTAGATTGTATGATACGCTCCCTTTCTAGAGATTTCATGCTGCAATCCCTTAAAGGCATATTACAACACACTCCACACAATATTAAGAAGCAGCTGAATGCACTGGATGCATGTCTAAGATGCAATGGTGTCATGAAAATATAATAATTTTCATAATATTATTGCGATTTATTGTAAAGGTAGGTAAATAGTGGGGTTTGAATTGGTTTCTCTGGGCAGCATTTTCCCGCCAGTGAACGGGAGGCGGGGCCCGCTTACCGATGCATAAAATGATGTGCAGTGATGTCGGGCAGGGGTCCTGATGCACGTCATTTAGATTGTCAGTTCAGTGGGCGCGCAGCTGACTCGGCCTGTTAAAAACTAATTAAGTTAATTTAATAAGCTGCCCATCCAACCTTAAGGTTGGTGGGCAAGCAAAGAGCCCAGGCGGCCTTCGGATTTTTCATGAAACCTCATCCATGGGCGGGATGAGATTTCATGAACTGTTTTAAAATCTAATAAAAATTTATACATTTATTCTTTGACATGTCCCAGCTCATGTGATAGTGCTATGTGAGGGGACATGTTTTGAAAGTTTAAAAATCCATTACTTAAAAGTTTAAGACTGAAATAAATCTCATTGAGGCAGCTCCGTGCCTCAGGGAGACCTCTGCGCTCCTTCACGCACTTTCACGAAAGAGCGCAGGGAACCACTCAGGGAATACCGATCACCGCCCCGCCGTCCGCACAGGGAGCACACAGTGCTTCCGGGTGCGCATCACTATGGGCGGGCCTTAATTGGCCCACCCGCGTAAAATGGTGGCACAGCCCCGATCAGGGGCGCTGATCAGATTCACACCCTCCCCCACCTTCCACCCAGCACAACCCCCCGAACGGGAGGAAATGTCTGGCCTCTGTGTGAGAATGTGTGTGGGGGAGGGGTTTAATTGAATTGCAGGCAGCTAGTCTAGGGTTTTTGAGTTATCAAAAGAGAAACTAGGTTTGAAATGATAAATGCGTAAACATGGCTGAACTTTTAGAATGTGAGGTGTGAAGAACATTGGCATTTTTAGATAAAGGGTGCAGGGCTTGCAGGCTAGACTGTCATTGCCTCTGCTAAATACCACCGTCAGTTTGGGTTCTGCCAACTTGGCTCTTGGCATCATCACAGCTTCAATCCAAATGTGAGGTGAAGATAGCTTCCCTCCACATCAAGGTGGCATTTTTGTCTGAGACTGGCAATGAGGGACCTGAGTAGAACTGACGCCGATGGAACTTGTCAAAGGGGAAAACCGCCAGTAACTGGAGTGCCCCCTGACACAAAGAAAGATGATTGTGGTTGCTGCAGGCTAATCATCACAACCCTAAGACTTCACTACAGGTGTCCCTCTCAACCTCAGCCCAAACATCTTCAGCTGCTTCAGCAATGACCTTTCTTCCATCATAAGGTGAGGAGGTGGGGCTTTGTTTACTGATGATTCTGCATTGCTCAGTTCCATTCATAACTCCTCTGATAATGAATCAGCTTGTAGCAACACACCCTGGATAACGTCTAGGCTTGGGCTGACAAATGGCATTTAGCATTCTTGCCACATAGGTGCCAGGTTATTTTACCATTCGACCATTTTAAATAAAAATCACCTTTCCTTATCATTCAATGGTTTCATTATCATAGGATCCAACCATCAATATCTTGGAGGGGTCACCAAGATGAAGACCTGGGACTCTATGACAAATAGTTTAACTCCTAATTCCTCAAAGCCTCTTCACCATCTACTTGGCTGGATGGACGTAGCTACAAGAATGCTCCAAAAGCTCAGCAACTCTATAATAGTTCACTTTGTCTGTACCTTTGGCACTGGACTGCCAGCACACTGTGGTTGTGGTATAAATGATCTAAAGGATGTGCTGCAGCAACTCACCAAGATTACTTCAACTGCGCTTTCCTCCCCTGCAACCTCTGCCATCAAGGACAAAGAAATATTATCGCCTCCAAGTTCTCCTCCAGATCATTCACCATTCCTTCATAATTTCTGAATCAATATCATGGTAATTCCCTACCTAATCAGCTGTACTTAAAATCACCGGAATTGGATGAGATGCATCCAAGGATCTTGAGGGAAGTAAGGAGAGAAATTGCAGAGGTACTGGTCATAATCATTCAATTCTCCTTACAGATACAGGAGTCGTGCCAGAGGATTGGAGAATTGCAAATGTTACACCCTTGTTCAAAAAAGTGTCCAAGGATAAACCCAGCAACTAAATGATGGGAAATGATGGGAAAGCTTTTATAAACAATTTTCTGGGACAAAAATAAGCGTCATCTGGACAAGTGTGGATTGACTGAGGAAAGCCAACATAATGTATTAAGGACAAATCATATTTAACCAACTTGATTGAGATTTTGATGAGGTAACAGGAAGGATTGATGAGGGTAATGTGGTTGATGTGGTGTATATGGACTTTCAAAAGGTATTTGATAAAGTGCCCCATAAAAGGCTTGCAAGAAAAGTTGGGACCCATGGAATAAAAAGGACAATAGCAGTGCAGGAGTTGGCTGATTTATAGGAAACAGGGTAGTGGTGAAAAGTTGTTTTTCAGGCTGGAGAATGTAGTGCTCTCTTGGGTTCAGTATTAGGGTCACTACTTTTCCTGATATGTTAATGACTTGGACTTGGGTATACAGGGCACAATTTCAAAATTTGCAGATGACACAGAACTTGGAAGTACATTGAACTATGAGGAGGATAGTGGTAGCATGAATAGGGCCTGTATAGGCTGGTGGAATCGGCAGATAGTAGCAGATGAAATTCAATGCACAGGAGTGCAATGTGACACATTTTGGTAGGATGAACCAGGAGAGACAATTTAAAGAAATGATATAAGTCTAAAGGGTGTGCAGGAATAGAGAAACCTGTGATATATATGCACAAATTGTTGAAGGTGTTTAATGATACAATTGAACGCGATTTTTCATGGCTCGTCCAACCTTATGGTTGGCGGATGGGCTAATTGGTCAGGTAGTCTTTACATTTTTCATGAAACCTCATCCAGGGGTGAGTTTAAATCTCTGTTAGGAAATAACATAAAAAGAAATATCTGAGGACATTTTTATGAGGTATGCTTGAATGTGTTGCACGGACATTTTTGCAGCTTTTTTATGCTTTACTTTATTATTTGCAGGTCTGCAGCTCCCTGAGGCAGCTGTCTGTCTTCAGGGAGCTCTCTCGAGGCACTCACCCACGCCTGGGGTGACGTCAGCGCCCGCCCTCTTCCTACCCCCAACCCTGGCAGCACTGGGCTTTTCAGTGTGTGTTTCACAATGGCCAAAAATCACGGTCGGGAGCTAGTCGCGGTTGGGGCCCTGCTTCCCGACTGCTTCTGGGCCCGCCGATCACATGGGAAAAATTCAGGCCTAAGAAAATAATTTTAAAAACTTATGGGAACCTGAGTTTTATAAATAGAGGCATTGATTACCAAAGTAAGGAAGTTATATTAAACCTTTACTAAGCACTAGCTTGGCCTCAGTTGGTGTATTGTGTCCAGTTCTGGACACTTTAGGAATGATGTTGAAGGCCTTAGAGATGGTGCAAAAAAGGTTTACAACAATGCTTCCAGGGATGAGGGATTTGTATGTAGATAGATGGGAGAAGCTGGCGTCATTCTCCTTAGAGAAGAGAAGGTTGAGAGGGGATTTAATAGGGCTGTTCAAAGTCATGAGCGGTCTAGACAGAATAGATAAAGGGGAACTATTTTCATTAGCAGAATGGTCAAGAGGCAGAGCACACAGATTCCAGGTGATTGACAAAATATCAAAGGCAAGTGAGGATATTGTTATTATGGTTATAAAGTGGGGTGCATTGTTTGAGAATGTGGTAGAGGCAGATCCAATTGTACCTTTCAAAAAACAATTGAATTATGCACCTGACGGGGAAAAATCTGCAGGGTAAGGGGATAGGGTGAAGCATGGGGTTAGCTAAATTGCTCTTTTAGAGAGCTGACATAGGGTTGATGGACTGAATGGCCTCCTGCTGCTTGTAAACATTCTGTGATTCTAATAACATCATGAGAGCACCAACACCTCAGGGGCTGCAGTGGTTCAAGGAGGAACCAGCTTCTCAGAGCACCTAGGGACAAACTTTTATATGGTTTGCCAGCATCAACTATATCCAGAGAACAAATACTAAAAAACAAATAATAGTTTAAGTTGTCTATGTTTCCCCAATTCTATTCTTACAGATTGACAGAAGCCTTAGAGCAGTGTGTGGGTTATGCTTTCAAGTTCAATTCCTGAATTATTTTAGTTGTTGCCAGTTTATATAGTCAAAACTAGCTATATAATATTTGTTTCATTAACTTACAGATAGCTTTAGCTTCAAACACTGTCCTGTGGGAATAGACTGGAGCTGAACCCTAAGACTTTGAGGGATTATTTTCTCATTCAAATAGCATGAACTGGAGCTCCAGGCTAATTTAAGGCTCCAAGCACAAGAAAGAGAATCACATATTGTGAGGCTGGGGAAGCAAGTGGTTATTTCCCAATGCAAAGTCTGAAGTGAAATATAACATGAGCATTGGAAGGTAATGAGAAAAAAAATCAAATAGGAAGTCGACTATGGCCAAAATTAAAATATGAATGCAAGACCTTAGAGCATTTTGGGGGCTATAAGCAAACGTTAAAATTAAAACAGTAGCCTATCTTAAATAATGTACAAAGTAAACTCCTCTCTGTGTGAGCAAGTGAAAGAGCTAAGTCAATTCCTGAAGCCTGATAATAGGGCCAAGAATAAATTAAAGTTGAAGCTGAATTAAAAGTTTGCTGAAAGATTCAAAGAAGTAAACAATGAAGGCTGAGAATAACCAAGTGTCAATTGACGATAATTGAAGTGCATGTTAAAATAGTAAAGAATTGACAATATACAATTAAATAGTACAACAGAGGAGGAATCCAACATTTATTTTTAACGAGCGGGATGAGGTTTCTTAAGGCCAGCATTTTCCGTTTGGCGAGGGTGTGAGAGGGAAGCGGGAGTGGGCGCGGGCGGTGTTCAGGCCTGCACTACCATTTTACATGGGTGGGCCAATTAAGGCCCGCCCAGCTTATTTCCCAACTCCTGTGGATAGTGGGAGTGTGCGGGTAGCAGAGGGTGTGCACAGGCCATGGGATCCAATGGCGACCTGGCAGTCTGCTTAAAACAAGACCTGGCAGCCTTTTCTATGCTGCTCACAATGGCCAGTTCCAGGCTGCAGCAGAGGGGTTCTGGTGAGCAGGCCAGGCTTCAGGGTAGAACAAAAAACAAAGAACAAAGAAAAGTACAGCACAGGAACAAGCCCTTTGGCCCTCCAAGCGTGCGCCGATCATATTGCCTGTCAACTAAAACATTTTGCACTTCCGGGACCCGTATCCCTCTATTCCCATCCTATTCATGTATTTGTTAAGCTGCCTCTTAAACACCACTATCGTACCTGCTTCCACCACCTCCTCTGGCAGCGAATTCCAGACACTCACTACCCTCTGCATAAAAAAAACTTGCCCCGCACATCTCCTCTATAGTTTTCTTCTCTCACCTTAAATCTATGTCCCCTAGTAATTGACTCTTCCACCCTGGGAAAAAGCTTCTGACTATCTACTCTGTCCATGCCACTCATAATTTTGTAAACTTCTATCAAGTCACCCCACAATCTCCGTCACTCTAGTGAGAACAATTTGAGTTTCTCCAACCTCTCCTCATAGCTAGTAACCTCCAGACCAGGCAGCATCCTGGTAAAGCTCCTCTGCACCATCTCCAACACCTCCACATCCTTCTGGTACTGTAGCAACCAGAATTGCACGCAATATTCCAAGTGTGGTCTAACCAAGGTTCTATACAACTGCAGCATGACTTCCCAGCTTTTATACTCAATACCCCTGCCAATGAAGGCAAGCATGCCATATGCCTTCCTGACTACCTTATCCACCTGCGTTGCCACTTTCAGTGACCTGTGGACCTGTACACCCAGATCCTTCTGCCCGTCAATGCACTTAAGGGTTCTGCCATTTACTGTATAATTCCTGCCTGTATTAGACATTCCAAAATGCATTACCTCGCATTTGTCCGGATTAAACTCCATCTGCCATTTCTCTGCCCAAGTCTCCAACCGATCTATATCCCGTTGTATCCTTTGACAATCCTCTTCACTATCTGCAACTTCTCCAACCTTAGTGCCATGTGTAAACTTACTAATCAGCCCAGTTACATTTTCCTCCAAATCATTTATGTATACTACAATCAGCAAAGGTCCCAGCAATGATCCCTGCGGAACTCCACTAGTCACAGCTCTCCATTCAGAAAAGCACCCTTCCACTGCTACCCTCTGTCTTCTATGACCAAGCCAATTCTGTATCCATATTGCCAGCTCACCTCTGATCCCATGCGACTTTACCTTCTGTACCAGTCTGCCATGAGGGACCTTGTCAAAGGCCTTACTGAAATCCATGTATATAACATCCACTGCTCTTCCATCATTGATCATCTTTGTTACTTCCTCGAAAAACTCGATCAAGTTAGTGAGACACGACCTCCCCTTCACAAAACCATGCTGCCTCTCACTAATACACCCATTTACTTCCAAATGGTAGTAAATCCTGTCATGAAGAATCTTCTCCAATAATTTCCCTACCACTGATGTAAGGCTCACCGGCCTGTAATTTCCTGGATTATCCCTGCTACCCTTCTTAAACAATGGACCAACATTGGCCATTTTCCAGTCCTCTGGGACCTCACCTGTAGCCAGTGAGAATACAAATATTTCTGTCAAGGCCCCAGCAATCTCCTCCCTTGCCTCCCTCAGTACTCTTGGGTAGATCCCATCTGGCCCTGGGGACTTATCCACCTTAATAATCTTCAAGATGCCTAACACCTTTTTTTTGATCTCAACATGATCCAGGCTATCTACACACTCTTCCCTAGACAAATCAACCGCTAAGCCCTTCTCTTTGGAGAATACTGATGAGAAGTACTCATCTAGTATCTCTCCCATTTCTTCTGGCTCCACACACAGATTCCCACCTCTGTCCCTGAGTGGGCTTGCCCTTTTCTTGGCTACCCTCTTGCTTTTTATGTATGTATAAAAGGCCTTGGGATTTTCCTTAATCCTGGTTGCCAGTGACTTTCCATGGCCCCTTTTAGCCCTCCTGACTCCTTGCTTAATTTTCTTCCTAATTTCTTTATATTCTCCACGGGCTTCATCTGTTCCCAGCCTTCTAGCTCTTATGAATGCTTCCCTTTTCTTTTTGACTAATCTCACAATATCCTTCATTATCCAAGGTTCCTGAAACTTGCCATGCTTATCCTTCATCCTAGCAGGAACATGCCAGTCCCGAATTCTTATCAAATGATGTTTGAAAGCCCTCCACATGTCAGTTGTTGATTTGCCCTCTAATATCCGCCTCCAGTCTAGATTCCTCAGTTCCTGCCTAATATTGTTATAATTAGCCTTCCCGCAATTAAGCGCCTTAACCCAAGGACTCCTGTTATCCTTCTCCACCAGTACCTTGAAACTTACTGAATTATGGTCACTTTTCCTGAATGCTCCCCGACTGAAACTTTGACCACCTGGCTGGGTTTATTCCCTAATACTAGGTCCAGTATTGGCCAGCACGGGGCCAATGTGCCCCTTGTTTTTCTGATGATTGCCTTGCTGCCCTCCTTGAGGAGGTGTCATCATGGTGGGAGGTGTTGGTCCCCCAGAATGGGAGGAGGAGAACCTTCCCACATGATGAAACATGCCTGGGAGGAGGTTGCGGAGATGGTGATCTCCCGCGATGTGGTGCAGTGCACCTGGATCCAGTGCCTCAAGTGCTTCAACAATTTGTTGTGCTATGGTAGGGTGAGTACTATGTTGGCATTGGGCTTTTAACCCAGCAGGTAGCCTTTCCCTCTGCGCTCCCTCCCACCAAGTCTTAGTGTCGTGACTACATTGAACCATTGAGGGCATTTTTCCTTTGCTGGGTGGGCAAGCAGATAATGCCCATGCTGAGGTCAGCCTGAGTGGGTCATGAGGAGATGAGTTTTCCCCCGCAGCATGTGTTGATCTGAGTCCCAGTGACTGATTTGGGGGCAGCCAGGAGGAGCTGCACCTAGGCGAAGTTTCAGTACTCCAGGACATGTCCTAGTCCGGGTAATAAGAAGGTGAAAGGGAAGCCTCGAGGTGGCGTGACAACGAACCATCTGCTGCCCTCTACACTGCATGTGCTTGCGTCTCCATGCTATGGGAGGAAATACCGTGTGGTTCCTGATGTGTTGTGTGCAGATTGTGTCTAAGTGGGGAGGTAGGGGGGTATGGAGCAGGCCTAGCATCTTTGGCTGAGTGATCAGCAGCAGCAGGGAGAGGAGGCGCTAGAGGCCTGATATGTCCCACTCTGATTGGGGTGTGCAGTGTCTGAGCAGAGACCATATGCAATTTGCCCTAATCAATGCTTTTCTCTCTTTATCAGGAGAAGAATGCTCATAACACAGCTGAGAATGTGAGGACGGGCGGCAGCCAGGCACAGTTCTCCATATTAAGCTGCTTTGAGCAGGAGGCCCTTGAGCTGGATAGGCGCCATGCACCCAGGTCTACTGGTGTCGGTGAGGCTGGGGTGGCACAGCCAAGTATTTAAGGCCAATAGTGAGGTCCGCATTGTCCTCCCACTGAAATTTGTGACATTAGTTATTGTTGCGACATCGCTGAAAGGATGAACGTATACTGACCTGGGGGACAGGGATGAACTTTGTCATTGTCTCCACACTAATTGATCCACTGTCCTTGTTCTTCCTTTCAGCATCATCAGAGCAGGGCCGGGAGGAGGAGCAGCAGAAGCCCCTCTCACACCTGAGGGGCCTGAAGTCTCACCAGCGACACACCATTTCTGCGAGGCAGGCACCAGCACAGATACTAGCACCTCAGTGGGAATTCAAACATTGGTTAGTGTCTCAGGGCACAACGGTGAGAGTACTTCACACTCGTTGGAGGAGATGGCAGAGACAGAGGGTGCCCATGGCACCAGCAGTCGGAGGACTGCAGGGGCCCAGGCACATGCTCAATTGGTGCCTGATGATGTGCCTCTGGAGTCGTCTGCAATGCAGCAGGGGCAGGAAATGCGGCCGAGTGTGCGGGAGCATCTGGGGGAGATACATGAGGCTATACTTGGCTTAGTCTCCGTGGTGGAGGAGTCCAGGCAGACACTTGCCGAAGCAATGAGCCTCAAGGCCGCGTGCCATGCATCCCCCATAGAGAGAGTGGCGACTCTCATGGAGAGCCTACTCCTGGAGACCCGCCAGGGCTTTCTGGGGATGTGCTCTGATCAGCAAGCTCTCATATCGGCAATGACCTCAGCCGGTCACTGCCGCTTCCCAGCTCGTTGCACATCCATTCATGGTGAACAGGGAGGTCCGAGGTGACCTCACGTTGGCGCAGCAGCTGCCTGGCGGCTCTGCTGTGTCCTCTCAGGGCGCTCCAGATGAGGACAGCAGCTTCTCTGCCTATCTCCCAGTGACTATAATCCGGTGAGGCTGCGACGACTGGGGAGATGCCAGCTGTGGAATTGGCAGCTCCCTCCCAGGTGGGGCCAGCACAGGCTCCATGGGCCAGAGGATGACCACCAAGGTCATCAAGGCCAACAGGACAGCAGAGTCAGCAGGCTGGCTCAGATGCCACTCCCAGCGATGGGGCAGCACCAAGACGTAGCACCCGGAAACAAAAGCATAAGGCACCTTAGGCACAACACGGGTTTTTCACTGGTGCTGTTGTGTTGGCCCGAGATTAGGTCATTGTGATTTCTTTTTGATTGTTTACACTATTGTTTTCCATTTGTAGTAACTTCTTCACACTTTAAATGCCAGTTGTGTGACCATGGCTGAGGGTGCCTCATTTCTTCTGCATGTGTATGTTTAAGAAAAATATAATGAGTGATTTGTTGGACATTCACCTTTATGTACAAGGCCCTTAGTTAGTGTTGCTGACCTGGTAGATTTTGCACTTAGGTGTCGAGTATCGAGGCAGCAGCCCAGGCTTGTACTGGTGATCCATCTGTGTTGTGTTAGCTGAAGGTTCATTGGATTAAAGCCTCCCGGGTGTCCCTGGAGTAGTCCTGGGTCGGCATATGACCCCTCAGAATTCCCCTGTGCGTGTTTATCCTCGGGCTCACTGCTGGACTCATCATGTGCAGCTGCAGACACTGCGTCAAAGTCTTCATCATCCACGGCGTCCCCCCTTTCCAATGCAAGATTGTGTAGAGCGCAGCGTGCAACCACTATCACTGAGACACGATCTGAGGGGTACTGAAGTGCAGGCCCTGAATGGGCCAGGCATCAGAAGTGCATCTTGAGAAGACCAATGGTTCTCTCCACCACAGTCCTTGTGGAGGCGTGGCTCCTATTGTACCACTGCTCAGCTTCTGTTCTTGGATGGCGGAGAGGCATCATGAGCCACCTTTGTCATCAGCAGCCATCCATCAAGCCGGGCTGGAGCACTGAAGAGCCCCGGCACCTGGGAGTGTCTGAGGATGTAGGCGTCATGGGAGTTGCCTGGGTACCTTGCACACACTTGTAAAATCATGAACCTGTGATCACACACTATCTGCGCTTTAATGGAGTGGAAGTCTTTCCTGTTGACAAAGGCACCGGGCTCAACTGCTGGCACCTCGATGGCCACATGTGCACAGTCTATTGCAGCCTGGACACGGGGGAAGCCAGCAATCACCACAAAGCCTCTGACTGGCTTTGTCTGGCTTGCCTTGTCCCAATGGAAGTGGATGATGGTCAATGCATGCCTGAACAGAGCGTCTGTGACCTGCTTGACACAAGTGTGTACAGCTGATTGGGAGACACCACAACGATCACCCATCGAGCCCTGGAAGGAGTCAGAGGCATAGAAGCTGAGGGCAACTGTGACCTTCAGAGCCACAGGCATGGGGTGTCCACCCACACAGTTAAGGGAGATCTCAGGGCCAATCATCTGACAGATATAGTTGACTGTCTCCCTTGAGAGACGGAGCCTCCTTTGGCACTGCACCTCAGACATAATGAGGTAGCTGCTTCGCCACCTGTATACCCTGGCAGCAGGATAGTGGCATCTTCTGCAGCCCCTTCCGTCTTGGATGACCTCTTGGCCCTGCACCCCTTGTGCTTGTGCCTGTCCTCCCAAAGGTGGCTCCCCAGGAGGTTAAATGTGCACTCCTGGCCTTCCCCTCACTTCTGTCCCTCCCTTCCTCCTCAGAGGAACATTCTCTAGTGGACAGATTAAATCTCATACCCAGGCTAAGGGAAGGGTTCCTGAATCCTGCAGGCCCAGAAAAGATTCCTCACTGCACAGTGCTGACCTGAAGGATAAGAGTCCAGAAAAAGCTGCGGCGATGAGTTCTGAAGATCACAACAGGCAAGTTTGAAAAACTTTCACCAATAAATACTTCACAGAGCAATTTCACAGCCCCGCTGAGCCCTTTCATCCTGCCCGTGGATGAGGTTAATACAAATGTCTCCTACCCGCTTGCCCGTTGTGCCTGTGTGCCGACCCAAAGGTCGCATGGGTGCTGAAAAGTCAGCGTCGATTGAAGACTAAAGGGCCTTACGTGACCTGTAAATTAATGGCGGGTATGCCGTCGACATCACTGCGTGCCCGCCCAGCAAAATATCCCGTGTTATTTTATGCACGGATGTGTGCGGCCTGTCCCCCGCATGTCTAACGTAAAATTCTGCCCTAAAGCTTTTATGAATTAAATTTCAAATATTCTGAAATATAAGAACATGTCCATCTTATGTGACATAGTCAGATGAGGGGACATGTTTAATTAAATTTTTATTCCATTTATTTATTTACTTCAAAAGCGCTTCCGTCTCCCTGAAGCAGCTCCGAGCCTCAGAGAGACTGACGCTCTCTTTCGAGCACATGTCTTCCTCCTCCCCCCGCCTGCACAGTAGTGCTGAGTGCTACTGCTCGTGCCTTATGCTGGGCAGGCCTTAATTGGCCCGCCCGCATAAAATGGTGGTGCAGAGCCGATCATGGGCGGTTGTCGATTCCGCGACCAGCCCCACCAAGCCTGCCCAACGTGGGAAAAATTCAGGCCAAAGGAAACCGGACAGACCACCCAGCATTGACCTAGGCACAGGAAATGACAACGGCAAATTCAGACCCATCTACCCTGCAAAACCCTCCTTACTAACATCTGGGGGCTAGTGCCAAAATTGGGAGAGCTGCCTCACAGACTAGCCTGACATAGTCATCCTGACGGAATCATTCTTTACAGATAATGTCCCAGAAACCTACATCACATTCCCTGGGTATGTCCTGGCCCACTGGCAGGACAAACCCAGCAGAGGTGGCAGCACAGTGGTATACAGCTGTGAGGGAGTTGCCCTGGGAGTCCTCAACATCGACTCCGGACCCCATGAAGACTCAGGGCATCAGATCAAACGTGGGCAAGGAAACCTCTTGCTTATTACCACATACCGCCCTCCCTCAGCTGATGAGTCAGTGATCTTCCATGTTGAAGATCACTTGGAGGAAGCACTGAGGGTGGCAAGGGCACTGAATATACTCTGAGTGGGGGAATTCAATGTCCATCACCAAGAGTGGCACGGTAGCACCACTACTGACCAAGCTGGCTGAGGGAACTAATAAGACGGAAAAACACATTTGACCTCACCCTCATCAACCTTCCTGCCACAGGTGCATCTGTCCATGAGAGTATTGGCAGGAGTGATGCCTGCAGAGTCATTGTGGAGACAAAGTCCTGCCTTCACATTGAGGATACCCTCCATCGTTTCATGCGGCATCACCACCATGCTAAATGGGATAGATTTCGAACAGATCTATTAACTCAAGATTGGGCATCCATGAGTCACTGTGGGCCATCAGCAGCAGTAGAATCGTACTCAAACACAATCTGTAACCGCATGGCCCAGCATATCCCCCACTCGACCATTACCATCAAGCCAGGAGATCAACCCTGGTTCAATGAAGAGTGCAGGAGGGCATGCCAGGAGCAACACCAGGCATACCTAAAAATGAAGTGTCAACCTGGTGAAGCTATTATACAGGAATACTTGCATGCCAAACAACATAAGCAGCAAATGATAGACAGAGCTAAGCAATCCTGCCACATCCAGTGGTGAATAGTGGTGGACAAACAGCAAACTGGTAGAGGAGGCTTCACAAATATCCCCATCCTTAATGATTATGGAGCCCAGCACATCAGTGCAAAATATAAAGCTGAAGCATTTGCTCCTGCCCATAATAAAACAACTTAAGACCAAGAAGATTTCATTAAGACCTACTGAATAGTATCCAGTACCTACAAAGCTCCCATTTGAGTCCAGCAAGCACCTAATCCGCTACCAAAACTTAACAGTGTTTATATCAGAGACTAGTGAGGGGTAACAGAGCTGCTCTAATTGAACAAATTTTCTAATTTGAGTTCCTTAAATTGGTTCACATCAGGTGCCAATAGTTATTCTATATTCCATTTGTATTGAGAAGGGAAAAGTTAAAATTCCTCCAAAGCTTATATGGAATCTCTGTGTGCAAGGTGCAGTAACTCACAATCTGAATATGGACCCTGGAATATGGACCCAGTAATTTTTATGCTCACCTATTTCCATACAGAAAATGGTAGCTAAAGCTATTTTAGCTCAGAGTAAGAGCATTTTACAAATTCTGGTGTTGGTTTCACATGCAGTAAATATTTTACACTGGTGGATCAAAAATACCCAGTTGAGCAGATATGAGTGGGGGTGGTGGTGGTGGCAAGGGGTATGCAATTAATCATGGTCCAGCTGCAAATATTCTGTTTAATAAAGTGACGTACTTTAATCTGCATTGGGGCCAGATCTTAAGAAAGTTGCTGAGCTAAAATCAATGTAATGGAAGCTGAAAAAGTACAGAGAATAGAATTGATAATGTAAAATGAGTGTGTGCAGCTCCATGCAGTGGCATCAAATAATTGTATTAGCAGATCTCCCTGTGGCAGTGATCAGCTTTGGATCAAGCTGCAGATTTTCTGTGGAAGGAATAGACTTGATGGTCCAGCTGGTCTGATAATGTTCTGTCACACGTCCCGTACATCTTCAGTCTCCTTCTCAATGTTTTTGTTCCCGATAAAATGAAAGTTAATCCTGTTAGCCTCTCCTAGCATGAATACTTTTACTGGAATCATCTTTATGTCCATTCACAGAATCACAGAATTTTAACGGCACAGAAGGAGGCCATTCGGCCCATCGTGTCTGCACCAGCTCTCCAAATGCGCATTATAACCTAGTGCCATTGCCCTGCCTTTTCCCTGAACCCTTGCACATTGTTTATACTCAAATAATCACCTCTTGTCCTCTTAAATGCCTCGATTGAACCTGCCTCCGCCACACTTCCAGGTAGTACATTCCAGACTGGAACCATTCACTGTGTGAAAAAGTTTTTTCTCACATCATATTTGCTTCTTTTTCAAATCAGTTTAAATCTGTGTCCTCTCGTCCTTGATCTTTTTACGAGCAAGAACAGCTTCTCCCTACCCACTCTGTTCTGCTCCCCCCCCTCCATGATTTTGAATATCTCTTAGCCTTCTTCTTTCCAAAGAGAACAGTTCCAACCTCTCCATCCTGTCTTCGGTCCTGAAGTTTCTCATCCGTGGAACCAACCTAGTAAACTTCTTCTGCGCTCTCTCCAATGTGTTCACATTCTTCCTATAGTGTGGTGCCCAGAACTGTACACAATACTCCAACTGCGGTCTAATGCGTGTCTTATATAAATTCAGCATAACCTCCTTGCTCTTGTATTCTATGTTCCTATTAATAAAGCCCAGGATATTAAATGTCCTGCCACCTTCAATGACCTGTGCACATATACACCCAGGTCTTTCTGCTCCTGCACACCCTTCAATATTTCACCTCTTATTTTATATTGCCTGCCCATGTTCTTCCTACCAAAATACATCACCTCTCACTTCTCCACATTGAACCTCATCTGCCACCTATCTTCCCACTCCAGCAACTTGTCTATGTCCTTTTGCAGTTCTCCTCACAGTTTACAACACTCCCAAGCTTCGTATCATCTGTAAACTTTGAAATTGTCCCCTGCACACCAAGATCTAGATCATTAAAACGTATATCAGCAAAAGGAAAGGTCCCAATACTGACCCCTGGGAACTCCACTACAATCCATCCTCCAGCCCCGAAAAATACCCATTGAACATTACTCTCTGCTTCATATTTTTCAGCCAATTTTGTATCCACATTGATATTGTCCCTTTAACTCCATGAGCAATCACTTTTCTCATAATTATGTTGTGTGGCACTGTATCAAATGCCTTTTGAAAATCCATGTACACCACATCAACAACATTACCCGCATCAACCCTCTGTTACCTCTGGTAAAGCTTCCAGCAAGTTAGTGAAACCACAATTTCCCCTTCCTTATCAACCCATAAAAGACTTCTCTTCCTTATCAGCCCATATTTTTCTGTGTGACTACTAATTCTATCCCAAATAATTGTTTCTAGAATCTTGCCCACCATTGAAGTTAAACTGACTGGTCTGTAATTGCTGGGCTTATCCTTGCAACCTTTTTTTGTGAACAAGGGCATAATGTTTGCATTTCTCCAGTCCTCCTAAGTCTAGGGAAGGCTGAAAAATTATGGCCAGTGCCCTTACAATTTCTACTCTCACTTCCATCAGTATCCTTGCATGCATCCCGTCCGGTCCCATTGCCTTGTCAACTTTAAGTACTGACATTTCCTCTTTATCAATTTTGAACCCTTCTGGTGACAAAAGTTTCCTTGTCTCTCACCATGGCCTAGGTAGCACCCACCTCCTTGGTAAAGACTGATGCAAAGTGTTCATTTAATACCTCAGCTATGGCCCCTTCTTACATTTGTTAATTCACTTTTAGATCCCTAATTGGCCCTAAAAGGGAATTTCTTGGAAACTTTTCCAATCCCTCTGCTTTACCGAAGATAAAATACCCAAGACTATACAAGCTATACAAGTATGGTATTAGCAGTGAGTGTATACCATTCACATAATCCAAGTACACAGACAATCTGAAGCTGTTGACATTGATTAAATACTTTCCACACATAGGTCAGTAGTTACATTCTAATGGTTTTCTTCTTCAATTATTGTCTTCATATTTCAGATTTTCTATTCTGAGTTCCTTAAATTGATTCACATAGGTTCCAATAGCTATTCTGTTTTCCATCCATGTATTATTGAATACCTCCAATTTGCCTTACAATAGCTACATGGGTGCACATTGTTTGTAACCATGTTTGGCACCAAATTTTAGAATCTTCTTACTAGAAGTATCTTCTCCATACCACTTAGAATGGCATGAACCGCAAAGGACCTGGAGAACATGTCTATGTACTCTGCTAAGTTAATGTCTCCAAGATTAAAGCTTTCCCCATTTATTATCATGTTCAGTTTTCCACTGTTTAGGTGGCCCTCAATTCAGCACAATAATGTGCAATTTATTTCGCACCTCTTTATCTTCTTTAAAAGCATCAAACATTGAAAAGAATTAAAAATGTTCTAAAAATACAAATACATTTAATTCCTCTTCCACTAGTTTAGTTACCTCCTTCAAAGAATCCCTGTAGATTCATGATGCATTGCTTATAACTTCCAATATCATGTTGACTACTTTCTACAGGCCTTTATATTCTTTTACTGATCATTGATAGTGGCCTATAAAGTGCTACCAAGCATTATTTCACCACCAGTAGTTAGACTAAATGGCCTATAATTCTCTGATTATGCCTTACTTTTTAAGAAATTGAAAATGCACTATCCATCCTTGGGTGTATGCTCGCATTGAAAGAAACTCCAAAATAATCAATTTTGACAACAAAAGAAGGAAAGGACTTGTATTATCTAATGCCTTTTGTGACCTCAAGATGCTCCCAAAGCACTTTGCAGCAATGTTGTACTTTTCACGTTAGTCTCTATTTTAATGTAGAGAAATTTAATGTAGGGAGAATGAAGAAGACTAATTATTTGTTTGTTTCTTTTTGGGATGCTAGAAATATCCCATCTGGTCCAGATGCATTGGGCACAATTAAGACTGCCAGTCTTGTGATTGACTGCATAAAAAGACATTTTTAATTACTAACTGTGACACATTGTCCTGTGCTGCATTTCTCTTTTTGAAGCTGGATTACAATTTATACTTGAGACTGTATAATCATTCTAAAATCCAATAAATGCTACTTTTTTAAAATTAGCAGTATAAAACGCTTTACATGACATTCTGTCTGTTCATGTAAATGAGTTAGCATCAATAACTTGCAATTAAATAACAATGAAAATTAGGTAGCAAATGCACAGTCAAAGAGATACATTTTGAGGAGGCTTTGAAAATGTTGTAGCATGGCTGCTGGGTTTAGAGTGAGAATTCAGAGTTTAGGATGAAAACAGCTGAAAGTTTTACCATTGTAGATGAAGCAGAGAGGTGGGAGGATGCACAGGAGCACAGTGCTAGAAGAATAGAAGTCATAAGTTGGGTTGGCAAGGGTTTCAATCCTAGGAGGTTAAATCCATTAAGAGCTTTGTAAATCAGTATATATTTTTTTGAATTCATAGTTTTGGGGGCGAAGCCAATGGAGGTTGACAAGAAGAGAGGTGATGGGTGAGAGGAAGTTAATGAATGATCAAATCTAGTGGAGTTTTGGACAAATTATAACTTGAGTGAAAAAGAGTTACTGAGTCTGGCTAGGGGCCTGCAGGTGATAAACTAATGGATAAAGATTTCCGCAGCCATGGATTCGAGCAGAAGTGAGCAATGCTGCTGAGCTCGAAAGTTCCCGTCTTGGTGATAGAGTATCTGGTTCAAGGGGTAAGCTCAGGATATTGAGCTTACATCCCATTAGGTCTTAATTAAACTCTTACTGTGAGTGAGCAAACAAAGAATGGGATATGGGTATGGATTTTTTGGTGGCAGTCAAGCTTGATAGGTTCATTTTTGCCATTGTTAAGTTGAGTAAAATTCAGGCTCATCTCTGATTTAAAGTCAGGCGATCAGCCAGACAGCATATTGATGGGGTTAAGGGTAGTAGAGCTGTGAGTTGTCCAATCTTATAGATACTGGGCTGGATTTTCCAGCCCTGCCCACCACCAAGATTGTCCAGTCCCAATTAAAATCAATGAACTTTTGGCTGGATGGCTGAATCGCCTGCGGTGGCTCCCACTATGATGGGGCAGGAAAATCCCGGCCAATGTTTCTAAAGGGCAGCACTTGGAATAGAGGGAAGTCAGGGAGGCAAGATGTTGTAGGGTGGCCGAGCTGTACTATTAATGATAGAGTTGAACTGCAGACACTTCTTGAGTGGAAACATTAAGTTTATTTACAATATACTCAGCAACAACTACACATGTACTTTCAACTTCAACTCTTTCTCTGCACTGACTGCTGAGGTAGCCTGTGCTACTCTCCTATTGGTTACTACAGATCATGTAATTTTTCCTAACAGTATTATTCTTATTGGTACATTACACACTAAATAAAACCATAATTACTACATTCTGAGGCCTCCCATCTGGCTGTAACATCCTGAAAATGGAAACGTATGACCTACCACCCCTTCCTGCCAATGATGTAGTTGACATTATCTTTCTAAAGGCCTACCAGTAGGCAGCCAGAGTCCCAATAGGCCCAATAATTTTGGCCATTAAAAGTCTATTTTTGATTAAGAAACCTAGGTGAAAGATGATGCTCTATAATGCAGGACACCACGGAGAGTAAAAGGCAGCTTAATTTAATTAAATACATCCAACATTTTTGTAATAACCTTCTCAAATAAATATGATACAGGATCAATAGTCTCAGATTCAAATGGTACAAGATATGACAGGAATTTTTTTTGTGGAAAAGGAGCATGTTTTAAATAGAGCCTTGTGAATATAGAATGTAATGAGGCAAATAGAGTCAGAGCAGAAATAAATGCCTTTCTCAATCTCCTGGTGTTCCAAGTAATTCTGACAACTGCTCTGCAGGAAACAAGCACTCACTCAATTCAATAACACCATGAATGATTGAGGGAGAACATTTTGTGATAAAGTTTGAAAATTACTTTTGTGTACTATTACCACAATTGTTTGGAACAACATTGCTTCAGACAACAGAAGTACGCACATTACATGGATCTCTTCTGGTGAGATTGAAAGTAATGGCTGTTTGGCTCCCCGAATGAGTTGCATGAATGATGGCATGTTTATTTTAATGATATGCGGCATTTGTCTCCATATAAACTGTACAACGCAGGGCAACGAGGAAGTAGGTCTTTTTTTCCAGCTTGCCATGTAACTTGCATTAAATCCTATAAAGATCACAAACTCAAAATGTGGCACTTTTTGCCTGGGGGGATTATAGTACAGCTGATTGTAATATTAGCTGTTAAACCCACAATGACAAATGCACATCATAGCTGTTTCCTTGTAGCAAATTTTGGTTAAGAAGATCAAGAATCAATGCTTTGCTTCTGGAATCTTTATAAACTGCAATACTTCCCAGTAAAAGTTTTAAGTAGAGAATAGACAACAAAGACAAGTATGAAGAGTTACATTTGGTACTTTCCCCAAAAGCCAACAGCAAAGTTTGCCTCGTGCTTGGTGCCCTTAAGACAATCAAATTTATTCAGCTGATCTCCCAATTCATATTGGACCACCTACAGGTCATAATAGGGGAGATGGTGATGTAGTGGTAATGTCACTTGACTAGTAATCCTAAGGTTCTGGGGATATGGGGTCAAATCTGACCACGGCAGCTGATGGAATTTAAATTCAATTAATACATCTGAAAATATAAAGCTAGTTTCAGTAATGGCAATCATGACAGCTAATAAAAACACATCTGGTTCACCAACACCCTTTAAGGAAGAAAATCTGCTGGCCTACATTTAACTCCAGACCCCCAACAATGTGGTTGACACTTAACTGCTCTCTAGGGTAATTAAGGATAGGCAACAGTGGCTGCCCTTGCCAGCAATTCCCACATCCCATGAAAGAAAAAAATAGTGAGGATGAAAATTACTGAGATGTTGGGAAATGGAAACTTTTAAAGGTAGTTGTCCACACAGAGAGGATGAAAATTTTGGTAGCTTTTAAATGCTATATTTTAACCTTTTCAAAGGTTTCTTTGGGGAGTGTGGGGGAAAGAGCCAGGTAGAGAGGCTGTGGTTAGGCTAACACATTATATATGGAGACAGGACCTGGTGCCTATAACTTGGTCCTGCAGCAGTGCAGTGTTTGAATACCTTGTTGTGTGCCTGGTGATGTGAAAATGTTACTGCATGAAGTGGGCAGGTGGTGGATTGTCTTATTTGCCGTTCTAGGGCTCCATCTCCAAAACATGGCAGAGCAACATGTCAAGATGAGGCGGAAGGCAGGCACAATATTGTGTGCCCATCCTACAAGGTCTGGGAATAGACACAAAAACAATGCCATGCCTTGAGGAAGCTGGCATAGTAAACCTGTCCAGTAGTGTTATTTATCACATACACGGATTGTGTATCCACACTGTAAAGCATCGCTGGGCAATCTGCTGCAGATTTACTGCTGACCCATAGTAGACACTGGTTCAACCTAATTCATTTCTGACAATGCATAGCCATAGAATGCACACTAAGGCAGTAACTTACATTCAAAAACCTTGGCAATACTCACTACTTTGAAAGGCTTCACATATTTAGGGCTGGATTTTACCAACCCTCTGGGGATGGCCTGGGAGGCGGGCATGGGGAGGAGTGCCTGTAAGATGGTAAGGGAAGGTGGGGGGATTAGGAATGCCCATCATCTTCCCATGTTCTGCCATTTACCAGTAGTGGGAAAGGTGGAGCATGGCCTACTTGCCCTGAGGCCTATTGAGCTAGACAAGTGGCCAGTTAAGGGCCTCTTCTTGCCGCCGTTGGCATGGTGGGTAGACCCTTCACTGTGTGTGAAGACTGGTAAATAATAGCAGCCTCGTGGCAGGCTAAGCTGAGGAGGTGCCTTCTGATTTGGGCACTCTGAGCCATGATAAGCCACCTGAATGGCAATGGCAGCTCCTGTGACGACAGTGCCATCTGCCTTCATCAACAACCACCAGTCCCCACCTGCTCACCAGAACCTGTCTGTCTGGTCCATTTTGGTTGGGAGGGTGGCATCCTTCCATTGAGTCCTCTTCTTCCAGGTGCAGTCCATCATTGGCCACCACTCCCAGTGGCACTGCTGAGACTGCTGCCAACCCTCCAACTGGCATGCAGTTCGTGAGGTGGGTGGCCATCCTTCAAAAGGGTGGCAGCCTTGACACCAACCAATTAGTTGCCTGCCGCAGTAACGTGGCCAAGGATCCCACAAAAGACCAAAGAAGAGTTGCCTCTCTCCACTCCGGCTTCCAGGCCCATTGTTGGGCCTCTGTCACAGCGATAAACTTCCAGCCATAGAAATGTTGTAATACGACAAAGCTACAGGAATGGTGCCCACTTACTGAGAGCCAGATAAGTTGCAGCGTTGACACATGCACACTTTCAACAAGCCAAGATTATTGCTCTGCTTGCATACAATATTGCAGTAGATACAAGTGAACAATCCCAAAATGAAGATCCCACCTTTGCGGGCACCTTCTCCTGAGGCAGGCAGATTGAGCCGGAGATTTTCCCAACTCCTGCTCCTCGAGGATGAAATTCCAGGCCTCAGTGTTGAGACACAAAATGGAGCTGTTAAAGACAGTGAAAGTTCATCTCAGCACCTGACCCTTGTTTAATGATTGATGAAGTGGAGGTGGAGCTGTATGAGGTAGCTGCAAGGGTGATCTTACCTGTCATTCCAGGACACCATTCCCATAGGTATGCATTGTAGTAAACCCAGAAGGAGGTAGAGACAACCGATTGTTGCTGCACTGCAGGCTAAGCAAGATTTGTGTTAAATGTTAACCGCAGGTGCATAAGTACTGTACTGGAGTGTTAGCCTTGATTTTTGTATTCAAGCGCTGAAGTGGAACTTAAACATGAGAGTGCTACCAACTGAGCCATGGCTGGCACAAATTTAAAATTAACTTTGGGCACTAGGTTCTGCAACGTTTATTTATACACTAAAGATTGGCTGACAAAAAGGATAATAAACAAGAAAAAATTGAACAAAATGAAATCTTTCAAAACAATTGCTTAAAAATTGCTCCCCTGAGTCCTTTTAAATTGGGATTTTAAAGTTTCTGCCTCGTTTAGACCTGTTAACAAGTGTGTAAGTACAGTTCAAATACAAATTGCAAACATGCAGGTGCAACAAACAGTTAAGAAGGCAAATTGTATGTTGGCCTTCATTGCGAAAGAATTTGAGTACAGGAGCAAGGATTTCTTCCTGCAGCTGTACAGGACCTTGGCGAGGCCACATCTAGGGTAAAATTTTTAGCCCGGCGGATGAGCGTACGTCCTGATATCATCACGCACTCGCGCGATATTTCGATCGGCGGGCACGCATCGGAGTTGGTAGTGCTGACAATTAAAAGGCCTACTAAGGCCATTAAAAAATTAATAAAAAGAAATTTTTTGCCACCCGTCGAACCTTAAATGGTTCATGAGCGGATGAAAAGGCCACGTGGCCTTTGCATTCTTTTGGAAACCTCATCCATGGACAGGAAGAGGTTTCCAAAAGCAAATAAAAATCAAATAAAAGCTTTATTTTTTTCATTAATAACATGTCCCTGCTCATGTGATAGAGTCACATGATGGGGCATGTTTCATAATATTCATGAAATCTTTAATTTTTTTTGTGATATCAGCTCACCTTCCCAAGGCAGCTGTCGGCCTCAGGGAGATTATGTAGCACGCACTCGTGTGCATGCACGAAGGTTACGCTCACACTCCTCCCCCCCGCCTGCACAGGCAGGGCTCAGCGCTGTCGCTTATGTTTCATGCTGGGCGGGCCTTAATTGGCCACCAGTGTGAAACTGCCTTCCGGCCCCGACTGTGGGCAGTGATCGGCTACCCAACTGCCCCTGCCCGTCCCAACCAAGCCCGCAAGCCAAGAGCAAAATCCTGCCCCTGGAGTAATGCATACAGTCTTGGTCCCCTTACCTAAGAAAAGGGATACTTTCAATAGAGGGAATGCAGCGAAGATTCACCATTCGGATTCTTGGGATGGCAGGATTGTTGTAGGAGGAGAGATTGGGTCGACTAGGCCTGTATTCACTGGAGTTCAGGAGAATGAGAAGGGATCTCATTGAAATGTATAAAAATTCTGACAGGGCTAGACAAACTGGATGCAGGGAGGATTCCTCCCCTGGCTGGAGGGTCTAGAACAAGGGGTCACAGTCTCAGGATATGGGGGTGGGCCATTTAGGATTAAGATAATGAGAAACTTCTTCACTCAGAGGGTGGTGAACCTACGGAATTCTCTACCATGGAGGGCTATGGAGGCAGAGTCACTGAATACATTTAAGAAGGAAATAGATAGATTTTTGGACTCTAAAGGCATCAAGGGTGTATGAGGCGAGAGCAGGAGCATGGCGTCGAGATGGAGGATCAGCCATGATCATATTGAATAACGGGGCAGGCTTGAAGGTCGAATGACCTATTCCTGCTCCTATTTTCTATGTTTCTATGTATTTTCAGCAGTTTGATCAAAGGTTTTAGCCACCTGATATTGCGATTCCCTTTCAGCCGAACTTGTCTAACTGGAAATCAATCCTTAAGCCCCATAATAACTATAAAAACTTATTTTCTTCTACTAATAAAAATATATTTTTAGAGCTAATGTAAGCTTAAAATTGCTAAAGTCATATTGAATTCATGGCATATGCCACAGAAATAGGAAGCCTGAAGGCATTATATGTGGGAATGTGTGCAATCCTGTCACTTTTATAAAATGCTTCATCTCACAAACAATATTGTATTGAATTCATTGCTACATTTCTTCCATTTTTCCATTTTACTAGAGAACCATTTTCTTAGAATTTCTGTTAAACTATTGCATAAAACAAACTCAATGTAAGAGCTAGGGCAGGCCTACCAGCTGCAGGCTATCACAGCTTTCTGTCCTGATATCTCTAAATTGTTGTTTGCAAGGACTAAACCCATTGTGCTCTGGGGTAATTTCACTGAAGAGGTTTAATAGCCAACAGCAGGATGTTGCCTAACTATTATACTGACGTCTAGTGCTGATCACAAGTACCAGGTCAGTACACATTTGGGCTGATAAAACATGTGCATCATAATGAAGGTTTGAGCTGCATTCAAAATGTTGACATTGACTCAAGCTGATTTAGGAGGCCAGTTTGTTTAGTGTAGTCATGCAGTTTACAAATGCATTTTCAAACCCAGTATGGCCAAGGGATTGCATATAAATATATATCTAATTCATTTACTGAATATATTTTCTATAAAATACTGAGAATATTTCTTCCCAATGTAAAAATATTTTCTCTGCTTTATTGATCTCCTGTAACACTTGCAGATGAAAACAATACACTGCTAGGCCTCAGGCCATTCTCCAACAAGATGCTGGCAGAAATATTGTTGAACCTATGCAGGAGCAGCTAAACTCTATTAAATATTTCCCATTAATGGCCTGATTTAGAATGCAGATGCATTTGAAATAAAGCCAATGTAATGAGATTGAGGATTATATATTAAATGGAAAATGTCTTTCAGGTAGAGATTGGAAGATTTAATTGGAGTGTTATGGAGGGAAATTGTTAAAATTGTAAGTTCACTGTTTGTAGGTGGCAAAGAAAGTATTTAAAATTTCAGTATGAGGCCATACATCTGAAGAGGTGATATTAAAGTTATACCTGGCTTTCGGGAAGCTGCACCTGGAAAATTATGTTGCATTTTTGTATTCCTGTCATTGGAAAAATTTAGAATTATTACAAGGAGCCATAAGGAGAGCTCATTGTTTTGTGATTCCTGAGCTTAAAGGACTTTGTTGTAAGAAAAGGTTACTACTCCTTGACCAAATTCTTAGGAGAATGATAGGGATTTGAGGTGTTTTAAACAGAGGCATTCAGAATTTTCATGAATAAAGGGAACTTAGAAAGTGACTTTGTTGGTCATGGCGATGAAGTATGAGGAGATTTTAAAGTTCGGGGGACAAAATTGGGTTTATCTGTTGGGCATCTTAAGATTCCAAAATGGCAACTACAGAACATGTGCCCAATTCTGACACAGAGGCCTGAATTTCCATCCTCCAGGCGGGTAGCAGAAGTCGGGAAAATTCTCGGCTCAGCCTGCCCACCTCAGGAGAAAGTATCCGCATTGACGGGATCTTCATTGCTGGGGGTGGCTGTGGGCTGGACTCAGGCCACTTGACCTGGGAGAAAGTTTGGAGGCAGCCACAGAGGCTGGTGGGTGCTAAAGGCAGATGTTTAAAAAGCCTGTTGAGGTTCTGTAGGACTTAGCCCCAGTTAAAATAAAAACAAAAATGCTCTTCAGCCCTCAGCCCTCACACCCCCTCACTCTCCACAAACTCCCCATGCCCCATCCATGCTAGCTCATACCCCCACCCATCCCTATGCAACCCCCCCCCCCCCCATGCACCCAATGCCAGGCTATGCCCCTCCATCAACACCACGACAACCCCCCCCACCACCGCCCGCCCCATGGTCCCTCATGCTCCCAGTGTCAAATTGTGTCCTTCTAGCTACCCTCCATGATGCCTCAAACCTTCAATACCAAGCTAAGCCCCACCCATCCCATGGCTCCTCGTACTCTCCAATATAAGCTATGACACTTCCATGTCCAGTGACCCACTCTACACTGCATTGCACAAATGAACCCTATATTGACAGTAGGATGTGTTAAATAAAAAGCTTTAAAAAGTAATTCATTCATAGGTTTCTACTATGTTATAAAAAAGTTATTTCACTTACAAAGCAATACAAGAGTCAATCATCTAGACTCGTTAAAATATCAGTTACAAAAACCACAAGTCCATGCGACCACTTAACCTCGGGCAGAACCTTCTATTTGGCAAGTGGGGTGGGGGGGCAGGGCGGAACCTGCTCGCTGACGTGTAAAATGGCGCAGGGTGACATCGGCTGCATGCCCGCTGAACTGTTAAAGGCCTATTAAGGCCATTAAAAAAGTAATGAACATGATTAATGGACCTGCCCGTCCAAGCTTTATGTTGGTGGGCAGGCCGGGAGCCCAGGAGGGCTTCTGAAAATTCATGAAACCTCATCCACGGGCGGGATGAGGTTTCATGAGGGTATTGACATTTTTATAAAATGTTTAAATAAATGATATTGACATGTCCCAGCTCATGTGACAGTGGCACATGAGTGGACATGTCAGTAATTTTTTTCCCCTTCTTTATTGAAATTTTCAAAGCTGAGCTGATCTCCCTGAGTCAGCGCTTTGCCTCTGGAAGATCTGTGCTCTCTTTTGTGTGCATGCACAAAACAGCACACTCCCGGCTCAGGGAATACCCTCCCTCCCCTGCCCGCACAGGGAGTGCATAGCGTTTCTGGGTGTACATCATGCTGGGCGGGCCTTAACTAGCCCGCCCAAATAAAATTGATGCGTGCCCCCGACTGGGGGCGCCGATCGGGAACCTGCCAGCTCGCGCCCGCTCTCGTACAACCCCCCTGACGGAGGGTTGGGGGGGGCAGATCTAGCCCCTTGTATCCAAAAACATTGGCCCATGACATCTGAGCTTCTGGGAGTTGTACCTGGAGAGTACCCCAAAGGTGCACTGTGGAATCCCCTCCCCCCACCAAGAAGTCTGCAGGTGAGGATTTCCCGGCAATTTCCTGGTAAGTTCAAATTTCTGCTGGACAATTGCCCTAAAATCACAGTTACCCAGGAAAAGTTAGAAGAATTAATACCATTTCTAGCTCCTGGGCAATTTTAGTACTGAAGCTGCATGGGACTCCCCCCACACCACTGATCGCCCATTATGGTAGCCCCCCTGAACACTTGAACCCCCCTACTGACCATGCCCCAACCACCCAACTCCCCTCCGACCAGCCCCCCAACCAACCAACCCCTCCCTGACCATTCCACCCATTGACCACCTGACCCTCACCTCCCCACTGAGTACCCGACCACCTGATTGACCATCCGACCCTCACCCCATTGACCACCAAATGCTCCCAAAAACACAACCTCCCCCACAGACCACCCGACCCACCTACTGAATACCCAACCCCCTAGTGACCACCTGACCCTCGCCACCCCGACCACTGACCAACCACCCCCACTGAGCACACGACCCCCACCCACTGATGACCCAAACATCTGACACCCCCCCCCACTGGCCACCCATTCCCCCACCCCCTCCAATCACCCAACACCCCCCCCCCCTCAATAATCACCCAACCACTCCCCCTTCTCCCCTCCTGGCCTCCTTACCTCCAACTGTGCAGCCCTTGACTGAAGGCTTCAGGAATAGGCTGCTGGCCTGTGTCAGAAGGTTGGACAAGAAAGGATCACTTGGACTTGGAGGTACGAAACAAGGAGCAGAGTGGCAATCAGAGTCAGATTGCCACTCTGTGGAAATTCTGACCCACTTTGAAATTGACAGCAGAGATCAGATAACATGAGCTGTCAATCAAATAACGTTTTCTCTGGGGCACAGGTACTTCAACAAGAATGATGGCTGTCTGAACTCTCAGCCAAGCGTTCATGATAAGGATTGGCTTGTTGGCCCAGACATCCATTATTCTTGTTGAAACAGCTATGTCTAGGGAATAAATTGTTTGATTGACAACTTGGGCTCTCTGATCTCTGCCATCAATTTCACAATGTTTATTTACACAAGGTTAAGTGGTTTCAAGGGTTTGTAGTTTTGTTATTGATACTTTAAAGGGCCTGGATTATTGACACTTTTATTGCCTCCTAAGTGAAATGACCTTTCTTTAACATCGTGGAAAGTTATGAATGAATTACTTTTTAAAAGCTTTTTTTTTACATATTGTACTGTTACTATAGGGTTTATTGGTTCCAAACAATGTATAGGGGGTTAATGGGCATGGAAGTGCCATACTTTGGCATTGGGGATATGAGGGGCCATGGGGGTAGGTTGGGGGGCATTGCTTGGCATTGAATGTATGAGGCACTATGGGATTGACTGGAAGGGCATAGCTTGGCATTGGGAGCATGAGGGGCATGGGCAGCCACAGGTGGAAGGGCAGAGCTTGGCATTGGTGGTATGAGAGGCCACGGGGTGTGAAAGGGCAGAGCTTGGCCTAGGGAGCATGAGGGGCAATGAGGGGTGAGTGGGTGGCATAGCTTGGTATGGGGACATGAGGAGGATCTTTTGAACTCACCTTTGAAACGGTCCCCTCATTCATGCTTAGGGTTCATGACACCTCTGAGGGGCCATGAACCATGAACCTTTAAAAACTTGGCTCGGCTCCATGAAAATTGCAGAGGAAGTTGGAAATGCCTATCCATGAAATGGAGCCAGCCAGGCTGGGAGGACTGGGTGTGGGCTTTTGACAGGAACAAAACCGCACCCTTTAAAGGCACTCCCGAAAATCAGATAGCCTGGGAATAGGGCCAGAAATCCTGGAAATTGGACCCAGCCACCCTTTTTAAAGGGCTCCTGAGTTACTCCAACTCAGTGAAAAACCAGGCCAAAGTGAACTAAATACCACATTAGTTTACCATACATGCACCAAATGTTTGCAGAGCAGAGCAGACATGCAGAGCAGACAGATCAGAACACCAATCATGAAATGTTGATCTGACTCCAGCACTGCCATTTCGAAGCTCCGTGGTCCAGCCTATACCTCAGCTTAACTTCCAACTGTTGAATGGCAGGGAGGATTACACCTCCTGCCCCAGATCCAATACCCAGCCAGGATGTTCAAAAGGATCATTAATGACTTACAGGTTATTTGCTGCGTTATTCCTTCTGGCTGTCGCTGCAATTCTATATATTTTGTATGATTGTTCATATTTGCTAAATACTTAAGTAATCTACAATCTATCACCTACTTCCTGGCATGGATGGGCTCTTAGGGCTTTCCCTTGACAATAAGCCTGACTGGGAGATTGCATTTGAAAATGTTTTTATTGATCTTGACTATTCATGATGTGAGATCATTAACCTTCTTATTTATGCCACAGCATTAAGATCCCTGGTTCTATATTTCTAGCAGTGACCTCTGCAGCTATCTGTTTGCAGTGCCTTCTTATAGTGTATATGGAGGATCTCTCCTGCCCCCATTTGCATACAATACTTCTCTCCCCCTTTTCCACCTCCTCCATAAAGATCTCCAGCACAGCTCAGAAAATCTGGGGGAGCCCATGCGCTCCCTTTGCCAGCCATTAGTCTTTCTTTTCCAGTTCAGATTCAGTTGCAGAATGACTCCCAGCACCTGCTGCAGCCATAATGAACCTTTCCTTTGACTAGCAGGCTAACTTTAAGAAATACAGATTACTAAAGCTATTAGGCTCCCTGCTCATGTATGTGGCCAATGAACAGTGCAAGGAGTGCTGTTTGCTTGCAGAAATAATTATAATTTGCAGGAAGCACAAAGTTGGTATGCTGTATGCATTTTACTCAATGGTCGAAGGTTAATTGTGCATTTCAATCTCCATACTGGGGACAACCAAATTCGTAGTCCAAGGATGCTAAAAGAAAATTAGGAATTTAAGTAGCATTTTTTTGAAAGTGAAAAAAAACTTGCTTGTTTTTAACATTTTACTTTTTAAAAACGACCTTCTTATAGTGACAAATAGCAGCCACAGAAGAACACTGGACAGGCCAGGCCCAGTACCTGATAGGCTTCTAGTTAACACATGCTAGTTTTAGGAAAGGGCCTGAGGCGTTTAGCACACACAGATTAGAATAGGCCACCCTTCTGCTAAATCTGTCAGTCCCGGGCCTGTTTTACATCTGAAAAATGGGCATAACCAATTCCAATTTGCAGCCGCATATGTTTTCTGATGATGGTGGTTGAGTGAGGGCAGTTTTGACCAGGATACCCAGAAAGTTCTCTGGTCTTCTTCAAATTGTGCCACAGGATCACTTACATCCACAGGTATATAAGGCTATATTTCAACATCCTCGATGAAATACAATATATGGAATAATGTAGCATTTCCTCAGTTTCACACTGTAATGTTAGCCTAGATTGTGTAATGAATTCCTGGACAGGAGCTTGATCCCAAGATCTTCTGACTCAGGCAAGCGTACTACCAACTGGACCCACTTGACTTGATGTTAAGTGTGTAGTAGAATTATCAAACAGATTATCAGTGCGAACAGTGGAACAAAAGGCCATGGCAAGTTTTTAAAGTGACTGGATGAATACCTATGCAGAATGGAATTCAAGGCTTGTGGACCCAGAATCACTGGGAGGAGGCTGATGGTTGGTTTAGAAGAATACGCCAGATGGGCTTAGTTCTTCTTCTGACTAAAACACTCTCACTTGGAACTTCTCTGGGGTTTCTTCTGGTGTGACTCCATAACCTTAGTGGAAAATGGTGGCAACCCTAGAGAAATGGCATAATTGGCCATTTCTGCTCTTCTTCTGAGGTTTCCGCTGATCTTCTACCAAAGTTATGGTAGGAGAATAAATAACCTGACAGAAATTAGGCAGGACAGTATGACTCAGTTGAAAGGTTTGCTTGGTGTCATAACATGCACCAAGTTCCATTTACCCATCATTCTTGTCTTGCTGACCTACATTAGCTCCCAGTTCCCAAAACCCTCCACTTTAAAATGTTCATTTTTGTGTTCAAGTCCTGCCATGAACTAGACCTTTCATATCTTCAGAAACCTCTTCCACCCCTACAAATAATCTGCCTCAGCCCATCCCCCACTTCCTTCACTCTACCACGCAGCCTTCAGCTGTATAGGCCCTAAGTTATGTTATACACTTTCTAAAATTTCTCCACTCCTCTGTATCCTCAGTTAAGACCTGCCCTAAAGCCTATTTATTTGACTAAGCTTTTGATCACCTGTCCTAATGTCTTCTTCTTTGGCTTGGCGTCAAGTTTTGTCTGAATACACACCTGTGAATCATCGTGGGATGTTTTACTGTGTTTAAAACGTTATATAAACGCAAATTGTTAGTATGTTATTGTTAAAGTCTAAATAAAGCAAGATGAAACACATCAAACTCAACAAGCTGCTACATTTCTAAGGAAACATAAAGGAATTATTCAAGTAGCATAACAACTGAAAAAAATTGAACAGAGTGCCAACCACATGTTTGTGACCTCCTATCTTTGTGTACTGTGGACTGATTCTTTACACATCAGGGCTCAAAAAATTGAAATGTGGTTTATTGATGAAAGTTCTGTTAAGAGGAGGTCATAGCTTGTACCTTGGGGAATTGAGTACAAAAGGTCAAAATTGAAATTTTATAAAATGTGAGCTTAAATGTAACTCATGCATTGGAGTTTCAACTAGTCTGACCATATTCAATGCAAAATCAATAACAGGTTTAGTTTGAGCATTGATTTTTTTTTATATATGTCTCACCCACTAAATTTAACATTCACCCTCCTGTTTCAGATAAGAGCCAAAAAATTCCTTTGAAGTTAAAGCAACATCTGATCATAAAAATCTCCAGATCTAAAACATCACATTGGTAGGAAAATGCAACGATATCTGCCATAATCAAATTTTATTTTTTAGTCCACATAAAACGGCAACCACCAGACAAGTGAGCTAAATTTCTAGCACTACACGCATGTATTTCACAATATGATGCTCCATCCCAACACTAGTTCTTTGTAAAAGGCTTGATGCCTTGTAAATTGCGGCCGAATGGGTCTTGTATTACTTCCTACCTCTTCTTGCTGCCTGCCACCTCTCCAGTCAGCAAGGAGGCATGACAGAGCATATGGTGCAGCTAGCCTTCTCTTCTTTAAGGCAGGTTTTCCCAAGTGGAAGCTGCATTGAACAATATAGCTGGAATTTAACTTATGGCAAACTGAATACTAGGGAACAGAGGGAACCAGAGTGACAGATGCATTGCTGGAGGCAATGGTGGTGAGACACCATGAATCCCAGGCCCTCAAGGATCACACTCAGAAGAGATTGAGAGCAGGTGATCAGGCAGTTCAACTCCCGACATGTGGACTTGAGGATCTGGCAGCAGTGCCACAAGAGTCTTGTGACTTCATGTGGGTTGTTAATGTCAGTGAATGCACTTTCACGTGACATTTTCTCCCTACTACAACACCAACTTTTCATACTGCTCAATGCACCACAGTCCCATCACTCACCCAGCAGCATTCCCTGGCACTCTGGACTCACAACTAATAGCCAGACAACCTCACATACCTACCAATTCTGCCAGCCTTGCACCCACCTCTTGATGTCTCCACATACCTCAAGCTATTCAGCTGCGGCAGGCATATCACACATTAATAAAACTGTGCCGGGTAGCTACTCTTACATATACAGAGTAATATTTTTAATGCAAAAGATAATTTAAGAAAAAGTTATATTCAAAAACACTGCCTGATGGTGCAGGTTGATGGCAGATTTTAGGTTTGGGGATATAAATGCTAATGAATTTGAGCAGAAACTTAATTTAAAAAAATCACTTTGTAAAACTAGAGTAATTTTGACTGCATTTTGTGCATGGATTAACAATTGTGTCCAAAGTGGAAACTTTGTTTAGTATTTCTAAGAGAAAGAGAATTACATGGAGCCATGTAGGGAAGGAATGTCTTAATTATGAAGCCTAAATGACTGTAGATGACTGTATGGATCTGGTTAGATGACCTTTAGGTTGTTTCTGTCTGTCATTTTTTGTATGTTCATATGATGTTCCTAAATACCAAAGCACTTATACATGACAAACTGTGGTGTTGTTGAGGTAGGTGGCAAATGTGCGTAATGTTTCACTTTTACAGTATCAATCTTTCACCAACTGGGTTCCCAGGATAAAACATTGATTTCCTACTGTCAGAAAACAGCCTGTATAAATGAGGCATTTTGGTCAGCAGTAGTTGTACAAACCAACTTTGATAAGGTTAGTTTTTTTTTTAAGTAATTGATTCCAACTGTTGCTGAAGTAGTCTTACGTTTTTGTTTGTTAATGTATTTTAATATATTTTAATTTTAATGGCAATTATTGAGCTAGACAGTGTCATTTAGTTGAACTTGCAGCATGGTTCTCTCGCACACTCTGAATATATTTCAAATTGCTAGATCTCTGAAACACCTGAGATGACTGACTCTATCTACAAATGCCAAATATTCTCCATCACATTGTCGAGCCACTTAACTTCACTTGTTTAATTTCTTTGCTGATTTTCTTGATGTATACACAACTTTTTTGTGATGCGACATAAAGCAGTGTTTGAGTCTATTGTGATTCTTTGCGCCTCAGAGTGTTAAAGTATGATGCTGATGATAAGATTCCTTTCTTTTTCCTTCTCGTTAAAATCCATTACTTTCATCAGACACCATTTGCAAAAGCCAAAAGCTATTAGGAAGGCAAACTTATGATAGTATGATCACAACCTACTTTATTACCTTCCAATACACAATACACCACCCCCATCAACTATGCATGCACAAGCGAAGAGGATTACGTAAAATAGTGAAGTTAATTAACAGTGTCTTTGAGAAAAATTAACCTTTGGATCAAAAAACTTAATTCACAAGGTTTTCACACATGGCATATTCTATAAATTTAGCAGCAACTCCTGGAAAGTTATTCTGGAATTCTGACTGCTGAAAAATGTAAAGGAAGGTATGAAGACATTAAAGACAATTCTCTTACATTGACAAGATACTGATGCTGAATACTCAGATACATTTGTGACATGAGGTTGCCTGATTGTTAGGCATGGATTTTCATGTTGGGGACTGTTTCTGGGCCTGAACCCTTCCTCCAGGGGAAAACAGAAATTAACCCCAAGTTTCACAGGGGCAACAAATTAATTGACATGCAGCCAATTAACTACCATGAAGGCTGGAAAGGAGGTGGGCCTACACATGTGTGAGCCTGGTTTAAACTCACCATGGCAGTGAGTACTGTGATTGCCATTTAATAGCTGAAAGTAAACGTTGGGCAGAATTTTTAGCTTGGCGGGCGATTGTGCACCTGACCCGATCGAATGCAAAATCGTGCAAGATGACATTGGGCGAGCATCCCAGCGTCATCCTGCGCCCCTGCAATATTTTGGTCAGGGGGCACACACCAACTTTTGTGCACGACCACCGACAATTAAGAGGCCAATTAAGGTAATTAAAGGTGCAATTGTCTCCGATTTTTCGTGATCCGCCCAACATTATGGTTGGCGGACGAGTGAATCGGCCAGGCAGACTTTGCATTTTTCATGAAACCTCATCCACGGGCAGCATGAGGTTTCCATTATTAAATGAAAGAAAAATAAAAATCTATGGACAGCATTTTTAACAAGTATAGGTTCAAGTTACTGACTGTGATGCTTGCACGTTTTTTTCCTGATTATAAAATCTTCATTTAATGCTTTTCATGTCTTCAGCTCCCTGAGGCAGCTCTCTGTCTTCAGGGGTTTTTTGTCAGTGCTTGACCGTGCTGATGTCAGCACCCGCCATCTTCCCACCCCTGCCCCAGCGCTGAGCTTCTGGCTGTTAATTGGCATTAAATCACGATGGGGGGCTGATGGCGGCTGCCCATCTCTTTCCTGGCTGCTCCCAAGCCTGCTGATCGCACTCGCTTGCCAACCTAAAAATTCAGGCTTTTGAAGATTTACAGTGTACCTCTGCAGGATTTCTATGTGGAGCCTGAGGAGATTCAGAGGCCTGGAACCCTGGGCAGAGCAGCGCCTCGCTCTTCAGATGCTGATTTTGAGGTGCTGCTAACGACTGTGAGGGAGAGGAGAGAAGTCTTCTCCCAGAGGGCGGTGGTGTGAATGGAAATCATTTCTACAGTCAGTGGCAGAGGCATGGTGAGAAGAATGTGGATCCTGTGTAGGACAACGTTCAATGATCTGATACACTGTGGCAAGGTGAATGCTACCTCAATCCCTCAGGTCAGGCATTTGGGTATTCACCTGTAGCCAGTCCTTCAGGAAGAATGCACTTAATTTAAAGCGAGTCGATATAAAGGGTCAAGCCGCTGCACAGCGAATGCAGTTTGTAAATTGACAATTGTCAAAATTGGCCAAGTTTCATATCCCTGGAACCAAAGGTATCCAAACTGAGCCTTTAAAACAAGCTGAGAGCTGAAACAAAATTATTCAAACAGATACTGACACAATGGATTGACTTCATGAATATGTTAACCAATAGACATAACTGCAATCAGACCACACAAAGTGATTCCTTATCTGTGATTCCTCTGACACCCTACATCATATCAACAATTTCCAGTTCCCTGGCCTCAACCGCCTCCTCTTCACCAAGGACATCCAATCCCTCTACACCTCCATCCCCCACCGGGATGGTCTGAAGGCTCTCCGCTTCTTCCTCGAACAGAGGTCCAAACAATCCCCATCCACCACTACTCTCCTCCGTCTGGCTGAACTTGTTCTCTCACTGAACAATTTCTCCTTAAACTCCTCTCACTTCCTCCAAATAAAAGGTGTGGCTATGGGTACCTGCATGGGCCCCAGCTATGCCTGTCTCTTTATGGGGTACGTGGAACATTCCTTGTTCCAGTCCTACTCTGGCCCCCTCCCACAACTCTTTCTCCGGTACATCGATGATTGCTTCGGTGCTGCTTCATGCTCTCGTCTGGACCAGGAAAAATTTATTAATTTTGCTTCCAATTTCCACCCCTCCATCATTTTCACATAGTCCATCTCTGATACTTCCCTTCCCTTGTTTGACCTCTCTGTCTCAATTTCTGATGATAGACTATCCACCAATATTCATTACAAGCCTACCTACTCCCATAGCTACCTCGACTACAGCTCCTCACACCCCGGTTCCTGTAAGGACTCCATCCCATTCTCTCAGTTCCTTCACCTCCGTCGCATCTGTTCAGATGATGCCACTTTCAAAAACAGTTCCTCTGACATGTCCTCCTTCTTTCTTAACTGAGGTTTTCCACCTACGGTAGTTGACAAGGCCCTCAACCGTGTCCGGCCCACCTCCCATGCATCCGCCCTCACACCTTCCTCTCCCTCCCAGAAACATGATAGGGTCCCCCTTGTCCTCACTTATCACTCCACCAGCCTCCGCATTCAAAGGATCATCCTCCGCCATTTCCGCCAACTCCAGCATGATGCCACCACCAAACACATCTTCCCTTCACCACCCGCGGCATTCCACAGGGATCGTTCCCTCCGGGACACCCTGGTCCACTCCTCAATCACCCCCTACACCTCAACCCCCTCCCACGGCACCACGGCAACCGCAGAAGGTGCAACACCTGCCCCTTTACTTCCCCTCTCCTCACCGTTCAAGGGCCCAAACACTCCTTCCACCCCATGCTGGTGAACATGACTGACACCAAAAGGGCATCCGGAAACCAGCACATCAGCCAGCTCTGTTATTGGTGGCTCCTATCTATCTCTGTTTCTGTCACCACTTAAAATCAAGTCCTTCATGTACAAATGCTTTCTGCCTTGGTGTGAATTTCCTTCATTCAGAACTTTATTTAAAATGGATGAGCACCTCCATGAAAACATTGCAGAAAAGAAGTTTATCGAAACAGGTTTATTCAAATATCCCAATTTCAAAACAGCTGTGTCTGAACTAGCCACTAGTAACCCAATAGCTAGTTGAAACCATCCAACGTTATTGTTCCAGCTAGTGGAAAGGAGTCCTTTGATCTGTGCAAACAAACCTAATTTAAATGGGTAATTTGGCTAGGATCCAATCCAGGCATGGAAAGTAGACTTAGAGAAGTCCTGAGCGTTCCAGCATTTCCACTGACCTATATATGGCTCCCAGCAATTGGATGGGACCCATTGGGTTTGGCATTAGGACTTCATAAGGAGGGAGGGGAGAAGTACCCAGCAATAGTGAAGGAGAGATGGAACTTGGGTGGGGTGTGTGACAGGGTCAGGGGGGAAATCTCCAATTGCAGCAGTAAGGAGAGGCCATGTTTGGCAGAAGAGAAGGGCAATGGCTTCCTTATGGGGCTGAGGTCAGCACTCCTGCTCCTCCTGGCCCACAAGAAATGCTGTACAGAGAATTAGCCTGCTGCAGTTGACAGCTCTCTTTGCCTTTTCACTTACAGGTTCCCAACCCCTGGGAATTCCAGGTGGCAGCTGTTATATTCAAATCCAATTCCAGTTGCAGTGTGGGGATGTGATGTGAATATGATAATGAAGTGTATCATCTCTCCAATAAGTGACAGAGGCACACCATGCAAACCACCACAATAAAAATGGTGGCAGACCCATGCGTGGCTGGTTGGGTTCCCTGATTTTATTTTTAACAATCTCTCTGCTGTGACCCTCTCTTGCCCATCGTGAAGGGATTAATGTCGGTGTCTATGGCCGGGATTTTCCGTGCCCGCCAGCATCGAGTGTTTATGGTGGTGTGAGCGGACAGTATGGCACAATTGGCTTCATGACAGATTGAAGCTAGTTCACAATTGTCCACTCAGCTTGCTGATGGCAGGCTGTGTTCTCCACCGTCGGACATCGGGAGCCTCATTGTAGTAAATCAGCATATCATTATTAGGCCTGTCTGCTGGAATCGTCCCTCCCCTGCTGGATCGTCCGCCCATGTCAATGGTAAAACATGCCAACGTGTTTCACAACAGCAGGTAAGTGACGTGCACCTGGTAGGCTGCACTTTGCTCGGGACTTCAATGTTTGCTTGCCTACCTTGCTTTGGTCATCACTTGCAGTCATCAGCATCAGGCTTCACAGACAGTACCACATCACTTTTAGTGGGGCTCACGGGCAGGTCTCTACCCACCAGATCAGCCACATGTGGGTGGCTTTTCAATGGCTGCAGGGCTAGGGTAGCTTGGGGAAGAGGGAAAATTGGCCTCAGGCATGGGAAGAGACTGCAGGAAGAGGGCTGTACTAGGGAAGGAGGGTAGCCCGGGGTATGTGTGGCAGCACATGTTGATTTGTGCGGCCTCAAGATGGTGAGGGCTGAGGAGGAAGTCTCTAGAGGAGATGAGGCCAGATGGAGATGTGAGGGTGTATGTGAGAGAGAGAGAGTGAGTGGTGATGTCCCTTGAGCTGGCAGTGAGTGAGATGCCAGTGAATGTGTGATGGGCTTGTGAGTGTGTGAGTTTAGAGATATAAGATGGTTGCCTTACCCTGGTAGCCGGGTGAGATCATTCACCCTCTTTCTGCATTGGATGGCCAACCTCTTCTGTGCAGCATTGGCACTGATCACCATTGCCATCACCTACGAAGCCGGAGTGGTAATGTAGCTGCCCCTCCTGCGGCCAGAGCGGGGGTAGAGGACATCACAGTGGGCCCCTATGGCATCCAAAAGGCACTTGAGGGCTGCAGTCTTCTTGCCTTTCGGGGCCACATCTTGTTTGCTGCAGTCCTAGGCTGGAAGCACTGAGCGCTGCTATACTTTAAATGTGGTGCCTGGTGTGATGAAATGGCGAGGTGATGGCATGGCAGGTGAATTGGAGCCCGCTTGCCATGGAAACGGCGTGTTTCCCGGGAATGCATAAGTAATGTGGCAGGCTTGGGACGATATGGCATGAAAACACACCATTGGGGTTGATGGGTAAAACATTGTTTTACCCGCCCACTACTGCACTTAGTGCAAATCTGGGACGATTCCGCCCTGTATTTTTCAATCACATAGGATATTTGTCAACACCTGTACTGCCTTAAAGCTTTATGGTTGAAATTCACATTGAGGGCGGTAACACAAAATAGGCAATATCAAATTGGCAACTGCTCCACTTGGCTACTCAAAATAAATTTCTGCCCTTATTCTCTTCATCTGCCTGTATCCAATCAAAGTGTCCAGCTAACCACCGTACTGCAATGGCTTAGTTCACAGATCTGTATCAGGTGCTTAAATGGCTTTTCATCTGTGAGACAAATTAAGTATTTTCATCTTGTGTTATCAATCACTGTGCAGAGGGATTTCAACAGCTAGGGTCATGCACCTGTTGTATTCCAATAGATTGTTAAATGAACTGTTGTGGTCTCCCTAGTAACAGGACTGATAGAGACTGACAAATTCTTTTCCAATATATACATACTTCAGGATTAGTTCCGTTTTTACTTGACTGACAATCCCCTGTTGAAACAAGCTATCCAAAATGTATAATGCCCCAGCAACAATCTTCGAGGATTATGTTTTATCAATTGGATTTTTTAAATGTAAGAATCTCATGAGAGGAGCCAATTGGACATATTCTACTGGCAGAATCTCTCAGAATCAGCAGTTAACAATTGCCATTCCAAGTTGAAAAAAAGGCATCAAGGTGGGGTGAAGGAGGGAAGGTGGTCAGTAGTACCGAGGTGGTGGGGTGGTAGGGGCTGGTGTGATGTGGTGGTCGGAGGAGTGATTTTAATACGGCCTGGATGGAAATTAAGTTATTGGACAGTCAACCTCTCTTGAGCCTTGGGAGTAGACCTGCCACTCTACTGTTTTTAACCTGCTCAAATGAGCAGGTAGCTAGAGCCTCCAATCTAGCCTCTTCTTCTGTATCCTCATCTTCATTGGATAACAGACGTATTCCCATTGGAAAATCAATATCAGGGGTATGTGAGGTACTGGAGTGGGGTGGGTGGGGTGGTTTGTTGAAAGGGTTGTGGACAAATGGTGAAACTGGTTGTCGGTGGCCTATGTTGGAAGGATTTATAAGTTGATACTCAATGTGTTTGGACACATTGTAAATACACCTTCCAGTGACCATCAAGTCCTGGAGGGTGATTTGAACCCACAACTTCTGGCTCAGAGGCAGGGACACTAGTACTGCACCACAAGACCTTACTTTATTTGCCCCAAGCTCTGCTCAGCTGAATGCAGATGCTGACCCTCAGGAGGGCCATGAAAAAAAAAATACCTCTGGAGCAGCAGCAAAAACTATGCAGTGTTCTGATAGGCTTTCCAGTTGCTCTGTGCATGCTTGGAGAAGTTTTGAGGAGTCTATCTCTAACGTGAGTGCATGATGTTGCAGACATTTGTGGTGATGCCTTCATCTATGGATAGTATGGTATTAAAAGAGTATCAAATGCTGCAATCACGCATGTTTATTACAGTCCTCACCAATGGCTTGCACTCTTAAATAGGATTGCAGAAACCCTAGCTTTGCTCATTAATTGTCCCACTGGTTTGCAGCAGAATGCGCTCTGGCTGATTGCTAGTAGGGAAGTGTGGGTGGGCCATGAGGGGCATGATGATGAAAGCGGGCATGAATGGAGGCTCAGCCCAAAGCACCTTGACCTCATCCATTGCCCAGTACACCCCCCACCCCCATCCCCACCCCCTTACCTCACATACTCTATCCAGGTAGCATTAAAATGATCTCCCGACAACAATCCATGTTCCAGCAGACCTTCAAGTAAAAGGCATAAGCAGAGTAACCGTCTGTTACGAAAGCCAATCGGCACAGCTACCTGTGATGGTAGTAGCAGGTGAAGGGCCAAGCCTCCTGGGGTGAGACTGGTTAAAGGAAATTAAGTTAGAATGATCCGAAATATTTCATTTGAGAGCAAGTGGGCTACCAGGACTACTTAAAAAGTATGCCACCATCTTCCAGGACAAATTAGGAAAAATCCAGGGCCTTCATGCCAAGATTTATGTGGAACTGGAAGCAATCCCTCGCTTCATGAAGGTGAGAATGGTGCCATACGCCCTGAGAGAAAAATTCGACACTGAGCTGGACAGGCTAGAGAAACCGAGTGTTATACAAACTGTTCAGTTTTCAGAATGGGCAGCACCCATAGTCCCTGGCTTTAAACACAGCCAAAGCGTCTGAATTTGTGGGGACTACAAGCTGACGGTTAATAAAGTAGCTAAGCTGGACAGGCACCCTGTTCCAAAAATCAAAGACCTGTATGCCAAGTTGGCAGAAGGGACAACGTACACAAAGCTTGACGTGAGTCACGCTTATCAACAACTAGAGATGGATAATGCCTCGTGGGAATTTGTCACAATTAATACCCACAAAAGACTGTACCAATCTACGCAATTGCCTGTTGGTGTCTCCTCCGCTTGTGCCATCTTTCAGGGAACAATGGAAAGCTTACTGGAGGGACTGCCCCAGGTTATAGCCTATTTAGATCATGTATTGATGACAGGATTCACTGAAAAAGATCTTTTGGCAAACTTAGGAGAAGTCTTAAAACATTTCTTGCAAGCTGAAATGCGTTTAAAAAAAGAAAAGTGCACGTTGCAAGCGAGGGAGGTGATCTATTTGGGTCACTGGGTAGATTCACGGAGCCTCCACCCGGTTGAGGAGAAAGTGAGAGCCATAAGAGAGGCACCTGCACCAAAGAACGCCTCAGAGCTCAAATCATTCCTAGGAATGATCAACCATCATGGGCGGTTCTTACCCAATTTGTCTACTGTGCTGGCCCCCCTGCATTCTCCGCTCAAAAAGAACCAACCTGGTCTTGGGAGATGGCCAGAAAGAAGCTTTCATAAAGGTGAAACAATTGTTCCACTCATCCAACCTATTAGTATGTTATGACCAGACGAAAGAATCGGTGCTGACATGTGACACATCTCCCTATGGAGTTGGAGCAGTGCTCATGGACAACGGCACAGAACGGTCAATAGGTTATGTATCAGGAACACTCACCACAGGGTACTCACAGATAGAGAAAGAGCCTGTCCATCATCTGTGGTGTCAAGAAATTTCACCAGTGCACATATGGCCACCATTTTACAGTGATTTCAGACCACAGACCACTGTTAGATTTATTTAGTGAGGAAAAGGCTATACTAACCATAGCCTCAGGAAACCTACAACAATGGGCCTTAACTCTGGCAACATATGATACACTTCCATACATAGGCCTGGCAACCCAATCATAAACGCTGATGCCCTTAGTCGTTTGCCTTTACAAAAAAACGATGAGCAAGTCACAGTTCCACAGGAACTTGTCTTACTGTTAAATTTCTTAGATTCCTTGCCGGTGTGTGCTCGACTGATCAGAGACTGGACAAGGCGGGACCCGGTCTTAAGTTCGAAAACAAGTGCTACTTGGTTGGTCTCAAAAGCCCGTATCTGACGAAATGAAACCGTACTTCAACAAGACATGGAATAACCAGCCAGGATGGCATCCTATTGTGGGGTGCTCAGTTGATAGTCCCTCCAAAGAGAAAGGAGCCACTTTTAATTGAACTACACAGTGCCCATCCAAGAATTTCCCAAATGCAGACCATAGCATGCAGCTATCTATGGTGGCCAGGATTGGATGGTGGAATATGGTAAAACATTGTGAGCAATGTCAGCAACTGTAAAAGTTGCCAGTGATAGCTCCGTTACACTCAAGGGAGTGGTCAGATCGACCCTGGGCGCAGTTACACATTGACTATGCTGGACCTTTCCTGGGAACTATGTTTCTGCGTATTGTCGATGCCCATTCAAAATGGTTGGACGTATATGAGGTGAAGTCACCAACGTCGAGGGCTACAATTGAGAAACTGTGTCAAAGTTTTGCCATTCACAGAAGTAGTCATTTCTGATAATGACACGGCATTTATGAGTGCTGAGTTTCAATGGTTTATCAGCCTCAACGGTATCACTCATGTGAAAACTGCACAGTACCACCCTTCCTCAAATAGACTGGCCGAAAGAATGGTTCAAACATTCAAGACAGGCATGAGAAAGCTAACTGGTGATTCCTTGGCAACCAAGCTAGCATGCTTTCTTTTTCATTACAGGACTACCTCTCATACAACAACAGGTGTCACACAAACAGAGTTATTGTTGAATTGCCATCTCAGGACAAGATTGAATTTAATAATGTCGAATTTAGAGGGGAAGGCGGAAATGAGTTAGGGAAGCCAGAAAACTAGATACGACTGGCATATTCACGAGAGGAAATTTAACGTGGGAGAGACAGTACAGGTGAAAAACTTCAGGGAAGGGCCAAAGTGGTTACCGGGTGAAATAAGTGCGGTGACTGGACCTCTAACTTACCACACAGAAGTGGAAGGCTGGATCATCTGTAAGCATGTGGACCATTTAAGGAGGTGAGAGACAAATCACCAAGATTTGGCTCCACCAGTGATCATGACAGGTTCTGCATTTCCTGTTGAGGATACTCAACCCAGGACTGACATGTCTGATGTTCCTATAAGAGTTGAGGATACAGAACTGCAAGTGTCCACCGAAGCACCTGATGTTCAGGCAACTCCGGAAAAGGAGGTTCCTGACAAAGAATCAGAAGTTGTGGAGCTGTGATGTTCCACGTATACCAGGAAACCACCTGAAAGACTGAATTTTCAAATTCCTTACTCAATGTAAATATTTTGTTGTCTTGAAAAATATTTACTTGTAGATGTAATCAGTGTAGCCGAGTTAAAGGGGGAGGAATAATAATTATGGTTTTATTTAGTGTGTAATCTACCTTTAAGATGAATACTTGTTAGGAAAGATCACATGATCTGTAATAAGCATTGGGGAGCAGCGCAGGCTACCTCAGCAGTCGGTTTAGAGATAGAGTTGAAGTTGAAAGCACATGTATAGTTGCTGTTGAGTATATTGTAACTAAACTTAATGTTCCCATCCAAGATGTGAGTGCAGATCAACTCTATCATTGAAAGTACAACAAGGCCACCCTACAACACCTGCCTTTTGTGATTCATGCACTAGGACACCCAGATCCCTCTGGATCTCAGAGCTTTGTGGGACTCTTGAATGTGTGAGATGTTGTGCTAACACCACTGGGTTAAGAGTGTGATAATAATCATCTTTATGTTTAAATTCACCAAAATTGGGTCAAACCGCTCTGAAGGTAGGAAACGACAATAACTTCAGACAGAAAACACTTTGATCACAATAAGAATATACATAAATTCTATCCATGCAGCAGATACAAAGAGCTATTATTTTATTGTATTTACAGTTATAATTTTACATTTGGTGCATCTGAAAAAAAAAAATCAGCTTGAAAAGATTCTACAAATAATGGCGGGAACTTAGCATTTGAAATATTTGCTCATTTGCAAGCCTGCAGACCACATTCTGTATGAAGATTTAATTCAGAGACTACTGTCATGTCCATAAGACATGAAAGAGATCATAAACTGTTTAAAACAAGGCTTACTTTCTGCTTATTTAAAACAATAGACTTTGCTGGACCAAAAGCATGGCTGCTACAGGTCAAATGATTTGCAAGTTGGCTATAGTTCTGGAAACTTCCAAAAGTAATTACAGGACAAAGCTCAACCCTCATCCTTGCAGAATCTCACACCTAAAATTGTGTGGACCCATCACAATCAACTAAACAAGACAGCAGCAGGTGGTTTGTCTTCCCAGCCTGGACATATGACAAAGGGAGAGCCATCGAAATTCGTTACACCTGCAGAGGCAATAATAGCTACCATCTATCTCCTAAGGTGAATAATTGATTTTGGCACAAGATATAAAAGTTGCTTGTTTACCTGAAACAGACTCATCAGTGGGCAACATTGCATGACCTAAGCTCCTCTGGGCTTTGGAAAGTTTTAATGTTACATTTCTGGACTCCGAGGGCAGTCTGCTGTTAACATCCAGCTTGTTAACACCACAGCAGGATTCCAGGCTCTCACTAAAGCCTACCTCAATTCTAAACCTCCTCAAAGCCTGGTTCCATGGAAGATTCCTACCATCGTCTGGAGAGTGGACCATGTGTATATTATTTTTATATATATGTATAAATACTGACCTACTCTTGCTGTCATCACCAACTCTAAAGTAATTTTGCAGCTCCTCCTATCAGCTAGCTGCACCTGTTTGAACCTTAACTCCTATGCAAGGGAACCCTCACTAGACTCTCACATTCACGTGAATTAATTTTTGTTTTAAGCTATTCCTAGTTGTATAACTCTTCCCTTTCCTATCTCCTTATTGTGTGCTTGTGTGTGTATGTAGTTGCGATGACTACCCCCCAGGGTTTGAACGTATGAATAAAAAATACTTCTGATTTAAGCCTAAAGAGAGTTTGCTGCATTTCACTTTAAAATTGACTTCACAAATTTGAACAGGGTTTGGGGAAACAAGCCACAGCCTACCTCAAAAATTAAAATACCTCTGCTTATGGACAGACGGTGAGAAAAATAAAGGAGTTCCGTTTGCCTCTCTCCCCTGTCTGTTATAGTACACTAAATCACCTAGTCATATCATCCTTCAGAATGAATACTTGGCATGCTCAGATATTTAAATGTACTATAAACACAGTTCTGCTTTAGTGACATTGTGACATTAAGTATTTGCATTATTTAATCAAGTGTAGCACAGCCACGAGATCTTGTCACAGGTCCCAAAAGCTCACTTACAAAATGATCTGGTTTCATTCCTACATATCTTGTCCTTACACCTTATCACACCAACTCCTGGGCATTTCAAATGAAGTACATTTTTGGAACTAACTCAATATTCAGAAGGAAGAGGCAAGCTGTATTTCTGTGCAAATGCATTAGATGCAGAGCTTTTATATAAAGCAACACATTTTAAATGGAGATGGACATTAACTACAGAATGTAGTTTATTACAGTTTAATGGAATCCTTTGAAGTATAGCAATGCCATTAAGATGAAGTCTGTAAATGTGTGATGGAAATGAAGTCATAAAATATCACATGAAAATAATGTTAAAACCTTATCACTCTTGGAATGTGACATTAGAACATTTATTTGAAGATAAATAGTTCTGTTGTAACATTAGAAAATAAATTAATGACTGTTCTCATATGAAACTCCCCTAGCAAGAGTTCTATGGCATAGGCTATATCTTATTTCATGGCAGAATGGCAATTTGAATTCTAACTAGGGTCTCACAGACTCTACTACCATATTAGATTCTAATGATCAGATCTAACATTTACTTCATTCGCATCATGAGGGAAATCTTTTCCAGTGTGAAGAGGAACGAATTTCAAGTATACTATTTATGATGATGTCAAGGTTTTAGTATGGTCCTGCAAGTTTCATTTTCTACCAAATTTTTTCTCAATGTTTAATGATTTATAAAATACTATCTGGAAAGAAGCATTAAAACTGAAGCTTAAAATTTTGATGTGTAGCTTCGTTCAGGTCAGGAATTGAAGTCCCCCGAGTTCCCTTTCCCTGTGTAAATCTGCACTCTTTGCATAACACATGGCTATATAAGTGACATTAGGTAGGAATATCTCAACATGAAAACCTCACAATTAGAATCTCAAGGCAGAACTTGTCAATGCATCACAGTGGTCAGATTGCAGGGCATTAGCAAGTCTGCCAAGTCTGGCAAAATTTACATGCCTTCCAAAAAAAGTTACAACTTTACTTCTAACAAAATAGATTTACAATTTCACATCTGGCTGTGTTTATAAAACCAGAGGAGTAAACTAATCAACTCCTCAAGCCCTTTCCACCATTCAAACATGACTGAGCTATTCCTAAACTCCAATTATTTGCCTCATATTAAAGACCTCAATTAGTTTACCCCTCAACATCCTAAACTCAAGAGAATATAAACCAAGTTTAAGATCTGTATCTTAACTCCATCCATCCTCCTTGGTTATATACACTTAAACTTGTCTAACAGAAGCCTATCGCCAGATTGAAAATTAATTGAGCTAGTATCAACTGCCATCGGGGTCCACTTCTGCCATTTGCTTTCCTAACTTCTCTCCTGAATGACATGGCTCTAATTTTCAGGTCATGCCTCCTTGTTCTAAAGACTCCCCCACGAGAAAAAATCTATCTCAATCGACCCGATCAATTCCTATTAAAATCCTAAGTTAAATCACCATGTAACCTTCCATATTCCAGGCAATACAAGCCTAGTTTATGTAATCTCTTTTCGTAAAATAATCTTTGGGACTCACTAACATTCTAATGAATCTGCACTGTGTTCCTTCTAAGACCAGTATATCATTTGTAAGTTGTGGTGACCAGAACTTTACATGGTATTTCAGATGTGGTCTAACTAAGGCTTTGTATAGCCATAGCAAAACTTCCTCCAAAGTTTTCACCTTGTAGTCACCTGTTCAAACATCTATGCCTGGGTCCCATTTTTTCCCTGTGTCCCTTCTCCCAGGTTTGAAGAAAGGCATTTTCTGCTGCTCTTCAAACTGAACAGAGGGGGAATTCTCACTAAAAGGCTTGGCATGAGACAATTGACTCTCACTGTGCTGATTCATTTGACAATAAGGCACCTTCACTGCCTGCAGCCTGTGGCCTTTAAAAAAAAACCCAGTCTGAATTCAGTTTGTCTTAAAACAGAACATTTAGACATCTCAAATCCTTTCCATGAAGGAAAATAGATCCCAAACTGACAAAGTATGGCCCTGCTATTCAACATTAATATAAAAAGAGCTAGTGCCAAAAATTGATAATTTTTCCAATGGATGTTAATGTTTTGCAAACTTATTTCTTGATCAGCTAAAAATCTGCATTAAAACTGAGATTAATGAAGCTTTGGGGGGTGTTATAGAGTTGATCTTCAGATAGCTTTTCTTAGTAGAAACATTTGGCTTTATTTACAAGACAGTAGTAACAATTACACGCATTCAGCAAACTCCAATACTAAGAAGTACTCTAGTCTGGAGGCTCTCCGTGCTGCTAACACATTGGTTTACACAGATCGTGTGATCTTACATCACTGGATTATTCTTAAAGCTACAGTCCAACATTTCCAAGAACTACAATTACTACATTCCTCCCCGTTTAACTTCTCTGTCCTTTTTGTATTTACAAGGATATTTATCTCATGACATTACAATATTTACAAAGGGTATGAAATTGCAAGTTCAGTCTTTCAGGTGGTTTCCTGATCCATGTGGAATTTCGCAGCTCCACAACTTCAGATCCTTTGTAGGAAAACATTCCCTGGAACCGCATTCACATCAGGTACCTCCTTAGGTACATGAAGATCAGTCTTCCACTCTGACAGAGACACCAGATATGGCTACTCTTGGTTGAGCATCTTCCACAGGAAACAATGGTTCAGTCATGGTTACAGGTGGAACAATATCTTGTTGTAGTATCTCTCTTTTTCTTAAATGACTCACATACCTAAGGGTGATCCGGCCCTCCACTCCACGTGGTATGACAATAGTCCAGTCACTGAACTTACATTACCACTGAAATTCTTTGTATATAATGTTTCTGCATCAGTAAATTGTCTCTCATGACAATGCAAATCATGCGTCGCTTTTTGCTTCCCTCCACTTTTCTCCACCCTCCTCTTCAAATTGGGAAATATTAAGCTCAGTCATGTCTGAGGACAGCACTTCAGCAATAATTCTGCATCTTTTTTCTATGTGTCTTCTTCATTTTACCACAGAATTTGGCCTCAGCCTTTTTTGACTTCACTGTCGGCCAGACTTTTCTCAGATACAATCTCAACTTGTCTTAGTTTAGCAATGGAGTCACCCAAGACTTCATTATCTGCTTGCCTCTTGGAAAGTTCTATAACTTTCACTTTCAAAGCCTCTTTAACTTAATTTTGCTAATTCTTCAGCTCTTCTGTTTCTTTCCTGTTAGCTTCCTTCTGAAAACTTGAACATTGCTGCATCTTCTCTGACAACTGGCTCTTCAGTTTGATCGGAGAGGTGTCAACATTTTCTTTGTACTTTTCCAGAGGCACAAACTTTAAACCTGAGGGAATCTTGAAGTGTGCGAAGGTCTTTCACGAGGTTTTCCTTTTCCTCATTATGTGTCCACTTCTGTGACAAAAATAACATTCTACTTTTTAATATTGCCAATCGCTAGAAGAATGATTGTTTCCATGTCACTGAAAGTTATTTTTCGATTTAGTTGCTAAGCTGTTTCCTCTAAGTTTTTGGTTAGTGGGGGCTGTTTCCCGTTTCGCGGCGGAGCCCCGGCTTTTCGCGTCACTTTCAGCTGACTTTTCCCACCCAATTTGGTGCACAGCACCATTTTATGCCCCTTGAATTGCTTGTGAATCCCTTACAGTGCTTTCCATTGCCAGCGCTATTTCTAACACTTTCTTAAAATCAAGATTCACTTTAGCCAGCAACCTTCACTGAATCGTGTCTTCCTGCTCGTCACATACAAAACGATCTCTGAGCATGTCATTCAGGGTTTCACTGAAATCACAATATTCCGTTAATTGCTTTAATTTCACTATATGGGTAGCGCTTGTCTCACCCGGAGCTCCACTTCATGAATTGAACCTGAACCTCTACATTGTAACTGAGGGCTTGGGTTGAAAATTTCCCTTAGTAAGTTCTACTAATTCACTGAATGTCTTCGAATCTTGGCACTGGAGGCCATCAAGCTTGAATCAAACTGTAGGTTTTGCTCTCACAAGTACTCAGGAGGATTGCTTTTCTCTTCTCTTTCCCTGTGATCTTGTCTGCTTGAAAGAGGAACGCAAGACGTTCTATATACTGAGACCAATTGCATGTGGCTGGCTCAAAGGAATTGATTTTACTAAACTGTGGCATTTTGGATGAGTATACCTTCCATTATTTTTAACAAATTTAAATACTCACAGTCGTTGGGCAAGGTACAGCACCAAATCTGATTTATCCTCATCACCAGTTTGTTGTGGAGTTGATCTTCAGACAACCTTTCTTAGTGGAAATATTTGGCTTTATTTACAAGACAGTAGTAGCAACTACACGCGTTCAGCAAACTCCATAACTAAGAAGAACTCTACTCTAGAGGTTCCCTGCGCTGCTAACACATTGATTTATACAGATCATGTGATCTTACATCTCTAGATTATTCTTAAAGCTACAGTCCAACATTTCCAAAAACTGTAATTGCTACAGGGGGAAATCAATAATTTGTATTTTTCACATTGTGCATGCTCCAGGGAAAAGTAAACTAAGACAATTAATTTATTCTCACATTTGTTTATCCTTAGTTCCATTATCATTAGCATTATTTTTCAACCATGTAACTGTCTGGTTATATCCATAAGTTATCAGTTGGGATTCACAAAGCTTCTAAAAATGAAGTCCTTCATTTGTACGTTTAAAGGTCTAGATGAGACAGATTGAAATATTGGGGTTCATTTAAACTTAATTTGAAAGAGGCAGGCAGATTTTCATTCACTCCAGAAATGAAAAGGATTCTGAAATACAATAGTTCATCAAAGCTTGTGCTTCAGGACGTGAATAATGATTGATTTTAGCAAGTACTAATCAAAAGAGGGATGCATTCATTCTTTTCTATACTTCATATGCTGTGGTCTCTTCCCGGTTTCATCAAAGAACCAAATAACTTTGCAAAGCTTTCAGAATTGTAGGCCAGGATTCACCTGCCCTTCACGCCGGTGGTATCTTCCAGCCCTGTTGATGTGAATGGAGATTTCAATGCCTCACCAGTCCTGTTGCAGGGGAACGCACTACGGGGGGGCTGGAAAATTCCAGCCATAGAATGTATAGCATAGGAGGAGATCATTTGGCCCATCATGCCTGTGCTGGCTCTTTGAATGGGCTATCCAATTAGTCCCATGCTTCTACTTCTTCTCCATAGCCATGTAAGTGTTTCCCCTTCAAGCATATATTAAATTCCCTTTTGAAAGTTGCTCTTAAATCTGTTTCATTACCCTTTCATTCAATGCATTTTAGATGATACCAACTTGCTGTGCAATAAAGCTTCTTTTCATCTCACCCAATTCCTTTGCTAATAGAAGTCACATTCTGGCCAGATCTATTAGACAGCTGATGATCAACAATGAAAAGAGTAATGTAATGTTGGCAATGTTGTCAAATGAAAACTTAACCTACTGATATCACATTCCTTTCTCCATCTCTGTTAAAATAACAGAATATTTTAATATTCTTTGGTTAGTTACACCTGCTCATTCAGGTAAGCACTTCACAACTTTTTGAACTCAACATTGAGTTCAGCAATCAGACCATAATCTCTCTGTTCCGCCCCACCTCATTTTGTTTCCCTTCCTTTCCATGAGTTAGTCTTAATCTTGCTTTTCTGATTTTTGGTTTTGGATGGCAGCTGTTCTTTATTTTGTCATTCACACCCTGACTGGACCTATCTTTTGCTTCTTTACTTGTCCTATTACCACTCACGTTTGGCTCTGCCCCACAAAATTATTTGTTATTTAACATCTGTCTTCTGCCCTATCATAGACTTCCCCTTTTGTTTCTTTTCAACCTTCCTTGAAAGTGACTACATTCCTGACTTTTCACAGTTCTGATGAAAAGTCTTGACCTGAAATGTTTACTGTTTCTCGCTTCACAGACCCTGCCTGACCTGCTGAGTGTTTCCAGCATTTTCTGTTTTAATTACCTTGTCCTGATACTATTAAGCTTCTTCATGAATGCGCAAAAATTTCCAACTGAGGGGAAGTTTCAATAATAGGGCCAGATTGTTAGTTTGACTCCTAATAGGTTTCACCCAAACAAGTCTGATTATACTACGCTCTAATCCCCCCAAAAAATACTAAATATATTAGGGGGTTATGTAAAGAAAATTAGTTCAGCTTATGAAATGCAACTTAAAATGTTGGTTCATTTGTACTTCACTCAATTTTGTAACGAGTAACCAGGGCCTGAAATTTTCCCATGTTGAGCGGGCTCGGTGATAGTGGGTAGGGGTGGTCGTGGAGCCGAAGCCACCCGTGATCAGCTCAACACCACAATTTCAGGTGGGCAGGCCAATTAAGACCCGCCCAGCGTGGATCATGAGCAGTGGTGCTGAGTGATACCTGTGTGGGCGGGGGGGAGGAGAGAGAGTCGCACATGTGCATGAAAGAGTGCTTCAATCTCCCTGAGCTGCATAGAGCTGCCTCAGGGAGACTGAAGCGCTTTTTAAAGAAATTATTTAAAACATTAAAAATTTAAGGAAACATGTCCCCTCATGTGACTGTGGGGGGAGGGGGAACACAGAAATGGAGAGCTCAATCTCGAGCGGGAAGCAGGGGGTTGCTTCCATCAGAAGCCCTCTTCTGACTGGAGGCTCTGTCCCCTTAAGGCCTGATAACCTCTGGTCCTCCCTTCTTCAGCCTATCCCCTGAGACCCCTATTGTCCCCCTGGCCACCCCCCAGACCATCCCTACTCTCCCTGCCCTGGGACCCTGGTTCCCATGACTTAGGCTTAGGAAGTTTTGTGCAGTACCTCTTCTGGCCACTGCAGCACTATTCCAGGATGGACTGGTAAGCTGCCGGCCAATCTGATTGGCCGGCAGATCTCCAAGGTGGCACTTCCTCCCCAGTGAGGAATGCGTAAGATGGCAGTGGGGCTGTTGGAGTCGGCTAGGATGTTGAGTTTCAGCCATTCTAACAATACAGGCCTTTAAAAGATTTAAACAGCACTTAATCTTGACTCGATGCATATAACATCATGAGAGATCAACTAGTGCTATTAGAAATGTATTAACACAGCAACTACACCAAACTAGATAACAAGCATATCTGACTAACAACTACAGATGTCTGAAATACCTTCTAACTGTACTGCTAAAATCCTTTCAGAACTTGTTATCTGTCTGAATGAATCAAGTATATAGTAACAAGTCATTATTCTTGACCTATAAGCTAGTCTTGATGTAGTGACGCTTTCCATTCATATATTATCCAAAATAGCTTGCGTTATTCTATCAGTCTTGAGACTTAAATCATTTTCCATTTACCATTTTTAGTTAGCAAAGGGTGTTTTGGCCCTGTATCAATAAAAAGAGCTGTAATTTGACTAATTTCCCAAAGAGATAGAATAGAATACAAATTTCACTCCACAGTATCTGAAATCCAGGGAAATAACTTTTGCTGTAGCTGCGGTAGCTGAGGACAATCCTACTGCACATAAAGAGAATATTGACATTTCTAATACACAGCAGAAATCTTATGGTTATCTTTTATGTGAAAGCAATGCAGGAGCAATAGACAATCTTTAATTATATAAAGGACATATTCCAAGCATGAACAGTTGAATGAGTGTTATACTAGACCTCTGACTGAAACCTCAAGGCTAAGGCTCAGATTTAATTCCCCATCCCTTTTACCATGACAGTATCTAATTCATACTCACTCTCTAAGATCAGCATTAGTCCTGGAAACATGGATATTTTGTGTCACAGGCTGTTGATAGAAAGCTAATTTCCTTTGAAACTGTTGCATTATTTATTTCACTATACGGCTTGTCATTTGGAATAATGGCGCAAAAGACAACATTTAGCATTAATTTGAACGTTCTTGTTGGTAAAATAAATGTTTCCTTCCACCGTCAACTCCTTAATTCTTATTCACATGAGATGGCTCCATTTGGGCTACTTTATCTGAACTGCAGTTCTGCAGACTTTTTTTTCCCTATTAACTGTTGCAATATTTATTTATGTTGGATGCATAGTTTATAGACATGTAGGTAATGACCTACTTCAATTAATTCCTAATGGGTCTTGAAGTACTTTTTGCTGCATTATATATTTGTGCTCAGAGCTGATTTGGAGGGATGAGCATACGAGGGCCACATATAAAATGCATGAGGAGGACATTTGCCTGACTGCCTACAAATTCTTCTAAAATTCAATGCCAATTTCAATAGTGATCCCAATAGTCAGCCGTATATTAATATTGCTTGTCCCTCTCGATCACACATTGTCTGCAAGTTTTGTGGAATTCTGTACATTGACCTTTTCAATAATGCAAAATGTGAACTAGGAATGGAAGAAGTTGTTAGGGATTCAGTCAGCATGACTTAATTACATTGCTAAGTAAACCATTGGAATGAAAACTGAGCATTGCAGCAATCATTTGCTGATTCATGTTCCATTTTATCACTTCAGATAGATGAGCCTAGGAATAATATAGCTTCTTGTGAAGTACAGAAAACAGAAAGAAATGAAAAGATGTTTTTACTTGATGTTAGTGCAGGAGAAAGTTGTTAGTGTCATCATGCATTTTGTCACCTGCTCTGACCAGGTGAGAAGGAGTGAACTGCCTCCCCTCTATTCAGCCTCCTCGGTGATCACAACAAAGGTTTAAGTTTCTTTTTCATGAGGATATGCCTCTTTCAAATCAGAATATATTTAAGTATTTATGCAATGAGCAATAAGGAACCAATCAAACAAGGTTTTCTTGAGTTAAAGAAAGAACAAATTTATGAGACGCTAAACCAGAGAAAAATAATAAAAATGTGTCGTCGTGTGGACACAGGTATCAGAAATAAGGGAAGATAGAGTCCAATAAAATAAGTCAAAAGAATATACGGTTAGTGTCCTATGATTTTTCTGGAGGCATAGATTCTTAAATGTTGTGGATGACTTGGATTAGCTGGTTTCACGAATGCGGTCAGATATCAAAGATGTTGCAATTATTAAGAGATCTCGGTTCGCTGGTAGGTTTCGCTTCTCAAACCGGTTAATGCATTTGTTCCAAAAAAAAGACAGAGGGAGAGAGTGTAGCTTTTCAGCCTGTTTTCTCTGCTGAAAACTTTCTTGCCATCTCCTGTGTCACTTGCAACCTCTCTGTCCTGGCTGCAGAATTAGTTATACTTTACCCACTGCATATTTACAAGGAGTTTTGGGTGGATCTGTCTGTGGCAGCCATTGCATTTTGCACTTTGGTGTATTCCTTAGGCAGTGACAGGCTCGATGAGTTTCTGGTATGTTTGTTTTTCCACCTCCACCTTGGAATATAATTTGTTCTGCCTCATTTCAAATTGCAAAATTTCCAGTCAGTGAAAGTTGAAAAATCACATTTTCAAAATTAAAGGGGCACAGCACAGTATTTAGTGTACCTTTTTGTCATCCATTCAGCAACATAGGGAAGTGTCTTTATTATTTCAGACCTAATTGGGCTGCATATTCCACCACCCCACTCCCACCCCAACCCCCACCACTGAAGCAAAATCGGCACGGAGCCATAACGTGCTGCAGACTGGCTAAATGGCCTCACAGTGGGACTTCTGCTCCTCACTGGGGAGGAAGTCCCGCCCTCGGGAACTGCCTGTCAATCCTATTGGCTGACAATTCCAGCAGCCCCGGGAGCACCAAGAGCTCATTAGTGGGTGCTGCTGGGACAGCTACCCGTTCCAAGGAGAAGGCCTAATGGATCCAGGAGCAAGGTAAGCCTGGGATAATGGGTGGGGAGGGTTTGGGCAGCTTGGGGAAGGAGGCAGGGGTTTGGGGGTGGTTGCTTTCAGAGAGCAGTTGTGTAGGAAGAAACAGGGTGGTACTATCTTAGTGGGGGGCTGCCTCCATGATATGCAAAGGTCACCCCCTGAAGATAGCACCCTCGCTTCCTTCCCACCCTTTCAAAAATTTAAAACAAATTGGCCAGCTCAGTCCTGCCTGAGTGTCCAACCATGTTATGACATGACAAGTGTATTATTGGGGTCAATTGGCTTGTTAAGAAGCTTAGTTGACCCTTGATTATTTATTCAAATAAGGTGGGCAGGCTGCCGATTTCAGTGTCCACCCACCTACTGTGTTATAGAAGTGGGCTTAGGGGTGGGTGAGCAGGTGGTGGGCACTATCCCTATTTTACATGTTCTTCCCCGCCAAAAACACACCCAAAGGCAGCATGTAACGTCCAGCCCTTTATTTCAACCATCTTCAGTCACTGTATTGAAATTAATGCATCAAGCTGTGTTAAATTTCTATCCATAAAATTGTGGGTATAAAATAAAAACAAATGTAAGCATCTATTTGTTCTAGATAAACCGATACGCCTTCCTCATGTGTCTCCTTCCAAGTTTAATTTAAATTGCTTGTTAAGAAATGCTTTTGAAGAATTTTAATTTAAAAAATCAGCTTTATGCCAAAAAAATGAGAGGACTCTCTCTCCCGATATCTTTAACAATCTACTGTCATTAATGCAAGTAGACAGAAGCTACTAATTGTATCAGAACCCTAGGCAGAATTAGTTCCATACGTTAGAAAGTACCACACTTCATGTACTAAAAGTCCAACATTTTTGCATTCATGTAGAATTTAAAAAAATGAAAGAACATTCTAACACATTTGGTGACTTCACTCTGCTTGAATTATTTTTTCCACTGGCAAAGTCACCTCTTTTGAAACAAATCACCCTCACTATTACATCATGAATCTTGTAGTAGAAGTAATGTCAACTCACCAGGCACCCCCAAATTGTTTTGCTGCTATCTCATGACTATATCGAGAAAATGCCTGTATCCATCAATGCTTCACATCTTTATTGAGTCCAATATTTAGTTTACATATTATTTTATTGTGCAACAACTAAAATTAAAAATTATAGGTAGGAAAAATTAATTTAAAAATGTATTGATAATATGGTAGATGTGTATTATTAGTAATGTGTGCTATTTTTAGTGCACAGGTTAAAGTGTTTGCACAAATTCCTGTCTGCAAAAAGTCCCAGGAGGGAATGACTGTGCCAAAATAACATAGGCAGGAATTTATGTGAACACATTAGCTGGAGTGCTAAAATAGCACGTAGACTAAAAGTAAGCCCAATGGGAGTGCAATTTACTCAGTATGTTACAGCTCACACATGGGTTAATTGTTTATTAAGAGGTAGAAATTTGTACTTGTCATTAATTAAGCAGGTGTTAACTTATATGCATTTGCTCTTGGGTTTAAATATTTCTAATGTTGGTGTTAATGCATTTTAAACTTGTTAACTACATACTAAACAGCAATTAATGTGGAAGGTACAAATTTATTTCAGCCCAAATTTTACCCATTCAAAGCTGGTGTCAAAACACCAGAGTAAATTGTCAGGATTCCAGCCCAGAAAATAGCAGCAAATATAGGTAAAAGGAAGTACCTTTGGTGAACTCATAAGAGTAGGTGTGACATCAAGCTTGATAGATATGCTGGCAGAGCTGGCCTGAAAGGATTGATATTATAGGAGGCAGAATTACAGGATTTAGTAATGCCTAATAAAGCATGTCTTGTTACCTAGACTTCAGTGAGGATCCATGTGGACACGCTGGTGCATAGAACCAGATTTGTCACCATGGAGCATCCTCCAGTTGCCAATCTCAGTGGAAAGAAAAATTATTACCACATTCAATCCCTATATTACTGTGTGTTCTTTGATGCCAATGGGAGTCACTCTTCAGATCAGTAAAGGCGGAATTCAATGGCGACTGCCAGCCCCCACCCCCCCACCCCCGAGGCAAATTTGGAGGCAGGAGGCATTTGATTGGGCAGGAAGGTGTGAGTGGGGACCTCACTGCCTCCGTGCCACCATCCGAATAAGTCCAGGCTGAGAAGGCTCATGGGTGGCCTTCCCTCCCTGATTATAATCAAAGCCCTTAATTGGGCAATTAATGCCCACTTAAAGGCCTCATCCCACCACCGCAGGTATTCAACCAGCTGTAAGTGGGGGACCCATGATGTGAAAAGAAGGACAATTGGAAAAGGGTTTTGCTGAAAGGAACCCCCTGCCATTTTCCCCCTCCCGCCTACCTATGCCCCCTCCCCCACAGCTGGCAACTGCCTCCTTGCGACCCCTATCCCACCCTCACTCATCTGTGACCTGGGTCTTTCAGTGATCCTAGGCCTCTCCCTGGGTGCTTTACTGGTAGTAGCCCCACTCATAGTGGTGCTGTGGGCAATGGAGAGCTGCCGGCTTCTGATTGCATTATTCTTTCCTCAAGAGAGCCGTAACCCTTCCAAAGTATCTGGGAAGACTTGGCATGAGCCAGTTAGCTGCCTGACATGTACCTAATTCCACTGGGCCTCCCCAATGGAGGTGACATGTGACTCCCGCCAATTCACAATCTAGTGGGCAAGACCCCCCATCACTTAGGTTAAATTCTGTCCCGGTGTGCAATGTCCAATGCTGCATCTTTGAGTTGAGAGGTGCTCTCTTCTACCGAGTTTGATAATCGTCATGTGGCAGGCAACATTATTTGAATAGGTGATCCTATTTTCCAGTTGGTATTCATTGAGTTTGATAGAACAATCAATTGCACTCACCTTGTTGATGGTGCAGTTCCCTTCCTTTTATCCATAGAGAAGGTTTTGGCTTTCCTAAGAAAAGAACTTGCAGCTATATAGTGTCTGTGACCTCAGGACATCCCAAAGCACTTTACAACGAATAAGGTGCTTTTGAAGCAAAGTCACGAACATAGGATCAATACAGGAAGTGCAGCAGCTAATTTGCACATAGCAAATTCCCACAAACAGGAATGGGATAATGACGAGATCAGTTGTTTATAGGTGTTGGTTAAGTGATAATTATTGGCTTAGATGCTGAGGAGAACTCCCCTGCTCTTTTTTGGAAAAGTGCCACAGAATGGTTTATCTCCACCTGAGATGACAAGTGGGGCCTTGATTTAATGCCTGGTCCAAAATACAGCTCTCCAACAGTGTAGCACTCCAACAGTGTAGCACTCCAACAGTGTAGCACTCCAACAGTGTAGCACTCCAACAGTGTAGCAATCCAACAGTGTAGCAATCCAACAGCGTAGCACTCCAACAGCGTAGCACTCCCTATCAGTGCTGTACTGAAGTATCAGTCTCAATTATGTGCTCACACCTCAAGAGTCGGACTCAAACCCACAACCACCTAACTCAGAAGTGAAAGTCTTACCAACAAAGCCACAGCTGATGCTGTTGATATAGAATGTGACCACTGACAAAAATGTTGCTTTTTATCTGTGAATGCTTATCCCAAACACACCTTTAGGAAATCAAAATTTTTTCAGCTATTTGAGGGACAAGGAGAATATAAGAATGGCCTCTGGGAGCTATCAGATCCAACCATATCTGATGACACCTCTGCAGAACCTTAAGGAATGGCATAAAATGACTCACAGATGGCAGAAATATAATAAATCATTGACCTCTTAAGTCCATAATATAACTGCCTTGCAATAACTAGAGCAAGATAAGTTGAATATTACTTTAAAAGAGACCTAGGGTGGAAAAGCTGAAAGACAGCACAAATGAGGCACTGTACCAGTGGGGGGTGATAGGCAGTGAGCAATCTCTCAACTTCTTGCACACAATTCTGCCTTTTCTAGTGGACTTAAAGGGTAAATTTTCTCTAATTTGCATCTGAGGAATGCTTATTCCATAGATAGAAAGCACATACAAAAGGAAGAGACCCATGACCATGTTGCCCTTGGTTTTCCATGGCTTCCTGGATGGTGAGTTGGGCATTTGCTTGCACAGGCAAATAATTGCTCTGTAAATGAGGCAGAGGAAGCATTCCTACTCCTTCATTTTAAGTTCCTCTTGTGTTGTCATGTTAGATGGGTTCCCAGAAAAAAATATGTCTTAGGCCCTGTACCAGCTCTCTCTGATTAGACAATTAGAAAGAAGCAGCTGGCAAACAAAGCCTGAAGGCTGTGACCCAGTGGCATTACTTGCTTCAGCAACAACACTTTCCCACTTTCAGACATTAGATCCTTTAGGTGCACTCTGCTGCCTCACATCAAAGCACAAGGCCCACAAGAAAATTGGCGTTGACAAGTCAATCAGTTATTCTGCAAAATATGGCAACATAAAAGTATGGAAATGTGGAAAGAGTGATTGGCTTATCCAGATTTTCTCTCTTGCAATACTCTTAAGACCAGTGCCACACTTCATTATTCCAATCTAACCCTTCACATGTATTTAGACAGTTACCAATGATGTTGCTTAAGCTTTAATGTAGGTCTCATTTATCTCAATTTTAAGCTACATATAAACTTATATTTCTTGATAATCTTATATTCCCTCCCATTTTAAGGTCTCCCTGTGCCATGTATCATTTTTTGACTGAATGAACAGGCAACTGATGAGATCCCAGACTGCTATGGAACTGGCTTCTAGCCGATGATTGTTGACATGTAGACTGACAAACTTTCCAATCATTCCTTTCTGTCTCTGCGAAATACCATCACTTGATTATCCAGCAGAGATTGAGAATTCATTCTATGGGTTATAGGTAAAAATCAATATTCCACCACTCCATAGCACAATGTGGCATCAAACTAATCCTCAGATGTTTTGGAAGAAATTCTGTCTTACTGTACTCACTGGTAATCTATGCTGTGAGAAATAAGAGGACAGGAAAGTATGGAATGTACCTGCTTTGAATTGCTAATGAAAATGTGGTAACCAAGTAACTGAAACACAATACACTTCCAATAATTATCATTTCTCTTAATCAGAGCATTTCTCCAGAGGCTAACAAGTTACTTAAGCGGTGTGAGTTTCCCGAAATGTTATTCTAAGTCATGCAAATGTGCTAGAAAATGGGGGTTGAGTTTCCTCTGCCCAATTCTCAAACTATACCTCAAGAGCCAGTGTGATATAATGAAAACAAATCTGTCATCCAACTCACATCCTGCTCCTGATACACATTGTATTTTAACTTCCTTTATGGCTTCTGTCTGAAACTGACAGTACCTGAAATGGGTGTGCAAATAGTCATTGGAGGGCTTTGCACACAGCCTCTTCTAGCAGATCAAGCCAAATACACTCATAAAAACCTGGTGCTAGTGATCCATGAGCTGCCATTTAGATATTATCAGTTTTAAACGACATGCTGCTATTGTCAGTATATGTCTTCATTTTTGATTTATTGAATTAAAATTGATTTAGCTGCTTCAGGACTTGTTGCTATCAATCTTTTACACTTAGTGATGGAAGTTATGTTCAATAAAAGCTACTTCCCTTTGGAAAAATGGCTTTGTTCGAAGTTGAAGAGAAACAACTACAAACCTCCCTAACAGTTGCTGCAAAATCCCCCTGGCTATGTCCTAAGCTGCAAAACTTTTGCTTCATGGTCAACAGAACATGAACTCCCTCCTCCCTAACCATGCAACTGCTTCATCACATTATGAATAAAAAGCTAAACTACACAGTCAAACTAGCCCCTCCTATTCCTTAATTATCATTCTTTGTACCCACACTTGGTTTCCCTGTTTCCCCACCTACTGTTTGGCACCACAGTGCTGCCTTCTTACCAACTCACTCCAATGGGCAGACTGCAGCGCAACCATATTCTTACTCAGTGAACAGCAGTACAATCACATTGTCAAGAAAATGCATATAAAAACAATCAACATATGTGCTTAGGGTTGTTGAGATGAAGTCTAAGGTGCAGATAGTATGATGCATCAGGGAAGCAGGGAGCTACATGGACATTTTGACCCAGGAGGCAGTCATACCCTTTTGGTTTGGTAGTGGCTTATATTTGGTTAGTGTTCATGGACAAGAGGGTGTGACTGTGATTCAGGCAGGTGAGAGAGCCACAAGTGCAGTGTTGAAGGAGTCTCAGTCTTTGCTATTGTCCAACAGAGATGAGGTACTCATTACTGCTGTGAATGAGGACAAAGCATGCTGGAAGTTTGGGGAAATTGACCATGGCATTGTGGTACAGGAGGCCTTTCAAGTGAGGTGGGTGAAAAGGAATGTGGTAGTGGTAGGTGATATCATAGTACCAGTTGATAAGTGGCAAGTAACATTCACACCACACAAGTGCCAGGCAATGAGCATCTCCAACAAGATAGAATCTAACCATCTCCCACGGACATTCATTAACATTACCATTGCTGATTTCCCCACGATCAACATGCTGGGGATTACCATTGATCAGAAACTGAGCTGGACCAGCCATATAAATACAGTGGCTACAAGAGCAGGTCAGAGGTTGGGAATTCTGGTAACTTACCTCTTGACTGCCCAAAGCCTGTCCACCATCTACAAGGGAAAAGCCAGGAGTGTGATGGAATATTCCCCACTTGCCTGGATGAGTTGCAGCTCCAACAACACCCAACAAGCTTTATGCCATCCAGGGCAAAGCAACCCACTTGACTGGCACCACATCCAACTCCTTCAACATTCACTCCCTCCACTACTGACGCACAGTGGCAGCAGTGTGTACCATCTGCAAGCTGCACCGCAACGTCTCACCAAAAGAAGTTCTGAGGAACAAAGGGACCTTGGCATGTGTGTCCATTGATCTCTGAAGGCAGAGAGGCATGTTAGTGGGGCATATGGGACACACAGATTACAAAAGTAGGGAGGTCATTTAGGAGTTGTTTAGAACCTTGGTGAGGCCACAGCTGGAGTACTGTGTGCAGTTTTGGTTGCCACATTATAGGAAGGATGTGATTGCACTGGAGGGGGTGCAGAGGAGATTCACCAGGATGTTGCATGAGATGAAACATTTAAGATATGAAGAGAGGCTGGATAGACTTGGGTTGTTTTCGTTGGAGCAGAGAAGACTGAGGGGCAACCTGATCGAAGTGTACAAGATTATGAGAGACATGGACAGGGTGGGTAGTGAGCAGCTGTTCCCCTTAGTTGAAGGGTCAGTCCCGAGGAGACATAAGTTCAAGGTGAGTGGCAAGAGGTTTAGGGGGGATATGAGGAAAAACATTTTTACCCAGAGGGTGGTGATGGTCTGGAATGTACTGCCTGGGAGGGTGGTGGAGGCAGGTTGCCTCACATCCTTTAAAAAGTACCTGGAATGTCATATCTTTCAAGGATATGGGCCAAGTGCTGGTAAATGAGATTAGATAGGTAGGTCAGGTGTTTCTCACGTGTCGGTGCAGGCTCGATGGGCCGATTCTACACTGTGTGATTCTGTGATTCTGTGAACATTCAAAGCTCCTTCAACATCACTTTCCAAACCAACAAACTCTACCACCTCGAAGGACGAGGAAAGCAGATGCATGGAAACACCACCGCTTGCAAGTTCCCCTCCAAGTCACTCACCATCCTGACTTGGAAATATATCGCCGTTCCTTCACTGTCGCTGGGTCAAAATCCTGGAACTCCCTTCCTAACAGTCCTCTGGGTGTTACTACAATACATGGACTGCAGCAATTCAAGAAGGCAGCACACAACCACCTTCTCAAGGTCAATTAGGGATGGACAGTAAATGCTGGCCTAGCCAGCGGCATCCACATACCATGAACAAATTTTTTTTAAAAATCTCCATCAAGTGTCCTGGCAAATTAAATAACTATGGTGGCAGATAAGACTTTAAATCAATATCAGAGACCAAAGCCTCTCCACCATTTACAAGGCACAAGTCAGGAGTTGCCACTTGCATGGGTGAGTGTGGCTCCAACAACACTCAAGAAGCTCGACATTATCCTAAACAAAGCAGCCTGCTTGATTGGGAGCCCATCAACCACCTTAAAAATTCACTCCCGATGCACCGTGGCAACAGTGTGTAACATCTACAAGATACAGTGCAACAACTCACCAAGGCTCCTTCGACAGCACCTTCCAAACCCACATCCTCTACCACCAGAAGGGCAGCAGATGTGTGGGAACATCACCACCTTCAAGTTCCCTCCAAGTCACACAACATCCTGACTTAGAAATATGTTACTGTTCCTTCAATATTGCTGAGTCAAAATCCTGGAACCCCCTTCCTATCAGCACTGTCAGTGCACCTACACCGCTAGGACTACAGGGGTTTAAGAAAGCAGTTCACCATCACCTTCTCAAGAGCAGTTATGGATAGCCAATGATGCCCACATCTCATGGACAAATATTTAAGGATATGGGGGTAAGGCAAGAAAGTGAAGTTGTTGTAAAATTTCAGCCATTATCTGTCAGAATGATGGAGCAGGTTTGATGGGCCATATGGGTTAATCCTATTTCTTCAGACGTTATGCAAGTTTTATCTTCTGTCTGACAAATATGGATTTTAACACTTTAAATTATAGAACTGTGATTTTTTTTAATACATTCCCTAGATGAGTTGTCACTGGTAAAGCTGGCATTTATTGCCTATCCTTTTTAGCCCTGATGATTTGCCACCACAGAAGGCAATTAAGAATCAGCCATGTTATGTAGGACAGGTAGAATAATAGGCCTTACTGGTTGTTTCCTTGCCAAAATAGGATGGTAAACCAGTTATGTTTCTCTGCTAATCCAACAATTTCACGGTGCAAAGAGTCAAAAAGGGGGAAGGAGTAAAGCTGCAGGAAGAAGTGAGGGTGTGTGAGGGAGTCAGGAAGGGTGAAGGAGCAAGGCTAGAGGAAGAAATGAGGCTGGAAGAAGAGGAGTGGGGAGGGGGAAGGACTAATGATGACAGAAGAAGAAAGGGTATCTGAGGAAGTCAGGAAGGGGGAGGGACTAAGCATGGGGGGGATTTTGGGATGTGGGAGGACTAAGGGTGGGAGGGTAGGCGTTTCAAACGGTTGGGGTTGTAGGGGGGGAATGGGTCTGGAGAGAGGAAAGGAGTCCTCCTCCTTTAGAGTGTCTGAGGTCCCAACCTGACTCCTTGAGAGGAAGGTGAAGCCGGATACATCGAGTTGCCCCGTTTCCCTCTTGCACTGCCACTGCAGGAACTCACCCTTGGCTCCCGCGATGAAGTGCAGGATGAGTTGGGAGACCAAATCTGGAGGCTCGTCATCCAACTCAGACCTCACAGATGCTTGATCCTTAAAAGTCCTCCGAGTGCCAGGGAGCTTGGCTGAACCTTTCACCTGCTCCTGTGGACACGTGTCCATACGGTGACCAGCAGATTGTGAACCTGAGCTTGCTCTAGATCTAGGCCCCACTGAGGTGTGTGTCTCTGTGCTGGTAGAGGGTGTGGGTAAGCACCATGATGGGTTTTACAGGCCGCTTATTTCCAACTCTTCAATGGAGGAGGTGTCGTTTTGGCTGGAGGTCAGGACCTGGATGGAGCTGAGGGTGTCGCTCACTTGACAGAGCTCCTTGTAAACAAAAGTAGGGTTAAGTAGTACATGGCAGTAAAGTCAAAGGCAGGGGATAGACACTCACGTTTGAGAGAGGGATGAATGTGGTGCAGGATCCTCTCTGCCAACCTCAGCGTCACCGTAAGCATGGTCCATGTCATCTCCAGTAAGCGCAATGGCACACTCCTCAAAGTGAGTGAGGGGTCTAATGTGTGCTACTAGACCATGATCTGAGAACTCTACCTGGTGGTGTGAGCCAGCTTCTCCTGCATGAAAACAGATGGAGAGGGTATGAGCAGGACACATGGCACTGTGTGGAATGTTTATGTGGTGACTGGAACCATGGACGTGAGCTCGGGAGTGTATGCGACTGATGGAGATGTGAGGACATGTGTGAGAGTTAGTGGCATTGTCCCTTGAGGTGTGAGATCAATGTGGATGTGTGATGGGTTTGTGAATGTGCGAGCTAAGATTGATGAGAAGAGTGAATTACCTTGGCATAACAGATGAGGCCATTCATCCTGTAGCTGCTCTGGGTGGCTGTCCTTCTTTGCAGGACATTAGCGCTGACCATCACTGCCACTGCCTCCCGTGTTGGATTGGTGATGCTGCTGCCCCTCCTGTGGTCAGAGCAGGGACAAAAGACATTGTGGCGGGCTTCCATGGCATCCAAAAAGCACTTGAGGGATGCGTTGCTAAACCTGGGGGCTACAGTCGTTTTGTCTTTTGGGGTCATCCTGTGCAGCAGTCATGGACTGGAAGCATTGAGAGATGTGCAGGCGGTTGCACTATTAAATATGGCGCCTGGCGTGATGAAATGGTGAGGTTGATGGTATGGCGGGTGAACGAGAGCCTGCTCGCCATGGAAATGGCGCATTTCCCAGGAATGCATAATTACTGCAGTGAATTTGGGACGATATGGTGTGAAAAGCCGCCATCGCAGCCAGTGGGTAAAACATCATTTTACACGGTGGCTACCATACATAGTGCAAATCTGGGACGATTCTGCCTACACTCACCTTTACTGGTGTTGGCTTTTTACTTCTAGATTTTATCAAAAATGGAACTCAAATTCTCAAAACTGTTGTGGTGGGATTTGTCCCCCAGATCATCAATCCAAGCCCCTTGATTATTAGTCCAGTAACATAACCACTGTTGCATTCACCCTAACCGATTAATTAAAGGTGCTCAGTTATCAAACTACTTCACTTCCATAATCTGGATGTTCTGATGAAGAGTCATACGGACTCGGAACGTTAACTATGTTCCTCTCCGCAGATGCTGCCAGACCTGCTGAGTTTTTCCAGGTATTTTTATTTTTTTTTTTTAATTTTTTTGATTGAATAACCTTCTGTCTATACAAGGGGAGAAACAAAATGCTGTGAGAGAGAAATCTCAGTACAGGAACCAAACATTTTCAATTCTGTCAGAAAAGGTTGGTAGAACTCTTTTCTGAAAACTCCTGTTTTATTTTTCTGAATAAAAGTGACAATGATAAGTGGGCACCATTCATCAGATGATTTTATATTGACTTTAAGAGCCTTCAAGTATCTGCACTTCCTCACCTCTTTAACTGCACAGTGGCACTATGATTACTCATGCCCAACAGGAAGTTGGTTGCTGAAATCATCGTCCTCTGGTGCACTGTGCCCAAATTATAGCATGAGGACTCAGGTGTATTGCCTCATGCACAGGGTAAGCTGGCATTGTAATAACCTTATTACTTGATGAAAAGGCCCTCAGATGTACGTGGGACCACAGTACTCAGAATGTGAACACTGTTTCAATATCAGTGCTGGGATTTTCTGCCTACTAACTGAGTGCTCAGAAACCTAGCTCAGCTGGAAAGTCCTGACAGAAAATGAGGAAAGAAAAAGCAACAAGCCTTAAGCATCAGTACCAAGGTGAAGCATAAATATTATTGTAAAGGAGCAGCACCGAACACATATGTTCACGATAGAAAGCTGTAGTTTTAAAAACAACATATGTGAAGAAAGTTGAACTGGCACAGAAAAATGCTAACAAGAATTTAGCAAGTAAGGTATTAGAAGTGAAAATAGCAGTTCTGCAAATTAAATTTTGAATGCCATAAAAGGGAAAAAGAAGACATTTATTTGGGCCAACTTACACTCGATTTCCATTGACCATAAGGCCAAAACTGTCACATAATAGAAAGACGCAAAGCTCAGGCGAGGATTCCCAAATCTGAAGCAGCTTTTTGCCCTTTGAAGAGACAATGGTGGATCTTATTGAGGAAAATTGAGCTTGGAAATTGGTTGAGAGTATAGAAGTTGTCCTATGTGGTAAAATATTCTGACACTTACACTCTATGATCTAGTCCTCAACAGAATGCACTGGTCTTTGGAGAATCACTCATGCAGCGCATATCTCAGAATACTGTGGCATGGTCAGTAATTGGTGGGGAGATAGGAAACAGTAGTATATAAATATAAACGTAAGGAGATGGTGGTTCAGTTGTACAGAGCCTTGGTCAGATCCCATCTGGAGTACTTCACTAAGTTTTCCGAACATCAGGAAGGATATTATTAGCCTGGATGGGGATGCAGCACAGATTTACCAGGATAATAATAGGGCTTAAAGGGTAAATTATGAGCTCAAGTTGTATAAACTTGGCTTATATTCCTTTGAATTTACAAGGTTGAGGGGTGATCTAATTGAGATCTGTCAAAGAATAGAAACACAACAGGGTAAATAGAGGAAGAAAAGCTATTTCGACTGGGGATGGGGGAATCCAGAATAAAAGGACATCATCATAAAATTAGAGCTGTACCATTTATGAGTGAAATCAGGAGGCACTTTTTCAAACAAAGTGTAGTGGAGATGACTGCCATGTCAACTGAAATTTTCAGGACTGAGGTTGGTAGATTTTTGTTTGTCAAAGGCATTGAGGCTTATGGAACAATGGTGCTTGACAGTTCTGAGCAAGCCGAATTAGCAGCTGATGCACAATGAGCAGTATTTTATACTAAATCTCATTTTCAGTACATTGTGATATCAGTTTGAAAAGGACGCAGAAAGCGATAGAGTGGGAGAGACTTCAGTTTAAAAAGGACACGGAGCGGCAGGGACTTCAGATTTAAAAAGACACAGAGAGCAACAGGGACTTCAGTTTGGATACCTTGCTGGGAGTCAGAGCGGAGCAGAGCGGACCTGCGGGAGACAGTCAGGAGCTGAGGAGCACACTGATTCACTGTTTCAGCTGCTGGGAAGCTGCAGTCCGGGAAAAAGAGAAAAAGCAACTCTGATGTCACAGGAAGCTGGTAAGTTGATTGGCCGTTAAGTGCTCAGTCTAAGGGACGGTGTGAGAAAACAGCTTAGGACAGGCGAGTTCAGGGAGATCTATAAATAAAAAGAACTAAAACTTTAAAATAATAAGCCAAAATTTTAAAACTTTAAAATTAAAATCAAACAATAAAGATAAAAAAGCAATAAAAATAAAGTAATTTAAACATCTAAACACATACCTTATAGTTAAGAAACATATAACCTTTAGTTGCCAGTGGTACTAGCATTCAATAAACATAGTAAATTGTAGCTTACATAAGAAGAAAGTAATTAAAGTAAATTAACCAAATAACATAAGTTATAATGGCGGGACAGATGTTATGTTGCAGCTGTGAGATGCGGGAGCTTTTGGATGCCAAGGCGATCCATGACAAACACGTCTGCAGGAAGTGAAAGCAGCTTGAGGGATTCCGGATCAGGATTATTGATCTGGAAGCTGAATTACAGACGCTGCGCAACATTAGGGAGGGGGAGAAATACCTGGATATTTGGTTCCAGAAGACAGTCACACTTCTTAGAAGAGGGTCATCCGTTTAGGTCAGCTGTGGGGGACAGGAAGGTGTGACTGTCGTGAGGCAGGTAATGGGGCCAAGCAGACAGTAGTGGAGGAGCCTCAGGCCTTGCAGCTGTCAAACAGGTTTGAGGTGCTCACAACCTGTGTGGATGAAAGCAAAGTCTGCAAGGTGGATGAGCTGGCTGGCCATGGCACTGTGGTACAGGAAGCTGTTCAACTGGGGGAACAGGAAGGAATGTAGTGGTAGTTGGGGATAGTATAGTGACGGGGATTAACACTGTTCTCTGCAGGAAAGAGTGAGAGTCCAGACGGCTATGTCACCTTCGCGGTGCCAGGGGTCGGGACTTCTGCTCAGGGCTAAAGAGGAACTTGCAATGGGAGGGGGAGAATCCAGTTGTCATGGTCCATGTAGGTACCAATGACATAGGTAGAGCTGGGAACGAGGTTCTGCAAAGTCAGTATGAGAAGCTAGGTACCAATTAAGAAGTAGAACCTCAAAGGTAATAATCTCTGGATTATTACCTAAAACATGTGCAAATTGGCATAGGGCAAGTAAGATTAGAGAGGTGAATGCTTGGCTCAAAGATTGGTGTGGGAGAAGTGGGTTCTGGTTTGTGGGACACTGGCATCAGTACAGGGGAATGTGGGGGCTATACCTTTGGGATGGTTTACACCTGAACCGTGCTGGGACGTGTGTCCGTGTAACTCACATAACTAGGGAAGTAGAGAGGGCTTTAAACTAAACAAGCGGGATGAGAGATGAAGCTTGGGTAGAAATAGCAATTCAAGGCATGGTGTCAAGACAGGAGAGCAAAATAGTAATATGAGAAATGAGGGTCAGAGAATGGCAGGAAGGGACAGAGAGAAAAAAACCTAAGAATATATCAACAGTCAAGACTAGATGTTACAAAGGTAACAAAAAGGCAAAACTGAAGGCTCAGTATGTGAATGCGCATAGATTCATGACAAAATAAATGAATTGATGGCCCACACTGAAGTAAATAAATATGATCTGATAGCAATTACAGATATGTGAATGCAGGATGACAAAGGTTGTGCCCTTAATATTGATAGGTACGTGACATTCAAGAAGAATAGGAAGCTAGCTAAAGGTGGAGAGGTTGCACTGTTAACCAAAGAGGGCATTGGTGCAGTAGTTAGAGATTACCTATGTTCAGGAGATCAGGACGTAGAATCAGGTTGGGTGGAGATGAAGAATAGTAGAGGAAAAATGTCATTAGTGGGAGTGGTCTATAGGCCCCTAACAGTAGCCATAGTGTAGGACAAAGTATTCAAGAGAAAATATTGTGTACTTGTGATAAAGGGATGGCAATAATCATGGGTGAGTTTAATCTACACATAAACTGGAAAAATTAGATTGGCAGTAGTAGCCTGAATGAGGAGTTCTTAGAATGCTTTTGAGATAGTTTCTTAGAGCAGCATGTTCTGGAGCCACCCAGAGAGCAGGGTTTATTAGATTTGACATTGTGTAATGTGACAGGATTACTTAATGACCTCAGAGTAAAGGTACCCTCAGGTAGTAGCGACCACAGTATGATTGAATTTTACATCCAGTTTGAAAAGGAGAAGAGTGGGCCTAAAACTAGTATCTTAAACTTAAATAAGGGAATGAAAGCTGAGCTAGCTGAAGTGAACTGGGAAACTAGCCTAGAGGACAGAAGAATACAGAAGCAGTGGCAGACATTGAAGGGGATATTTCAGAGTATTCAGAATACATACATTCCCACTATAAAGAAAAATTCTAAGGGGAGGACCCACCAACCGTGGTTAACTAGAGATTTTAAGGAAAGCATCAAACTTATGGAAAAAGCATACAGCTCTGCAAAGTTGAGTGGCAGGACAGATGATTGGGCAGAATATAAAGAACAGCAGAGAATGATTAAAAGGTTAATCAGGAGAAAGAAATCAGAGTATGAGAGAAAGCTAGCTAGAAACTTAAAAACAGATAGCAAGAGTTTCTATAGGTACTTAAAAACGAAAAGAGTAAGGGAAGTGAGGATTGCTCCTCTAGAGAGTGACAGTGGGGAGTTAATAGTAGATAATAAGGAAATAGCAGAAGAAATGAACAAATATTTTGCTTCTGTGTTCACTACAGAGGATACAAAAAACATTCCAGTGATAGCTGCAAATCAGGAGGTGAATGGGAGAAAGGAACTTGGTGAAATTGAAATCACTAGGGAAATGGTACTGAGCAAATTGATGGAGTGCAAGCTGGCAAGTCTCTGGGTCCTGATGGATTACATCCTAGGGTCTTTAAAGAGGTGGCTAATGACGAAGCTGGTGTTAATTTTCCAAAATTTGCTGGATTCTGGAAAGGTTTCATCAGATTGGAAAGTAGCAAATATAACCTCTCTATTCAAGAAAGGGGGGAGGCAGAAAACATGAAACTATAGGCCAGTTCGCTTGACATCTGTCAAGGGAAAGTTATTAGAATCGATCATTAAGGAGGTTATAGCTGGCTACTTAGAGAGATCAAGGCAATCAGGAAGAGTCAGCATGGTTTTGTGAAAGGAAAGTTATGTTTAACCAATCTATTGGAGTTTTTTGAAGGAGTAACATGCACAGTGCATAAAAGGGAGCCTCTGGATGTACTGTACTTGGATTTCCAGAAGGCATTTGATAAGGTGCCACATCAAAGGTTATTACGAAAAATAAAAGCGCATGGTGTAGTGGGTAACATATTAGCATAGATAAAAGACTGGCTGGCTGGCTAAATTTGCAGATGACACAAAGGTAGGTAGGAAAGTATGTTCTGAAGAGGACATGAGGAGGTTGCAGATGGATATAGATAGGTTGAGTGAGCAGGCAAAGATCTGGTAAATGGAGTTTAATGTGGGAAAATGTGAAGTTGTTCACTTTGGCAGGAAGAATAAAAAAGCAGAGTATTACTTAAATGGAGGATGGCTGCATAATTCTGAGGTGCAGAGGGATCTAGGTGTTCTAATACTTGAGTCACAGGAAGTTAGTATGTAGTACAACAAGTAATTAAGAAGGCAAATGGAACACTATCCTTTATTACGAGATGGATTGAACATAAAAGTAAGGATGTTATGCTTCAGTTACACAGGGCATTAGTTAGAACGCACCTCGAATACTGTGTGCAGTTTTGGTCTCCTTATTTAAGGAAGGATATAAATGCATTGGAGGCGGTTCAAAGGAATGAGTGGGTTGTTTTATGAGGAAAGGTTGGACAGACTGGGCTTATTTCCACTGGAGTTTAGAAGAGTGAGAGGTGACCTGATTGAAGTATACAAGATCCTGAACAGTCTTGACAAGGTGGGCGTTGAGAGGCTGTTTCCTTTTGTAGGTGAGCCCAGAACTAGGGAGCACTGTTTTAAAATTAGTGGCTGCCCTTTTAGGATGGAGATGAGGAGAAATGTTTTTCTCTCAGAGGGTTGTGGGACTTTGGAATTCCCTACCTTAGAAAGTGGTGGAGGCGGCGTTATTGAATATTTTCAAGGCAGAGGTAGATAAATTCTTGTTCGGAAAGGAATCAAAGGTTATCGGGGTTAGATGGGAATGTGGAAATTGAAACACCAGAAGATCAGCCATGATCATACTGAATGGCAGAGTGGTCTTGAGGGGCTGAATGACCCACTCCTGTTCATATTTCTTATGTCCTTATGTTCATTGAGATCGTAAAATCTATTCAATGCAAAATGTCTGGTGGGTCTATTTGCTGAGATTTTTTAATCAACATAATATGGCTATGCAGGGTTGGATGGGATGACCAATTTTAAACTTCGCTTATAGAATATGAGAATCGCTGGCTAGGCCAGCATTATTGTCCATTCCTAATTGCCCTTGAACTGAGTGGCTTGCTAGGCCATTTCAGCGGGTATTTAAGAGTCAACCACATTGCTGTTGATCTGCAGTGATAAATGTACTTTTAGTTGCTTTTACTTGCGAAGCAAATGCCATTATTACCTTCACAGATTAGTTTGCTTTCAATTAGCAGATGGGGCAGGATTTTCCCCTCATCAGGCGGGCGTGGTGGGTTGGCCCGGGAGCAGCCGCGAAGCTGACAGTCGTCCGCGATCGGGTCCTGACATCGATTTCACGCTGACTGGCCAATTAACAACCAGCCAGCGTGAAACATGCACTGCAATGCTGCCGAGGTGGGGCCTGGAGGAGGGCAAATGCGGAAGTTCACTCATGCACGCGAGTGCATGCAATGAAAGCTCCCTAAGGCACAGAGCTACCTCATTGAGCTGAAGACTTAAAAAATCAGAAATTAAAAGTTTATCAATATTAAAAACATGTCCCTCATGTGACTCTGTCACATGAGCAGGCACGTGTTGTAAATGAAATTTAAAACATTTTATTTAATTTTTATTTGCTGTTGGAAACCTCATCCTGCCCGTGGATGAGGCTTCCTAAAAAATCCAAAGGCCGCTTGGCCTTTTTGCCTGCCTATCAACAGTAAGGTTGGACAGGCAGCAAAACATTTCATTCAATTATAACATTAATGGCCTTAATAAGCCTGTTAATTGTCGGCGGGAGCACTGCCGACTCCCACACACGCCCACCAACCAAAATATCCCGCGAGTGTGTGATGATGTCGGGACACTTGCTCAACCTCATCGCACATCATTTTATGCTTCAGCAGGTCGAGCACGCGCCCAATGGCTCAGTGCAAATTTCTGCCCATGCTATTTGGATATTGTGTATATTTTCCATTGCATGGGTTTTCAGGTGATTTTTATTCTTTCATGGGCTGTGGAAATTGCTGGCTAGGCCAGCATTTATTTACCGTCACTAATTGCCCCTGAGAAGGTGATGTTGAGCCACCTCCTTGAACTGCTGCAGTCCATGTGGTTTAGGAACATCCACAATGCTGTTGGGAAGAGTTTCAGAACTTAATCCTCTAACATCATAGATGACCTTAAAAGCACCAATGTTAATTGTATAAATCCAGGTTAAGCATATAATCTTTAGAGTGATTGACCTAAGTGGAGTTGGTGTATTTGGTGACCTTCGGAGAAGGTGTGTTTGGCCAGTTCCTCTGGCAGCATGAGGTGGGCGGTGCTCTGGATCTCCCTGGCTGAGATGGTGAGGTGCTTGTTGTAGTGAATGAGATGCAAGGCCTCGGAGGTAATCTGCTCGAAAATGTTGACAACGAAGGAATTCATAACACTTATGGACGTGGATGCGATCCTGGTGGGAGGGTGGATCTGGGTCAGCATCCTGTACATGTGAGTGGAATAGCTCTGCTTGTGAGATTTCCTCCACTTCTTGGGCAGCTTCTTGGTGACTTTAGTCAGTGGCTGCTTCAACACCTTGTGGGACACACCGCCTTTAGCTGCAGCTGCCACCTCAGGCATTCCACTCAATTTGGACCTATACAGGTAGGGGGGCATTCATTTAGTTGTGCACAGAGAAAGGGACACTTATTGACACTGGTGGTGGGTTTAAAGTTCGGAGCTATACAATTATAACGTCTCACTTTGTGAATAAAGATAAAACTGAGTAAAGATTGACTACTGATCTCCTCCTTCACCAAATGACTGTCAAAAGTTTAACAACTGACCTTGCGTTAATTGTATACTAATTGTAATATAAAAGCAAAATACTGCGGATGCTGGAAATCTGAAGCTAATACAAAAAATGCTGGAAAAACTCAACAGATCTGACAGCATTTGTGGAGAGAAAGACAGAGTAACGTTTCGAGTCTGTATGACTTCTTTAGGGCAAAAGAGAAGTACAAATCTGGTGAAATATATACTGTTTAAGGGGGGGGGGGTGGAACAGATGAAGCTGGATAGAAGGCCAGCGATAGGTGGAGGCAAAGGAGAGATTGCGAAAGATGTTATAAACAAAAGGTCAAAGGGGTGTTAATGGTGGTGATACTGGCTAAAGGAGGTGCTCATGGTGACATTAAGAGTAGAAAGCAGAATGAGCAAGTGACAGATGGCCCTTGTGGGGGTGGGGTGGAGGGAGGGGATGGTGGTAGGAAAATAATCGAAAATAGGCTAAAAGGTGGGGATAAAACAATGAATGCAAATGGAAATAAATATTTTTTTAAATGAAAATAAATGGAAAAATAAATAAATACATAAATAAATAAAAATTGAAAAATAAAAATGTGCATTGAAAAAACGGGATCAAAAAGGGGAGAGGATGGAGGAGAGAGTTCATGGTCTGAAGTTGTTGAACTCAATGTTAATTCTAGAAGGCTGTAAAGTGCCTAATCGGAAGGTGAGGTGCTATTCCTCCAATTTGCGGTGAGCTTCACTAGGACATTGTAGCAGGCCAAAGACGGACATGTGGGCATGAGAGCAGGGTGGAGTGTTGAAATGGCAAGTGACAGGAAGGCCTGGGTCATGCTTGTGGACAGACCGAAGGTGTCCTGCAAAGCGGTCACCCAGTCTGCATTTGGTCTCTCCAATGTAGAGGAGACCGCATTGGAAGCAGCGAATGTAGTAGACAAAATTGAAGGAACTGCAAGTGATGTGCTCCTTCACTTGAAAGGAGTGTTTGGGCCCCTGGACGGTGAGGAGAGGGGAAGTAAAAGGGCAGGTGTTGCACCTTCTGCGATTGCATGGGAAGGTACCATGGGAAGGGGTTGAAGTGTTGGGGGTGGTACGGGAGTGGACCAGGGTGTCCCAGAAGGAACTGTCCCTACGGAATGCCAACGGGGGCAGGGTGAATGGAAGATCTGTTTGGTGGTGGCATCATGCTGAGTTGGTGGAAATGGTAGAAGATGATCCTTTGAATGCGAAGGATGATGGGATGAAAAGTGAGGACAAGGGGGACTTTATCATGGTTCTGGGAGGGAGAGGAAGATGTGAGGACAGAGACATGGGAGATAGGTTGGACACGGTTGAGGTATCAATCACTGTGGGGGGAAACCTTGGTTAAGGAAGAAGGAGGATATGCCAGAAGTGCAGTTTTGGGAAGTGGCATCATTGGAACAGATGCGATGGAGGTGAAGGAAATGAGAGAATGGGATGGAGTCCTTACAGAAAGCAGGGTGTGAGGTAGCTGTAGGAGTCGGTGGGCTTGTGGTGGATATTGGTGGATGGTCTATCACCAGAAATTGAGACAGAGAAGTCAAGCAAGGGAAGGGAAGTGTCGGAGATGTTCCATGTGAAAGTGATGGAGGGGTGGAAATTGGAAGCAAAATTGATAAATTTTTCCAAGTCCAGATGAGAGCATGAAGCGCCACCGAAACAGTCATCGAGGTACCGGAGAAAGAGTTGTGGGAGGGGGCCTGAGTAGGACTGGAGCAAGGAATGTTCCACATACCCCATAAAGAGACAGGCATAACTGGGGCCCATGCGGGTACCCATAGCCACACCTATACTAATTGTGTTTAATTGTATGCAGATGGTGTGCATTAACCATGGATTCACTTGTGTCCCTGTGGGAAGATGTCAGTGTTGAGGCAGGTTTACAACTTGATGTTCAAGAGAACTTCCCCCTTCACATTGAACATTTTGCTGGGCTCCATCTTCTTCAAGAGGGTGTTCGACCAAGCCAGAGATGCTGTGTTTGAGCACATCAATGAGGGGAAATTCTGGGAACACATCAAACACAATTATGAGAAAAAGTGAGGAAAAATATATAAAATTCTGTACTGCACGGTGCTTTCCATCTCCTGGAATGTTGCTCCTGGTGAACAGCCCAGCATTACAATGCCATTCACCAGGACTATTAACTTTATCAGACTGTTGACAGATTATTTTGTCAATCTCTGAAAAATGGATTGTTACTGTAATTGAGCTAATGCTGGGTCCATGTATTGAAACAATGACTGAAAAATATAAATACCTAAATTTCTCAAAAAAATGGACACTGAATTAGACTGTGGTTGTTAGATTGGGGGATGCTTGTTTACAATCTGTTACTTGTGCAAATAAATGCATATAAAATTATGTAATGATTGGCTGCAGCTATAAATTTCACCAACAGGCTTTCTGGAGTATAACACCTTTCTCTCCATTGTATTCTGTAGTTTAGTTAGACGGATATGCAGTACTGCACAAATGTGGGGAATGAAGTCCTTCATATTTGCCATAAGAATTTGCAGGGTGTTTGACGCATCTCAAATGTGTGAAATATCGATGCTCCAAGATCAGACTTTGTTGTAGGTAAGACCCACAAACTCCCAATCCCTGAGTTTAACAAGTGAAGGAGGTCTTGTCCTGCCTCCATTCCCTCCTTCTCACCTGGTGCTATGTGATTCACTCACTCCTGTAACTTACCACCTAAATTCCCCAGGATGGATGTACCTGGGCTGTTGTTTGACAAATTTGGTGCTTGCCAAAACAGCATGCTGAGAAGTTCTGGGCCAGGGCGGATAATGTCTTATTGATGTTCTCAGAAACGTATATAATATCAGCAGAACATATGTTAGAGAGTTGACAGTAAGCCAATGGAGCTTAAATGCCAAGATTTTGTGAGTCATATTGTGAACCTGAGTATAAGTGATTAAGTATGGGGAGAAAGAATAAAAGCAAAGGATGCTACAAGGCTCATTGTTTCCTGGATCTCCACAGCCCTTTTGCACAATTTGCAATGCATGAGTGAGATAACCCACATGGAAATTTGCCTCCAATGAATTGACAATGCTTTCAGTAAATGGCTTTCTGGCACTGATGCAAAACTTTTAGGGTTCATTGCAGACACAGATTGTAGGCTGTCTGAATGCTATGCAGTTTACCAGTTGTTACTAAGCATATATTTCTCAATTAGGGAACACATAATAATAGGAAATTGCAGGAAGCAATATATTAGAATTTGAAAATTCATAAGAGTCAACATCATCTGCAAAACATATACATCACCTCAAATAAAACATATAATTAATTCACTTTCATCATGTCTAGCAGCCTGATTTTTCCCTGGTAATGATAATGTCACTTATCCAGCGGCAAACCAAATAGAACTAAATAAAGGCAAAATAGGTAGCAGCATTTGTGATTCTAAATTCATGCAAACAAAATAATTTTGCCCAATTGCACAACTCAGAATTAGTTCAGAGGATGTTCTATCAGTGATTGTTGCTGTGCACCATTCTGATCTACATTTTTGGACCAGCTCATCACCTAGTTCCATGGTGAGGCCTCTTTGCCACAATAATATGGCCCAGCATCCAGCTTACACTCTAATCTTCCCCCACACACTAAAGTCTTGCCACTCACTGCTCTAAGCATCTGAAACTGTTTTTTCCACACTCAGTGGTGACCTAATGAGAGTTCAGATTGAATGTGTGCATTGTTGTAGCAGTTCACTCTTGGAGAATAAGGTTTGTACAGTGATGTTAACAGCTTTAGTTACACCATGTAGTCCATATTGCTTAGAATCCAGCTATTCACACTTCTTTCATTAAAAAAAGAGCTAGGTCACATTTGATTGCCTCAGAGTGAATGTGTCAAAACACCCCAATTGCCTTAACTTCTAGAAGTCCACATAACTGTCTGGCAATGAACAGTGTTTTTTTTATTCAGTCATGGGATGTAGGCTTCGCTGGCTGGGCCAGCATTTATTGTCCGTCCCTAATTGAACTTGAGAAGGCCTTGGTGAGCTGCCTTCTTGATCCACTGTAGTCCATGTGCTGTTAGGAAGGGAGTTCCAGGATTTTGACCCAGCGACAGTGAAGGAACGGCGATATATTTCCAAGTTAGGATGGTGAGTTACCTGGAGGGAAATTCCAGGTGGTCATGTTCCCGTCGATCTTCTGCCCTTGTTCTTCTAGATGGTAGCGGTTGTGGGTTTGGAAGGTGCTGTCTAAGGAGCCTTGGTGAATTCCTGCAGTGCATCTTGTAGATGGTACACACTGCTGCTACTGGCGTCGGTGGTGGAGGGAGTGAATGTTTGTTGAACGGGTGCCAATCAAGCAGGCTGCTTTGTCCTGGATGGCATCAAGTGTCTTGAGTGTTGCTGGAGCAGCACTCATCCAGGCAAGTGGGGTGTATTCCATCACACCCCCGACATGTGCCTTGTAAATGGTGGACAGGCTTTTGGGAGTCAGGAGATGAGTTATTCTTCACAGGATTCCTAGCCTCTGACCTGCTCTTGTTGCCACAGTATTTATATGGCTAGTCTAGTTCAGTTTCTGGTCAATGGTATTCCCAGGATGTTGATAGTGGGGGATTCAGTGACGGTAATGCCATTAAACATCAAGGGGCAATGGTTGGATTCTCTCTTGTTGGAAATGGTCATTACCTGACACTTGTATGGCATGAATGTTACTTGCCACTTGTCAGCAAAAGCCTGGATATTGTCCAGGTCTTGCTCCATTTGGTCTGAGGAGTTGCGAATGGTGCTGAGCGTTGTGCAAACATCAGCGACCATCCCCACTTCTGACCTTATGCTGGAAGAAAGGCCATTGATAAAGCAGCTGAAGATGGTTGGGCTGAGGACACTACCCTGAGTAAATCCTGCAGGGGTGTCCTGGAGCTGAGATGACTGACTTTCCAACAACCACAACCATCTTCTTTTGTGCTAGGTATGAATCCAACCAATGGGGAGTATTCCCCCTGATTCCCATTGACTCCCGTTTTGCTAAGTCTCTTTGATGCCACAGTCTATCAAATGCAGCCTTGATGTCAAGGGCAGTTACTTTCACCTTACCTTGGGAGTTCAGCTGTTTTGTCTATGTTTGAACCAGGGCTGTAATGAAGTCAGGAGTAAAGTGGCCCTGACAGATCCCAAACTGAGCATAAGTGAACAAGTTATTGCTAAGCAAGTGCTGCTTGATAACACTGTTGATGACCACTTCCATTACTTTACTGATGATGCAGAGTAGACTGATGGGGTGGTAACTGGCCAGGTTGAATTTTCCCTGCTTTTTGTGTACCGGATTTACCTGGGCAATTTTCCACATAACCGTGTAGATGCCAGTGTTGTAGCTGTACTGGAACAGCTTAGCTAAGGGAATGGCAAGCTCTGGAGCACAAGCCTATAGTACCATTGCTGGAATATTGTCAGGGCCCATAGCCTTTGCAGTATCGAGTGCCTTCAGCCGTTTCTTGATATCACGTGAAGTGAATCAAATTGGCTGAAGACTGGCAACAGGGATACTGGGGACCTCTGGAGGAGGCCAAAATGCATCATCCACTCGGCACTTCTGGCTGAAGATTGCAGCAAATGCCTTATCTTTTGCACTGATGTGCTGGGCTCCCCCATCATTGAAGATGGGGATATTTGTGGAGCCACCTCCTCCAGTGAGTTGTTTAATTGTCCACCACCATTCATGACTGGATGTGGCAGGACTGCAGGGCTTAGACCTGATCCATTGGTTGTGGCATCGCTTAACTCTGTTTATCACTTGCTGCTTATGCTGTTTGGCATCCAAGTAGTCTGTGTCATCGCTTCAGCAGGTTGACAGCTCATTTTTAGGTATGCCTGGTGCTGCTGCTGGCATGCCCTCCTGCACTCTTCATTGAACCAGGGTTGATCCCCCTGGCTTGGTGGTAATGGTAGAGTGGGGGATATGCAGGGCCACGATTGAGTTCAAGTATATATCCGCTGTTCATGATGGCCCACAGCACCTCATGGATGCCCAGTCTTGAGTTGCTACGTCTGTTCGAAATTTAGCACGGTGGTCGTGCTATACAACACGATCGAGGGTATCCTCAATGTGAAGGTGGGACTTCATTCCCATAACGAATGTGCGGTGGTTTCTCCTATTGATATTGTCAAGGATAGATGCATCTGCAGGTTGGTGAGGGTGAGGTCAAGTTTGTTTTTCCCTCTTGTTGGTTCCCTCATTACCTGCTGCAAATCCAGTTTAGCAGATCTGTCATTTAGGACTAGGTCAGCTCAATCAGTAGTGGTGCTACCGAGCCACTCTCGGTGATGGATATTGAAGTCCCCCACCCAGAGAACATTCTGCGCCCTTGCCACCCTCAGTGCTTCCTCCAAGTGATGTTCAACATGGAGGAGCACTGATTCATCAGCTGAGAGAGGGGCAGGACGTGGTAATCAGCAGGAGGTTTCCTTGCCCATGTTTGACCTGATGCCATGAGACTTCATGAGGTCCGGGATCAATGTTGAGGACTCCCAGGGAAACTCCCTCCCGACCATCAGCCACTGTGCTGCCACCTTTGCTGAGTCTGTCCTGTCGGTGGGACAGGACATACCCAGGGATGGTGATGGTGGCGTCTGGGACATTATCTGTAAGGTATGATTCCGTAAGAATGGCTATGTCATGCTGTTGCTTGACTAGTCTGTGAGATAGCTCTCCCAATTTTTGCACTAGCTCCAGGTGTTAGTAAGGAGGACTTTGCAGGGCCAACAGGGCTGAGATTGCTGTTTTTGTTTCCGGTGCCTAGGCTGATGCCAGGTGGTCTGTCCAGTTTCATTCCATTCTTTGACTTTGTAGTGGTTTGTTACAACTGAGTGGCTTGTTAGGCCATTTCAGAGATAACCAGATTGCTGTGGGTCTGGAATCACGTGTAGGTCAGACCAGGTAAGGACAACAGATTTCTTTCCCTAAAGGGGCATTAGTGAACCAGATGGGTTCATGGCCATCATCATCATCAAGCTTTTAATTCCAGATTTTTATTGAATTCAAATTCCACTATCTGCCGTGGTGGGATTCAAACCTGGATCCCCAGAGCATTACCCTGGGTTTCTGGGTTGCTAGTGCAGCGACAGTAGCACTAGGCCATCACCTACCCTGTTGATGGAATAATCGTACTTCACCTTTATGCCATGGCTTTGATGGTCCGTCCTTGCCTTTCTGCAAAATGTGCCTTGAACCTTATGGAAACCAATATTTTTGAAGATATTTAGCTACAAGTCTGATGAGAACTGCTGGAGTCTATGCAGCTGTGTGCATGTGGTGAAACAAAGCTAATAGAATAGTACACAACCGCTTGGTGCCTATGAGTCTGGAATTTTCCTGTGGCATTTAAGTAATGGACTATGGTGATGTTCATTGCCAGTGGTAGTTCTGGGCAGATGATCATTGTCCTTGCAAACCATCATGAACTAAGGCAGAGCCTCCTTGTTAAGCCTGAACCTATTTAAAAGCAACACTGTTGTAGGAGAATTATTGCTTGTTACCATCTTCTCCACAAATGGCTCCACATTTCATTCATTTCTATTTTTTTTTACTAAATTTAATGAAAGAGAATATGGATTAGTATGTCCACCAAATATATTTTACACATATCCAGTACTAAGTCAACCAACTTATTAGAATCACAACAGATAAAGCTTCCAGAAAGGGAAGTCACAGCCAGATTTCTCCATGAATCCCTAAAGTAAATGGATGAAACAAGCAGGATATAAGGTTAACTTTACAACTTAAAGAATTATTATTTCTATTATTGCTGGAAGACAAGTTATAATGATTGAATGAATTGTGTTTAATCATAACTATTGCTCTGTACATTCATTTGCTGTACAAATTAAAGCTGTGGAATTAAACAAATTATGGGTGGGATCATCCCAGATTTGCACTAAGTGCGTAGTGGGCAGGAAAAAGGACATTTTCCCCACCGGCCGCAATGGCGGCTTTTCATGCCGTATCACCCCAAGGCAGCCTCATTAATTATGCATTCCTGGGAAACATGCCATTTCAAAAGTGGGCGGGCTCTCATTTGCCCGCCCCACCATCACCTCATCACTTAATGAGTGCAGCCGCATGCAAATCTCTCAGGGCTTCAAGACCAGGACTGCTGCACAGATGACATGGCCCCAAAAGGCAAGAAGACTGCAGCTCCCTAATTTAATGACACGTCCCTTGAGTGCCTTTTGGATGCAGTGGAGATCCATCGTGATGTCCCCATCCCCGGCTCTGGGCGGACCAGCAAGCAAGGCCACCAATCCAGCATGGAAGGCAGTGGCAGCAATGGTCAGTGCCAATGCCCTGCAAAAGAGGACAGTCTCTCAGTGCCGCAGCAGGATGAATGGTCTCATCCATTCCACCAGGGTAAGTCACTCTTCTCATCACTCTCAACTCACACATTCACAAACCCATCACACATCTTCAGAAATCTCACATCTCAAGGGACAAAACCACTAACTCTCTCACACACCCTCACATCTCCATCAAGCTCATACCCTCTTAAGCTCATGTCCTCATCCTGTCCATGCAAATAAACTCACCACACAAACATTCTATGCAGTGCCATGTGTCCTGCTCACTCTCTCTCCATCTGTTTTCATGCAGGAGAAACCGGCTTACAACAGCAGGGAGAGGACCCAGACCGGGAGTGGACTGGCCCACATTAGGCCCCTCACCCACTTTGAAGAGCGTGCTGTCGCGCTGACTGGTCAAGACATAGGCCTCTTGCCTGCGGCGGCAGTAAGGTCGGCGGTGAACGCTGTCATGAGGATCCTGTATCACATCATCCCTCTCTCAATACAACTGTGAGTGCTCTCTCTCCTGCTTTTGACTCTGCTGCCATGCACTAATTATCTCTACTTTGGTTCACAGGGAGCTCTGTCAATTGAGCGACACCCTCAGCCAGCCAATCCCTCAGCTCCATCCACATCCTCATCTCCAGCCAAGAGGACACCTCTTCCATTGAAGAGCTGGAAATAAGCAGCCTGGAAGACCCATCACATGACTTACCCTTCAACAGCGCAGAGAAACACACCTCAGTAGGACCTATATCTGCAGCAGGCTCGGGTTCACAGACAAGTCTCTGCAGCAGGAGGAGGCAGATTCAGCCGAGCTCCCCGGCCCTCAAAGGATTGCTGGGGAAGAGGCATCTGTGAGGTCCGCGTCAGATGATGAGCCTCTGAATTCAGCCTTCCATCTGATCATGGAGAGTCAGCAGAAGGTGGGGGAACATCATGCAGAGCCATTAGGAGTCCTCAACAGAATGGCACATGAGTTGGAGAAGTGTGTTCGCCTGCTCTCTGATGAAGTGGTGTCCACATATGTATGTATGGAGATCTCCATGGGGAGAATGGCAGACACCTGGTCTAGCAGAACACAGAGATGTGTGCATGTACCTGCACTCCATCGCGGTAGCCATGGATGAGTTCCTACAGTGGCAAAGCAAGAGGGAAACGGGGCACCTCGACATCCCCCAACGTGCTTCTTCACTTCAAGGAGTCAGACCGGGGCCCTCGGGCACCCAAATGGAGGAGTGGCAGCTGGACACCCCTGGGCCATCCATTCAGGAATCTCAGAGGCTGTCCTCTCCCTCCAAGTCCCCTCTGCCTGTGATCCATTCAACCTCGTCCTCTGTCACTGCAGAGGGAGCAGCTGGCCCACAGGAGGACAGCCAAAGCAAGCCAGGGCCCCCAAGGCCTCAGCTCTCCAAAGGACCCATGCCAAAATCATCAGAGGCAACAGGGCCAACCATTGCACAGACTGTCTCTATCCCTGCTGCGGATGTCAGGGCAGCAACTAGAAGTCTAATGCGTTCAAAAGTTAAGAAATGGCTGCATGGGTGAACAAATTTTGTCACCTTATAGGCTGAAAATATATTCATTTACACTGAATAATGTGTAATGGTGTCTTTCAGCTTCATTTACAAGATTCTTGAGTCCTCCCACTGCAACATCCCAACCCCCCGTTCCCCGCCAACACTAGCAGGGGAGAAGTGTGTGTATGTGGCGGGCCTTTCAGAGCTCCATGCAAGCACTCTCCCACACACATGGATCCTTCCCGCTCACACTCTTCTCAATGTCCTGAGCATTTTCAATGCTGCCTGCTGGGGTTTAGTTTCAGTTGACCATCTGAGCTGACCTGCATCTCCAACCACCCATTGATCATACCCCCATGCAGCACCTGTTCTCACCCACCATGATTCTCATTTCACTTTTGATTTGGTAAGCATGGTGCGTCTGACATTTTTTCTTCAGGTCCCCCATCCTTTCCCCTCTCCCAGTTGACCATTTCCTTATAATGATAGACAAATGTTTTACAATGAGGATCCAGCCAGAGGTCGTGGTACACATTGGTACTAACGACATAGACAGGAAGAGTGATGAGGTCCTGCAGCAGCAGTTCAGGAAGTTAGGCAGAAAGTTATAAAACATGACCTGTAGGGTTGTAATCTCAGGATTACTCCCTGTGGCACGTGCCAGTGAGGCTAGAAATGGGAAGATAGTGCAGCTAAACACGTGGCTGAACAGATGGTATAGGAGGGAGGGTTTGCAATATCTGGATCATTGGGATCTCTTCCAGGGCAGGTGGCACCTGTACAAGAAGGATGTGTTGCATCTAAACTGGAGTGGCACCAATATCCTGGCTGCGATGTTTGCTAGTGTCACTTGGGAGGGTTTAAACGAGCATGGCAGGGGGGTGGGAACCAGAGCAATAGGTTAGCAGGTGACATAAATGACTGGGAACTAGTGAATATGGCCAGTAGGACTAAGAGGAAGAGCAGGCAGGGAGAAATTACTGAACACAGAGGGACTGGGGGTCTGAAATGCATTTGTTTCAATGTGTGAAGTATAACAGGCAAGGCAGATGAGCTTAGAGCTTGGATTAGTACTTGGAACTATGATGTTATTACTGTTACAGAGACTTGGTTGAAGGATGGACAGGATGGGCAGATAAAAGTTCCAGGATTTAGATTTTTCGGTCAGGATAGAGAGGGATGTAGAAGAGGTGGGGCTTAACTGCTGGTTAAGGGGAATATCACAGCTGTACGACAGGAGGACACCTCAGAGGGCTCATGCAGCGAGGCAATATGAGTAGAGCTCCGGAATAGGAAGGGTGCAGTCACAATGTTGGGGGTTTACTATAGGCCTCCCAGTTGAAGGCAGGAGATTGAGGAACAGTTATGTAGGCAGATTTTGGAAAGATGTAAAAGCAATAGGGTTGTTGTGGTGGGTGAATTTAACTTTCCCTATATTGACTGGGAATCACTTAGGGCTAGGTGTTTGGATTGTGCAGAATTTGTAAGGTGCATTCAGGAGGGCTTCCTGAGACAATATGTAGATAGTCCAACTAGTGGGGGGCAGTACTGGAACTAGGGAAGGGGCAATACTGGACCTGGTATTAGGGAATGAACCTGTTCAGGTGGTTGAAGTTTCAGTAGGGGAGCATTTCGGGAAAAGTGACCATAATTCAGTAAGTTTCAAGGATAAGGATAACAGGTGTTTAATTGGGGGAAGGCCAATTATAACAATATTAGGCAGGAACTGAGGAATCTAGACTGGAGGCGGATGTTTGAGGGCAAATCAACAACTGACATGTGGGGGGGGGCTGTCAAACAACAGTTGATAAGAATTCAGGACCGGCATGTTCCTGCTAGGATGAAGGATGAGTACGGCTAGTTTCAGGAACCTTGGATAATGACGGATATTGTGAGATTAGTCAAAAAGAAAAGAGAAGCATTAGTAAAGGCTAGAAGGCTGAGAACAGATGAAGCCCATGAAGAATATAAAGAAAGTAGCAAGAAACTTAAGCAAGGAGTCAAGAGGGCTAAAGGGGGTCATGAAAAGTCACTGGCAACCAGGATTAAGGAAAATCCCAAGGCCTTTTATACATATGTAAAAAGCAAGAGGGTAGCCAGGGAAAGGGTAGGCCCACTCAGGGACAGAGGTGGGAATCTGTGTGTGGAGCCAGAAGAAATGGGAAAGATACTAAATGAGTACTTCTCATCAGTATTCACCAAACAGAAGGACTTAGTGGTTGATTTGTCTAGGGAAGAGTGTGTAGATAGCTTTGATCATGTTGAGATCAAAAAAGAGGTGTTAGAGTTTTGAAGAATATTAAGGTGGTTAAGTCCCCAGGGCCAGATTGGATCTACCCCAGAGTACTGAGGGAGGCAAGGGAGGAGATTACTGCGGCCTTGACAGAAATCTTTGTATCCTCACTAGCTACAGGTGAGGTCCCAGAGGACTGGAGAATGGCCAATATTGTTCCACTGTTTAAGAAGGGTAGCAGGGATAATCCAGGAAATTACAGGCCAGTGAGCCTTACGTCAGTGGTAGGGAAATTATTGGTGAAGATTCTTCGTGACAGGATTTGCAACCTTTTGGAAGCAAATGGGCATAGTAGTGAGAGGCAGCATGGTTTTGTGAAGGGGAGGTCGAGTCTCACTAACTTGATCGAGTTTTTCAAGGAAGTGACAAAGATAATTGACCTTTGAAGGGCAGTGGATGTTATATACATGAATTTCAGTAAGGCCTTTGACAAGGCAGACTGGTACAGAAGATAAAGTCGCACGGGATCGGAAGTGAGCTGGCAAGATGGATACAGAATTGGCTTGGTCATAGAAGACAGAGGGTAGCAGTGGAAGGGTGCTTTTCTGAATGGAGAGCTGTGACTAGTGGTGTTCCGCAGGGATCAGTGCTGGGACTTTTGTTGTTTGTAGTATACGTAAATGATTTGGAGGAAAATGTAACTGGGCTAATTAGTAAGTTTGCAAATGACACTAAGGTTGGAGGAGTTGCAGATAGTGAAGAGGATAGCCAAAGGATACAAAGGGATATGGATCGGTTGGAGACTTGGGCGGAGAAATGGCAGATGGAGCTTAATCCGGACAAATGCGAGGTAATGCATTTTGGAAGGGCTAATAAAATTAGGAATTATACAGTTATTGGCAGAACCCTTAAGTGCATCGACGGGCAGAGAGATCTGGGTGCACAGGTCCACAGGTCACTGAAAGTGGCAATGCAGGTGGATGAGATAGTCAGGAAGGCATATGGCATGCTTGCCTTCATTGGCAGGGATATTGAGTATAAAAGCTGGGAAGTCATGCTGCAACTGTATAGAACCTTGGTTAGGCCATACTTGGAATATTGCATGCAATTCTGGTCACCACATTACCAGAAGGATATGGAGGTGTTGGAGAGGGTGCAGAGGAGGTTTACCAGGATACTGCCTGGTCTGGAGGTTATTAGCTATGAGGAGAGGTTGGAGAAACCCTGATTGTTCTCACTAGAGCAAAGGAGATTGAGAGGCGACTTGATAGAAGTTTACAAAATTATGAGTGGCATGGACAGAATAGATAGTCAGAAGCTTTTTCCCAGGGTGGAAGAGTCAATTACTAGGGGACATAGATTTAAGGTGAGAGGAGAAAACTATAGAGGAGATGTGCGGGGCAAGTTTTTTAGGCAGAGGGAAGTGAGTGTCTGGAATTCGCTGCCAGAGGAGGTGGTGGAAGCAGGTACGATAGTGGTGTTTAAGAGGCAGCTTGACAAATACATGAATAGGATGGGAATAGAGGGATACAGACCCCGGAAGAGCAAAATGTTTTAGTTTGACAGGCAATATGATTGGCCCAGGCTTGAAGGGCCAAAGGGCCTGTTCCTGTGCTGTACTTTTCTTTGTTCTTTGCTCTTTGTTCTTTGTCTGACAGCAGGAAACATGGCCCTCTACTGATGGGCAGAGTGGACGATTGCAAACTCGTTTCATGATGCTGTGAAGCTGATTTTAGGCCTTCTTGCCATGATGTCCGTTCATGCCACCAAACTTGTCCGATGCCAGCGGACACGGAAAATTCCGCCCACGATTAAAATCTGGCCTTACCTTAATAATTTTCTTGGTTTACTTTTGGTGAGGCACAAATGAAAAAGTACAAAAGGCATGCATATCCAATCTGTATCATAAAGGAGATATGGTTTGAGTTATACCTAATACTGTTAGATATGTGCTTTTATAAGTTAGGTCACAAAACAGATGTTAGAGGTTGCTAATTTCTTATTCAATAGTAATGAAGAGCATTTGCTGTTTTGCTTATCTCTTAGATAGATTTAGATCATGTTGGATCCAGTGCCTGGTTTATTGGGGCTGAAGGGTCCAGGTTGCACACTTGTTTTGGGGTGACCGAGTTGGAACCAAGACAAAGATCAGCAGACTGTTCTTGGAAGAAACACATTCTATTTATTTACAAAAGGAACTCAGCAGCTACACTAGTGTCCTTACAACTCAAAACTCTGTCTTCACTCTTCTGACTCTAACTCAAAACTACTGACTACACAGGTAGCCTGTGCTACTCTGCTGTTGGGTACCAAGATCATGTCATCTTACATTACAACATTTGTCTTAAAGGTATATTACATATCAAATTACTACATCCCTCCCCTTTACTCAGAACTACATTTTACAATTGTTTCAAAATATCAAATTATTCAGAGATAAATAATTTATAAAGTCAGTCTTTCTGGGGTTTCCTTATGCAAGTAGAATTTCTCAACTCTACAGATTCTGATGTTTGATCCAGAACCTCCCTCACTGTAGTCATCTGAGCATCAGGTCTTTCAGTAGGTACCTGCAAATCTGTTTCTTCAACACTTTCAGGCACAGTCGGCCTTTCAGGCACATCTGTGCTCAGTTGAGTTCTTTCAACAGGAGATGTGGATTTGGTCACGAACACTGTAGAATTATTTCTGGCTATTTTGTTTCTCCTCTTCTTATATGTTCCACATGTCTCCGTATGACTAGAGCTTCCATTTTCACCTGGTAGGAAAGATGTCCGGTTACTGCACTTATTTCACCAAATAACCACGTTGGTCCTTCTCTAAAGATTTTCACAGATAATTTCTCTCCTACATTAAACATCCTGTCAAGACTGTGACAGACGTGTCCAATTTTCTGACTTCCCTGACTCCTTTCCACCTTCCTGCTGCGCTCCCCACCCCCCACAAGTTCGGCATAACTAGACTCAATCTCGATCAGAGATGGTGCTTCATCAACAATTCTGCAGGTGTGACACCTGTTGTCGTATGAGGGATGGTTCTATAATGGAAGAGAAAAGGTGCTAATTGAGTCACTATAGAATCTCCAGACAATTTCTTCATACCAGATTTGAACATCTGAAGTGCTCTCTCGGTGAGTCCATTTGAAGAAGGGTGGTATGGTAAAGTTTTCGCATGAATAATACCGTTCAGGCTAATAAGTCGGTGAAATTCAGCACTCATTAATACTGTTCCATTGTCTGATACGAACACTTCAGTTAGATTGCAAAACTTTGCCATAACTTGTCTATTGCAGCAGAAGATATTGGCGACCTCACTTCATATATGTCCATCCATTTTGAATGTGTATCGATAATAAGTAGAAACATTGTTCCCATAAAAGGTCCGACAGTCAATGTATATTTGTACCCATGGCCTTCCTGGCCATAACCAGGGGTGTAACTGAGTTGTTGCAGGTAATTTTTGTACTTGTTGACACTACATACAACCCCTCACTAAATTTTCTATTTCTCCAGCCATCCCAGGCTAACACATGCTGTTGCCTTCATTTTGGAAATTCCGGAATGTGCACTGTGAAGTTCAGATAACAATGGCTTTCATCCCTTGGAGGAACAATCACTCGTGCTCCCCACAGTAAAATACCTTATTGTCTGGTTATCGTATCTTCTCTGGAAATGCGGTTTCATTTCATCTGATTCTTGTTCTTGTGACCAACCATGAAAAACTTGATTTCACACTTTGTATAAGACTGGGTCTTGATTTGCCCAATCTTTAATTTGTTTAGGACATATCAGTGATGAATCCAGGGAATTCAAAAATAAAATGAATTCTTGAGGAATTGGAACATCCTCATCTTTTACTTGAAACGGTAAATGACTGAGTACAACTGCGTTTGCAATTTGAATTCCTGGTCTATGAACAAAAGTATACTCATATGCCACCAAGATCAATGCCCATCTTTGTACTCTTGCTATGGCTGTAGCGGGTATAGCCCTGTCTTCGCTGAACAACCCTAATATTGGCTTGTAGTCCAATACGATAATAAAATGACGACCGTATACATATTGATGAAACTTCTTAACACCAAAAATGATTGACAGGCTTTGAGAGTACCCTTTTTTTTGCAGTATTGAGTGTTCTCAACACATATCCTATAGGTTGTTCTGACCCATCATCCATTCAATGGGAAAGCATTGCTCCCACTTCATAGGGAGATGCGTCATATGTTAACACCAACTCTTTTCTTGGGTCCAAATGTACTAGAAATGTAGATGATCACCTCTGTGAAAGCTTCTTCCTGTGGTGTTTGCCATGCCCATCGCTGGTTTTTCTTGAGCAAGTAATACAGCAGTGCCAGTTCTGTCAACAAATTAGGCAAGAAGCGTCCATAGTAATTGATCATCAGCAAGAATGATTTCAGTCCGGATGTATTCTTTGACACTGGTGTTTCTCTAATGGCTTTCATTTTTTCTTCAACTGGATGTAAGCCTTGTGAATCTACCTTCTGAGTGAGGTAGGTTACCTCTTTGTCCTGGAATGTAGATTTTTCTTTTTTCAGCCTCACTCCAACATGCGAAAAACATTTCAAAACTTCTTCCAAGTTCATCAAATGTTCCTTTTCAGTGAGTCCAGTCACAAGAATGTCATCCAAATAAACTACAACATGGACAATCCCTGTAATAAACTTTCCATGTTCTTTGGAATACGGTGCAAGCTGAAGATATGGCAAAAGGTAAATGGGTGTATTAGTACAATCCCTTGTGTGTATTTATGGTGACAAACTTTCAGGAGGCCTTCTCTAATTCCAGTTATTGATAAGCATGACTCATATCAAGCTTCATGTAGGCAATTCTACCTGCCATTTTAGCGTACAAGTCTTCAATTTTTAGTATGGGGTGTCTGTCCAACTTAGCCATTTTATTGACTGTTAATTTGTAGTCACCACATATTCGAATGCTTCAGTCAGGTTTGAGAACAGGTACAATTGGTGCTGCCCATTCTAAAAACTGCACTGGTTGTATCACTTCCAGTTTTTTAAATTGGTCCAGTCAGCGTCTATCTTTTCCTACATTGCATAAGGTACTGGTCTTGCCTTCATGAATCTTGGTGTTGCCTCTGGATCTGCATGAAATTTTTCCAAGTTCATCCTTGAAAACTGAGGCAAATTTTTGTAGTAGCTCTGATAACCTATTAGTTCTGAGCTGAGAGATTTCAGTCCATTCCAATTTAATTCCTTTCAGCCAGTTTCGTCTGAGGAAATGAGGTCGCTTGTCTGCTACCTCCATCAAGGGCAATTTCACTGCTGGACCTCCGTAGTGTACTGTGATTTTTACACCTGCCCTTGACTTGTATGTCTTCGTCTGTGTAAATTTTCAGTTTAGCATCAGTTCCTTCCAAATTTAGTTTACGTTCACCATGATTCAGGTATTTAAAAGTACGCTCACCTACCACAGTAATGGCTGGTTCGGTATCCATCTCCATTCTGATAGGCCTCTCATTCACTCTCATGGTTATATAGCTAGGTTCTGTTCTTCCTACCTATAAATTATATAACAACCACGTATCTGAATCTACTACTTCAGGTTTTCCAATGCTGTTAATCTTATTGGGTTTTTGCTTTTGTCTGAAAGTCTGCCTGAATCTATCTTTACAATTTCTCATGAAGTTTTCATTTCGATGACAGAAAAAAACATTCAATTTTTTTAAACTGAGATTCATTACACGATTGTATGCTTCCACCTCTGTTACCATTATGCCATGTTTTTGCTGCTAAGTTATCTCTTTTAATTTGTCTGCTAGCAGTGGTTGCTTCCCGTTTCTGAGCAAAGTTTTGCACTTTTGGCCTCTTTTTTGCTGAGGCTTCCCACCCAACATGGAGGACGGTGCTATTTTGTTTCCCTGTATGGCTTTCGAGTCTCAGACTGCACCTTCCATTGCCAGAACGATTTCTAAAGCCTTCTGAAAAGTCTAAATTTGTTTCAGTCAGTAATCTCTTCTGAATTGCATCATCATTTAAACCACACACCAAAAGGTCTCTAAGCATATCACTGATAGATGTACCAAACTCGCAATATTCAATTGGTACCAAGACAGAGAGGTAGTAGACCATTCTTAGAAGAAACACATTCTATTTATTTACAGAAAGAACTCAGCAGTTACACTTGCGTGCTTACAACTCAAAACTTTGTCTTTACTCTTCAGACGTGAACTCAAGGCTACTGACTACAGAGGTAGCCCATGCTATTCTGTTATTGGGTACCAAGATCATGTGATCTTACATTACAACATTTGTCTATTACACATGAGATTACTACAGTTCATGACTCATAGTTCATTTTCAAGACTTCAAAGTTTTACCAAACACCAACAAAAATGATTAGTACAGCATTTTCATCTCCACAGCCTTGATGCAGCAGCCATTGCCAATTATCGCATAGTGCAACAGGAATTTGAAGAGAGGGAAACCTAGGCATGGAAAGCTCAATATTCATCAAACAAACCAATCCAAACCTTGAATCTGCCACAAAATACACAGCTATTTGAAACTCAAGGTGGAGCAGTGCATTAGTATCCCCTAGCTCAGAAGTGCCATCTGGCCCATTATGGCTTCTAAGAATGGTCAACCACCTGCACCAGTGGCAATGAAGTTCCTCAATTCTCTTAACATGTCCGCTGCAGGGTTTTTGTAGGTACCCAAAGGAACAACACAAGAGTCAGTTCTATGTTGTTCACTCTGCATTACGAATGTCACTGTATTACAATTTCCCCCTTGGAGGACCTGCACCATTCATAACTCCTGTTCCTTTTAATTGCCTGATTTGCTATTTCTATTCTCTGGAAATAAGTGGAGACCTATTCAATTCTTTATTGCCCTTTTAAATTAGACAGTGTGAATTATGAGGGAGGCTATATAACACATACCTTGAAGTATATTTAATTTAATTGTGCAAGTACTTATTTTATTTCATTTCCATCTTTAACAGGCCAAACTTAAATATATGTTCAGAATATGACCTTCATCTCCTCGTTGAAAGACTGATAGTAAGATCAGAGTGAATTATGAGACAGAATGAACTGGATTTTCCCCATGGAGGCAGGAAACAAGGGCTAGGTCTACTTTTGCCTCTAGTGGGAATCTGACTGAAATTCTGATTTTTACAGGGATGAGCCATTAATTGCTATGAAGAGAAGTTTCCTGTCCAATTAGAGCCAATGGGGTCTCGAATGGAGATTGGTCAGATGAAGTGCAGGAGTAATTCAGGCTCCCCATGGCAGCCATCACGGAGGCTGCTGCTTGTCCTTCGGGGGAGATCTGCAGCTTCTACCAAACTCTTTCACAGCGGCACAGAATAGCACAATGTCACAGGAAAGCCAGTGGCTTGGCACCCCTGAGGGTGAGGAGGGAGGCCCTCTTTCTGGAGGGTGACAGGAGGAGGCCATTTTGTCATGCAGCAGGAGCACCTCTCTGTTCAGTGCCACCTCAATCTGCCCCCAAATCTTCCTCTCTTACCTCCTGCTCCTCCCTCATTAAGCATCCTGATGAGCTTTCTCCTTCCAAGGACTTACTGCTCTCGAGGTTCACAACTCTCTGGAGGCCCATGGAATGGAGAATGCAGCAGACCACCACAATGACCGAGGATCTTGCAGGAAGATATTGGAGGGCACCATCTAATTGGCCAAGACACTGGACCCAGTGAGCTGAGACTGTGACCAATTGTGAATCTGATAAAGGCATCTGTCACCCAAGTAATGCACCAGTGAGCAATGAATTGTGAGATGCCCCAGAGGTCCACAAGTGATCGTTGAAAGGATCCAGTGGTGAAGAAATTCAAGGCCGCTCTTACCTTGATTGCTACTGGCAGGACATGGTGAACAATGCTGTGAGGAGTGTGAGGTCCGCACTGACAAGGACACAGATGTCTGTAACTATCTGCCGAGAGAATCACAGTACCTTTCGGCACTGGTTCTCAGTCATGTCCAGGTATCTTTGTCTCTACCTGTAGATCCTGGTGATCATGGTGGTCTCTCTTTCTCCACTGTGCCCCTTGAACCACTCCTCTAGCCTCCTGAGACTTGGGGCTCTGATTTTCCTGTGCAGGCTGCTGCTCCTCACAGGATCTACAGGTAGAGGCAAAGATACCAGGACATGACTGAGAACCAGTCCCGAAAGACACTGTGATTCTCTAGGCAGATAGCCACAGACATGTAGCACTTGTTCTCGCACTTGAGATAGGTTTGGGTCTTAACTTGTCCAGACTCTGACCTGTCGCATACTAGTGAGGAATCTAAGAAATTTAACAATAAAACAAGTTATTGTGAAACTGGGACGTGCTCATCATTTTCTTGCAAAGAAAAATGACTAAGGGCATTGGCATCTGTGAATTGATTGCCAGGCCTTTGTATGAAAGTGTATTTGTATGCTGCCATAATTAAGGCCCTATTAGTATTTCTGTATTTTCTTTCTACGTGCCTTCTTCTTTCTAGTGAAGACTTTAATCTGGCCTTCTTTTTGACTTCACTGTTAGCCAGACTTCTCTCAGATGCAAGCTCAACTTGTCTGAACTCAGTGGCTGAGTCTCTCAAAACTTAATTACCTGTCTGCTTCTTGGAAAATTCTGCAACATTTGCTTCCAATTTATTGGCTTCATTTAGCTGATTCTTCAGCTCTTCCATCTCTTTTTTGTGTTTGTTTGCTGCCTTCTGTAAAATTGAACATTGTTGTGTCTTCTCTGCCAACTCATTCTTCAGTTTGTTCAGAGAAGTGCTGAATTCTTTTTGTTTCTCTTCATATTTTTCCGGAGGTACAAATTTTGACTCAGGGGAATCTTGTAGTGTGTGAAGGTCTTTCTACAGGTTTTCTTTTTCCCTGTGAAGGTTACTCACCTTGTCTTGAACTCTGTCATCAAGCAGGGTCTCTTTGAGCTTCAGGTTTTGGCTTAAGATAGCCTGCATTTCTTCAGGTTGTTGGGTCCTCACACACTCCTTTCTCAAAACCGGAATGCTTCCAACTTCCTTTTGGAATTTCAGTGGCTCATTAAGGTTGATTTTCCTTAGCCAATTTTTCCCGAGAAGTCTTGGTCCTCTGCCTCTCACCAACATTGTTAGGTTTGCTGATTGGCTTCCATAATGGGCAGTTACTCTGCTTGTGCCTTTTCCTTCAGTACCTTCACCCATATATGTTTTTAACTTGGCGGTTGAACTTTGTTTTGTTCTAAAGTTAGTTGATGTTCATCCATTATTTAAATATCTGAAGGTATGTTCCCCAATTACTGTAGTGGAAGCTCCTGGGTCCACTTTCATTTTAACGTATTGACCATTTATGTTCACCGTGACAAATATTGGTCCTGTCTTTCCAACTTTCAGATTAAACAATGAGTAAATGTTTGAATTTGTTGTTTCAGGCTCTTCTGCATTATAAATTTCATTGGGCTTCTTCTTCTGTTTACAAGCCTGCTTTAAGCTTTCCTTGCACTTCCTCATCATATGTTCATTTCTGTGACAATAGTAGCATTCAATCTTTGTAAACTACCAATCGCTAAAAGGCTGATTGTTTCCACCTCTATTATAATTATTCTTTGATCTTGCTGCTAAGTTATTTTTCTTTATTCTTCAGTTAGCAGGGGCTGTTTCCCGCTCCTCGGCAGAGTCTTGCTTTTTCACGCCTCTTTTGGCTAAGGTTTCCCGCCCGATGTGGAGGATGGCACCATTTCGCTCACCCTGTAATATCACTGCACTTTCCATAGCCAGCGCTATCTCTAGCGCCTTCTTGAAATGCAGATTCACTTTGGACAATAATCTTTTCTGAACAGAGTCCTCTTTCACACCACACACTAAACGATCTCCGAGCATGTCGTTCAGAGTCATACTGAATTCACGGTGTTCTATTAGCTGCTTCAAATTCACCATATAGCATGCAATTGTCTTACCCGCAGCTCCAATTTGTGAGTTAAACCTGAACCTCTGCATCGTGATTGAGGGCTTAGGTTGAAAGTGACCCTTCACGAGGTCCACCAATTCATTGAAATTCTTTGAATGTGGGGCACTGGGTGCTGTCAAACTTCAAATCAAACCATAAGTTTTGCTCCCACAAGTGCTCAAGAGAATTGCTTGCCTCTTCTCTTCGCCCATATTCTCATTTGCTTAAAAAAAGATCATGAGGCATTCTATATAATGAGACCAATCATCTGTGGCTGGTTCAAAAGGATCAATTCTCCCAAATTGCAGCATTTTGAGAAGGGATAACTTCTTCAATTCTAACAGAGCTTGCTACTTACAATCATTGGATGTGGTATAGTGCCGATCTCTTTCTAACTTGATTTCTTCTGTTCAATCCTATCCCATCCTTATTGCCAGTTTGTTGTAAGGGTGGCCGAGTTGTACCAATAGTTGAACTGCAGACACTTCTTGGGTGGAAACGTTGGCCTGAATCTTCCGGTCAGCAAGTGGGGGCGGGCCCCACTCACTGACGCATAAAATGACACATGGTGATGTCAGGCATGCATCCTGACATCACCACGCGTCACGCTGATCTTCAGTTCGGCGGGCACACACCGGAGTCAGCCATGCGCCTGCCAAACTGTCAAAGGCCTATAAAGGCCATTTAAAAACTAATTAAAATTATCAACATTGCTGCCCATCCAACCTTAAGGTTGGCAGGCAGGCAAAGAGCCCAGGCGGCCTTTGCATTTATTATGAAACCTCGTCCACGGGTGGGATGGAGCTTCCTGAATGGGTTATAAATCAAATAAATTTTTTCATTAAAATTCATTGACATGTCCCAGCGCATGTGACACTGTCACATGAGGGGACATGTTTGAAATTTTTTTTCTCTTCATTTTAATTTTTCAAATTGAAATTAAACTCCCTGAGGCAGCTCTGTGCCTCAGGAAGATTTCTACACTCAGTAGCATGCATGCATGAAGGAGTGCAGGCCCCGAGTCAGCCTCCTTCCCCCACCTGCACAGGGAGTGCTCAGCGCTTCCAGATGTGTGTCACACTGGGTGGGCCTTAATTGGCCCACCCACGTAAAATGGCGGCATGCAACTGATCGTGGGCGACGATCGGCTGCATGCCCGCCCTCGCCCGCTCCTGTTCAGCCCTCTCAACGGGGAGAAAATTCTCCCCATTAAGTTTATTTACAACATACTCAGCAGCAACTACACATTTGCTTTCAGCTCCAACTCTATGCCTACACTAACTGCTGAGGTAGCCCCTGCTACTCTCATATAGGTTATACTACATATCATGTGACCTTTCCTAAAAAGCATTATTCTTAAAGATATTCAAGGACTCTGCCTCAACCAACTTTTGAGGAAGAGAATTCCAAACTCAAGAATTTCTGATGGCCTTGTGCGTGTGTGAGGTTAGAGTGATGAGATAGTTGTTTTACCCTGGCAGCACAGATGAGAACATCCATCCTCTTTCTGCACTGGATGGCCGACCTCTTCTGTGCAGTGTTGGTACTCACCACCTCTGCCACTGCCTCCCAAGCAGAAGTGGTGGGATTGCTGGACCTCCTGCGGCCAGAGCGCGGTTGGAGGATATCACGATGGGCCTCTACAAAGCATTCCGGTGATGGGTTACTGAACTGTTCTTGGCTTTCAGGCCATGTCTTCACTGGATCAGCTCTGGAGTTCTGTTCCAATGCTGCAATGTTCTTTTGCATATATTATTATCCATGAATTGCACAGAGTTGCAGTAATTTTTCATAACCTTTAAAAAAATTATAATTGTCTATTTTTTTCAATGACTGATAGCTTTTGCTATGTTTCTCCTTTTTATTGACTTTTATTTCTCTTCTGCATAACATATTCTTGCATCATCCCTCCTACATACTCATTTTCCGCTGTGTTTTATTAACTACTAATTGAAGTCAGTTATTTTGTTCATACTTTTCTCATCTTAGACTTCCTTCATTAGTTTCTTTGACCCTCTGTTCATGTCATCAGTTGTTTACGCATCGTAATGTAACCATTACTCATTTGACCTCTCTCCCTTGTCACTTCTTCCACTCTTGCTTTCTACATTCCATACGCTTGCAAAGCAATAAATGGTCCTATTGACACTTCCTGAACCAGTGAAAGATAAGCCAACACCCCAAAGGAGTGAACATTAAGTAATTAAAGAATTAATGTTCAGTCATATGAAAGAATTTCCTTATTTTACAGGTTAAAAAAAATAGAAAGGTACATCCATCACTCGCCACTTTGTGTAAGCTGTTAGCATATCTGACACTTCATTTTCACCTTTGTCCTCTCTCCTCCTTGTTTGGTCAGTCCTAAATTGGGCTCACTTATTTTAGTTTCCATTTCCTACAAATGGCTTAGGCTGTCCCTTGGGGTTGAGGATGACTTGCTTCCACCCTAGAAATGAGTTCTCAGGTGGTTGAACAGTCCAATGCACAACCTACAGCTTGTGTTACAGGTGGGGCAGATGGTGTTAGGGAGAGCAGGTGGGTGGAGTGCCCAGGTTGCCATGCACTCCTTTCACTGTCAATGCTTGGCTTCAGCTAGCCCTTGGTGATGAGAATCGAGGTGTTTGGCTCCTTCCCGGAGGCTTTCACTCCTCTTCGGGTGGCCTTGGGCCAGGGATACCCAGATGTCGATGGGGATGTTACATATTTTCAAGGAGGTTTCGAGGGTTTCCTTGAAGCATTCCTTCTGCCCTCCTGGGCTCACTTGCTCTGAGTAGAGCACTTGTTTCGGGAGTCTCATGTCAGGCATGTGGACTATGTGGCCCATCCAGGAGAGCTGATCAAGTGTGGTCAATGCTTCAATGCCGGGGATGTTGGCGTGAGCAACAACACTGACATTGGTGCGCCTATCATGCCAATAGATTTGCAGGATCTTGTGGAGGCAGCACTGGTGGTACCTCTCCAGAGTTTTTAGGTGCCTGCTGTACATAGTCTATGTCTCTGAGCCATATAGGAGAGCAGGTATCAATACGGCTCTGTAGGCCGTGAGCTTGGTGCCGGGTTTGAGATCCTTGTCTTCAAACACTCTCTTGCTCAGTTGGCTGAAGGCTGCACTGGCACACTGAAGGCAATGTTGAACTGCATCATTGATGTCTGCCCTTGTTGACAGTAGGCTTCCAAGATATGGAAAGCGATCCACATTGACCAAGGCCTCATTGTAGATTTTGCGGTGTGGAGGAAGCAGGTTGGTAGAGGACCTTTGCCTTATGGATGTTTAGTGTAAGAACCCTGCTCTCGCATGCCTCGGTTAAGGTGTTGATGATGGTTTGGAGCTCGGCCTCCGAGTATGCACAGATGCAAGCACCATCTGCATACTGTGACAGAGGGTGGGATGACCTTGGATCTGGCCTGCAGGCGGTGGAGGTTGAACAGGTTCCCGGCTGTTCTGTAGTTTAGCTCCACTCCAACGGGAAGCTTGCTGAGGGTGAGATGGAGCATTGCGGCAAGGAAGATTGAGAAGAGATCTGGTGCGATGACATAGCCTTGCTTGACCCTGGTCTGACCGCGGAATGGGCCTGTGGTAGATCCGTTGGTCAAGATCATGGCTTGCATGTCATTGGGGAGCATGTTTGTCACCATATAGAGCAATAGTTAGAATTCAGCTCATGTGATTCAATCAAGTTGTCCTGGTGTAATAATAAAAATATAATGGGCACCAGTGGGCTAAATTGCTTAATTTAAAACAAAACTCTGTCCTCCTGCATTCCACACTCTGAAATGAAGTGAATTAACCACTTGTTATTTAAAAGCTTGATTGTCTCTATTTAACTCTCTGTGTTCACACCCCAGAGAACAAACTTTGTCAAGTGCCTAGGATCAAGCTCACAATGCAATGAGAAATGAGATGCTTAGCAATTACCAGCATGGGCTAATGACATGGACATTTTTCAGTGTTTGGCCAAACAACTTGAATGTCTCATCCATGTGACTCATCTAGCCCCTCAGTGTTTTTCTCTTTTAAAGTTGTGTAAAAATATATTCCTTTAAATGTAACTCTTTTCATTTAAATGTAACTCTTCTTGTGGAAAAATCTAAATTTGACAATGACAAATAGTGGCACTGAGCAGTCAAGCAGTTCAGCACATAAAATTGTTGACTAACACATTGAAAGAGATATCACACCATACCAAAACTCATTGCACTTTCACTATGTTATGTTCCTTCTGTCGGGTCACTTCGCTCGCGAACACAATTGCACACCGGTGGGTGAGTTGGCAAACAATATACTGCAGATACAGAGATCAATATAAGATAAAGCATATGCTGTATATTAAAATAAGTAACAGAGCATTAACACATGTGTGCTTTTCTAACCAGCCTCTACTCTAAACTACTGATTAACATTGTAGCCTGTGCTACACAGCAATTGGATAAAACAGTCACATGGTCAGTCTGCTCACATTCTCTTGAACGTGTATTGCCCCTCCGATTACCACACACTTATTTTCAGTTTTTATTTTGGTTATCATTGTACAGTTGCACTTAGGATTATTATATTTACTTATCATTTATCCTACTTCAAATAGTATTTCCAAATTAAATTCCAAGATGTTGATATTCTCTACATATTCATGGATAATCTCCTCCAGCCTGTCACAATCTTCTATTCCAGATCAGTTACCTATTATTATCACACTTACAAATTCATTGAGATGCGCTAAGAAAGCACTTCTTTTAAAATTCATTCATGGGACGTGCGAATCACTGGCAATATCAGCATTTGTTTCCCATCCCGAATTGTTCTTGGAAAGGGATGCCCATCTTCTTGAACCGCTGCAGTTCATGTGGTGTAGGTACCCCCAATGTGCTGCTAGGAAGAGAGCTCCAGGATATTAATGCAGCAACAGTGAAGGAACGGCGATATTGTTCCAAGTCAGGATGGTGAGTGACGTGGATGGAATTTATGGGTGATTGTGTTGCCATGACCTTGTCCTTTTAGATGGTAGAAATTCTGGGTTTGGAAGGTGCTGTTGCAGGAGGCTTGGTGAGTTACTGCAGTGCATCTTGTAGATGGTACACACTGCTGCCGCTGTGCTCTGGTGATGGAGGGAAAGAATGTTTCAGGTGGTGGATGGGATTCTGATCAAATGGGCTGCTTTGTCCTGGATAGTGTTGAATTTCTTGAGTGTTGTTGATGTTGTACTCATCCAGAGAAGTGGAGAGTATTTCATCACGTTCCTGACATATGGCTTACAGATCGTAGACAGACTTTGGGAAGTCAAGAGGTGAGCTGCTCACCACAGAGTTTCCAACCTCTGACTTTCTCATGTAGCCTCAGTACTTATATGGCTAGTTCAGTTAGGTTTCTGGGTGATGGTCATCCTCCTAGGATGTTGATGGCAGGGGATTCAGTGAATGTAATTCTGTTAAACATCAAGAGGAAAATGGTTAAATCCTCTCTTGTTGGACATGGTCATTGCCTGGCACTTTTTTGGCACAAATGTCACTTGCCACTTATCATACAAGCCTGCCTGTTGTCCAAGTTTTGCTGCACATGGGGAGGGGCTGCTTCAGTATCTCAGGAATTGCAAATGGTACTGAACACTGTGCAATCATTGGAGAACATCCCGCTTTCTGACCTTATAATGAAGGGAATGTAATTGATGAAGCAGTTAAAGATGGTTGGGCCTAGGACATTACTGATGTCCTGGGTCTGAGATGGTTAACTTCTAACAACCACAGCCATGTCCCTCTATGCTGTGTATGACTCCAACCAGTAGAGAGTTTTCACCCTAATTCCCAACTAATTTATTTTTTTTAGGATTCCTTAATGTCATACTCATTTGAATTCTGCTTTGATTTCACTCTCTTCTCACCTCTGGAATTAAATTCTTTAGTTCATCTTTGAACCAAGGCTATAATGAGTTCTGGCGCTGAGAGGAACCTCAACTGAGAAACAGTAAGCAGGTTATTGCTGAGTAAGTGCTCCTTGATAACATTATTGACAATGCCTTCGGTCACTTTGCTGATGATTGAGAGAAGACTGATGAGGCAGTGATTGACCAGATTGCATTTGTATTTTTTTTGTGGTTAGGACATAACCGGTGCAATTTCCCATATTGCTGGGTAGATGCCAGTGTTATAGCTAACCTGGAACATTTTACCATTGCTATGGACTCATTTTTGTGACTTTATCAAACAATTCTGAAGATAATAATTGACTTAATTCTGTGAAAAAGGAAGGATTCAGAGGATAGAGCAACAACTTTCAAATATATAGTGATGTTAATGCATTGAAACATCCCAAGGTGTGCATCAGGGATGTGGAAAAGGCCAGAGTTGGAGGACACCAGAAATCGCAGAGTTTTTTTTTGAGGGGTGGGGGTTGAGGAGTTGGGCTAGTTGCATGTGGGCGATTGATTGTAGGGCCAGAGGAAGTTACAGAGATAGGGAGCGGCATGGCCACAGAAGGATTTCAACAACAGGTTAAGGATTTTAAAATGGAGGTGCCGCTGGACAAAGAGACAATGTAGCTGTTGCACACAGGGTCAGATGAGCAGTGGAACACTTATACCCTTTTCCCTACTGTCCGTAATCAGTGTTTTTTTTAAGGGAAGATGTGTGCGTTTCTTAGCCTCCAGAGTGTGTGCAGTCAATTTAACTAACAGCATTGAGCTTCCTTGGGTTTAAATAAAAAGGGTTATTTATTCATGTATTTACCCTGAATGTCTAAATGCTACATCACTCAGACACACGCAGAAGAAAGAGAAAGATGCTATTCAAAAGAATATTTCATTTTTACAAGTTGTAAATAAAAGAAAAGATCATAGTTCACATGTTTGGCTCCTCTTAGGAAAAACAGGCATTGTGGGTCCGGCAAAGGTTGCTTTTTCACTTCTAAAGGGTGGTCTGTAACTGCAGCCATATATCGGGGTTATTGTTGGATTCCCTAGAAGAGATGGGTGGTCAGCAGGTCGCAAAGTAAGTTACTTGTTACCAGGAGGCCAAGTTTCTTTACAGGTGGGTGAAAGCAAAATACTGAGGATACTGGAAATCTGAAGCAAAAACAAAAATTGCTGGAAAATCTCAGTTCTGAAGAGGAATCATATGGACTCGAAACGTTAACTCTGTCTTTCTCTCCACAGATGCTGTCAGACCTGCTGTGTTTTTCCAGCAATTTTTGTTTTTGTTTCTTTACAGGTAGACTTGGAATAGGAATCAGGCTGAGAGACTTTTTATGTGTAGCAGTCTCCAGTTTTAAAAATACAGGGGTCTACTGCCTTTTCTGCTGCTGATATCCTCCAGCTGGTATTGTGTAGACTGACGATTTTCTCTCTGGTTCTTGGAATAATAGATTTGATGTCTGAAAACCATTTTGGTCACATGATCAACTGTCATTATCCACATAATATGTTGGAGCCAGGATGATTGATACACAATAGGGGAATGATTGATAATCCATCAACAACTTGGTAGATAGATAGCTAGATACCAGCTAGGATGAGCTCACTGGAAGATCTTATTTGATAATCCATCCTCACTTAGCACCTGAGAAACCTATTTGCATTTGAGAACTTTCCAGAGGCATTTTCACACAGGAGTTAACCCTTTGTTTGTGCAGAAATTGCAAAAGTCACCTGATCCAAGGCAGCCATCTTAGCCACCTTGTTAGTGTCCATTTTTAAATAAGAGACAGTTCCAGAAAATTGTATACTGAATGTAGTCCATGCTTAAATTTATGAAGGGGATGTGGCTCCACTTAACATGGCATTAGGTCAACAAGTGTTGATGTGTGCATCTTGGTGTGCATCATAATACAGGAAGCAGAGTTTTGGATTGATTCAAGGTAATGCAGGGTCGAATTAGACCAGCCAGGATGGGGGTTGGAAATGTCAAGTCTAGAAGTTAAAAAAAAAGCATGGATGTGGATTTCAGTGGCCGATGAGCTGAGACTAGGGCAGGGAAAGTTGATATTACAGAGATGCAAATAGGTGGTCTTGGTTATAACTGGATTGTTTCATAAATAAGCCTTATATCTGTGGGTTTTTCCCTCCTGAATTCCACTCAAAGGAATGTGAAATTGGCTGTAAGAAAACATCTGCTTTCTTGCATCAACACAATAGTGTTCATAATCAGAAAATGTTGAGCTTAATTCAGAAAGCATAACAAATCAAATAATAGGGCTCCATATTCCACACTGTGATAAACAAAAGGAATGAGTAGTAATCTATATTTTGCAAAGGGAAGTAATCTGCCCAGCACCATGTGACTTGAGACAGCTTACACATTAATGCAGGAGGAAGTGATTTTAAGATTTTCCTTAGCTTATATTTTAGGATTTATTGGATTTCATACAAATTTTGGAATTCATTCTTTTGAAGGTAATGATTGTGTCTAATGGGTTTAAAACCTAGGGCTGAATTTTTATGGACCCTGTAGTGGGGAATCGTGGCAGGGTGGAGGGATGATCCCGGAAATACTGGTGCCGGGCCCCGTGTGTCAATTTCAAGATACCATTCCCGGCACCGGTGATAATCACCAGGGCGGTTGAAGTCAAGACTGGAATCCTGCTCTCCTCTTAGTTGATGCCAATTAAAGCTGTTTAAAAGCTCATTTATAACTTGTCAAGGTTTGAGGTTCAATTTTTTAAGGAGGTGCAAAGGTAACCTACACCAAACATCATCTGAAAGGAGGTGGTTAGAGAGTGGGACTCACTAAATCAGGCAGAGTCAACATAGTTTTATGAAAGGCAAATCATGTTTGATTAATTTATTAGAGTTCTTTGATGAAGTAGCAAGTGACGTGGATAAGGGGATAATCTGGATAACCTATAAGTGTATTTGGATTTCCAAAAGGATTTGACAAGGTGCCATATCGAAGATTACTACATAAAATAAGAGCTCATTATGTAGGAGGTAACATATTATCATGGATAGAGGATTGGTTAGCTAACAGGAAACAAAGAGTAGGGATAAACAAATCATTTTTGGGTTGGCAGGCTGTAACCCGTGGAACAGGGATCAGTGCTGGGTCCTCAACTATTTACAATCTACACCAATGACTTAATGAAGGGGCCAAAGATATGGGGCAGAATTTTGCCGTCAATGAGCAGGGGGCGGGGCCCACTCGCCAACATGTAAAATGACACGGATGACGATGGGCGGAACCCCTGACGTCATCCCGCCCCATTTAAATCTTCAGGAAGGTGGGGGCGCAGCAAAATCAGCTGCGGGCCCGCCAACCTGTCAATAGCCAATTGAGGCCATTGCCAGGATCATTTAAGCAAGTAAAGGACTTGCCCGTCCAACCTTAAGGTTGGCGAGCAGGCCAGGAGCCCTAGCGACAAATAGAGAAAACATGAAACCTCATCCACAGGCGGGATGAGGTTTCATGCAGGTTTTTAAAAATTTTAATAGAGTTATTATGTAAATTATAAACATGTCCCATCTCATGTGACATTGTCACATGAGGGGGACATATTAGGGAATTTTTTGTTTTCTATTTTTAATATTTTTCAACGTGGAAGCGATCTCCCTGAGGGTCCCCACTCTCCAGAGATTGGGTCGGGCCCACCCGCCCTACAGGAAGAAAATTCTGCCCATGGTTGCTAAATTTGCTGAAGACACAAAGATAAGTAGGAAAACTGCTATAAGCATATAAGGAGTCTGAAAAGCGATTTAGATAGATTATGTGAGTGTACAAAAAATTGGCAGATGGAGTATAATGTGGGAAAATATGAACTTGTCCACTTGGCTGGAAGAATAGAAAAGGAAGATTGCAGAGCTCTGCGGTATAGTGGGATCTGGGTGTCCTGGTACATGAATCGCAAAAGGTTAGTATGCAAGTAGAGCAAGTGATTAAAAGGCAAATGGAATGTTGGTGTTCATTGCAAGGAGAATGGAATATAGAAGTAGAGAAGCTTTACTGAAGCTGCATAGAGCATTGGTGAGAACACATCTGGTGTACTGTGTACTGTCCACAGTTTGGTCTCCTTATTTGAAGATTGCATTAGAAGCAATTCAGACAATGTTCATTCGACTCATTGGAAGAAAGGTTGAACAGGTTAGGCCTATGCCCGTTGGAGTTTAGAAGAATGATCTTACATATAAGATATATGAGGGAGTTTGGATAGGGTGAATACTAGGAGGATATTTCTTTTTGTGAGGGAGACGAGAACTAGGGGAAACAGCTTAAAAATAGGAGGTCTCCCTTTTAAGACAGAGGTAAGGAGATTTTTTTTTCTGAGAGGTTCATTCGTCTGTGGAATTCTCTTCCCCAGAAAACAGTGGAGGCTGGGTCATTGAATTTATTCAAGGCTGTGTTAGGTAGATTTTTGATAGAAAAGGGAGTCAAGGGTTGTGGAGGACAGACAGGAAAGTGGAGTTGAGACCACAATCAGATCAGCCATGATATTATCTAATGCCTACGTCCACTTATAAATCCTTCATTCCTATGTTCCTATGGCTGCCCCATGCCATCACTTGGCCCCTTGAGAAAGTCAGTGGAACAAAGGAAAACCACACTTGGTAAGGGGGTGGCCTTGGTGCCTCAAAGGTGGCAGGAGGTGTGGGCACTAAGTGCCTGGAATTTGAAGGGCGTTGGCACCCCTCTGATATCAAGGGTGCAAAACAGCAGGGAGCAAGAGTGCCAAGGAAAATAGGGTGGCCACTTGCCCAGTTGGAAGGCTACAGCTGGCAGTGGGGGCATGGCTGTCAGATTTTATGCTGAAAACAAAATACTGCGGATGCTGGAAATCTGAAATAAAAACAAAAGATGCTGGAAAAGCTCAGCAGGTCTCTCTCTATGGGGAGGGAAACAGAGTTAATGTTTTAAATCCATATGACTCTTCTTCAGAGTTAAAGGGAAGTAGAAATGTAATGTGATGGATTTTATACGGTTTTAGAGAGGGTGGAGCAGGTGGGGCAAGGTAGAAGGTCAGGGATGGATGGGAGCTCAAGAAAGATTGACAAAGAGAGTGTTAACAGTAGTGGTGAAGACTAAAGAAGGTGATGATAGTGGCATAAAGGTAAGATCAGAAGGTGTTAATAGCAGAACAAGAGTCAGCACTCTGTGAAAGCACAACACAGAAACCAGTGACAGATGGCACTGTGGGATGGGAGGGGAATGTGTTGGAGGGGTGGTTTTTGTTGGGGAAAAATAATTTTAAAAAATCAAAAAATAAACAATTGGTTAAAAAGGGGTAAAAGATAGAGGAGAGAGTTCATGGTCTGAAGATTTTGGGCCCTGTGACAACCAAGGGCAATACAAGCTGCACAAATGTCAGAGCCCCAGACATCAGGAGGAAAAAGAGCGAGGAAAGAGGGGCAGGAGGTCAATGGAGGCTATACCCTTAACACAGGGTCAATTGTTGAAGATGGAGCTACCTGGAGTTGACTGAGAGCCTGTGCCTCAGGAGACTGCAATCCTCCAAGCAGGTTGTCACAGAGATCTGTGCCCTCATTGCTGAAGACCTTGAACCTGCAGCACTGATTGCGATGATCTATCAGTGACTGTCAACGTCACTGTGACCTTAAAATTCTTCAACCTGGTTCCTTCTAAGGATCAGGTGCAGACCTTATTGGCATCTCAAAAACAGTGGCATACCACTGCCTCTCACTGGTCACTGATCCTCTCCATCCCAGAGCTGGAGAACACATTTATTTCATAACAGATACAGCCTCGCAAGCACAGAGGGCAGTGGATTTCACTATTGCTGGATTCCTCCAGGTGCAGGACATCATTGGTTGCACCCACATGCCCATTAAGGCATCCAGAAACTGGCCAGTGAGGTTCATCAACAGGAAGGACTGCCACGTCCTCAATGTCAAACTGGTCTGTGACCAGAGCAGGAGATTCCTTCATGTGTGCACTCATTTTGATTGCAGCTATCATGACTCCTTCATATTCTTCCTGTCCAGGCTGCCTGACATCTTCACTCCAACCCTCAAAGCACACGGATGGATCCTAGGGGACAAGGGATATACATTGAAGAGGTGGCTACTCACCCCTCTGAGGCAGCCCCTGGCAGAGGTACGAAGGTGGCATAACTATTGCCACTTGCTCAGTGGGACAATGATTCTGGAGGCCATTGGACTTCAGAAAATGCAATCCTGGTGCATGGACCAGTGAGGTGGCACCCTCCAGTATGGCCCTGCTAGGGTCTTGGTCATTTTGCTGGCCTGCTACGCTCACAACAAAACGGTCCTCCAGGGAGGAATGGATCTGTAGGACAATGAGGTTCTGGAAGGAGATAGCTCATCCAGAGAGGAGCAGGAGCAGGAGTGAGGGAGGAAGAGGGAGAGAGAGATAGCATTGAAGAGAGGTGCCACTGCTGTACGATGAGGTAGTCTCCTCCTGGCACCTTCTGAGAAGAGAACCTCTCTCCTCTCCCTGACAGTCTCCAGCATTAGATGCAGGTCTTTATCTTACTTCATCTTGTGACATCCTACTTTACTCTGGTGAGGTGGAAGACCATCACAGATCTTAGATTTCTCCCTCAAGACAAGCAGCGGCCTCTATGATGGCTGCCACAAGGAGTCTAAATGCGTCGCACACTTTACCTGAATCACCTGCAGCCCAAGCCCTTCCAGGCAGAATTTTACAATTCTCCCAGGGAGGCTTGAATGTGGCAGGAGGAACTCATAAAATGCACTGCCCATTGCCTACCTGCTCACCCCCAACTTGTCTCCCATTTTACAGGAGGCATTGGAGGCACCTAGTGGTCCACCCTCCCTTGGGTCTATTGAAGCCCTTAAGTAGCCAATTAATAGTCACTTAAGTGACTCACCCCGCCCTGCCAGTAGTTTACCCGCAGCAGGGTGAGGCCCATGCCCTGTGGGCAGCCCAGCAGCATTAGCTGCTTGGGCAGATGTCAGATGTGGGGAGGAAGAGGGAGGTGGTTCCCTCCTTTGGAGAAACCCTGTGCTCATCAGAAGCACTACCCTGCCATCCCACAAGGTCATACTCCCCACCTTTAACCTCCCTTCAGGCCACACAAACTCAAACCCCATAACTCTCTTACTCCCCTTGCTGGAGCCTGCCAGCCATGCTCCACCAATACCCCAGACTTGCATCCAATGTGGCTTCTATTAGCTTCTCTTCTTTGAGGACTGGCTGTAGCAACCACCTCTGGAACCTGGCGCTGCTGGGACTACGGAGCTGCCGGCCAGTCAGATTAGCTGGCAGCTCTCTCAGACGGGATGGAAATCTCGGCCTTAGCCAGTTAATGCCCCGCTGATGTTAAATGGTTGGGGGCAGCTGGTATTGGCAGGGATGTGTTCCCCATAAACTCTTCCAAGTGGATAGGAAACCTGCCTGCATACCAGTAAAGGACGCCCCTGTATAAACATCTTAAATTTAATCAGCTTCCCACTGGAGGGGGTTTCTGACATGAACACAGACCCAGTTCCTGTTTCCCACCTCGCTGGCGAAAATTCAGCCCCTAAAATCAGAATGTCCATTTATGGTGATAGTATGAGCTATCGAGAAAGACACCACATGCTTCTACAGTTCAAATTAAAGTTAGCGACTACTCTCAGGAAGATCTCCTGTGGCTCCTGGACACATTTTGTAAACCGACTTGCATTCATTTCAATGTTTAGAAAGTGTAGGTGCTGCTGCTACTTGCATCCTCTGAACATTTAAAATTCACATTTGGTGGAGGACCTCTGTACTTGTGTAGTCTGAAACATAAGGCAGCTATTGGTCTAACACTGGTATTTCCCCAGCATGGCACTAAATCATGTTCAATGTATTTAGTTAACACATAAGGGGGTTAATTTTGACTTTGGACAATAGTATAACATATTGACTCAACCACCGTAAAACACTTCTCCTGATTTCCACTTCCGAGGAAATGAAGGTTGGGAGATGTATTTAATGAGTGCCTGAACTCATGGTGTATATTTTATATTATTACCTAAAGTCTAAATTACCCCAAAGATGTTTTAAAATGTACTAGCTCAGCATTAAATGTAGCACTGAGTTCATTGATATTCTTTTCCACCAAATAATATTGATATTAGTGTCTATGTTTGTTGCCCATGCTGTTTTAAAGCTAATTAGGAGTGCTGACTTGGAGTTTCAAATTCAATAGCCTGTTGATGATAGATTCCTGAAATAGTGTCGAGAAGCAAAAGCTGCAGTTTTGATCAGTAGAGAAAATAAAAAGCATCTTAATTAATATATTAAAATTGCCTGCTGGCCAGGAAAGCCTTTCACTAATGTTAAAAGAGAACTGAGTGTAATATAAGCTGGCAAGCATTTCAGTGCGTGCATACACAATTCTTCCCTTTTCATCAAGGGAGCAGAATAGAGCAGTCTATCTCGGTTCTCACTCAACTAGTGTCAAACTCTTACAAAAATTTTGCATTTGAATTTGGGGATCTTGATTTACAGGGGAAACAAAACAAAACCTTAAAACATTGCCTCACACTTACCCTGCATTGGGTGTGAAGCACCATGAGATTGCCTGAAGACATTTTGAGGTAATATGTAAATTAAAGACTTTTCTCTTTTTGTTAAACAGTGTAATCAATAACAATGAGAATTTCAAAGACATGACAATTTTAATAATATTTGCACAATTTCATGCAGCAATGTTTTCTTTTAGGAATACTTCACTGACTCAGTAAGCCTACAGGCGTTCTGTCAACTGAAACTAGACTAAGTTGTTTTGTTTATATTCTATGACTGTAAAATTCAGTTCCACAGTGCCCACAGGTGCAGTTTCAGGTCCAAAATGCTGTCAGATGTAGGATTGAAATCCGCTCCAACTGGGAAATTTATGGAAAATAATTTCAAACCCAAGGACATGTTTTGACCTCATGATTGGAACTATAAATTTTGGAAGGATAAGCTGCAGTCAGTAGTACAGAGCTGGGCAGCAAGGGGTTAATTCGGACTTTTAGTGAAAACACAGTGACTCATCAAAAGGGTTTGGATATTGAATAATGCGATCAAGAAGTTTGATTACCCAGTAGAACGGCATTAAGAACATATCATCAATACATACACTCAAATATTATTCAATCACCACAGACAACAGTACTGGAACAGGATCTTTCAAATCCTCATTAAATTTGGAGCCAGCTGTTACTGGGCTGTTGCTGTGCCATCTCAAACAGCAGGAAAGATTGCTCATACAATGAAAACTGATAATATTCATCTGGCTACATTTTCCATGGAAAACCCTGTATTGTTTCAATCAGCAGGAGCTGATGACATTTGTCTGGACTTTGCATGGAATCAACTAAATGGACATTGGAACAACAGGAAATATGTTTTGACATGTCTGAGTTAAATTATTATAAAAGCAGAGCAGATCTGAGTAGTTGGGCTGCAGTTGGGGGACAGGTCAAGTTTGGTCACCTTGACTCAGGCCTACAGTCATCACCAGACAAATCAGCTATATTGGGGATATTAAGTGTTTTCAGCCAAATTGTAGTGATATTGGTCTGAGTGTTTTGTAAAAGTTTCGGGCAAAAATGTGTTTTTTGCCAATACCTTGTAACTTGTTTCAGCAAAATCGTATTGATATTGGCCTGAGGGTTTTGTGAAGGTTTGGGATGAAAGCTTCATGTGTTTAGCTGGTACCTTGTAACTTGTTTCAGCCATATCTTGATAATATTGATCTAAGGGTTTTTTCTTAAGGTTCCGGGACAGAAGATGGTGTTTTGCCTGTCTTTTTGTAAATTTTAACTGAGTCGTGGTGACTTTGTGTCAGGAATAGGTTGTTTTAAACTTTGGGTTTTATTCCTTGGGGTTGTTGGTATAAAGCAATTGTGAATTATCAGAAGAAACATGTCTTGCTGGTCATTTTGTTCAAGCCATACACTTGTGAATCTGGTGTCATGAACTTGAGCATAGGGAGAGTCTCTGAGGGAAAAGGGGAATGCCTACATTGTACCATTTGCACACATTCCTGGTGCGTGCTGCATTGGATGCCATTTTGAGTAGATTGTTACCCAGAAAGAAAAAAACAGTTCGGGCCAGTAATCTTATTTCCCAGTTTTTACTGGTGTTCCATTTTAAGGTATACAAGACCAGTTCAGAACAGTTTTCTCATTTCCCAGCTTTTACTATTTTTTTTCCCTTCTGAGTAGCGTGGGCACTGGGAGGATGTCATTGACTGCACACATGTTGCTTTGTGGGCGTTGCACATAAATTCAGACATGTATTTCAACTGGCAAGCATTCCACTTCCTTGATGTGCAGCTGGTATGCAACTATATTCAGTGCATCATGAAGCTCAAAGCCTGGTATCCAAGCAGTGACATGATGCCTCCATTTTCCCCAAGTCTGCTATACCATCAGAATTTGAACCATCATGAGAAACCAGAGGGTGGCTCCTAAGTGACAGGGGTTATTTGCTGACTACTTGGCTCATCATTCCAGTGCACAACTCACGCACATATGGGCAGCATGCATGCAATGAAATTCTTTACTGCAGAGGGCTGTAGAGACTGGGTCGTTAAGCATATTCAAGGCAAGGATAGACAGATTTTTAATCAGTAAGGGATACAAGGGTTGTGGGGAAAAGGCAGGAAAGTGGAGTTGAGGATTAGCAGATCAGCCATGATCCCATTGAATGGCGGAGCAGACTTGATGGGCCAAATGCCCTACTTCTGCTTCTACATCTTATGGTCTTAGGGTCAAACTGTCATCAAGCGGCGTTTTGAAGTGCTAAGCAACAATTCAGCTGCCTGGACTGCTCTGAAGGAGCCTTGTTGTACTCACCAATGTGCATGCTATGGTTCTTGATGGTGTGCTGTATCCTGCAGAATGTTGTTATTGTAAGGGCACAGTCCTTGCCATCAGCTGGGGAGGAGGTGGAGGAAGGTAGGAGGCAACCGCGCATCCCCTTCCTGACTGGACCATTGTTGTTCAGTTTCTCCAACTGTGACACCAGTGAAGCCAACCTGACTTCCCCGATTCCACAATGATCACACACCTTACCTTCCCTCTGTCACTATCACAGCATCCTCTTGGCCACTGAAAAATAAACAATCCAAATCACCTTTATCAATCAAAATATCTAATATTCCTACCAAAATCAATTCACCACTATTATTTGTTCCTTCATTGCCTTTATTCCAAGTGCTTTTGCATCCCCCAGTGCTCTTATGCGGTGCTACCCCAGTGGCTGCAGCATGGCTGGTGGACGGCTGCTGACTGGTTTGCTTTGCTGGATGACCTCACACAGCTTTGGGCCTAAAATGTTCGGCTTTGGACAGCATCACCTTGACATGGGTAGCAGCAGTCTGGGCAGACTAGCTGACAGACAACAGCAAGAGCACTGGTGGAATGGCAGTGGTGGGAGGATAAATGCTGCCATCCTGAGAGAGGACAGCAGGTTCATGCTCTACAGTGACACTCCCACTACCACAGGGTGATTCCTCAGTGATCCTAGCAATGTGTCCGAAGACAGATTGCTGAGCTGCTTTGCACACTGGTGTCAACAGCTGTGATGGCAGCGGTCTGAGCCTGCGTAATAATGAGGTGAACTTGTTTCACTCTGAGTTTCCATTAGAGCAGCTAGATGGTGGGTACTTTCGGCTTGCTCTGAATTGGAGGCTGAGATATTGACCATCAGATGCTGCAACATGGTTGCAAGTGCTGTTATGGAGTTGGCCACCATTTCCACAATGGAAAGGATGGCCTCCAAACTTTGCACAAAGCCATATCCAATTTGGAGCTGGGCACCTCCATGCTCCTTGACAATGACTGCAGATTCTGACAGGTCCGCCAATGCACTCACTGCTTTTTGCCACATCAGACTCCTCATTTGAGTCCTGTGCAGCAGAACTTGTGCATGACCTCATCGTCTGGGGATCTGGCACCCATGCTATCCTTTCATCCTGCCCTGGCTGCAGGTCACTGCTCGGTGTCATACCGTGTGCAGATCCTGCTACCCTCTAATATACACAGTATCAGTATGTGAGCTGTGGGCTGTGTGAGAGTGAATGATGGTATTTCTTCTTCATCAGCCTCATTTCCCTTTTGTGCTTCATGCTCCTGTACCACTGCCTGGGCACATCGCAATTCTTGAGAAACTGAAAGGAGAATAGTAAAGGGTGGGATTGTGGCAAGAGAATTGGGGAAAGCAAAAGGTGCATATTTAGACCATCTGTAGCTTGGGACTCAGGAGAAGTTATAGGATGGTAGGGGGAGTGGGATGTGAGAAGAAGGATTATATTTAAGCATACTGTCACACTCTATCCTTTCTACCCTGATGTTGTCTACAGCCCCAGTCATGGCTGTGTCGTACCATCTCCTTCTCAGGGTGGAGTACATGCAGCCATGTCTGTCCCCTGCCAGTTAGGTGCAGCTGCCTGTGGCTGTGCTCCACATTGTCCTGCAAGGGAGAGGGAAATGTGGCAGTCAATATGGTGCAATGTGTTTAGATGATGTGGTTGTCATGGTTGAATAGCTGACAGTGCTCCCTCACACACACTTGCAGCTGCTGGTAAAATCCTGCAGGAGGCCAGTGCAGCATAGCCAAATTTGAATGCAGCAGTCAGTAGCTGGAAGAAAGCAATTTAAAAAAAAATTATTTAATGAGATGTGGACCTCATTGGCTAGGCCAACATTTATTGCCCATCTGTAAAATGCCCTTGAGAAGGTGGTGGAGAGTCACTTTCTTGAACCGCTGCAGTCCGTGTGGTGCAGGTTCCTGGCATTTAAGAGTCAACCACATTGCTGTGGGTCTGGAGACGCACATAGGCCTGAGGAGGTAAGGATGGCAGATTTTCTTCCCTAAAGGACATTCATGAACCAGATGGGTTTTTATGACAATCAACAATGGTTTCATGGTCATCATTAGATTTTTAATTACAGATTTTTATTGATATTCAACCGCCTGGCAGTGGAGGGATTCAGACTCCGGTCCTCAGAGCGTTACTCTGGGTCTCTGGATTACTCATCCAGTGACAATACCACAACGCCACCTGAGCAAAATAAGTAATATGGAGAGGGGCAAGAAGACTTTTGTGCAGAAGTGTGTGCAATGTCACACTGTTGAAAGTGGAGGCAAACCTGTCTGATTTATTTGGTTGTAAGACTGGCCAGGCTGAAGGATTTCCTTAAACTGAAGCAAACAAAAACAAAGGTATGACATGGGATCAGGACACACTCAGGATTTACCTGGAGAATTCACAGAAATATTTCCCAGGAACAAAAACAGTTCTTTGCAGCTCTCAAGAAGAGTGTGAAGGTAGCTTATCACAGCCAAATAATAGCAGTGTGAAACGGGAGATGTGTGAAAGCTATGAGATGTGGCTGAGGCTTGTGGCTCAGCTGATAGGATATGGCATTTGAAAATGCATTTACTAACCTTAATCACTCACGTGAGTTAATTGAACTTCTTGCTGCACTGCTTCCAGGTCCTCAGGCCTAGACTTTTGGCATTGACCTTGACAGCTCTCTGCTCCCACTGCCTTCATAGTGTCTGTCTGGATAGATCACGTCTCTCCCTCTCTCTGCTCCTGTCCATTCTGCGCCAAGGTCTCCAGTGCAACATTGGAAGACCTCGGAGTACTCTTTCTGCCCTTTTGCACCATTTTTCAGTGTTCCTCCTGCTTGGATATTCTTCTTTAGCTACTTCCAGCATCTGCTCCTGTCAAAAGATGCTTCCCCTTTAAGAGGTATAGGCTGACGTTAAGAGGTGTAGGCTGACTTTAAGCGGCGTAGGCTGGCCTCTCACAATTTTGCTCCCATGCTCAGTTGTCCAGCCACACGGCAGTGCGCTTGGTGCTGGCTGCATGCTAAAATCATGGTAATAAGCAGGCAGCACAAAGTTTGCATACTGTCTACATCAGAATTTGGAAGGAGCATGGAGTAATTGTGCTTCACAATCCTCACACCTGTTTTTACATTGTACCAAATTTCTCTAGCAATTTCTTGGGCCTGAATTTTGCATTCCGGTGTCAGGCACATGTCTGACCTGCACGCACAACAAAAAGACATCAGGTGTGCGTCCTGACATCATCACACACACGTGCAATATTGAGGTTGGCGGGCGCTTGCAGGAGTCAGAGCAGCCCCCACTGACAATTAAAGGGCCAATTAAGACCATTAAAAAGCCGATTGCCAGTGGTTGTATGTTGTCCGTGCGATTTTTAGCTCATCGCATGGACAAAATATTTGGGCGGATTTCACGTTTTAATCATTTCCCTCTCCATGGGCAGAATAAAAGGCCCCTGGAGCAGCAGCACTTTCTCTGTCATTGCCAGTCCTTTGCTGTGTGAGTACAGAGTTGTCCCAGAGTTTCTTGGCATCTCATTTGATTGTCAAACCTGCCTTTCAGCATCTCAGGTCCTCATCTTCCCTGGAAGGTTCTCCTGAATATTTCAGCACAGTGCTCCTTCATCTTCAGGGCACTGGTCCTCTGCATCCCATCTAATTGGGATAGTGTGTTCCACCAGTGGAACCTCCTCTGAAGAGGAAGAGAGGGGCAGGAGGGAGAGGAGGCCAGGTGAGCACAGGCAGTGTCCCTGGGATAGACCTTTAAGAGGAGAGGCACAGGCTCAGTTGATTCAGGGCCAGCAGGGAGCCCAAGGCAGGAAGGCACACCGAAGATGCCACTACCCAGCAGCTAGAGTGTTCAGGCAGCACTCCAACTACCGCCAGATGTCCGAGATCCAGAGCCACAGGAGGCTCCACCTCTCCAGGGACACAGTGATAGCGATATATCACGAGAGGTCCGGAAATCTCCTCCAACTGTTTGGGTGGACACCCCATGCTGGTGGCTTTGAAGGTCCCAGTGGCCTCAACCTCTCTGCCTCCGGTTCTTTTCAGGATTCAGTGGGGGATCTGTGCGGTGTTTCTCAATCAGCTGCACAGTTGTGTCAGGCCCATGACTGATGCTATCTTTAGGCACGTCCGCACGTTCATCCATTTCTGGACAGACGAGATGAGCCAGACCGAAAGATCACGAGGCTTCGCTGCGATGTCTGGGTTCCCCTGCATCTGGGGTGTAATTGATTGCACTCACCTGGCCATCAAGGCACCAGCAGGTGAGCCGGGAACTTTTGTAAACAGAAAGGGGTTCAATTCAATGAATGTTCAGATCATCTGTGACCACAGGACACAGATTCTCCAAGTTTGTACCCATTACCCTGGGAGCTCACATGATGCTTACATCTTGCAGCACTCACACAACCAAGGCTGTTCATGGCTACTGCATGAGTGGATGGGAGGCTCCTGGGTGACAAGGGTTATCCCTTGAAGAGGTGGCTGATGACCTCACTCTGTCACCTAAGAACTGAGGCCGAGGAGAGATACAACAGGAATCATACCTCCACAAGGGCAGTGGTGGAGAGGACCATCAGGCTACTGAAGACGCATTTTGGATGCCTGGACTGATCAGGGGGATCATTGCAGTATCCTCCAGAGCATGTCTCCCTCATAGTCGTCTCATGCTGTACCCTGCACAACCTGGCTCTGGCAAGGAGAGACCCACTGGAGGCTGAGGAAAGTAAGGCAGCTCCACAAGCCATGGAGGATGATCCAAGTGATGGCTCACAGGAAGAGCCTGGGGAGGTGCAGGGTGAGGACCTTGAGGACCAGGACAGGAACCCTCATGGAGGCAGGGACACCAGGGATGCTTTGATCCAGCGAAACTTCACCTAGGTATCCAATGCATTGATATCTCATCAAACCAATGGCATTGTCTCCTTTGCTAACAACCAATAAATGAGAACCCAACCCAGCACGCCATCATCACACCACACCGCACTTTTACAATTCTGTGCTGTATCTGGCACCTATTCAAACCATCCAGCCAACTCAGCCCATTTAAGTCAAATATTTATGTTACTTCACATGAACAAAGAAAGAACAAAGTGTCCATCTCTAACACAAGAGTCAAAATAATTAATGCAAATAATGTCACCCGTGACACGCCCCTGTTGTGCTCAAGGTGCCTTCAGCTAATGTCTGCAGGTGCTGCATCTTGATGCCCCTCCCTCACTGACAGTGACGTTGGAGGCAGATGCTGACTCTGCTGCCCTGGTGATCCTGATGACCTTGGCTGTCGCCCCCTGGCCACCACAGCCTGAGTGGGCTCCGCCTGGGAGGGTGCACCCAGCCCCATAGCTGGGCATTCCTCAGACATCATGGCATCATCAGATGCAGCAGCCACTGGCAGAGGGGCGGAGGAGCTGGTGCCCTCATCCAGAGCGCCCTGAGAGAAGCCCATAGAGCCGACAGGCAGCTCGTCTGCCAGTGAGAGGTGCGCTTGCACCTCCCTGCTCACCATTGATAGACGGGGACCTAGCAGGGAGACTAGGTGCCCCATCCATCTCTCACACTGGCAGTAGCCCCCTGAGGTCACTGCCTGTGTGAGGGTTTGCAGGTCCAAATGCAACCCCAGAAGCCCCTGAGTCTGCTCTTGATGCTGCCTCTGCATGAGAGTTGCCACTCTCTCAATGGAGGAGGCTGTGCGCTTGGTGTTAAGGATCAATGCAGAACTCATGCTCCATGGACTCCTCCATGACAGAGACCATTTCATGAATCCCCTCATGGATCTCCGCCAGTTCTCCCCATGCAACCCGCTGGACATCTAGCATCTACCGCCTGATAGATGACTCCAGAGGCTCGTCACTTGCCTCAGACACAACATGGTCCTGGTCTCCAGCTTTGCTCCCACTGTCGGCTCCCTGGGACCTCTCTGCCTCTGCAGCTCCTCAAACAAGTGTGATGTGCCCTCACCACTGTGCATTACCCACGGAGCTGAATACCTACTGCCCACCGATGTGTGAGCATCTGCACTGGTGCCTGGTTCCGAGAGATAGTGTGACGCTGGTGCAGGTGTGCTGTTTACCCCGGAGCTCAACGGGGGAGTCCTCAGGGTTGCTGGTGGGTCCTGTGGATTTTGCATCTGCGGGAAGAAGGCAAAAGATCAGCACATTCAATCATCATAGTCACTATGCATGCTAGGCGGGCGGAGGAGACAGTGGAGACCCGCTGCATGGTGCCATCTGCATTGGAGCTTCAATGGGCCCTCTGGCTACGACAGTTCAGTTTCTGATGAGAGGAGCTCATTATGTTTCCAGTACCCACTGCACACGCTTCTGTCACCTGCACTCTTATCTTCACCCGAGACCCCGCCTCACCACGACCGGAGGAGCGAACTGGCCGGTGGCATTCAAGCTCCAGTGCATTGGTCTCGTGCTTTATGAGGAAGTACAGATTTGGCACTCCTCAGCTCCGTAGCATTATGACACCTCTTCTCCTGACAGGGAAAAATAGCCTCATTATTGCTCCATCTCCCTGAAGGTCATTTCCTGGTTCCCACACACCCTCCCACCCGGGCATTAGAGGAGCCGTGTCACTGTGACACATCTCACCCTGCAATATACTGAGGCCAGTCGTGCTGACATCCCAGCCTTGACAGGGCAGGCTTCAGTGCCAGTTGGCATACACATTCTTAGACCCCTGAACGTTCCAAGAAATGGGCACCTGACTAAAGTTCTCCGCACAGGTCCATGCCACCTCTGTACTTACCCTTGCTGACCACAGAACATCAATGAACATTTTGTGGTACTGAAGCCACATGTGGTGCACCATATCATGCCCACTGACCTGGAGGGGTGGGTGGGGGGGGGGGGGGGCGCGACCTCTGTCCAGGCCTTCTTGGTCAGGTTAGGCGGCGTTCTTTTGTCATCCCTGGGCATTAAAATGTGCCGCCTGGCTCTGACCTCCTCCCCCAGCACTCCCAGGTGCTCATCTGAGAAATAGCGGGGGACACAGTGCCCACCCGACTTGCCCTCCCACCTTCCATGACCACTCGGTGCTGAGGCCATGACTGAACATAGGCCACTTCATGAACAGCTTCCAGACAGCTCACTCAGCCTCCCCCACAGCTCCTGGCAGCCTTCTGGGAGCTGCCTCTTCCATTTTTGAACACCCTACCCGGTCCCCATTGGACCTGGCGCTTAACGTGTTCCCACCTCCGCGCACAGAGAGCGCATGCGGCAGTAGCATTTCATGCTGGGCCGGCCTTAATTGGCCACCCAGCGTAAGATTGCGTTTACGGCGTGACCTGGGCTGGGAGCAGGTTTTACATCCACTTCCGGCAGTGCCAACCTCAGGCACACCCCGAGAGTAAAGTTCAGGCCTTGGTCTTAACAGTAGTGTAATGGGTTAACTCTAATTGTTTAATTTGCTAATCAGATCAAATAATACAATCAGATATATCATCACAGGAAGCGATGCAATGTCACATAGTTTGCCCTCTCTTGTGAAGCCTTGTGGAAGATGCATCCAGCAGTAAGATATGTTCCAATGAAGCTCGTATTTTACATACCTTTGCACGCTCAGTATATATTTTGTATTAGTCGAACAATACTAAGAATATTATATTAACAACATGCTGGTATCATCCACAGATCAGATGGCAGATCTATTTCTGGGTTTCTGCCAAGTTGTTATGAAAAAAGCTGCTTGACAGCATGTGAGAGCAGTCCAGCAATAACTCGCTCAAAATTTCCCCCATCTTCTCTGTGGTGAATCACACGGTGTCCCCTATTTCCTGTGGTGGACAGTGTAATTGGGAATATAATGCTTAGGAGGGTCATTAGGACTAGCCAACATCTCAATAATTTATAGCGCACTAGTGCAATATATACTGTCCACATTTGTATCCAGATACTGTAAAATTCTCGTTCTTTGAAGTGATTATTATAAGATCTTCCCAAAAGTAGCAATGAGAAGATAGTCTACTGAATTATTAGCAAACCAACTGTGTGAAAGCACTTGATATGATATCCATGTTCTAATTTCATTCCTTATGTTAGCTACATGCTCAGAATTTTTCCTCAGACTTCCGGGCCCTGATGTCAGGATTGAACGGGTGGCCGTGAGCCTGCACTTGCTGGCAGCGAGGCAAGCTCAACAACCTTCCCTGAGATAGCTGCTTAATTGGCTGCCTCTGAGCTTGCCATGCTAGGAAGGAAGGTGGGTGGGCTCCTGATTCTGCCGGCCCAATCCGAGGGTCGGCAGCTGTGGAGCCTCGGCAGCCCCATCAGGAGAGGTGGTGCTGCTGAGATAGATTTGGGGCAGTGAATGCACCTCAACATGGAGGGGCTCTCACTGGCCTGCACGTCAGCCATTAAATAACCCACTAGGTACGTTAGACCAAACTTATATATTCAGATACCTAGTTCAGTCATGTGGGATATGGAAAGAACTCTTGTACCACGTATTGTCTTCTTTTTAAAGTCCATTTTCCGCACATTAGTCTTTCAAAGTGATTAGAATTTGGGTGGAGGGAAACACCTTTGCTGAATCAGTCTCAGCTGTGCTTGCGGACTTTCGTGAACGCAGTACCCTCTTAGCAGCAAGGAATCTCCAATGACCTCCCTGTCTGCTGCAAGAAAGCCCCCCTGTTTGTCAGCCTCTGCATGCAGCAGGGGGTGGGGGGAGGGGGACAGTGCGGTTGGACAGGCAAAATGGAGGTGAGGCCACAAAATCACCACAAATTGCAACCCACCTCCACAGAGCGAGCAGCTAATCCATTTCCAAATCTGCCCCTGGGAAAGTTCCTGATGTGGTTCTCAACATTTCTCTGGCCACCCCCCAACTTCTCCAAGCCAGCCGCCATGCAACTGGAAAAATTCAGCTCCACAATTCAGTCATTTGAATGTACATTAATCCCTTAGATGGTTATATTGCATTGTTTACCTACCTACAAGGTTTCCAGTATACATTTAATTGCTGTTGGCAAGTAACCATTGATCTCAATAATGCTTTAGTCGCACTGTGCCAGGTTTTGTGATAGCTCAGACAGTGGCATGCTTTAATAAAGATGCCAGAAACACTTAGGCTTTTATAACACAGGTAGAGTCTGATTCAAATCTATACTTAAGCAATTTTTAAAAAATGTATGTTGATGGAGAATTAGAGTAGTATTTTGGTGGCTGTTGTACTTTATATTTCAGAACTTTGCAAGGAACCTGTTGTGTGGCAAGCACCAGTTGTAAAGAAGAGAGGTATCATGATATTGCGTGTTCAAATATCAGAGAATATTATTTACTTTCAGGAGGGAAATTTTTCTTTTATTGGCAATAAAAGACCAAGGGCAGAATCATCCCAGATTTGCACTAAGTGCAGTAATGGCTGGGTAAAACAATGTTTTACCTACTGGCCGTAATGACGGCTTTTCACGCTGTATCATCCAAACCCGCCGCATTAATTATGCATTCCCGAGAAAGATGCCCTTTCAATGGTGGGTGGGCGGACGGGCGGGCAGGCAAGGACTCAGTCGCCCACCACGCCATCACCTTGCCGCGTCATCATGCTCAGACATGTGTCCAGGAGGAAGAGGCAGGTTCGTGCGAGCTCCCCGGCACTTGGAGGACTGCTGGGGAGGAGGCATCTGTGAGGTCCGAGTCAGATGACAAGCCCCTGGAATTGGCCTTCAAACTCATCCTGAAGAGTAAGCAGAAGGCGGGGGAACATCACGCAGAGCTGTTGGAAGCCCTCAACAGAGCAGTATGTGGGTTGGAGGAGTGCCTTCACCTGCTCCCTGATGAGTAATGCTCACATGAGCATATTTGTAGGTTTCCATCGGGAGGACGGTGGACACTGTGGAGACCCTGGTCGAGCAGAATGCGGAGTTGTGTGTAGACCTGTACTCCATCATGGGAGCCTTGGGTGAGATGCTGCAATGGCAGTGCAAGAGGGAAACGAGGCACCTCGATGTCCCTCCAGGTGCTCCTTCCCCTCAAGGAGTTAGACCAGGGCCCCTGGGCACTGGTAGGGAGGTGGAGTGGCAGCTGGACACTCCTGGGTCATCCACTCAGGAATCTCAGAAGCTGTCCTCTCCCTTTGCCTGTGACCCATTCAACCTCATCCTCTGTCACCGCAGAGGGAGCAGCTGGCCAACGAGTGAGCCGGGAGGGAGAAGTGTGTGTGTGTGTGTGTGTGGGGCAGGGCCTTTCGGAGCCTCAGCCAAGCACTTTACAATGCGCCCAGATCCTTCTTGTTTCCCACTCACCTCAATGTCCTGGGCATTTTCAGTGCTGCCTGCTGGGGTTTGCTTTCAATTGTCCATCTGAGCTGACCTGCATCTCCGCCCACCAACTGATCACACTCCCATGCGGCATCTGATCTCGCCTACCATGACTCTTGTTTCACTTTTGAGTTGGACAGCATGGTCGCTTTTTTGTACACTCCCCCATCTTTTCCCCTCCCCCAATCACCCATTTCCTTTCCCCATCACAGTTGACCACCCTGGCATCACCTTCCACCTCCCCTCCATGACCTACCGACCACAACCCTTTTCCTTCGGGGATGTCCAGGTTAACGTCTTTCCTTCCTGAAAATTTGATTCCCATCCACATTTACCTCCCCCACCTCCTCCTTCCCACCCCCAGGGTCAGTGTTTGCCTCTGATTCCCCACCAGCCACCCACCGTTCCTTCAACCACTACCGTCACACCCTCACCCTCCCACTCTTTCACCCCACTCTGCCCTCAGTTATTCTCACTATTCTCTCATACCACCCTCAGTTCACCCTCCCCAAGGGGCAGTCATAGATCATCAGAGTCTTCCTTTGCATGATCACCTGGACATCCCCCCCACCCTCCGGATCACTTCCCCCCTGGAACCCATCCACCCCCAGAACCCCTTCCCCCCTCCTGACCACTTCCCCGCCAGACCCCTTTCCCCCGGAATGCTCCCCACCCCTTAGTCCTTACACACCCTTGGACTTAACCCTGCTTAGTCCCTCCCCCTTCCTGACTTTCTCAGAAACCCTTAGTCCTTGCCCCCTTCTGACTCCTTCCTCCAGCATCACTTCTTTTCCAGCTTTATTCCTTCCCCCTTCCTGACTCAATCCTCTACCCTTACTCCCACCCCTCTCCACATTCCTTCCTGCCCCCAGATTCCCTCCCCTCTCCTCACTCCATCCTCCCACTGGACTCCGTCCCCACTCCGCATTCCTTCCCCCACTCTGAACTCCTTCCCTTACATCTTCCACCCCTTTACGTCTCCCTCCCCAGTTGCCATCTTCTCCCCTGTTACCGTCTCCTGCCCCAGTACCTCCTCCCCCCAAATCCCACCCTACTGACACCTTCATTCTAACCCCCCCAAGCTCAACCCCCCAATACATCTTCCTCTCCCAGTCAATCCTAGACTTTCCTCTCCCACCCCCCTCAACTATCATCCATTGTGAGCATCAACAGTAATTTTCCAACTTCCGTGACTGCTTCACAGTAGATCCATGTCCATGAGGATTCGCCCAGCATGCCATGGACGTTCCTCCAGGATCCTGTTGCTGTCAGGCTCCAGCATCTTCTGCTCCTTGGATGTGAGAAAGGCCCTGGCAGTAAGTCCTGACTTCTGCACGTCACATTTGTCAATACGTGTTCTGCACCAGCATGTTTTCCCACCGACTTGGGCAGATGATCCAGCGGTGGGTGGGGGAGGGGATGAGTCCAGTGGACAGGCATTATTGTGATATACTGATATATTACAATGAGGTTCTCAACGTCCGATGGCAGGGAATGTGGCCCGGTTAACACGACGGGCTGAGCGGATGATCGCAATCTGATTTCACGACATCGTGAAACCGATTTTTGGCCATATTGTCCATTCATGCCACCGAACATGCCCGACATCAGCGGGCACGGAAAATCCCGACTCAAGTGTGTTTTTGTACAATATATCAATGTCATTGATTAATTACATATAATGGCACAAATGGATATTTATTGTATTGAAGTGTTATTCGAACATTTTGTCAGGGTTCTATTACATTTGATTTTATAGCTTAAACCATATTCACCTAATACATGTAGGTGCATTTTAGTGGCACTCTTTTTATTTATGTTTGATGCTTACTATTTATTTGGTGGAAAATTGAATAAGGCTGGAAAACGAGCATGGGCATGGCGGTGCATGATTGGCCTGTGCCTGTTCATTACGATGCAGACATCAGGAAAACTTTGTGCTGCCTCCTAATTTAGATTTTCGTAGTGTGCAGCACAGTGCTAAACATGCTATTGAGTAGCTGCAAGCCTCAGCAGGGAGTCCAACTTTGTGTGAAGCTAGCCTGTGCTACTTAAAGCCAGCTTGTTCTTCTTAAAAGACCAGGTACATTGCGGCCGCAGCAGGTACTATTAGTGGCTGGGGAAGAGTTTATGAGCACAACGAGGAATGGAAATAACACAATAGGGCAAAGAGTGTACTCCCAGGTTCTTCAATGCAGCACTGCAGGCCTTAGTGCAGGAAAGTGGACAGGAAGAGACAGGTCCTCTTCCCTCAGGAGCTACCTGCTTCCAATACCTTTGCAATGTCTATCTGGAGGGCATCTGAGTCTCTGAGGCCTTGGCACAGGAAGGACAGGAGGAGACAGAGAGAAAGAGATGTGATCTATCCAGACAGGCATTACAAAGGCAGTAGGAGCAGATAGCATAGTTTAGCCTTGAGGACTTAGATGCAGTGCCACAAGAAGTTCAATGACCTCATGTGAGTGGTCAAGGTCGGTGAATCCATATTCACATTCTATATCTTTATAAATGAACCATTGGCCTGTCACGCTGCTCAATTCACCACGCTCACTTCATTCTATCAACAATCTCCATCAACCACAACTCAGAGCTCGCATTCATACATAACACCTCATCTTCACACACTTGGCACTACTGCAAGTTTCACACTCACATCTCACAGCTTGCTGCACATGCTGTCAGCTATTCAACTGTGACTGGCACATCATCCAAGCAGATTGCATCACACTCACTGACACAGTACCCTCTCTCTTGGAGGACAAGGTGGCCTGTAACTGAAGGCAGCAGCAAACCTGTGCCTTTGCTCTTTCAGAAACCCAAGAAATGCCATTTGGATGGTGTAGCACCCTGAAGTCAAAAAGGAACAAAAGAATGATGAAAAAGAATCATCATCGTCACTCAAACTCACACTCAGAGCCACTAGCTCAGATTCTGTGTACAGTGTGACCTTTACAGGGCAGCATTGAGGCAAAATTTGCACATGCTAAATCTCCAGAAACCAGTAGTGGCCTGCAGCCAGTGCTGGAGGAAAGAGAACACAGCTGGCAGCTCCCTCAAGAGTGAAGCTGCACATGTGTTCTGCTGCAGAGGATTCAAATGAAAATTTCGATGGGACAGCAAACAGAAATGCTTGATGCATTGGTAGGCCTTGAGTGACTCATTGCTTGTGCTTTCAGGATTGGATGTTGTAAACATAGTGATGGTGGAAAGACTAAGGTGTTTAGCATCCTTGAAAGTGGATATATCACCAGACCTGGATGAAATGTATCCCTGGTTGCTAGGGGAAGCAAAAGAATGAATAATGGAGCCTTGAACAATCATTTTGCAATCCTTTCTGGCTATGGGCATTGTGCTAGAGGACTGAAGGACTGCTGATGGGAACCATTGTTTATAAAGGGAAGAAGGGATAAATACAGTAGAATTCAGTCAGCCTAATCTTGGCAGTGGGAAAATTATTGGAATTAGGAGTTTGCAGATGATATGAAAACGGGGCATGTGGTTGATTGTGAGGAAGGAAGCTGTAGACTGCAGGAAGATAACAGTAAACTGGGTCAGGCAAGCAGAAAAATGGAAAATGGAATTCAATCCAGATGTGTGTGAAGAAATGCATTTGGGGAGGACAATAAGATGTGTAAAGGAACAGAGAGATCTTGGAGTCTATAACCACAGATCCCTGAAGGCTAATAAAGTGATCACAAAGGCATACATGATATTTTCCTTTGGTCAAAGCCTAGACTATAAGAGCAGGAAGGTTATATCAGAACCATATAAAACATTTGTTAGAAAGCAGTTAGAGTACTGCATATAGTTCTGGTCACCATATTAGAGGAAGGATGTGATTGCGCTAGAGGGGGTACAAAGCAGATTTAGGAGGATGTTGCCAGAAATGGAGAACAGTAACTATGGGGGAAGGTGGGATTGGCTGGAGTTGTTTTATTTGCAACAGAGGAGGCTGATGGGAGATTTAATTGAGGTGAATAAAAATATGAGTGGTCTGGATAAAGTGAAGCACAAAGCTATTTCTGTTAGCAGAGAGGTAAATAAGGAGACACAGATTTAAAATAATTAGTGGGAGGATTAAAGGGGATATGATGAGATGTTCTTTTCACCTAGAGGCTGGTGGAGGTTCTGGAACTCACGACCTGAAAGGGTGGTAGAAATTCTTCTGGCGTTTAAAAAAAATACTTGGATATCCACTTGAGGTGCTCTAACATACAGGGCTATGTTGGTGTTGGAATTTAGAGTGGATAGCTCTTTTTCAGCCAGCATAGCCAAGATGTGTTGAATGGCTTTTTTCTGTGCTTTAAATCCTCCTACATTTCAGTGATTCTAAAATGGGTACACGAGGTCCAAATCTTACCCCGGTGTCTTTAAAGAGAATTATAGTGCCCTTCAATATTAAGTGCCCACAGGTTACCTAGGTTTCTATATCTGAGTTATAATCAATATTTAATTGTTAATATCAGTAGTGCCTGATACATAGCATATTTTGAAACTTCAGCTTATAGTCTTCATTTTGCTCAACACAGAAATGAAACCCCTTGAGTTTCCATGCTTTGTTAGCTCTTTATGTCTTTTAAATAATTAATTAGGGTGAGCTAAGCCAGTATTTAATTGACAGGATGATACTTTTGTTTTCCTGAAGCAGCATTAAGAGAAGAAAACTGACAAGTGAAGTAGAAATATGTCTCAACAAGTTCCAAGTAAATAGAAGATAGTTGCAGAACCTCTAGAATACATCTTGTGTTGTTTATGTTTAAGCCAGCTATCTCCACAATATTTATCCAAATTTTACCAATCTGGTAAACTGGGGTTTGCTTACCTTCTTGATCTATTCATCACAAGAACATTACAAAAATCTGCTTCCTAATGAAAGATTCTAATATTTCAATTATTTTACCATACGACCAAATTGAATGATATTCAAGCATTGTTTTCCCCATTGCTTAGCATGTATTCATCGACATCACAATTTCTTAAATTCTTTCACGGAATGTGGGTGTCACTGGGAAAACAACACCTCCACACATTAAACGCTAATTTCTATCTGTACATTCAGTGAATTATTAACACATTGGGCTGAAATTTTCTCACCCTGCAGAGGCGGCTTCAGAGATGTGGGTGGGGGCTGGGAGGGGTGGGCGAGGAAAATGCAATTGACTTGCACCAGGCTGGCTCTGCAGCATGTTCCCACATTTGTGTGCCTTTCCTAGAGATATTGATGGCTTCCCACCTGGCAGCAGCATGTCGTCAGTTAGGACACTTAATAGAGCAATTAGCCCCAATTGTAGAATTCGACTGCATTTTTTCCCAGTGGGAGGGCTGAACCATGAGCCATGTGGTGCCTTTTATTAATTTGTTGGCATTGAATTGAAGTGCTCAGGTTCCCCCAAGCAGACGGCATACCAATGCAGCCACTTCATGGAGACTGATGTTGCAATGGCAGCCTCACCCCTCCTACTGAAGGCACCACCATGGGACTGCTGCAGTTCCTGCTGCTGCCCACTCAGCAGTGCTCACATTGCCAAGGAGCTTAGTGGCCCCATCCACAAGTTGCTCTGATCTCACCTCCTGACAATGGAACCTGGCTGCTGTCCCTAATTGGATGGGGCTCCCGGAGTGGCCTCTTAATTGGCCATCTCTAGGGGAATTACGTCTGCTGCCCTGCCACGGTCACTTCCGGATTCCAGACCTATTTATTCCAGATTAGTTGCAGAGAATAAGAACACAAAATTCTGGAAATAAGCAGCAGCTCAGGCAGCATGTGTGGAGAGAGAAACTGAACTAACATTTCAAGGTGCTGACCTTTCATCAAAACTGGAAACCTTAGGGATGTAATAGGTTTTCAGTAAGAACAGTACAGAAGGAGGCAGAGAGGAAAAAACAAGGTCTGTGATAAGGCGGAAAAGATTAAACAACAAAATGCATGATGGTGCAAGACAAAAGGAGATGGTAATGTGACATATAAAGAAATAAAAGATAGGCCCAGAGTAAGTGAAAGTAGGAATAACAGAATCATTACCAACAACTCCTGTCCGGAAATCTGGAGACAGGTATTGAACTTAATATTGAGTCCAGAGCCTGTAAAGTGCCTAATCAAGTGATAAGCTGATGTTCTTTGAGTTTACATTGAGCTTCATTGGAACAGTATAGGAGGCCAAGGACTGTCAGACCAGGGTGGAATTAGGGCAAAGAATTAAAATACAGTCATCCAGAAGCTTGAGGTTGCACTTATTGAGTGAACAGAAGTGTTACTTGAAGCAGTCACATGATCACAGGTGTGTTCATGTGAACAGCATTTGCCTGTTGATGAGAGGAAGATACAAGGAGGATTTGAGGAATTTCTCCTCTCAGAGCGTCGTTAGTTTCGGACTTCTCTCCCACAGAGAGCAGTGGGGACCGGGTCATTGAAAAGATTCAAGGCTGAGTTAGAGAGATTTAGTCTTCCCAGTGCAGTGATCACATTGTCAGCAATTGTCAGAATTCTGTGCAACAATTGAAAGAAGTATTGGGTATACACACATCACTGCTTCAACTGGAAGGACTTTTTCGGGCCCTGGATGGTAGGAAGGGTTGGAGGTAATAAAAAAAGGAGTTTCATGCATGGTCTTATGATCCCTGTGGAACCCAATAAACTAAAAGGACCAAACTAACCAACTCACCCTCATGGAAGAAACTGATGAGCAAGTTTTCATTTTTTTAATACCTTTTTCCTTTAAAAATCAAATCGAAATTAGCATAAACATGAATTATTGTATTCAGTAAAAATTATAAATTACACTTTAAGTAGCCAATACAACAAAGATATCTCAGATTTACTGGCCCTTAACACATAAGACATTAAGTGCAGCCACAAAGTCCTTCACAACTCTGCCTTCCCTGGGTAGAGTTCAACTTCTTTACTTCACACAGGATTTGGTTGTCAAATTGCCCCCTGACAACTTAACACCTTCTGGATTCCATGAATACGGTCAACACCAAAAGGGCACACTTCTACAGAACCCCCTTAGCTGGGTTCGCACCAGTTCAGATGGCATATATTCCACGGAGTCACCTTCATCCCATCAGTCAATAACACCCTGGTCAACTGTATGGTTGGGATGTTCTCCTCACTGCACGAAGTGTGGCAGCGAGAGTGATAAACGGCGTTCTACCCACTGGCCGCAATGGCAGGTTTTCACGTTGTTACGTCTGCTTCCCGCCACATTAATTATGCACACATGGGAAGCACGCCGGATTGCAGGTGGGCAGCCTCTGATTCGCCCGCTCTATTGTGAGCTCACCACTTCCTCACAATGGGCGCCATACTTAAATGGCACCGGTGCACAGCTTTTTTAATGTCTGCAGCCCAGGACTGCTTCCACTAAAGAGATAGCTCGCAAAGGGATGAAGCATGCTGCTCTAAAATTCAGTGATGCCACACTGGAGCTCCAGCTTGGTAGGCATTGGCAGTGGTGGTCAGTGCCAATGCTGAACAGAAGAGGTCAGCCACCCAGTGCAGAAACAGGGTGAATGATCTCATCCATTCTGCCAAGGTAAGTCAACCATCTCATCAATCTGAACTCACACCCACCAGCCCAGCACACAATCACTGGCATCTCTCTCACTGCCAGCTTAAGGGACATCACCACTCACTCTCTCACACACACCCTCACATTTCCATCTGTCCTCATACCCTCTGCAGTTCATGCCCTCATCCCATACATGGCTCCACTTACCACCCACACATGGCAGGCATCCTTATTGTCTGCTCTGGCATGGATCCTGCTCACACTCTCCATACGTCTTTACGCAGGACAAGCTCGCACACAATCACAGGGAGGGGTCTCAGGCTAGGGGTGGAATAGCTGAAACCAAGCTCTTCAATCCCTACATGAATCGAGCCATTGAGCTGGTCAGAGAGGATGTGGACCGTGTCTGCACTGATGGTGAGGTGGACGGCGCACACGCAGTGAGGATCCTGAACCAGCTCACCCCTCAGACAACCATACTGTGAGTGCATTGTCCTGTTTTAGCGTCACCTGCCAGAAACTAATTATTTCTCCATTCTTTCATGGGCACCCCTGGAAAGCACCCAAAAGCATCCAGAAGCCGGGCCCTCAGCTCCAGCCCCAGTGACACCTCGGAAGAGGAACCAGAGGAGAGCACCATAAAAGACCCATCACAGCGCTCTTCCACACCCTCCAGCATGCAGAGACACCCACCTCGGTGGGACCTAGTTCTAGGGCAGCCTCGGGGTCAAAATCTGGTGAGCATAGCACACAATCTGGTCCACAGCTGGGACATCCAAGGTCGCTAGTACTCGGAGGACTGCTGGACGCCATGATTCTGCTGAGTCCAAGTCAGATGAAGAGCCTCCAAACTCGGTCCTAAATCAGTTGCTGGAGCTCCAGCGACAATCATGGTAACATCAGGAAGGGAAGTCAGCTGCATTCCTCAAATTGCAATGGACGATGGAGAAGTCCGTCCATATTCAGTCTAAGGTGATAATGTCGGCATGCCAATGCAATGAGGCCAACATTGGTGGTGGAATGGCGGCCACCACGGAGACCTTGGTCCCACGACTTTGGTTCAGCACTGCTGCAGGAGCTACACTCCATCACTGTAACCTCTGGTGGCATCCATCAGTAGCTACGCGAGGGGTGGACAGGGCACCTCGCTCTCACCCAACTGCCCATTCTCCTCAAGGATTCAGCCAGCAGCCCTTGGGCACTCATAGAGAGAGGGACCAGCAGCGGGACACCCCAAGGCCATCCACTCAGATGACTTTGGGAGTGTCCAGCCAATCCCAATCTCCTCTTCCTGTGACCCCATCACATCTAGCTCGACCAGGCCGAGGGGGTTCCACCTGTCCAACAGCAAGACACCCAGTGCAGGCTGGGGCCCTCCAGAGGATGCCCACCAAAGTCATCACAGACCACAGGACTTAATAGTCAGTGGGTTGCCTTCACCTCCAATGTGGATGTTGGGACAAGCGCCAAGACATAGCAATAGGGATAGGAAAGTTAAAAAGATTTAGGAGCACAGTGGTGGCACAGGTGTTCACAACATATGTATAATGTTCATATTTGTGAATAGAATCGCACCCATTTTGCATTATTTTTTGTGTATGCCTCATTTTTATGATGAGCTGTGTTGCTGACAATCAGATGTGAGACCATGGTGCTTCCCCACACTTATCGCAGATGTCGCTACCATGGGCCTTTCATCCATGTAGTGTGCTTCCATATCACCACAGTGTATGGCCCGTTTCTTGATCATTCTTGACATCAGTGATGCCTTGACCTTATTGTTAGGTGTGCTTGTGGAAGGAACCTCCTTCACATATTTTGCAGGGTCATGTCATCTTTATTCATGGCTGTGTAAGATTGAGGCAGAGGTGTTCTCCAATCTTGTCTACATTATTGAAAGGTGAAGGTATAGTGTACAAGGAAAGGTGTGTTTACAAATGGAGAAGAATCATATATCGTGTAACCTCATGTGCTGTCTGTTATGATGCAAGGTCTTCGTGCTATGAGCCCGCACTCAAAGCTCATGTGTAGTCCTGTCTGCCAACCGCATTTCCAACTTTTCCAGTGTACATCTGTTAAGCTCACCAATAAGTGGGAGCACCCTGCCACCTCTGCCTCTGTCAGCCACATTATAGCCCTGGCATTGGAACCTACAACCTTGATCGTTTCTCAACTTGTAATTGTCTGGACTGTGGCCACAAAGCTCTTGTCACAAAGTTGGCATGCAGCGCCGTGCGAATCATCATCGCCTAGACGTGTGATGCTAATTAGAAATGGCAATTTTTGGCAGTCAATAGAGGCTTTGAGCATGCCCTGGAAGCGCACATCGTAGCTTTAGACAATGTTGAGGGGAGCAATGGGATAGGAGCGGGGATATACTGAAGCTGAAGTCTGCTCTTTATTAGCAATGGCTCGTCACCTTGAGGACCTCAAGGTGTCTGAGCATTTTGGAGTTCACAAGGGCCAGGGCTGGCCATGAGGCATGATGTGTATCTTAAAGAGGAGACATTTTAATGTCTGGCATGCAAGTGGTTGAACATTGTCATCCTCAGGTGGTCCACATGCAGAGTAAGGTGAGGATAAAAGCAGGCCAGCATCCCTAACTGGGGGTGCTGGATGTGAATGTGATAGAGAAGAAGGTGACACAGAGGATTGAGTCATCTCTGATTAGATGCACACCTGCAGAACGTCCTCGGCTGCCTTGGCCTAAACGTCACCTATCAGTTTCATCATCTCGAATGCATTGCCCGTTGCTGGAGATGGATCTCCTTGAGGAGCTTTGTCACATTGAAAGCATATAGCTATGAGCCCAATGAGTGTAGTGGAACAGCTCCTGACTCTTGTAGGCTGCTGCTGTGACTGGGATGCTGGAGAGATGTTTGAAGAGGCAGCACCTTCTGATGTCTGATGCTGGGACGCTCTCCTCCAGTTAGCACCTCATCTCAGCAAGGACACATACCCCTGAGGCTTCATCATCTTTCAGAGGACCAGGATAATGTGAGCCTGATATGTAACTATTGCCTCTCAGATTGAAGTGCATGGTTGAAATGAGAGGAAGAGCAATGTTGGTGTTCATGTTGGCCCATGATGGAGGGCACTTGTCCAAGAGAGTATTCACTGCAACTCGCCATCCTCCTCACGGAACCTGGTGGCAATGAGGGCCTCATGTGCGCTCCTGCCTCACCTGGCCCATGCTATGGTCTCTTCCTCTGGACCCTCAACTTCCTTGAGGAAGGAACCTGGGGAGGTGATAGCAGAGTGGTATTGTTGCTGGGCTAGAGATGCGGAAACCCAGGGTAATGCTCTGGGGACCTGAGTTCAAACCCAGCCATGGTAGATGGTGGAATTTGAACTTAATAAAAATCTGGAATTAAAAATCAATGTCCTTCTCATCAAACGAGATGGGCAGCTCTTCCCATATCAGCATCTGGCAAGTCCTCCCCACTTTGCAGCCTCATTATATATTCCCTCTGCAGAATTCTGAGGCCACCACATGGGCATCCTCAGCCATGTCCTTTGTGAATACTGAGGAGCCAGTCCTAGATCCTGTGTGGTCCCTCAAAGTTATCCAGGATCTGCAATCTACTCAAGATGTATAAGTCTTGGACACTTCCTGGGTTTTTGGCGCAAACCTGCAAGATGAGTTTCTAGTAGTCACAGACAAGCTGAACAATGAGTGAGTGGTAGCTTTTCTTGTGTATGTATTGGAGTACCTGTTGCCTGAGAGCTTTTATAGCCACAAGTGCAGTCAGTAGCACACTGCAATCTGAATATCTCAGCAAAGCCCAGCGCTCTGGTTTCCTGGCTTGCTTGATCCCTGTCAAAGTTGATGTAAAGGTGGGCCGTGGCAAAAAGGGCATCTGGGACCTCATATATACATTTGTGTGTAGACGCTTGGGAGATCCCACAGAGATCTCTAGTGGAGACTTGGAAGGAGCCTTTGGCGTAGGAGTTCAGAGCAGCTGTTAATTTCAAAGCCAATGGAAATGTGTGCCCTCTCAATCCCCGTGACACCAATTCCTGGGGAATATGGCAAATGTGAGTCACCAGGTCCTTGGACATGTAGTAGTGTCGGTGACATTGTCTCTCACTCATTTGCAGATAAGACATGTGGGTTCTGTACATCCTCGGTCTTGCACGCTGCCTCACACAATGTATTTATGAGCCTCATCTCTGCATCCAGAGGGGACCCTGCTTCCCCTTGGTCTTAAGGGTTTTGCTTCTCCCTTTGGTGAGCCAGGTGCCTCCGTCACAATCTTCTCTTTCTTCTCGCCTGCCTGGATGTGATCATGCAGCAGCAATAAATCCAGGCTCCATCTTCCTGATGGTCTCCTCTCTGCAGCACCAAAGAGAAAGAGACAAGTGTCAGCATTAGTCTCCAAGGGTCCTCTTTTTGTCAATGACTCGTCAGTGAATGTGGGTTCAAAGGCTTTGTTCCTGTGTCATCAACTACTCGCCCAGAAATGATGTCCAGTGCGGGGTGTGTATCAAGGTGCTCACCCACCCTACCCTTTTTACATGAACAACAGCTATGACGTTGTTTTGGCCAAATGTTTGGATGTGCTGCTTTCAGCTCAGACGCTGGGTTCCTCATTCACTGCAATCTAATATTCCACTCTTTGGAATAAACATGAGGGTAAATGTTTAGTCAGGGAATGAGATTATTTGAAGGGGTCCTGAGGCTTCTCTTCTGTTAACTGTCCAGTGCCACGATTCTAACATGCTTCTGAAGCTTGTCCAGTTGCCCAATTGCTCTGTAGTTCATTATTGCTCTGGGGAATTTCCACACTGAGAACAAGGGGTTAAAACAAGGAGATTGATTAGTGCCATTTGCGGGATTAGTCTCGAATAACTGCACACCATTCCTTCACTTCCCTGATTCCCTGCATTTTCACTGAAAGGCTCAAACATGCCTCAGATGTGCCTCCCTCCTCATTTGAGAATGCCCAGTTCAGTGGGTGCCCCTTTAATTGGCCTCCCAGTGCAGTGCAACTGTCCTCCATTGCACCCTCAGAGCCCTCACCAGCAGAGATTCTCCTCATTTTAATTTTGTACTGTGTCTTTGCTGTAGGTTGGAAGATTGTGGTTCTGAGGTCTCACTGCCAGACTAGCTTGCAACGTTCCTGTGTGAGTATGTCGGAGCTAAATGTTCAGATTTCTCTTCATCTAAGGCCTCTCAATCCTCCGCCTGTATTCCTTAATCATATCATGATAGTGGTGGATATCCCTTTGTTACCCACTGAACATGATGAGGTAATTACGCCTATGCCCCATGTGGATCTCACCCCTCCCCATCTTGAGGCCACTTACTCAGTTAAACATATGCCCTTCCCCCCTCATACCCTCAGATACCTCCACAATGCCTTTCCCCCATCTGTAGGCTGCAGATGCCTCCCCTAACTGAGTGTGTCATCTGTAGCCCAGCATGATGCAACAAATCCCATGGACTGAGGCATGTAATGTTACAACAATGCCCTGGCACAACATGCTGGGCATGACAGAAACTGGACTGACATGCCCTCCCCCTCCCTGAACTGGAACAAGGACAGTCTTTGCAAGCTCAACAATGTAAACTGAGGTGCTTCTTCACTCAGCGCTCCTCCCATTCTGGCCCCAAGTGGCTTATGCCATTCTGTAACATACTCTTGTCCTCATCCTGGTGCTGAGGATGATAACCCCCCACAGTCTCCCCCCAATCTTGTATATGAGTGTAACCTTCCCCACTTGTACTCCCCAGTACAGCCCTAGCCCTGCAGCCCCTTCCCATTCCTCATCAGAATCATCCACCCATGCTGGGTCATCAGGGCACATCGGCATGCAATTAGAATGATACGTTTCACAACAGCATATAAGTGACGTGAACCTGGCGACCTGCACTTCGCTCATGACTTTGAGATTCGTTAGCCTACCTTGCTTCATACAATGCTTACAATAATCAGCACCAGGCTTTGCAGAGAGCACCAAATCTTTCAGGGAGGTGTCAGAGGCACATTTCTACCTCTGAGACCAGCAATAAGTCGGGGTTGAGGGGTGCTTTTAATGTGTTGCCGGGCTAGGGCTGCACTGGGAAGGTGCAGGGAGGGAGGAAGGGCCTCAAAAATGGGAAGTTGCTGCAGGGCTTTGAGCTCCTCTGAAATCTGATCGCTGAGAGCTTTGTGTGTTTTTTTCCAATCAGCTTCTGTTCCCTTAGCAACCTGAGGTCATTGTCAGGTTTCCCAGGAGTCTGATCTCACAGCCAGGAATCCAATGTTACAGACCCTCTTTTATGGAAACTTGAATTTTAATTTCTCCTTCAGCTAGGATTGTCTCAAAAAATACAAACTTTGAAACTGAAGTACAGACAACGACTTACACATGCTTTCCGCCTTGATCTTGCAAACAGCAGATTTCATCACAATGGGTAGGTTCCATGGAAGGGGAGGGGGCATTGAGAGTTATTGAGGGATGGACCAGAGTGTTGTGAAAGACTAGTCCTTTGGAATGCTGAAAGGGGTAGTGGCTTCATGCTGGTGGTGGTAACAATATATTTTTCCTTGTACCATCATCCCTTTTGTAATTTAATCTTTCCTGCCTTCCACCCTAGCAACTTCCCTTTGGGATAGTCCCCTCGCTTCCCATTCCCTGCCTCTGCACCTGATTAAAATGTGTTACATCCCTAGCCTTTTCCAGTTCTGACATCAATCTGACACAAGGTCATCAATCTAAAACATTAACTCTGTTTTTCTCTCCACTGATGCTCCCTGACCTGCTGAGTATTTCCAACATTTTTAGCTTCGATTTCAGATTTTTATGATCCACAGCATTTTGTTGCTGTGATTGTTAAAAATGTTCACATAACAATACCCTGACAGTTATTAATGTTGCATTATGGAGGTATTTTCAACTTGGCTGGTTAGGTGGTAACCTGGTTGGAGTAAATCTCTTGTCCTTCAGAGAACCTGACTAATTTTTGTTCCACTGATTTGTATGGAATTCAAATGAAGTAATTCTACAGTGAGTAGGCAATCTGTTCTACCAGGTGAATGTTCAGCATCCAGAAATGATCCCTGATATTTCTGTAATTAAACAGCAGAGTAAATATTTGTATTCAAAGGTGTATTGATTGTTAGAACTGCTATTAATTAAGTTCAGAAATTGTAGGCATTGAATTCAGCTTTTATGTAATAATAGATTGGAATTGCTCAGTAAATGCTGATTGTGTTCCTCATTCTGTCTTTTTTTCATGTCTGGTTCATATCTCCCACTATAGTGAGATTTAGCACACTAGCAATATTTAATTATAAAAATGTGCTGCTGTATGCTTACTGCGCTATACAACAGAGCTTAAACATTCCATATGTACTTTGTGACTGACAGTTCAGTTGATAATCATAAAATGGACACTTTTCAGTTTCTGAAATGTGACACATTTATGTTTATTTGAGATAATCGTACAACATGCAATATATCAAGATCAAAGGGAACTCTATGTTTCCAAACATTTATCTCTTCTTGGCTAAGATGGATTGTTTACTGCAATGTCCTGCAGCTGGAAGATATGTATTATTAAGTCATATATCACTCAGTTAGATTAAGGTACTTTTCACAAAATGATTTTTCCCCAAGTATTCAGTCCCCTGGTATCTTATTCAAGACTTATTCTGACATTCATTTGAAGTATTTTCTGAATGTAATTTTAAGAACTTTTTAAACATCAGCTATTGGGGATGCGTACAGCTCCATCTTAGAAAACTAAGTCACCATCTACATGGCTGCTAAATCTTTACTGCAGCAATTTTTATTGTTGGGCAGGGACATTTTCTTTATTTAAGTTCTCAAGGAGTTAGGTCAATTACATCAACTTTCATGTTATGGTGTTGACTTACCCCATGGAAAATTAACTGAAGACTGTAGAAAGAAGTGGAATTTTACATGGACTGAAGAATAATGATTCCACTTGAAGCATGAAAATTTTTCACATGGTAAATAGATCAGGAAGGAGGGATGTTTTGGATAGAGGACAGATCTCAGAACTGTAAGCAGTGGAATTTTTCTACCTCAAGTCATTTCAATTCACTGAGACGTCATATTACATGCTTCAGTATTTTTGTTAACCATTTAATAAGCTCTTGGACAAAGTAATCATTGGGGTCAATGAAGATTGTAGGAGCAGGGAAGAAAGTAGCCAAGAAGAGATTGAAATGGTATGGTCATCTGTTGCAGAGAGAGAGAGAGAGAGGAAATGTGATGAGGTGAGTGGTACAGATGACACTGCCAGGAAGAAAGAGAAGAGGAAGGCCTGTAAACCAGATGGAAAGATGGGGTGGGAAGACATTTAAATACAGCAGAATTGGAAGAAGAATGGATAGCCGATAGGAGATGGAGAAGGGTAATCAACCAACATTGCAGTAAGCTCAAGTGATATGTGAGAAGCCAGAAGAAGAAGCAAAAGCAGAAGAAGTAAGAAAAATCTACAATATAGTGCTCACTCAGGATGGTTAGTAATACACAAACAAGCACCAGATGAGATAATCTATTTCATTTTAATAAAAAATCTAACTATAACTCCCTTCTTTTATCCAGTGCTGCTCATGTTCCCATTAGGTTACAACTTACACCAATAGAGCTAATGTAAATATAGCAAGGAACTTAACATTTGAAATTTGTCAATAATTACAGTATTCATTTTGTAATTCATTGTGGTCTTTATATAGTTGCCCATACCACCTTCATTTCACAAACTGTCTGGACATAAAGACAAATTTATTTGTTAAGACCTAGGATTTATTGGAAAATGCTTGAATATTGGCTGTTGTGATTTTAGAATGTTTGGGCTGACTGCTGTAAGTGACTGTAACTGATTAGAATAGAAATTTGAAATGTACACCTCCAAATTAAAATGACTTCAAACTCACCTTTCCCGTCCAATTTTATTTGGTTATTTATTTCCCCTTTCTCTTGTAAAGATGCTAATTCATGTTGAGATGTGATTCCATAGCCTTCAGCAATCCTCCACTGTCTCACCAAAGTAATCATTCTTCATGGGTGAGCTTAGAAAGTGGTTTTCCTGAATGTTCAGTTGTAGAGGCCGTTATGGTGGGCCAGATCTTGTTTCCATACACCGGCACTGCTTCAAAAGGGTCATCAGGTGACAAAAGACAATGCAAACCCAGGGTGATTCCTCCCTGAGTGTGTTTAATTCTGGTACCCCTATTGTTACATGAGTGATCTTATTATATGCCAGGTCTCAAAGTTTAACTCCTTCCCAGTTTGTAGGGTTTAGTGATAAATTGTTTGTCTATTGAGCTATCAGGGGAGCCTATAAATTTTAGAGGACTTCACTATTCGGAACATGAACAGTGATGTATCTTAACTAGACTTTAAATCGAACTGTTTAAGTAAAAAGAAACACTATATAAAATAATTAAGTACAATGTAAGAAGTCAGAATAATTTTGATTGTGGCACAACAAGCAATATCTCAAAGACATTTAATAAGATAACTGTGTGATGTATCAGCCTCTATGATCAATTAAAGGCAGGTCTAGGAGGGTCAATTTGCAGAAAGTGGGGTGGATACTTTGCAGTGGTCACCCAGATTGTTTTTGTGGAGCCTAGAGGAATATCTTGCTCTTCCCAGCCCTATAAAAACAAATTTAACCTTAGCTTTTGAAATCCTCTTGGCCAGCTGGAACTGTGGTAAGTGTTATTTAGTGTACTATACACCCAAATGACTCCTAACATGGGAGTTAGTGTTCTATGTATATCACAGGGCACCAATTTACTTACTCAAAGAGTGAACACATTTAAAACCAACCAGTAATAAGCCCTTGTCTATTTAGCATTTGCTACACTGTTAACAAAAACGAGACAGTAAGTTTTGCCTCTCCATTTATGGAGTGGTATCTTCTCTTTCCTGCTCTGCAGTAGACCTCAAAATCTCCTTTAATGGACACAGTTTGAGGGCTGTGGAACAATACAAGTTATCAGGAAGGGCAAGGGAGGAAACTGGGTCGGGAGAAAATGTGAAGCAGTAAATTTTAAAAGAGCTCCTTGAATATTCAGCGAGTGTAAGTCAGCATCTATAACAAGACTTAACAAATTAACAAATAAGCCATCCCTTTATGAATTTGAGCAACTAACACAAAAATCTTTGCAGAATTTCAAGCTTTTCCATAAAACTCAGTGGCAGGCTTTTTAGTTTGTATTTCAGATATATTAGTGTTTTAATATGTAATTCCAATGTATCAGATGCTGCACATAGAGTAGAAGACTTGCAAATGAAGAAGTGGGAGTTGCAATGATCCAGGCTTAATAAGGATGGTTTTCAGTACTAATCAGATTGTAAATTATTTCTTTGATTTTCTAGATATAGAATATTTATAGCAGATGTTGGTATATTTCTAAAGGAATTATATTGAAAATGTAAAAGAGAAGCTATAAATATTTTGTGTTTTCCATTAGCTTTGCTGTAAACAAATAATTAGGCCTGGAATCAATAAATAGTTTAATTTCAATATCTCATTCTTCAAACTTCCACATATATTTTTGCATTTGAAGCTCTATAAAAAAAGACATTCAAGATGGCTAGCCAAATATATAGCCATACCATGGAAACTTACCTATAAATGTAATAGAAATAAAGTTAATGCTGAAGGACTCAATATAAAATTTCCACCCTATCAAAGACTATTTAAGCTTGAAGGGTTTGCCTGTTTTGTGGAAAATATATGGTTGAGTAATTGCAATCAATGTAATCCTCGGAGCGAAACTAGCCAGCATAAACTTAACAGAAGTGTAGCTTAAAGGAATCTAGTCAAGGGAAAGGAACTTGATATGTGTAACTGATGAAAAAGCAAATCTGAACAACTTTTACCAGGACATATCTAATCCCTTTTTAAAGATATCCTCAGAGCAATATGAATGCCTGGCCACAGCTACAATTTTAGGTAAATAGGGAGATGATCAGCAGTAATCTAGATAATCTATCCATTCTAGTTCATCTGATCTTGAAAGAGAAACCATGTTGTATTTCTTTGAATCACTCTGATAATGTTGAAATATTATCCACACTGTGGTAGGGTGCCTTCAATGTTAAACCATAGCAACCGAGGAGCTTATTTGAAACTCTTTCTCCACAAAATTGCTTCTGCCTTATCCACTGCAATAAATGACACAAGCATCATGCAGCCAGAATTTCTGATGAGACTCGCCAAATGATTTAATCAAAGAGCATCCCATCTTAGTACGTTAGTCTGTTGAATGATGCAAACGCAATTTAGCACAGATGTGTTATTCAGATGCAGGATTTGATTGAGAAACAAAAGCTCCATGATGGAGTAAATGTTTTATATTAGTCAGTGAGTGCAGTGAGCTCCAAATCAAAGTCACTTTTTTAGAATACAATTTTGCGAGTGGTTATTGTATACAACAGCTACAAACTGCAAATATCTAAAGCTTTCCTTCTTTGGAAGAATTCTATTTGCATGGAAACTCTCATCCTCTAGTTTCAGTCTAAGGTAGGATGAAAACACTTACTTAACTCAGTAACTCTACAACCCAATAACTTTCTGAAGCCTTGCCTGTTTTTTTTTGCTCTGCTCGGAAGGAATATGAAACCCCTTGCGGTGACATTATGTGATGACTGCATTCTAATCTCTCTCTTCACTTAGTCTGGATTGACAAGTACTCCAATCTATTTTTTCTTTAATCTGGCTGCAGTCCCAGGCACCACCAGGAGCCAAAAAGATTGTCATAGCAACCAGGCTAAGGAATTCTACTCCCCAAATTAAATGTAGGGACTTCAGTGTTCTTTTCTAACAAACCAATACAGTGTAACATGGGTACCAACAAAATAACTATTTAATGTGAATGAAATCTGCTGTAACAGTCAGTCTGTTGCACCATTCAGTTCCATTATTATAATTCACATAAATTCATTCCACTTACTGAACCTGTGGAATACTTCGGGAAGATGAAGATCTGAAGACTCAGCTGCTTAGACAACTGCTTTCCTTGCCAAATTTTGACTTGCTGGCAACAGTGGCATGATTTAGAAACAGAATAATGAATGGTCATTTAAATTTTAATTAACGTTCAATCACTTTTAAATCAGTGGTTGAGTGGGTTTGTGCTCGTGGCTGAATAAAATTTCTGCAAACTGTTTTGTCAGATCAAATGTCCAAAATATAACTGGTGAATGATGTAAAAAAAATACATGGAAATTTGGGATGCATTTTCTCATCAGTTCACTTGCATACTGCAGGCAAAAAGATACAGCTAAACATCATGCCCAGAATTTGCGTGAAGTTGGTACTGTGCAGAAACCAGTCATTTGATTGGCATTGATGTAGTCGGCACCAATATGAAACACGTTCCCAATTAGCAGCAGCTGCTGAAAGATGAGGTGCATTTTTTGTTGTCAGGGGTAGAAAGAAGCAACTCCATGGAGCAGCAGGCAAGGTGAGTACAGAACCTGTAGTGTAACCTTTCCAAACTGGTAAGGTTAGAAAATCTACCGCTCAGTGTACAGTGTGCTTTTTATGATTCCTGGACATATTTAATTTGCTGAGCATAAGACATGACAGTGTATATGCATTATAAATATAATGGCAGATGACTGGCACAGCATATTAGGTGTGCCAAAAAATTGTAGGGTATGGGTTTGCCACTGGGCTTTGCCACATGATTAGTTTTAGATTCCTGCTTTGCCTTTAGGTGCAGTACATGAACAGAGACAGCAGAAGGAGTGATGGGAAAGGTGAATTGTGTTATTATGTCATTGACCACACTAGAACTTTGCAGTGGCTTTGAGAAAAAGGCCTACGAGGAAGCTTCTTATATTAGGTAAATGAATAATACATGGCAAGTGGAACAAAGAATGGAGCTAGAATGTGTTTGATGAAAATAATAAATAAAGCAGAAGCAGATCGGAGATAACTAGTATTGACTAAAATTATTTTTAAAAGCTCACTTAGCATGAGTTGCCAATACTCCAGGGATGAATAATATGCCTGTAATCTAGATCAATTTAGCTTAGTTGGAGAAGTGTTGATTGACAGCTCTTGTGGTTGAATGACATGTGTGGTAACTCTTACAACTCTGCTATAAAGTAAGTCAATATGCTGCTTGGCACAGCAAACTCACAAACTCTCCGGAGTACATAATCCAGGCTGAACTTAAGTGCTGGGATGAATTTTCGGGCTCTGTTGGGGGTGGGAATGCAACTGGATGGGGACACAAAATACAGGAAATACCGTTTTCCGGCATAGTTCCCAGCACCCACCATCTTCATTAGCGTGAGGAGGAGGGAAGGGTAGCGATCCTGCCCAGCTCCCTGTTAAAGGAAATTAAGGTGCTTGAAGAGCTCATTAAGAGCTTGTTAGCAGGCTGATTTGAAAGTTTCACAGAGGCACATGAGCTGCACACGCTGTCTGGGGAAGACCAGGTGAAAGGAGGCGGATGCAGAATCAGGAGCCTGTAATGGCCACCCCAGGGAATTACCTCAGAGCATAAAGGTTTCAGTGGCACAGAGGGGAACTTGGTCATTTGGAGACAGGTGCCTTGGCACTGCTCAGGTGTAGGGGAGAGTGGGCAGTCAGTGCTTGGGAAGTGCAGGGAGTTGTTGACCTCCTGAAATTGTGGGGGCATAAGGGCATTGGCGAAGGCAGCCAAGGACAATTGGGCAAGAAACTGAGTACAAGGGAGGCCACAGCTAGCAAGGGGGACACAAGTCTCAGATTTTGGGCCCAGTGGCAATGAGAAGCAGCACCCTCCAGAGGAAGGACAGATCCCTGAGAATCATGGGGGCATGAGAGGGAGACAAGAAACAAAATGGACACAGTGGCCATAACCTCTGGATAGGACCTGCCACTGCAGGAGCTACCTGGAAAAGACCGAGAACCAGTGCCACAGAAGACTGCAACTCTCCAAACAGATGGTCACAGACATCTGTGATTTTGTTGCACCATTGGTTACCATGCTCTGTCAGTAACCATTAAAGTCATTGTGACCTTGATCTTCTTTGTGCCTGGCCCCTTCCAAGGATCTGCTGTGAAACTTGATGACACCTCACAAATGGCTACACACCACTACATTACTGATGCCCTCTTTCCTGAGATAGAGAGTCCAGTGATTTCATGACACATATTGCCTTGCAGGGACAAAGGGTTTCAGCGCTGTTGTGGACAATGAACTTGTCAGATGAACTTCTGGGCCTGCAAAGGACGAGGGTGTCACTGGGTTGATGCCTACACCTGTGGGAGGCACAAAGAGAGATTATGAGTGGAAGTCACTGCAATGCTGAGGCTTCCTAATACAACTCAGTGCTTGTCATGCTGTCGGGTTGGATGGTGCCCGTTGTTTCCTTTTAATGGTGCACTGCTCTCTCTAATCACCATCTCCAATATGAGTTCACATTTCACCAGGGCCGACTTCCTCCTCTTCTGACAACCTCTGTCACGTGGTCTTCCATTGCTGTTGTAATCTGTAATCTCTAAGTATGGTACCGCTCCAACTGTTGGGGCATTATGTGCCCATTTCTCCTGCAAGGACATAAGAGAGCAAGATAAGGAACTGCTGTCCTCTGTGGCCAATCACATCTGCCCCTATTCATCAGAAGCTGCATGAATCGGTGACGACTTGTCCTCAACAGCACTATGGCTCTGAGCCATTTTGAGGTGTTAGTAAGTGGCCTGTGCACACATCGCTCCTGTGTTCAGGAGCAGCAAGCCTCCTCAGCTTTTGTATCTAATAGAGGGTGAATGCTCAGAGGCCTGTCCTAAGGATCGGGGTCGGGGGCGGGGGGAGCATTCACCTTGCCAGAGCATAGGAGGTCATTGTAGACTTTTGCGGCAGTGAACCTAGAATATTCAGATTACATTTCTGCCACTGATAGTGACAGCTATCTCAGCCCAGGCCTGTTTCATCTGGATGAGTGTCCTCCTCTTGCCACATCTCTGGGAAGAGGACCTCCCTCCTCAATCTCCCTCAAGGTCGTTGAACCAAGGGGCTGACCTGACCTAGGTGCAGGTTTTTTGTGTCTTCTTACTTAAGAAAGGATATAACTGCATTAGAAACAGTTCGAGTGGCACAATGGCCTAATTCTGCTCCTAATTCATATGTTCATATTGAACGCTGCAGTCCAGGTCAAGGCTCAATGACAATCTTCTGTGCTCCTCCAGCACTCACAGTAATGGCTGCCAGGGAGAGATTAAATCAAGCCTGCACTTCAGTTAGCTGCCTCCATTCCCACCCTGCACCGATTAATTGGCTCCCAAACCCAACTCCAAATCAATTAAGGTGTTGCCCCGCGAAAGTTGTACCATTAATCTGCTTTCCACCGGGAGCCGATTTGGGTCATGGTAACATGTCGACTTCAATTTCCCATCCCAGTGTGAAAATTCAGCCAGTTGTCTTTCAGATGAGCTGATAAACTGAGGTGCTGCCTTCACTTTCAGGTGGGTATAAAAGATCCAATAATCCTATTTGAAGATGATTAGGGTATTCTCCCTGGTATCTTGACCAGTATTCATTTCTAAAATGTTTATCTCATCGTTAAAATAATTATTTAATTGCCATTAGTGGAATCTTGCTGTCCACAAGTTGACTACTGTATTTCCCACTTTACAACAGTGCTTCACGCTAAAGGTATTCCCCAGGCTGTAGAATTTTTGGAGCATTTGGAAGAAGGTAAATAAATTTTAAGTTGATCTTTCTTTTGGGCAAAGCATTTTCAGCAGACAGTTTGAAATGAATGTGTTTGTGTTTGGGTACTTCAATTGACTGTTCATTTGTAACTGAAGTTGTCCGTCAGTTTGACATAACAAGTGTAAAACAGTGAGGGTGACAATGCAGTGCAGTGATGTCTGAGATAACTCAGCAGGGTTAGAGCCAGTAGAGTGAGATGACAGAGTGAGTGATACTTTCGGTAATATGGGTTCGGATTTTCAGCACAATGGACAGCCTCTCCATGGTGGCAAAAGTCCCAGAAATGGCTGAAGATTTTAAGGCCTGCCCAGAACTTGACATTTTCCACCTTTGCAGAGGCAAGACTGGAGTCAGGCCAAGGTTTGGGCATGCAAAATTCGTGGAAGCAGCTGGTCATTTAAATCACTAGCTGTCTCCACTAAAATGGGATTTTGGAGGAACAGGAGTGTGGAATCAAGAGTGTGCAGATTAGAACAGGTAAAAGGAGTTGTGAACTTGGTGGATTCTAATGGATAGCCAGGGTACCTCTTTGACGAGGTAAGGTACTCCTTTGGTTAGTGTCCTGAGACACCTTTGGGAGAGGTAAGGCAGCCTTTGGGATTGTTAAAAGTGAACATGATTATGCACTTTTTACGCACAAACTCATTGGAACTATTAAGCTGTCAAGGAAGTGTTAAGGAGCTGTCCAGCTGTCTAATCTGTCAAAGCTATCCAGGAAGTGCCAAACCAGTCAAAGCTGTCAAATCTGTTAAAGCTACCCAGGAAGTGTCAAGGAACTGTCCAAGGATACTAGGTGAGTTGTCATGGAGGAGGTAAGGGCAAAGGGTGGTGACTGGAGACCACGAGTTGGCATGTGTTGGCATTAAGTTGTCATAGGTGTGTGGAAGCCAAAGGGTGGGCAGGAGCATGGGTTGGCATAGGTTGGCATGGCTGGGACATAGGGAGTGTGTGTGGTGAGGAGGTGAGGGCTGGAGGGATTTTTTTTAAATATTTCAACACAGTGCAAGGTCACAGGGGCAGGCCTTGTGCCCAGCACGCTTCTGCACCTGGCAGCTTGTGGATTCATTCCGGGGTCACCTGCCCCAACTCGTTTTTCAGCCTACCACACCATCCTAACCCCCAAACAAAATTCCCACCTGTGGGCGTACGTTTTTAAAGGTCAGCTTCACCAGGAAACCTCTGGACCTGGCAAACACGGAACGAGAACAAAAATCTGGGCCTTGGTCTTTGAATTTTTCAGAACCTGTAATTTCCTAGAATTTTGTCATCCCTGTTCCACCACCTGAGGCTTAGTGTGACACTTAGCTACTCAACCTACCCAACTGAAATTTGGGTGCTTGTTACATGAGATGGTAGCCTTGTGGATTTGAGTTCCACCTGTGATGGAGCAGAACCCCAAAATACCATTGCTAACACAAATCATGGGGAGGGGGCAACATTGAAGGCCTTGTCTGGATTGACACATTAGAGGTATCTTTCCCTATTCTCCCAGTGGAGCTTTGAGAGGCTGCATGCTCCTTAATGGGGACTTGAAGGTCTGAATGTGCTAAAGAAATAATGCAGTTCATTTTTTATCTGTGCTTAATTGAGCAAGCTGATACAGATTTAAAGGTAATTGCTTCTTTCTGGGATCAATTACTGTTTTCTTGGGCTGTCTTGGAGTTTTTATTAGGTTGATAAATAAACTGAGGTAGAGCATAATAGACTCCAACAGCAGTTCTAGGATATCATGAAGTGGAACAAGGATGAAGTGGGCTTAGTGTGAGACTTACCTACTCAACCTACCCAACTGAAATTTGGGTGCTTGTTACATGAGATGGTAGCCTTGTGGATTTGAATTCCACCTCTAATCGCAGTCATCCAGTGGTCAACCTGTTTGCTTTACACCCTGCTTCATTTCTGGAATTGGTAATATGAGTTAACCTTAAATAGTCAATAGTTACTTCTTGTGTTATGTTCATTCATTATTTCCATCTTTAATTCACTTAACCATCTCCATAATAACTATTGATAATTTGCAATCATACGTTCAGTTCTCTTGTGCCACTTCCCCACCTATAGACTGTTTACACATCAAGCCCACAAATCCCCATCATGACTTCAAATGCTTGGTTCATTTCATCCTTATCTTTCTGCTCCCAATGAAAACAGATTAAACACATTCTCTGAATTACCTGGAAAAACTCAGCAGGTCTGGCGGCATCGGCGGAGAAGAAAAGAGTTGACGTTTCGAGTCCTCCTGACCCTTCGACAGAACTGAGTGAATCCAAGAAAGCTTTCTTGGATTCACTCAGTTCGGTCGAAGGGTCATGAGGACTCGAAACGTCAACTCTTTTCTTCTCCGCCGATGCCGCCAGACCTGCTGAGTTTTTCCAGGTAATTCTGTTTTTGTTTTGGATTTCCAGCATCCGCAGTTTTTTTTGTTTTTAAACACATTCTCTGTTCTGTCAAATTGATTGATTCAGGAATCAATGCCAATTCTGTTGCTGTTCTGTAAATCCATTCCAATATGTGCGTTAACAATGTATTGATCAAAATAAGCTGCAATGGGTAAAAATTGGACACCGCTATGTCCATTTTTTGGGTGAGGATGAGGCCCAAAGGCAACTAATTCACAGTGATTTCTCAGATGTCTCCCAGCTACCACCCAAACTGAAGCTAATGCACCTTACGTGAATTAATGAGGCCTCTCTGAGAATGCGGGCTGTCCTGAATGGTGCATTGAGGCATTAAGTTTAAGAATTCTAAATGGGGTTTCACCAAAGCTTTATAGGGTCTTGTTATCATTTTCTTGGATTTTTATACTGAAAATTGTTTTTTCCAAACTCCTGTCAACTAAATAATTTCTCCTGTTCTTATTTAATGACAATACCTTTCTGAGCAAACATTTTTGTTAATTCAAAATTGATACCTTGGCTGCGATTTTCCGCGCCCGATCATGACGAGACTGTTCGAAGGCGCGATCAGAGAATCTTGCAAGAAGGCCCTAGGCATGTTTCCCGGCGACGTGAATCCAGGAAGAGATTGTCCCCTCCCCCCATCAATAGTGGGCCGCATTTCCTGTCATCAATCATCGGGCACTTAATTTGAATGCATTTGCATATCATTATTGTGGCCACATCCAGAATCATCAACCCCACACCCCCACCATGTCAAATCTAAAGCCCATGATGGCGCGATTTACAACAGCCTTTAAAAGGCTTGCACCTGGCAACCTGAACTTTGAGGGGAACTCGGAGGTGAGTGCACACAACTTTGCACAGTGCTCACGATGATCCCAATGCAAGGAGGCAGCTTCACAGGTTTGGGGCGGGAGGTGGCTTACAGGCAAGTGCCCACATAGGCATCTTTGTGGTTGGCTTGTGGTTCCAGGGCAAGGATGACAGTGCAAGGGGATGAATGGGGGTGGGTGTCATGGCAGCACAAACTGAAGTTTGAACACAAATACATACTGAGGGGAAGAAAATGGGTGGGCAAATGCCAAAACATGTCAAAGATGAGCACTCATCCGTAGCATTAGAGCGTTTAGCTTGAGCTCAATTGGCATGCTTGGAGTCAGGCTGGTCAAGCATTTGTGCCCACTCAAGCAGCACTAATTCCTGACAGTGCCAATGATTGCTCCATCACTCAGTCATGTGGTGTGGGGCAGTGCAGGGCATGGGCATGGTGAACTATCATCCGCACTAAAAAGAGGATGAATGATTTCATCCGTGCTGCCAAGATAAGGCAACCATCTCATCACTCTAAACTCACACACTCACAAGACCATCACACATTCAGTGGCATCTCACTCACTGCCAGCTCAAGGAGGGATATACTTGTATTGGAAGTTCAAAGGTTCACTACACTGATTCCTGTGATGAAGGAGTCATCTTATAAGGAAAGCTTCAGCTGATTGAGCCTATACTCATTGGAGTTTAGAACAATGGGAGGTGATTTTGTTGAAACATAAAATATTCTGAGGGGTTTGACAGGGCAGATGCTGAAAGGATGCTTCCCCTCATGGGAGTATCTAGACCTAGGGAACATAGTTTAAAAATAAGGGGTCTCAAATTCAAGATTAAGATGAAGAGGGATTTCTTCTCTCAGAGGGTCATTAGTCTTTGGAATTCTCTTCCCCAGAGAGCAGTGGAGTATATTCAAGGCTGACTTAGACAGATTTTTGATCAGCAAGGGAGTCTAGGGTTATGCGGGACAGGCAGGAAAGTGGATTAAAGGCCACAATCGGAGCATCCATGATCTCATTCAATGGCAGGGCAGGCTCAAAGTGCCAAATGGCCTACTCCTGCTCCTATATCTTATGATCTTAAGTTCTTATCTTTTCAGTTCTATCTCTCTGGAAATGAAACCCATGGTTTGATTTGCTTTATTCTTATGGCCTAATTAACCTGTGCCATGACTTTATGATATTGTGTACCTGTACCCTTTTGGTGTTCTGCTCCATTTAGACTCTTAAGGGCCACCAATACAAAAGAAGGAGCCAAACCTTTTCTGGTGGGCAGCGGGATTCTGGGACATCATTTTGCCAGCAACAACCAATTAACGGGCTGTCACAGGTCTGCTGTCCAATTAAGGACACAATCATACAGACAGCCATTCAGCCGCCATAGGAGTGCTACCACAGTCAGCACTGAGTCAATGTCACAAAGGAAAGGGTACCTCAATGTCAAGGCACCTTCAAAGAGTAGGTAAGCTATCTAGGAACAGCCAGTACCAGGCAGTCAGACCCCAACTGTTTGGAACAGGCAGGGGTGGGGTTGGTCATGGTGCACCAGCTGTGCCTTGGGTGTGGGGACAGCAATTGTAGCTAAGGTGACTCCTTCAGTGGGCCATGGAGCACCTATCAAGGGGGAGCTCAGCCATGGAACCTGCTGGAAGGCTGGCAGCTCCTCTGTCATATTGCTGACATCCCTGTCTCCCAGCCCATCACCATAGGGCTTGGAATATTCAGTCTTTATTACTCAAGCAGATTGTGGCCTTTTTATTCTTGCATCTTCTGGATAGAATGAGAGGACTTCACACCCTTTATGTGTAACTGATATTTGAGTGTGACTTCTTGGAGGCACGTAAGGCTTGGGCAGCTTGACTGCCAATTCTTCCCCTTGATAGGTGCTCCATGGCCCACAGAAGGAGCTACCCTAGTTACAATTCCTCAAGAAGTCCCATGCTAATAATCACTGGTGCAAGGGATTACAACATGCTTTGGAATTCAATGCAGATCCTCACCAGACGATTAGCAGATGAGATATATTCTAATCACTTGGGAGATCCTCAGCTTAAAGCCAGATTTAAGAAGGCAATGCAAGCTTTGGAAAATATTTCTATATCTAGATTGTGTTTCCATACCTACTGGATAGCACTAAGGTATTTAAACCAATGCTTTCCTCCCTTGAAGGTGTTGACTCTTGCCAGAGGTTCCCTTAAGCCAGAAGTTCTCTTAAGTCATCATTAAAACCACTCTGAAATAATCTTTAGGGTAACTTGCTTTGAATATCTTCATGCACTCATGACCTCCACTTGGCACTGCTTCACATCTCAATTCATGAGGGGTTGCAGCTGTGAGCTTCCTGTCTCAATGTCTTGATTATGTTGTCAATTATTCATCCAATTTATAATTTCACTCAGGGTTTTATTAGCTGCAGGTCTTTATTAAGGGACCTCAAATACAGTTCTTGCAAAAAGGTATGAAAAATAGGATGAATTACCTGCTGGATACCACTGGTGATATTTGGGTGTGCAATTCCACCCAGTCCATGTTGGAGCTGCATACAGTGCCAATCCCTCCAATCTCTTTAAGCAGAAGCCTTTCTAAGCCTCCATATGACATGCTAGTGAAGGTCTTTACCAGGGACATTTCCCTCCCAATGCCGTCTTCAATATATCTGCTCTTTTATAATCATATGTTAAAGCAATATTGCTTGAAGGCCCCCTTTAAAAGGACAGTCAGATACCTGGAAGGGTCCACAGTCAAATCCTTTGGGGGCCTTTGAACTACTAATGAGTTCTCACATGCAGCCTGGAAATGCTAACAATGAAGCTTTGAACAAAGATGAAGTTGCCAAGTACCAATAAGCAACCAGAGAAAACTATCTCCAAAACTCCTCACTACTCACACTGGCAATCTGCAGTCCATTTTTATCCTGCTCTTCGATGAGGTTTGGCAAAATGTTGGTTGCTCGCCTGCCCTTTTTGCCCATGCAACGAATGCAAAATCGCACGGGCAATGGGAAATCTTAGTTAATTGCCTTTTTTAATGGCCTTAAGTAGCCTTTTAATTGATGGCGGGCATGGCTCAAACATTGGCATGTGCCCACTGACTGAAATATTGTACAAATGCAGGGTGACATTGGGACGCTCGCCCGACGTCATATCGCGCGATTTCAGGCTCGATCGGGTCAGGTGCACACCTGCCCGATCAGCGTAAAATTCAGCCCAGCGTTTCTATCACCTCAAGGTGCACCACTGAAAGCTACATTAGGCGCCATGCCCTTTGACAAGCCCCTGTTAGCATCCTTCTGCAGAACATCTGGGAAAAGCCTAATCATTGTATTCCATGCTTTATGTGGAAGAAGAAGAAATACAACATGATAGGAAGATCAGAATATAACACAGCCAGAGTGGGCTGTACCTGATATGATCTCACCAACCACATCTGCAGCTCTCTACACACCCATCTGGCAAAGAACGGGAACAGGTTAAACAGACTTCAAGCCAGTTATTGAGCTGTGCCATCTGCTAGAACACCTGGAGCCAACTTGCAGCATAGGGTTGGCACTATCAGTGTCAGGAAATGTTATCCATTCATTCAACATTCCTAGTTTAGCCCACTTACAATCCAGTCTGATCATTATAATCAGATTGTCCTTTGAAGTTCCTGTAGAGTTTTCACCAACCCAATCAGGCAGGTGTAAAATCCATGGGCAGAGTTTTATGACTCACGGGTGGGCACATGATCGACCCAATTGGGCGTGAAATTGTGCGAGATGACATCGGGCGAGCGACTGGACGTCATCCCGCACGCGAGCAATCTTCAGGTCAGCAGGCGGGTGAGGATGTTGGAGCCGCACTCACCAACAATTAAAAGATCACTTAAGGCCATTAAAAAGCCAATTGTTTGCGATTTTACTTTGCCCATGTGATTTTGCACTCATTGCGTGGGCAAAAAGAGCAGACGGGCAACCCACTTTTTGAAAAACCTCATCCAAGGGCAAGATAAAAAGGGTCTGCAGCATTGTCATTGTGCGTACTGAGGAGTTTAGGAGATAGTTTGCTGCTGGATGCTTATCTAAACTTAACAACTACCTCTCTGTTCTGAGCCTCATTCTTAGCATTTCTAGGCATCATTGCAGGGCTCATTGGTGTCTCCAAGATCCCTGGAGAATTTTAACCGTGAGGACACTTCCAGGTATCAGACAACCTTCTGTTACCCTGGTAATGGAGATTGTGGTTTCCACTGGAGGCACCTCCTCTGAGGAGGAAGAGGGGCAGAAAGGAGAGGAGGCCAGGTGTCCCAATGGATCTTCCAGGGGAGCGACCTGTGGAAGGAGAGGCGCAGGCACAAGGGACACAGGGCCATCAGGTAGTCCAAAGCGGAAGGAGCCGCAGAAGACGCCATTATCTTGCTGCCAGGATTTACAGGCAGCGATGCAGCTACCTCAATATGTCTGAGGCGCAATGCTGAAGGAGGCTCTGCCTTTCCAGGGAGACAGTGACCTCCATTTTTGAAGTGATTAAGCTCAGAACAGTTCACCTCCAACTGTGCAGATGGACACCCCATGCCTGTGGCTCTGAAGGTCACAGTGGCCCTCAACTTCTATGCCTCCGGCTCTTTCCAGCGGTCAGTGGGGGATCTGTGTGGAGTCTCCCAATCAACTGTCCACAGTTGTGTCAAGCTGGTGACAGAAGCTCTGTTTGGGTGGGTCATCACATTTATTTGTTTCCATATGGATGAGGCCGGCCAGGCTGAGCGAGCCAGAGGGTTTGCAGCGATTGCTGGGTTCCCCCGCATCCAGGGTGCAATCGATAGCACACAGGTGGCCATCAAGGTGCCAATGGGTCAGCCCGGTGCCTTCGTCAACAGGAAGGGCTTCCATTCCATGAACATGCAGATAGTGTGTGATCACAGAATGCAGATCCTGCAAGTCTGTGCAAGGGACCCAGGCAGCTCCCATGACGCTTACATCCTCAGACACTCCCAGGTGCCGAGGCTCTTTAGTGCTCCAGCCCGACTAGATAGATTACTGCTGGGTGACAAGGGCTAACCCTTGAAAAGTTGGCTTATGATGTCTCTCCATCACCCAAGAACGGTGGCAGAGCAGCGTTATAATACGGGTCATGCTTCTGCAAGGGCAGTGAAAGAGAGGACCATAGGTCTTCTGAAGATGAGCTTCTGATGCCTGGACCATTCAGGGGGAGCACTATAATACCCCCCCCAGAGCGGCTGTCACTGATAGTGGTTGCATGCCGCGCTCTCCACAATCTGGCACTAGCAAAGGGGGACCCACTGGAGGAAAAGGATCTTGAGGCAGCTCCACAGGCCACAGAGGATGAATCCAGTGGTGAGTCAGAAGAGGAGCACAGTGAGGAGAATGCTGAGGGTGTGGAGGCAGACCTGTGTATCCTTCAGGGAGGCACGGACACCAGGGGTGCTTTGATCAATGCTCCTTCAGCTAGGCTGCCAAAGGTCTACCTCCACCTCATGACAGGGCTCCCGCCTCTATCTGGTTGTCTGAAATGCCCATCATGTGAACCCAAACTCCACTCAGTGTCTGTGCAATAAAGTTTAGAGCCACTCATGTCCAGCATTACATACTGGTGTACACTGCACCAAAAAAAAAAGGTGAAGCTTACTCAAGCCATTTTATGTAATTTTGATATTCAAAACAAATGAACATAACCATACCTCATGTTAAAGCCCACACCAGTAAACATATAAACACATCACAGTACAGAAAACCAATCCCTCTTGTCCTCATGGTGCCTTAAACTTATGTTTATGAGTGCTGTGTCTTGGTGCCCCCCCACCCTCCCCCTGCCTCGCTGGCAGCGGCATTGGAGACAGCCTGCTGACACTGCTGTCCTGTTGGCCTTGATGACCTTGGCAGTCATCCTCTGGCCAGTGGAGCCTGTGCTGGCCCCGCCTGGGAGGGAGCAGCCAGTGCCACGGTGGGCATCTCCCCAGTCATCGCAGCCTCATCAGATGCCATGGTCACGGGGGGAGGGGTGGAGGAGCTGCTGCTGTCATCCAGAGTGCCCTGAGATGACAAGCAGCTTTTGTACCAACGTAAGGTCACTCTGGACCTTCCTGCTCACTATTGATGGACGGGCATCTAGCTGGAATACTGGGTGCCTCATTCATCTCCCACACTGGTGCTAACCACTTGAGGTCATTGCCTGTGTGAGGGCTTGCAGGTCCAAATGCAAACCCTGGAACACCTAAGTCTGTTCCTGGAGTTGCCTCTACATGAAAGTTGACACTCTCTCAATGGAGGAGGCAATGCGCTCAGCCATGAGGGGCAACGCAGTGCTTATATTCCACATGGACTCCCCCACAACAGAAACTATGGCACGCATACCTTCATGGATCTCCGCCATATCCTCTCGCACATCTCACTGGACCTCCAGCATCTGCCGCCTAATGGATGACTCCAAAGGCTCATCATCTGCCTTTGACTCAGCATCGCCCTGGTCTCCAGCAGTTCTCCAACTGCTGGCACCCTGGACACTCTCTGCCTCCACCTGCTCCTCAAGTGAGTATGAAGTGCCCTCACCGCTGTGCACTGACATTCTAGCCGATGATTTAACACGCATTGATGTGCTGGTATCTGTGCTGGTGCCTGGTTCAGAGAGAGGGTGTGATGCAGGTGCACCTGAAGCCCAGCGTAGTCCTCTGGCATCAGGGGTGGCTCTTTGGGGTCCTACATACGAGTGTGAATTGTCACGTCTAAGGGAGAACAATGACATGTCATTAGTTTAAGTCTTCACACTGTCACTGTGCATGCCAGGGACTCTGTGGTGAGACTATGGAGATCTGCATCATGGTGTTATCGTCTTTCAATGATCAATGAGGAATTCAGGTTTTAGGCTCCCATTAATAATGAGACTTCACAAGGATTTTTGCACAGTTGAAAACTCTCACCTCTGTGCGCTGCACTCTTATATTCATCAGAAACCCCTGCCTCTCCACGACCAGCTGACCAACATGGCTGGTGGCTCGCCAGCTCCAAAGTGTCCATGTCAAACCTCATCAAGATTTTGAGGTTTGGGGGGCCTCCACCTGTCCTTGACCTCTCGCTGTTGTTATGGCTCTTCTTCTGACAGAACAAAGGAGCGTTGATTAGTCCATTGCCTACCTTTAGCACCATTGCAGCCTGGCCAACCCCACCCGAGGAACACCTTGCAGGGCACAGTGGAGTTGTGGCCTTCGAGCTGCAATGCATCAGGCCAAGCAGCCAGGGCTCACCCCCTTGGCCAGCTTCGGCGTCATTGACAGTTGGCACTCAGACTCTTTACATCCCTGAGCTCCATGGGGGGACGGTAAGACCTTAACGCTTCTCCACATTGATCCTTGCCGAGTGCAGCAGGTCATTGAACCCTTTGCTTCAATGCATCCATGTGCACCTCACAATGTTTTGGCTGCTGACCTCGGCTGCCACCTCCTCCCAAGCTTTTTTGGTCTGATGTGGTGGCCTCCTCCTGCTTTCCCTGGGAGTGAGAATGTCCCGCCTGACATCCCCACCCCCTTCCACAAGTGCCGCAAGGCAATCATCCAAAAAACGAGGGCCGTGTGCCCACCCAACCGGTCCACCCGCCTGATGTCTCCAGCCACTATTGAGGCCATTGCTCCAGTCTCCAGACCGCAGAACGATTCTTACCTGGCAGCCTTCAGGGAGCTGCCTCTGCCAATTTTAAACTGCCCGCCGGGTCACCATTGGACCTGGTGCCCTGCCCCCGCCCGGCCCTTCCCAACCATTGGGAAGGCGCGTTTCACACTGGGTGGGCCTTAATTGGCCACTCAGCGTGATATCGCGATTGTAAGACGACTGTGGTCAAGGGCCTGTTTTCTGACCGCTCTCGGGCCCGCAGATGGCGTGTGGCCACCAAGGGAAAAATTCAGGCCCATGTCTGCATTCCCACAGGTTTGAGTAGGGAGCTGAGAACTCGCACTATAATATCAGTAACTTTATTCTCCTGTCCTTTCAAAGAATTTGAATAGATTTGATCAGTCTTTCATGAAACCTTGTCGCCTTAGTTTTAAAAATTGCTCCTGAATTGCTTTGTTTGAAATAAAGGTGCCAAGTGATGGGATAATGCCTTGGACCATGTTTAGAAATCGCAGTCATGTTCATTATCTTATGGGTCAGGATTTTCTGGCTCTGCTGAAAGTCATTGACTTTTGGCTGGTCTGCTGCATCCCCTGCGGCGGGTCCCACCACAGAGGGGCCAGAAAGTCCTGGCCATAGTCTTCTTATATTGACTTGTATCCACGTTTTCTGCCATAGCCATGTGGCAAAATTTCCTGTTTTGTTTGCCTGGTTCCAAAATTCTTTGGGCAACTTTTATGACAAAGCAGAATAATTCCATAGTGCACCCTACTGGTGGTCTACACAGCTATGTTCAAGAGTTTTACATATGTTTTAATGTTATTTTAACCTGAGCGTGACATTAAATTGCCCTTCTAGACCGTGCTTTACCTTGTGTACATCCAGGCCCCTTACCAGTAGATATATGTTTGCCCAGGATAATTGGCCTGACTTGCTTCAGGATGCTGCCTCTGTCCATGCTCACCTATCTACCCTGTGCTTGCCGACCAACATTGCGCCTGGGTTAAGCAGCAGCTCAATGTTATAACTCTCTTCCTTGATTTCAAATTTATCAATGGCCATGTTCCTCCCTATCAATGTGATCCCCACTAGCCCCGTAATGCACAGATATCTACACTCTTCTAATTCTGTCCTCTTGTGTATCTGATTTTAATCACTCCACACTTGGTAATCATACCTTCAGCTGCCTGGGCTGTAAGCTCTGGAATTCCCTCGCTAAACATCCCTACTTCACTTTCCTCCTTTGAGACACTCATTAAAATCTATCTCTTTGACCAAGCTTTGGTTATCTGCTCTAATATTGCCTGATGTGGCACAGTGACAAATTTGGCTTTATAACACTCCTTTGAACCACTTGGACATATCTTATTATGTTAAAAGCATTATATGAATGAAAGTTGTTATCACTTCTATACACAGATGTACACAATCAAAGTTATGTTGATAGGAAGTATGAAAAATAGTCAATAATAAGTCCAAACACTGAAAGTGTCTTGATAGATTAAAAGGGACAATGCAGTTCTAACTGAGAGGTCAGACATTCTTCACTTTTGTGTGGACTGCTTTGTTAATTCTGAAAGGCAATTTACCTTAGTGCTGTGTCAGCTCCTTATGTTGTGTTGAAGCCAATAAGAATGCTTGTCAGGCACTTTTATGGCCCATTTTACTTTTCACGATTCTCTCCTCATTTCTTGAGAGCTTCACCTCTCCTGAACTGTGACAGAAATGGGCTGTATTTTGTAGTAGAAATAACAGTGAGGCTTGCAGTACTAACTGTTTAAGCACAAACTTCAGTGACCACACATGCACAGCTAACACAGAAATCCTGATGCTGCGGTCTCAGATGCAACATTCTTCAATAAGCTTCTCAAAAACAGCATCTCACCGCCTGACTCATCTATTACATTGAAAAGCGTGAAGTTGCTGTACTTATCTCACAATTATGAACTAAACTCACAAGGTAGGGTTTGTCTATTCCAATATAACTACCCTTTAAACACTGTGTAGGTCTCACTTACTGCCAGAAAACCTCTCTGTACTGAAAATCAACTTATATAAATATATAAATAGTAAAAGAGTGGAAAAGGGAGGAGTAGGGCTGATTAGGGACTTAAAATGGAATTTACACATGGACAAAGGGGCTATGGCTGAGGTATTAAACTAATGCTTTGCATCCGTCTTTACCAAGGAGGTAGGTGCTACCCAGGCCATGGTGACAGATGAGGAATCTTTGTCACTAGAAGGGTTCAAAATTGATAAGGACGGAGTGTTGAATAGACTGTCAGTACTTAAAGTTGACACGGCATCAGAGCCTAGTGAGATGCATCCAAGGATATTGAAGGAAGTGAGAGTAGAAATTGCAGAGGCATTAGCCATAATCTTTCAAACTTCCCTAGACTCAGAGACGTGCTAGAGGACTGGAGAATTGCAAACATTATGCCCTTGTTCAAAAAGGGTTGTAATTACAGACCAGTCAGTTTAACTTCAGTGGTGGGCAATTTTCGAGAAACAATTATTCAGGATAGAATTAGTAGTCACATGGAAAAATATGGGTTGATAAGGAAGAGCCATTATGGCTTTCTAAAGGGGAAATCGTGCTTAACTAACTTGCTGGAGTTTTTTGAAGAGGTAGCAGAAAAGGTCAATGAGGGTAATGCTGTTGATGTTGTGTATATCAACACATTGAAAAGACATTTGACACAGTGCCACACAACCGACTTGTGAGAAAAGTGATTGCCCATGAAATAAAAGGGACAGCAGCAATGTGGATACAAAATTGGCTGAGTAATATGAAACAGAGAGTAATGGTCAATGGATATTTTTCGGGCTGCAAGAAGGTTTGTAGTGGAGTTCCACAGGGTCTGTATTGAGACCCTTGCTTTTTCTGATATATATTAGTGATCTAGATCTTGGTGTGCAGAGGACAATTTCTAAGTTTGCAGATGATACAAAGCTTGGGAGTGTTGTGAACTGTAAGGAGGATGGTGTGGAACTTCAAGAGGACCTAGACAAGTTGGTGGAGTGGGCTGATAGGCTGCAGATGATGTTCAATGCGGAGAAGTGTGAGGTGATGCATTTTGGTAGGAAGAGCATGGACGGACAATATAAATTAAGGGGTGAAATTCTGAAGGAGGTGGAGGAGCAGAAATACTTGGGTGTATATGTGCATAGATCATTGAAGGTTGCAGGACAAGTGAAGAGAGCAATTAATAAAGCATATAGTATCATGGGCTTTATTAATAGGGGCATAGAGCACAAGAGCAGGAAAGTTATGCTGAATTTATATGAGACACTCATTAGATCTCAGCTGGAATATTGTATACCGTTCTGGGCACCATATTATAGGAAGCATGTGAACACATTGGAGAGAGTGCAGAGGAGGTTTACAAGAATGGTTCTAAGGATAAGAAACTTGAGCTATGAGGATAGATTGGAAAGGTTGGGACTGTTCTCCTTGGAGAGAAGGCGGCTGAGAGGAGATTTGATAGAGATGTTCAAAATCATGATGGGGCTGGACAGATTAGGTAGGGAGAAGTTGTTCCCACTCGTAAATGAATCAAGAATGAGAGGGCACAGATTTAAAGAGATTTGCAAAAAAAGCAAGTGTGAGTTGAGATAAACTTTTTCACACGAGTGGTTCGGATCTACAATACACTGCCTGGAAGTGTAAAGGAGGCAGGTTCAATCGAGGCATTCAAGAGGATATCAGGTGTTTATTTGAATAGAAACAATGTGCATGGGGTACGGGGAAAAGGCAGGGCAATGACACTAGGTCAAAATGCTTATTTGGAGAGCTGTGCAGGCATGATGGACCAAATGACCTCCTTCTGTGCCATTAGGAATTTTGATTCTGTGATTCTGTGAACTTTTAAAAGTGTGGAGTTTCATTTCTTCAGGTTTTAGTTATTGAAAATTAAATAAAAATAAAAATTAGAATTTTTTCTTGTTCTTTCTGTCTCTTTCTCTCTGTCCCCTAATCCAATCTTTTTTTTAACTCTCTTTATATCACTTTCTGCACATGATTTGACATTGAATTCATTATTCTAACTTACACTTGGTGATTCAGATTCTACACTACAATCCTCAATCCTTCATTCTGATTAGTTTAGGAGATTCACAAGTGTTTGTCCTCTTCACACAGGTCCCATTTGCCCTATAGAAAGTGCTGCATGGTTAAACTCTTTAATTGACAATAACTCCAGTGCAAAATCCCATGGAAAGTCTATGGGAAAATGTAAGTCAACGATGGCTGACATTATTGAGGGAGGTGGAGAATGGAAGAACTGTACTAAAGCTTGCTGCTTATGTGAAGTCGTTGAATCTCTTTTTAGCCTGACCCCATGTCCTGTGGTGCCACTGCTGGCAGTCTTTCTTGCAGCCAGCCCTAACCAGTCCTATTGGATAGTCACCCTGTAGATGCTACTGCAGGTGCTGACAAATGGTACCTAACTGTTTTTCCTCACCTCCTCCACTATGATATCCTCGGCTGCCAAGATAATTGTGACCACAGTAGGGTTGCCATGAAATATCAAATCAGAAAATACTACTATGCTTTTAGAGGTGCAATGCTTTATTTTATTCTTTCACAGGATGTGGACATCATTGGCGAAGCCAAAACTTGTTGCCCACCCCTAATTGCCCTTGGGAAGATGGTGATGAGGAACCTTCTTGAACCACTGGAGTCCATGTGGTATAAGGTACACCCGCAGTGTTGTTAGGGAGGGAGTTCCAGGATTCTGATCAAGAAGGAATGACAATATAGTTCCAAGTCAGGATGGTGTGTGGCTTTGAGTAGAACTTGCAGGTGCCGGTGTTCCCTTGTATCTGCTGCCCATATCGTTCTAGGTGGTAGAGGTAACAGGTTTGGAAGATGCTGTCAAAGGAGGCTTGTTGAGTTACTGCATTGCATCCTGTAGATGGTACACACCACTGCCAATTTGCACTGGTGGTGGAGGGAGTGAATGTTCAAAATGATGGATGTGGTGCTGATGAAACTAGCTATTTTGTCCTGGAAGCTGTCGACCTTTTTGAATGTTGTTGGAATGCACTCATCCAGGCAAGTGGAGGGTACTCCATCACAGTCCTGACTTCTGGACAGGTGTTGGGGAGTCAGGAGGTGAGTTACTCACCACAGGATTCCCAGCCTCTGAACTGCTCTTGTAGCCACAGTACTTATATGGCTAGCCCAGTGCAGTTTCTGGTTAATTGTAACCCCCGGGATGTTAACAGTGGGGGATCCAGCAATGGTAATGGCATTCAAATCCATCTTAAATAAGCCTCAGATGGCCTGCTGGAACTTAATGACTTAAAGTATTCAAGGGCTTCCACTCTTGTACCCATCAAACATAAAATTGTTAAAATTGCTCAATCTCACATTGCCTCCATCATGGGCATTTCCCATTCACTCCACCTAACCCACCTCACCCCCATTCCACTCCCCTGATTCACACCAATTTCAAATTAAGACTTGAGTCTTTCTAACGTCCTGTGAGTGATAGTTTTCATTCATCATTCACTTACAAGAGCAAACAAAATAGGAACAGTCGTAGACTATGGCCTCTCACGCCTGGTCTGCCATTCAATAAGATCATGGTTGATCTGATCTTGGTCTCAACTCCACTTTCCTGTCTGTTCCCATAACCTATGACTCGATATAGTTGAAAACTGTCTCTTTTATCCTTGTGTAGTTTCAATGACCAAGCTTCCACAATTCTCTGGAGTAGAGAATCCCAAAGATTCATGACCTTCTGATAGAAGGTATTCTTTCTCACCTCTGCCTTAAATGTCCAACCCCTATTCTAAACCTGTGTCCCCGAGTTCTAGATTCCTCCAGGAAACATCCTCTAAACGTCTACCCTGTAAAGCTCCCTCAGAATCTTATGTTTCAATAAAATCACCTCTCATTCTTCTAAACACCAATGAGTTTAGGTCCAACCTGCTCACCCTTTCCTCATAAGACAAACCCCTTCATCCAGGAATCAACCTAGCGAACCTTCTCTGAACTGCTTCCAATGCACATATAGCCCTCCATAAATAAAGAGATCAAAACTGTGTGCAGTACTCGAGGTGCTGTCTCACCAACACCACATACAAGACTTCCCTACTTTCATACTCCAACCCTCTTGCAATAAAAAAACAATGGGCAGCATTTTCGGGTCGCTGGGTGGGCCCGGGAGCAGCTGGGAAACAGTCCGATGCCCGCGATCGGCCCCTGACCACGATTTCATGCTGGCTGGCCAATTAAGGGCCAGCCAGCGGGAAACACGCTGAGAAGCTCAGTGCTACCAGGGTGGGGGCAGGAGGATGGCAAACGCTGACGTCTGTGCAGGAATGGGGAGCGCCCAATGAAAGCTCCCTGAAGGCAGACAGTTCTTTCAGGGAGCCGAAGAATTTTAAACACAGAAATAAAGAGTCTGAAATGCTGAAAAAATGTCCCATCAGACTCTCACACATGAACGTAAAAGGTATAAAAATTCTGTCAAACCATTATTTTAAATTACTATCAGAAACCTCAACCTGCCCGTGGATGAGGTTTCCTCAAAAATGCAAAGGCCGCCTGGCCGATTCGCCCACCTGCTAACCGTTACGTTGGACGAGCAGTGAAAATCTCCCTTAATTAATAAATTAATGGCCTTAATAAGCCTCTTAATTGTTGGTGGGCACACTGCCGAATCTCACCCGCGCCTGCCGACCGAAGTATTGCGTGAGTGCGTGATGACGTCGGGATGTTCCTCTAATGTTATTATGAGCTATTTTATGCCTGATTGGGTCGGGTGTGCACCCGCCCGTGGGACATAAAATTCTGCCCAATACTCCACTTGCCTTCCTAATTACTTGCTGTACCAGCATGCTAACTTTTTTTGGCATTTCATGTGCAAGGATGCCCAGATTCTTCTGTATCACAGCATCCTGTAGTCTTTCTCTCATTTAAGCAATATTTTACTGCTCTATTCTTCCTAACTAAGTGAATAAACTCATGCTTTTCCACAGTATACTACATATGCCAATTTTTTACCTGCTCAGTTAACCATTTTCTCCCTACCTACTCTGTCCAGGCCCCTCATGATTTTAAACATCCCTATCAAATCTCCTCTTTTCCAGCTTCTCAAAGCAATCCGCATAACTGAAGCTCCTCAGCTCTGGAAACATTCTGACGAATCTTTTCTGTACTGTCTCTAATGTCCTCACATCTTGTCTAAATTATGGTGCTTAGAAGTGGATGCAAAACTACAGCTGAGGCCGAACTGGTGTTTTATACAGGTTTACCATAACTTTATTGCTATTTGTATTCTTTGGCTGGACTTTACGCTCCCCCACCAGCAAGTTTGAAGATTGGGGGCAGGGGGAGTATATAAATTTCAGTGGGAGGCCTGCCTGCACCACAATTATACCAGTGGTAGGTGTGGCATCAGGTGGCTCACCTGCCAGTGGAATAATTTTAGCCCTAAAGCCGGCAATTAATGCCCACTTAAGAGTCTCACGCCACTGCTGCTAGAATTTAACTGGTGGCAGCGGTAGCCTGTGTCCAGTGCCAAATCTGGCAGGTTTCCCAGTGCAGTCTGGTGCTAGGCAGGGTGTGCTCTTCCTTAAGTGGCCCTCCTGGCCCATTGGAGGGCCCCAAAAGGTGTTTCTTCTTCAGGTTCCCCCACCCACACGACTTCTCAAACTGCAGCTCCCTGAAGCCTGTCAGCAATGTCCCCCCAACTCTTACTATATTGCAAACCAGCGGAGTTCACCTCCTCAAACAGTGCCAGCAGTGCCCTGGCCTACATGTGAGTCCATGTGACTTAACGACTTAAATGCTTTTAAGGTTGACTTAAATGCCTTCTGAAATGACCGAGCAAACCACTCAGTTCAAGTGCGTTTAGGGATGGGCAACAAATGCTGGCCTTGTCAGTGACACCTGTGTCCCCCATTCAGTTGTATCAAACCACTTCAAAGTCACAAAAAAAGAATGAATTTGCATGGACTACTCAGCATCGACCTATGCTTCCCCATCCCAAAGGCTTCTCAAACCCCACTCCCTGAAGCCTGTCAGTAACATCCCCCCAAGTCTTACTATATTACGAACCAGCAGAGGCACCAGAAACGGCAACTGTCAACCCTGCAAAGCTCTCCTTAACAACATCTGGGGGCTAGTGCCAAAATTGGGACAGCTGTCTCACAGACTTGTCAAGCAACAATCTGACATAGTCATCTTCATGGAATCATACGTTACAGATAATGTCCTAGTCACCACCATCAACCTCCCTGGTATACAGTGGTATACAGTCGGGCGGGGGTTGCCCTGGGAATCCTCAACATCAACTCAAGACTCTGTGAAGTCTCATGGCATCAGTTCAAACATGGGCAAACAAACCAAGAGTGGTTCGGTAGCACCACTACTGGCCGAATCCTAAAGTACATAGCTGCCAGACTGGGTCAGTGGCAGGTGGTGATGGAACCAACAAGAGGGAAAAACATACTTCACCTTTTCCTCACCAACCTGCCTGCCACAGGTGCATCTGTCCATGACAGTATTGGTAGGAGTGACCATCGCACAGTCCTTGTGGAGACTGAGTCTCGCCTTCACATTGAATTCACATTCCTCCATTATGTTGTGTGGCACTACCACTGTGCTAAATGGGATAGATTTTGAACAGATCTAGCAATTCAAGACTGGGCATCCATGAGGCACTGTGGGCCATCAGCAGCAGCAAAATTGTACTTGAACACAATCTGTAACCTCATAACCCGGCATATCCCCCACTCTACCACTGCCATCAAACCAGGAAATCAATCCTGGTTCAATGAAGAGTGCAGGAGGGCATGCCAGGAGCAGCACCAAGCATACCATAAATGAGGTGTCAACCTGGTGAAGCTATGAAACAGGACTACTTGCATGCCAAGCAGCATAAGCAGCAAGTGATAAACAGAGCTAAGTGACCCGACAACCAATGGATCAGATCTAAGCTCTGCAGTCCTGCCACATCCAGTCGTGAATGGTGGGGGTCAATTAAACAACTCACTGGAGGAGGAGGCTCCACAAATATCCCCATCCTCAATGATGGAGGAGCCTAGCACATCAGTTTGCTACAATCTTCAGCTAGCAGTGCCGAGTGGATGATCCATCTCGTCCTCCTCCAGAGGTCCCCAGCAACACAGATGGCAGTCTTCAGCCAATTCGATTCACTCCACTTGATATCAAGATATGGTTGAATGCACTGGATAGTGCAAAGTCTATGGGCCCTGACAACATTCCAACAATAGTACCGAAGACTTGTGCTTCAGATCTTACCGTGCCCCTAGCCAAATACAAAACTATAACAGCTAGTGCAGCTACAACATTGGCATCTACCTGGATACAAGGAGAATTGCGCAGGTATGTCCTGTACACAAAATGTAGGACAAATCCAACCCAGCCAATTATTGCCCCATCAGACTACTCTCAATCATCAGTAAAGTAATGGAAGGTGTCATCAACAGTGCTGTCAAGTACCACTTGCTTAGCAATAACTGCTCACTGATGCCCAGTTTGGGTTCTGCCAGGGCCACTCAACTCTTGACCCCATTACAGCCTTGCTTCAAACATGGACAAAAGAACTGAACTCCCAAGGTAAGTTGAGAGTGACTGCCTTGACATCAAGGCTGCATTTGACCAAGTTTGGCATCAAGGAGCCCCAGCAAAATTGGAGTCAATGGGAATCAGGGGGACAACTCTCCGCTGGTTGGAGTCATACCTAGCACAAAGGAAAATGGTTGTGGTTGTTGGAGGTCAGCATCCCAGATCCAGGACATCACTGCAGGAGCTCCTCAAGGTAATGTCCTCGGCCCAACCATCTTCAGCTGCTTTATCAATGATCTTCCTTCCATTGTAAGGTCGGAAGTGGGAATGTTCGCTGATGATTGCACAATGTTCAACACCATTCATGAGCCCTCAGATACGGAAGCAGTCCATTTCCAAATGCAGCAAGACCTGGACAATATCCAGGCTTGGGCTGACAAGTGGCAAGTAACATTCACGCCACACAAGTGTCAGGCAATAATCAGTTCCAACAAGGGAGAATCCAACCATCACCACTTGATGTTCAATGGAATTACCATCACTGAATCCCCCACTATCAACATCCTGAGGGTTACCAATGACCAGAAACTGACCTGGACTAACCATATAAATACTGTGGCTACAAGAGTAGGTCAGACGCTAGGAACTGTGCGATGAGTAACTCACCTCCTGACTCCCCAAATCCTGTCCATCATGTACAAGGCACAATTTAGGAGTGTGATGGAATACTCTCTGCTTGCCTGGATGAGTGCAGCTCCCACACTCAAGAAGCTTGATACCATCCAGGACAAAACAGCCCGCTTGATTGGCACCACATTCACAAACATTCGCTCCCTTTACCACCGATGCACATTAGCAGCAGTGTGTACCATCTACAAGATGCACTGCAAAAATTTACCAAGGCTCCTCCAACAGCACCTTCCAAACCCATGACCACTACCATCTAGAAGTTTAAGGGCAGCAGATAGATGGGAGCACCACCAACTGCAAGTTCCCCTCCAAGTAACTCACCATCCTGACTTGGAAATATATCGCCGTTCCTTCACTGTCACTGCGTCAAAATCTTGGAACTCCCTCCCTAACAGCACTGTGGGTGTACCTGCACCACATGGACTGCAGCAATTCAAGAAGGCAGCTCACCATTCTCAAGTACAACTAAGGATTGGAAACAAATACTGGCCCAGACAGAAAAGCCCACAAGCTGTGAATGAATTTAAAAAAAAACAGGTCTCTCTGCTTCTTACCCTCCTTTAGAATGTACCCTTTGCCTGTCCTGCTTCTCCCTACCAAAATGAATCACTTTGCACTTCTGAACCAGATGGGTTTTTACACTAATGCTTTGTTTCATAATAATCATTACTGAGAGTAGCATTTTATTCCATGTTTATTAATTCATTGAATTTAAATTCCCACAGCTGCCATAGTCTGGTTCTCTGCATTACTAGTCCAGTAACATTAGCACTATGCTACCATTCCCGATAGCGCGCAGCCCAGAGTTAAATGTGCTACTAAGTGGCTGCACACCTTTGGATGGAGACCATAATTATGCGAGAACAGCACTAATTAAAGCCAGCCTGCACCTCTTAAAGGTGTTGGAACTGTTTGTGGAAGAGACTCTGAGATGGGAGGAGAATGAAAATAGAACAACAGAGCAAAGAATGTGCTCCAAGATTCTCAAACACATCAGTGGGGGCCTTGATGCAGGACATGATCCTCTACTCGTAAGCGGCAAGAAGGCCCTCCGTGCAGACACTGAAGGCTGGATTATATGCTGAGGGTGGGGTGCCCCATACCCCAGTGGAAATGTCGGGGGTGAGCCTGCCTCCATTTGGCCGGCTCACCCCGCTTTAATTTTCCAGGCAACAGCCCTGTAATTAGTATGAAGTGGACTTCTGTCCATCTCCAGGAGGAAGTCGCCGCGCCGGTTCCTTGGTATGGTGTTTATCACGTCTGCTTTAAACGCAGAAGGTCATGGGTTCAATCCCCCGTAGGACCAAAACTGCGCTTTGGCCACATAAATAGCAACTGACATTCAGGGAAAATGATTGTGAAGAGCAGCTGATCCTCACTGAGCCCTCTTTGTGTGTTCCTCACAGCCAGCCTGCTAAATGAAAAATCTCCAGGAGGAAGTCCCACCTGGTGGAACTTCCAGCCAATTGGAGGCCAGCAGCTCTGCAAAACTGCCAGTACCAGCAGGACTGGTGGCCACTGCTGGTACTGCAGTAGGCCAAGGATGTGGCGTACGGCGATTCAGATACGTCCAGGATCTTGCGGAGTCAGGCTGAAGGGTCCCAGTGATGGGGCAAAATGGGGCTCATGTTGGACAGGGTGGGAGGGAGGTTGGAAATGGGGAGGCAAAACTGTGAGGAGGGGCATCCAATTGGCACCAGGGGCCCAGCAAGAAACACACCTCACCCCACAACAACCCAGTTAAAATGCCTACAGCCCACACAGTTAAAGATACCTTAAATCAGAGAGGTGGCAGGATGAGTCCCTTAATTAAGCATTAATTGCCCACTTAAGCGCATCAATTGGCCCACTGGTGGGCGACCCACCTGCCACACATAAAAATCACAGTGGGGTAGAGGCAGGAGATGGCATGGTGCCCGAATTTACAGGTCCACCCATCTGCTTTCCTGCCCACAGGTGGCTGTAAATCTCAACCTTGGGAAAGCAGTGGGAGCAGATAACCATATCCATGTCAATGCAAGCAATGTAGTCCTGAAGACATGGATAATCTTTAGAATTGACTACCTAAACGGAGTTGGTGTATTTGGTGACTGCTTTGGTGCCTTCAGAGACGGCGTGTTTGGCCAATTCCCCTGGCAGCATGAGGCGGACGGAGCTCTGGATCTCCCGGGTCGAGATGGTGTGGCACTTGTTGTAGTGAATGAGGTGCGAGGCCTCGGAGGCGATGCGCTTGAAAATGTCGACAACGAAGGAATTCATAACACTCATGGCCTTGGATGAGATCCTGGTGGAAGGGTGGAACTGGGTCAGCACCCTGTACATGTAAATGCTTGCTCTGCTTGCGAGATTTTCTCCGCTTCTTAGGCAGCTTCTTGGTGACTTTAATCAGCGACTGTTTCGACGCCTTGCGGGACACACCGCACTTCACCGCAGCTGCCACGTCAGGCATTGCACGCAACTTGGACCGACAGGAGAGGAAGAAGCTTAATGATCTCATACAAGTGGTTAAGGCCAGTATATGTAATTTCAAATGCCATATTCTTAAGAACAAACCATTAGCCTCAGCCACAGCTCAATTCATCACCTCCCACAGAATCACAGAATCATAGAATTGTTGCAGTGCAGAAGGAGGCCATTTGGTCCATTGTGTCGGCACTGGCTCTCCGAATGAGCATTATGACTCAGTGCCATTGCCCTGCCTTTTACCTGTAACCCTGCACATTGTTTCTATTCAAATAATCACCCAGTGCCCTCATGAATGCCTCGGTTGAGCCAGCCTCCACCACACTTCCAGGCAGTGCATTCCAGAGCTGAACTACTCACTGTGCGAACAAGTTTTTTCTCACGTCAGATTTGCTTCTTTTGCAAATTATTTTAAATCTTTCATTCTCAATCCTTTTATGAGCAGGAACAGTTTCTCTCTGTCTACTCTATCCAACTCCCTTATGATTTTTGAACACCTCCATCAAATCTCGTCTTAACCATAAGACCATGACATAGGAGCAGAAATTAGGCCATTCGGCCCATTGCGTCTGCCCCACCATTCAATCATGGCTGATAAGTTTCTCAACCTCATTCTCCCGCCTTCTCCCCGTAACCTTTGATCCCCTTACTAATCAAGAACCTATCTATCTTGGTCTTAAATACACTCAATGACCTGGCCTCCACAGCCTTCTGTGGCAATGAATTCCATAGATTCACCACTCTCTGGCTAAAGAAGTTTCTCTTCATCTCTGTTCTAGAAGGTCTTCCCATTACTCTGAGGCTGTGCCCTTGGGTCCTAGTCTCTCCTACTAATGTTGTATTCCATTTGCCACTTCTTTGCTCATTCTCCTAACCTGTCTAAATCCTTCTGCAGCCTCCCCGCCTCCTTAATACTACCTGTCCCTCTACCTATCTTTGTATCATCTACAAACTTAGCCAGGATGCCCTCAGTTCCTTCATCTAGATCATTAATGTATAAAGTGAAAAGTTGTGGTCCCAATACTGACCCTTGCGGAACTCCACTAGTCACCGGCCGCCATCCTGAGAAGGACCTCCTTATCCCCACTCTCTGCCTCCTGCCAGACAGCCAATCTTCTATCCATGCTAGTACCTTGCCTCTAACACCATGGGCTCTTATCTTACTGAGCAGCCTCTGTGCGGCACCTTGTCAAAGGCCTTCTGGAAGTCCAAGTAGATAACATCCATTGGCTCTCCTTTGTCTAACCTGCTCGTTACCTCCTCAAAGAATTCTAACAGATTTGTCAGGCATGACCTCCCCTTGATGAAACTCTGCTGACTTTGCCCTATATTAGCATGCACTTCCAAGTATTCTGAAAACTCATCCTTAATAATGGACTCTAAAATCTTACCAACGACCAAGGTCAGGCTAATCGGCCTATAATTTCCCGTCTTTTGACTCATTCCCTTCTTATACGGGGGGTTACATTAGCAATTTTCCAGTCCTCTGGGACCCTCCCTGACTCCAGCGATTCCTGAAAGATCACCACTAACACCTCCACTATCTCTTCAGCTATCTCCTTCAGAACTCTGGCGTGTAATCTATCTGTTCCAGGTGATTTATCCACCTTCAGACCTTTCAGTTTTCCTAGCACCTTCTCCTTGGTAATGGCCACCATACCCACCTCTGCCCCCCGACTCTCTTGAATTTTGGGGTTGTTACTCGTGTCTTCCTCCATGAAGACTGACGCAAAGTACCTATTCAGTTCCTCTGCCATTTCTTTGTTCCCCATTATTACTTCTCCAGCGTCATTTTTCAGTGGCCCAATGTCCACTTTTGCCTCTCTCTTATCCTTTATATATCTAAAAAAAACTCTTGCAATCTTCTTTTATATTACTGGTTGGTTTACCATCATATTTAATCTTCTCCCTCCTTATTTCTTTTTTTGGTTGTCCTCTGTTGGTCTTTGTAGGCTTCCCAATCCCCTGGCTTCCCAATGCTCTTCGCATCTCCAAGGAGAAGAGTCTCAACCTCTCCAACCTATCTTCATAACTTAAGTTTCTCATACCTGAAACCATTTTGTAGACATCTTCTGCACTCTCTCCAATTTGTTCACATCCTTCCTATAGTGTGGAACCCAGAACTAGTATCTTATATGAGTTCAGCATAAGCTCCTTGCTGTTATATTCTATGCCCCTATTAATAAAGCACATGATACTATATGCTTTATTAACTGCTCTCTCCACCTGTCCTGCCACCTTCAATGATCTATGCATATATACACCCAGGTCCCTCTGTTCCTGCACCCCCTTAAGAGTTGTACTCCTTATTTATATTGTCTGTGCACATTCTTTCTACCAAATGCATCACGTCACACTTCTTCACATTGAATTTCATCTGCCACCTATCTGTCCACTCCACCAACTTGTCTATGCCCTTTTGAAGTTCTATTCTGTCCTCTTCACAGTTTACAATGCTTCAAGGTTTTGTATCATCTGCAAATTTTGAAATTGTCCTCTGCACACCAAGATTTAGATCATTATATTTCAGGGAAAGCAAGGGTCCCAATACCGACCCCTGGGGAACTCAACTACAAACCTTCCGGCAGCCCAAAAAATATCCATTGACCAGTACTCTCTGTTTCATATTACTCAGCCAATTTTGTATCCACATTGCCGCTGTCCCTTTTATTCCATGAACAATCACTTTTCTCACAAGTATGTTGTGTGGCACTGCATCGAATGCCTTTTGAAAATCCATATACACCATATCGACCGTATGACCCTCATCAACCCTCTCTGTTACCTGTTCAAAAAGCTCTAGCAAGTTAGTTAAATACGATTTCCCCTTAAGAAATCCATGTTGGCTCTTCCTAATCAACCCACATTTTTCCATGTGACTACTAATTCTATCCCAAATAATTATTTCTAGAAGCTTCCCCACCACTGAAGTTAAACTGACTGGTCTGTAATTTCTGGGCTTATCCTTACGATCTTTTTTGAACAAAAGCGTAATGTTTGCAATTGTACAGCCCTCTGGCACCTCTCCTGAGTCTAGGGAAGATTGGCCAGTGCCCCTGCAGTTTCTACTCTTACTTCCTTCAATAGCCTTGGATGCATCTCATCCGGTCAAAGTGTCTTATCAAATTTAAGCCACGACAGTTTATCGAACATTTCCTTCTTATCAATTTTGAACTCTTCTACTGACAGAGGTTCCTCCTCTGTCATCATGGTCTGGGTAGCATCTGCTTCCTTGGTAGAGACAGATGCAAAGTATCATTTAACATCTCAGCCATGCCCCTGCCTCCATGTGTAAATCCCCTTTTAGGTCCCTAATCATTTCTTCTTTGAAGGTCGCTCATTGTTCAGCCACAGCTTTTCCTGCCAACTTTTGGTTCCAGTCTATCTGGCCCAGCTCCGTTCTTGCCCCATTGAAGTCAGGTCTCACCCAATTAATTATTCTTACTCTAGATTGCCTATTGTCCTTTTCTACCATCACCCTAAACCTTATGATACAATGATCACTGTCTCCAAAATGTTCCCCCTCTGACACTTGGGGCGGAATTTTGTATTTATGAGACTAAATGCAGTGGCAGGCAGTTTCGGCAGTGCCCACCCCACTGGCCGGAATGGTTGGAACTTGCACCTGATTCCACGCTTAGAGGGTCACTAGTTACGTACAGGCAAGTATTGGGCCGAATCACCTGGTGGGTTTTAAGTGTATGATGTAATGATTTCTAACTCTTCTTCCTCAAGGAACACATTGAGTGAGGGCAGCTCATCAGCATTGATATTCTACAGCAGTTGCGTCTCCTCAGTGGTAGTGGCAAAAGAAAAGACATACACAGGAAGAGGAGATTCCTAGGCCTGTCCACATCTCAGTTGCAGCAGTATTCACATTATTAGATGGCGGCGAAGGTTTCAAGCCTTCTCTCACATCGCTCTTGTTCCTAAGTGGACTCTCAGTTCCCAGAGTGAGCTCACTCACGGGACGAAAGCAAAGATCATGGCTTGGCGATTCATGACGCAGGACTCGTTCTCACTGCAAGTGCGGGGATATCCTGAGAGCTGAAAGTAAATGGCATTGAGGGCTAGGAGAAATGTGGCCATATTCCCTCCCTTAACTTAACTCTTCCTGGAACCTGTCAGCAATTTATGTATCATGTGCACGTCCCCCATGTCTTCCTTCCTCCATGGCATGATCGCGCTCATTCTGACCCTCAGCAGCCTCATGAGGCTCCTGGGCCTCTGGATCTTCATCCTCTGATGAGCTGTCATCCTCCTCCAGTTCATCGTCTGGCAGGGGGGTCACCTCTTTGCATTGCCAGATTGTGAAGGGCACAACACACTGAGATAATGCGAGAAACCCTGTTGAGAGTGTATTGCAGTGAGCCACTTGAGTGGTCCAAGCATCTGAAGCGCATCTTCAGAAGCCATATAGTCTGCTCTATAAGACAGTGCGTGGAGTTGTGAGCAGCTTTGTACCTCTCTTGGAACGACTCTGAGGGCAACACACTGGTGTGATCAGCCAGCCTTTCAGTGGGTACCCTTTATCCCTAAGCAGCCATCCCTGCAGATGTAATGGCCCCTCGAAAATCGCCGGCATCTGGGAGGGACTCAGGATGTAGGAGTCATGGCAACTCCCAGGGTGCCATGCACAACTGTGCAGTATGTGCTTCCGATGATCACACATCAGTTGTAAAGTGATGGAATGATAGCCCTTGTGGTTTGTAAACATTAGGGCCTGTTGTCATGGAGCCCATATAGCCACATGGGTTCAGTCTATTGTACCCTGCACTTTGGGAAGCCTGAGATGGTGGTGAAGCCGGTGAATCTCGCAGCCTGGTTATCTTCATCCAGAGCCAACCTAACATAAGGATGGGCCTTCCTGTAAAGGGCACCTGTGACCTCCTTTATGCATTGGTGTGTTGCAGTCACCTTCAAAGCCACTAGCAGGGGATACCCTTCATCTGCATGTGGCATCAGGTCTTCACAAAGAATGTGATGTACCAGGGCTCAGGACAAGTGCAGACGTGCATGGCATTGGTGAGTTGCTTGGGGCAGAACTTCCAGGTGGTGGTGTTCCCATCTATCTGCTGCCCTTGTCCTTCTAGATGGTAGCGGTCATGGGTTTGGAAGGTGCTGTCTAAGGAACCTTGGTGAATTTCTGTAGTGCACCTTGTAGATGGTGTACACTGCTGCCACTGGTTGTCCGTGCTGGAGGGAGTGAATGTCTGCGGATGCGGTGCTAGTCAAGCGGGCTGCTTTATCCTGGATGGCGGCAAGCTTCTTGAGTGTTGTGGAAACTGCACTAATCCAGACAAATGGGAAGCATTCCATCACACTCCTGACCTGTGCCTTGTAGATGGTGGACAGGCTTTGGTGAGTCAGGAGGTGAGTGACCCACCACAGAATTCCTGGCCTCTGACCTGCTCTTGTAGCCGCAGTATTTATATGGCTAGTCCAGTTCAGTTTCTGGTCAATGGTAACCTCAGGATGTTGATAGTGGGTTTTCAGCAATGGTAATGCCATTGACTGTCAAGGGGTGATGGTTAGATTCTCTAATGTTGGAGATGACACTTCCGTGACACAAATGTTACTTGCCACTTGTCAGCCCAAGCCTGGATATTGTCCAGGTCTTGCTGCATTTGCACATGGACTGCTTCAGTGTCTGAGCAGTCGTGAATGGTGCTGAATATTGTGCAATCATCATCTAAAATCCCCACTTCTGACCATATGATGGAAGGAAGGTCATTGATGAAGCAGCTGAAGATGGTTGGGCTGAGGACACTACCCTGAGGAACTCCTGCAGTGCTACCCTGGAACTAAGATGATTGACCTCCAACAAACACAACATGGTCAATAAGTGGATGCCCTTTGGCTCATTAGGAGTGTCAATTTTGGTGAACAATCAATGGAATACCATATATGAACCAGCCGTGTGTCCTTCACTATTGCCTGCATTCCCAAATTCTATATTCCTATATGTTACTCTTGAGATGCAGCGACTGTGATATGAAGCCACTGAGTTCTGAATATCCCTTTAACAATGCTAATGAAGCCATTGGCTTTCAATTGCTTTCAGCACAAGGAGGTCTTCCTCCTTTCTTTCTAAGCAGATTCCTGCAGCAACAAGAAATTAGAGAGTGACTTCAGAAAGGTTCCCTCATGTTCCTGGAGAGACTAGGCGAATAGGCCTGTATTCACCGGAGTTTCGAAGAATGAGAGGGGATCTCACTGAGATGTATAAAATTCTGACAGGACTGAACAGACTGGATGCAGGGATGATATTTCCTCTGGCTGGGGGTTCTAGAGCAAGGGGTCACAATCTCAGGGTATGGGGTGGGCCATTTCGGATTGAGATGAGGAGAAACTTCTTCACTCAGAGGGTGGTGAACCTGTGGAATTCTCTACCACAGAGGGTTGTGGAGGCCAAGTCACTGAATATAATTAAGAAGGAAATGGATAGGTTTCTAGACTCTAAAGGCATCAAGGGGTATGTGGAGAGAGCGGGAGTAGGGCGTTGAGATAGAGAATCAGCCATGATCATATTGAATGGTGGAGCAGGCTCGAAGGACCGAATGACCTACTCCTGCTTCTATTTTTCTATGTCTCTATGGGCAGAATTTTACGCCCCAGGGCAGGTGCGCACCTGAGCTGATCGGGCATGAAATCATGCGAGATGATGTCAGGCAAGCATCCCGATATTTCGCTGGGCAGCCATGCGCAGAAGTCGGAAGTACGACTGCCAACAATTAAGAGGGCAATTAAGCCCATTAGCAGCACAATTGTCTCTGATTTCTCATGGCTTGTCCAACCTTACAATTCGCAGATGGGTAATTCGGCCAGGTGGTCTTTACATTTTTCATCAAACTTCATCCAAGGTTGGGGTAAAATCTCTGTTATGAAATAAAAGAAAAACAAATACCTGTGGACAGCATTTTTATGAGATATATTTTCAGGTGCTTGATTGTGATGTATGGACATTTTTTATGCAGCTTTTTAAACCTCTATTACATCATTTGAAGGCGACTGTCTGCCTTCAGGGAACTCTCTCGTAGCGCTCACCCACATCCGTGGTGATGTCATTGCCTGCCCTCTTCCTGCCCCCACCCTGGCAGTGCTGAGCCTTTCTCAGGGTGCGTTTCATTCTGGCTGGCCGTTAATTTGCTAGCCAGCGTGTAATTGCGGTTGGGGGCTGATCGCGATCAGTAGTCCGTTTCCTGGCCACTCCCAGTTCCGCCAATCGCGCATGCTTGCCCACCAAAGGTAAAATTTAGGCATATGTTTCTACATTTGCCCTTCCCCCTCACTGCCATTCCACAGCCTTCCTTCCCCATTGTCCACCTTGTGTTCATTAACCCCGCCCTTGCCTCACAGCCCATGCCAGGTTGAAGTGCTAGTTTCTGAAAGTGGAGGCCTGCATGAGTACCACAACACAATGGTGTTCTTTGGGAAAATGTCAGCAAAGAGCAGGGGCAAATGAACCCTACAGCCCAAGCAGGGTGGCGTTCATTGCAACAAGACCAGCACAGTGCTATGGCAGGTACATTCTACTCACCTTGAAGTTACCAGTAAACTGAGGTCCGACTTGTGCATGCCATCTCTTTTCAAGCAGGTTTGAGGCTGACGTCGTTTCCCACTTGCAAGATTGGAAGGCGTGACAAGATTCCGGTGAGCAGCCATTTTAATGAGCATTCGTGAGATGTTAATTAAGCAAATGGCGTTCACGCCACTAGTTGGCAGGATAACCGATCTACCATAAATCCACCATCAAGAGAATTGCAAGCTGTTTTTGCGCTAGTGAATTTCCAGCTTTTTGCCTGCCACTGGGTTTTCCGCTCCCACCCGCAACAAAACCTGCTGCGGGTGTGTTGGGAAAATTCCGCCCTTGATCTACTTGGCCCACCTCGTTTCCAAGAACCAGGTCCAACAGTGCATCCTTTCTTGTTGGACTGGGCACATACTGCTGTAGAAAATTCTCCTGAACACAATCTAGGTACTCTTGCCGCTCTCTTTCCTTTACACTACCACTGTCCCAGTCTACATTTGGATAATTAAAGTCCCCCCATTATAACTACACTATAATGTTTGTATTTCCCTGCAGATTTGTTCCTCTACATCCTTCCAACTAGTTGGCGGTCTATAGACTGCACCGAGCAATGTAGTTGCACGCTTTTTGTCCCTTAGCTCTAGTCAAATTGATTCTGTCCTTGAACCCTCTGGGACATCCTCTTCTCCAGCACTACAATGCTCTCCTTAACCAATACTCCCATCCTTCCTCCTTTCTTTCCTATCTTTTCTGATACCCAAGGGTACTTAACACCCAGTCCTGCCTTTCTTTGAGCCAGGTGTCTGTTATCACCACATCACATTTCCACATGGCAACCTGGGCCTGTAACTCACCAATCTTATTTACTATACTCTTGCACATTCACATGCCTGCAAAGTAACCTGATTTAGACTTCATGACTTTCTCCCTTACTCCAACTCTACCTATTAACCTACTATTCTCTATACTTGTGCTACCTGACTTTCCCAGTATTTTGTGCACCCTGGTAATCCTCTCTGATATTCTTTCCTGCTTCTCACACCCCTGCTGAGTTGTTTAAACCCTCCCCAACAGCTCTAGCAAAATGCCACACAAGGAACTCAGCCCCAGCTCTGTTCAAGTGCAACCCATCCGTCTAGTACAGATGCCATCTATCCTAGAGCCAGTCCCTGTTCCCAGGAAGCTAAAGCCCTCCCTCCTGCACCATCTTTCCAGCCAGGCATTTATCTACCTTATCCTCCTATTTCTGTGCTCACTAGCACATGGCAGTAGGAGTAATCCAGAGATTGTTACATTTGAGCTCCTGCTTGCTAATTTCCTACCTGCCTCCCTAAATTCTGATCGCAGGACCACATCCCCCTTCCTCCCTAAACCACTAATACCAATGTGGACCACATTGTCTGGCTGTTCAGCCTCCCCAAGAAGAATGTCCTGCAGCCGCTCTGTGATATCCTTGACCCTGGCACCAGGGAGGCAACATAACATCCTGGAGTCACAACTACGGCCACCGAAATGCCTGTCGGTTCCCCAAACTAACAAATCCCCTATTACAATAAGATAAAAGCAAAAAACTGCGGATACTGGAAATCCAAAACAAAAATAAAAATACCTGGAAAAACTCAGCAGGTCTGACAGCATCTGTGGAGAGGAACACAGTTAACATTTCTAGTCCGCATAATCTTCAACAGAACTAAGGAAAAATAGAAATGAGGTGAAATATAAACTGATAAAAACAAAAAAACTGCGGATGCTGGAAATCCAAAACAAAAACAGAATTACCTGGAAAAACTCAGCAGGTCTGGCAGCATCGGCGGAGAAGAAAAGAGTTGACGTTTCGAGTCCTCATGACCCTTCGACAGAACTTGAGTTCGAGTCCAAGAAAGAGTTGAAATATAAACTGGTTTGGGTTGGGGGGGGGTTGCGGTGGGAGGGAGGCGGGGGGTGGTGGTGGAACAAGTAGAGCTGGATAGAGGGCCAGTGATAGGTGGAGATAGCCAAAAGATGTCAAAGATAAAAGGACAAAGAGGTGTTGAAGGTAGTGATATTATCTAAAGAATGTGATAATAGTTGACATTAAGGGTAGAAAGCAGGACGAGCAAGGTACAGATAGCCCTAGTGGGGTTGGGGGTGGGGGGTGGGGGGGGAAGGGATCGAAATAGACTAAAAGGTAGAGATAAAACAATGGATAGAAATACATTTAAAAATAATGGAAATAGGTGGGAAAAGAAAAATCTATATAAATTATTGGAAAAAAGGGGGATCGGAAAGGGGGTGGGGATGGAGGAGAGAGTTCATGATCTCCTAAAGTGCCAATCCCCTATTACTATTGCTCCCCCTTTCTTCTTCCCCCTCTCCTGTATAGCCGAGCTGCTTGTGGTGTCCCAAACTTGGCTCTGTCTGCACTCCTCTGAGGAACCAGTGCTCTCACTAGCTTCCAAAAAGGAAAACCAATTTGTGACTGAGACCCCAGGGTACTCCTGCACTACCTGCTTAGTTCTCTTTCTGCCTCCAGGCTCCTAAAGTGCGGTGTGGCCACCTCTCTGAACATGCTATTCACATAGCTCTCAGCCTCATGGAGATGCCACAGTGACTCCAGCCACCGCTCAAGCTCTAAAGCCTACAGGTCAAGTTTCTGAAGCTGGCAGCACTTCCTGCACATGTGGTCATCCAGGATACCGTTAATGTCCTTGACTTCCACATATTACAGGACACATATTCCAATCGACTGAGTTGCTCTGCCATATCTTAACTTCAATTCCCTTACGTCAACTTTATTTTACTTTAGTTTATTTATATTACTTTATTATACTTTCCTTGACTTTCCCTTATTCCTGGTGTTTCTCACTTAAATCCAACTATAGCTACTTCTTTAAAAATAATATGCTTTTCTAATTTACAGCAACTTAAACACAATCCCTCACAACAGTTTCTTATCTACCAATGAACTTACGGTTTTCTTGTGATGTCACTATTTGTTTATTCTCACCCTACTTTCGAACTCAGTGTGGGCCAGTTCCAAGCACCTGACTGGCATGCCTTGGACGTGCCTCTTCGCCACCCAAGGTAAGTGTAGGCTTCAAGCCTCAGTTCCAATTTATCTGCTTCCACTTCAGGCTGCTCCTCGCAGGTCCAATGACTCTCCAACTCCCAAGGTACCATTCACACACTTACCACTACTCTTTATCAGCCATGACTCAAGCCTAACATTTATAGCCTTACCTCATCGTCACACACTTAGCATTGCTCAAAGCCTCATGCCCACAAATCACAGCTTGTACACACTGCCAGCTATCCACCTGATAGGCACATCAGTCAAACACATTGCACCACACTCACTGACACACTGCCCTCTCTCTTGCAGGACAAGGAGGCAGATAAATACTAACAGCAGTGCTAACTAGTAGGGAGCAGGCATGGCTTCATGCCCTTACCCTTATGGAGGAGCAGTGCTGACAATCATTGGAGCAGCTGTAACTGAGCCTGTGACCATGGTCAGGGCTGAAACCTCAAAGGGTGACAGGTAGTACCTATCTAATCAATCTTCTCACCCCAACTCTCATGTCCTACAATCTCTTCTGATTTATAAGCTCCAGATGGTGTAAGCATGCACCTGTTGCTTTCACCCCCACTTTCCTCATCCTAACCCCAGCCATGAGCCATTCTCCTTTCAGAGACTCAAGAACTGCCACCAGCTCGGGCAGGTGTTCCAGAGCAAGAAGTCCATGAGGAGTCGGATATTGATGACAATGAAACACCATCACCCGAACTCACACTGAAAGCCATCAGCTCAGATGCTGGCACTGTGCACCCTTTAGAAGGTAGAAATAGAGGCAGAATCTGTATGTGATGAGTCACTGGACATGAGTGGCCTGCAGCCAGGGCAAGGGGAATGGATAGCATGGGTGACAGCTCTGCAGAGGCTGAGTCACACATGGGTTCTGCTGTTGGAGGCTCAGATCAAAATTTGAATGGGATGATGAACAGAAAATGAACAGATGCGCCTGCACAATGAAATGTTTGGTGCATTGCCAGGCATGCCAGAATTCCAGCTGTCACTATCAAGGAGCATATGGAGAAGTCTGGCACGAATATGTCACTGGGCTTCGCACAGACTTTAGAGTCCATCCTTTCCAGCATAGTGGTTCACTTCCATGAGGACAACTATGGAGCCAACCAGATGTGACATCTGATGGCCAATGTCTAAGCTTCCATTGCAGCACTGACAGAAACCACCCAGTGTCCAATTGCACCAGTGGAAGTTCAGACTGAAGTCACGTAATCTCAACTTTTCACCATGCATTCTCTGACAAGTGCCATCACGACTGCAGATACCAGTGCTTAAATTAACACATAGGCTCTCACAGCAGCCAACTATCCTGGCGGGGCCACCAGCATGTTCCACCTGCTTTCTTCTGGTCAGAGAGAGCACAATATACTCCCCTCTCCTCATGTAAGGAAATGTCAGCCATCTCTCTTATACAACAGTGGATGGCAAACTGGAAGATCTTAGGGAAGCCTAGAAGGGTCCAGACACAAAGAAGTTAATGCCTATGGTCACCTTCACAGCCACTGGCAGTGCTGTCTTGGTTCTAAGCTTGCAGGTCTGCCTGCAAAATGTGGCAGAGTTCAGTGGGCACCTTTTTTGTAAAATGGAAACTACACACATGTTGCTCCTGTCTCAGGTTAAGATAAGAGAAATGCTCCTTGATAACCCTGGATGAAGAAGACCTCCTGCTGAGAGGCCTTCTTCTCCTCTTCCTTCCCTTTCTGTGAACAGCCTATTTTCCTCTGCTTTTGCTCTGCTCAATCTTCCTTTCACTTGGTATCTCAAAGGAGGATGATAACTACAGTACCCATCACTGGGAGTAAGTGGTGTGTCCCGAACCGATGAGAATCCAGGCCTTCTCCACGTGCAGCACTGTTAACTTCACCAACTTTAAACAGCAGTAGAGAACTCACAACAACTAACCTAAAAGTAGTTGATGAACCCTTTATTAGTGCTGGTGAGGGGTCCTTCCTGCAGCTGGATGAAATTCAGCTGTGTGTGTTTAAGAGAAGTCATTAGTTGGAGTAGCGAGGTTGAAAATGGCAGTACTGATGTCAAATCATTGATGCACACTGACATTATACTCTGCCTGGTGCACGCTCCTAACACCTGGGTTAACATCCTAATCAGGGCATCAGGAGAGCACCACAGAGTAAGGGTACATGCGCTGCACACTTCATGGAAAGACCATTGGCCTGAAGTGTTAACTTTGTTTCTCTCTTCACAGATGTTACCTGACTTCTGAATATTTCCAGCATTTTTTGCTTTTTTATTTCAGTTTTCCAGCATCCACAGTATTTTCCTTTTGTCTGTGTTTGATCTAGATGTTTTTGCCCAGGGTAATAACTGTGCCAGGGTGTCTTGTGGTGCAGTGGGTAGTGTCTCTGCCTCTGAACCAGAAGCTCCAGGTTTGAGTCCCACTCCAGGACTTGGTGGCCATGGAAGGTGCGTTCATAATGTGGCCAAACATGTTTATTATCAATTTGTGAATCCTTCCAATATGCCTATAGCAGGCGGTAAGAGTGGGATAGTCTCAATGGCAAACCACTGTGGTACTTTGCCAAGCATAACCATGGCCCAACACATGGAATTCCATGGTTGCCAACACACTCTTGGGGCATGGTACCTTTCATATAAAGGTGAATCAAGTTTGAACATCTACAACGTGTCATTTTCCATCAGTAGATTTTAGCGAGTTAAATGTTACAACACTGATCTCCTAATGTCCAAGGTTATTGTAAAAAGAGCTGGGAAGCAATGTTGAAAAGATTTATTCAGGCAAAAGTTTATTATGGGCTAGTTTTTACAATTTCCAGCATGTGAGGGAGTCAGAACGGGAAGTGTGAGGTCCACTTGCCCCCACCTCCACTGTTTCAGACTCCGAATCAAGCAGCAGCTGGCAAATTAATAGCCACTTGGCAGGAAGGCCAGCCACTTAGCGTGGGGAAGGGGGGCTCTGTGCCCAATCAGGCGTAGAGGGTAGGACGTTCGGTGGGACTGAGATTAGGCTGTGAAACAGAAGTTGGTCACAGCCACCCGTTTGAAGGCACACTAGCATTGGGCTGGTGGCAGCATCATGAGAAATCCATGTTTAGTGACAGCACTCTTAAAAAGACAGCATCCATAGGGGCCACTGAAGCAGTGGAGCAGCAGCAGGTGAGAGCACTTTCTGCTTCAAATCCTCACCACCTCTTGCAGCTGCCAGGTCAAATGGTGGGGCTCAGACCATGGGCGGCCCTACGGTTCGATGATGACTTCTTACTCATTCTCAGGCTCGTCCTGAGACTTGTCTTCAGAGGATACTACTTGCTCCATTAGATCATCCTCTGCCAGGGCCTTCCCTCTGTGTCGTTCCAGGTTGTGCATGCTGCAGCAGATTATGATGATTAGTGATACACGAGTTGGAGGATATTGCAGAATAAGCTGTCTGTATGGTCCAAGCATCAAGATCACATTTTAAGCAGACCAGCGGCCTGCTTGCTGATGGCTCTGGTCGATGTATGGCTTTCATTGTAACACATCTTAGCCTCTGTCTGTGGATTTTTCAAATGCATCATGAGCCATCTCTTATGTGGGTATCCCTTGTCTCCAAGAAGCCAACCCTCCAATGATACCTGAGGACAGAACATGTGTGGCACTTGGGAGTGCCCAAGGACATAAGAGCTGTCGCTAGTCCCAGGATAATGGACACACCCCTGTATGGTGCTTTGATGATGGTCACACACAAGTTGGACATAGATGGAATGAAAACCTTTACGGTTGACAAATGCTCCTGGCTGCCCAGATGGAGCACTGATGGCCACATACAGTCCATCACACCTTGAACTTTGGGGAATCCTGCAATACACACAAAGCCTCTGGCTTTCTCAGCCTAGGTAACATCATCAGTGATGAAGGAAATGAAGTCTCTTGCTCACCTAAACACTGCATCTGTGCAATCCTGAAGCTTGAGATATACCACAAAGATCTCCAGCTGGTTCCTCAAATGACCCCAATGCACAAAATTTCAAGGTCATGGTCATCTTAAAAAATAACAGGCATAGGGTGATCACCAATGCAATTTGAAATGCTTTCCCTGGTCAACAATTCACAAAGGGAGGTCACTATCTCCCTGGAGAGTCTGTGAAGGCACTGACATTCTGACAGCTGAAGATAATTCATCCTTTGGCTGTAGACTCTTTGTGCAGGGTAGTGTTTTCTCCTACCACCGACTGCCTGCTGCTGTTGTTGTTTGTCTTGTGCTGGACCTTGTGCAGCAGCAGGTCCTACATTTGTCTGGACGGCAGAGTGCACCTGTACCTGCACAGCTGGCCTCTTCTGTCTCCTCCTTATTTCATTCTCACTGGAGGAGTCCCCTCCAGAGTGCAAAATCCCCATGGGGACAGCGATCTCTGGTTCTTCTGCTAGACTGCTCAACCTTCAGGATAGCTCTGTCCCAAGGCTTCATTCTCTCTCATTCTCTCCTTATTTGTGATGTCAACCCAGAAAAACTGAAGAATTGAAGTCTACTAACAGTCTACATACTTGAGTTCAGACTTGAATAGAATAAATAGTGATGCTGGCAAAGGTATAGGCTTAAAAAATTCTTGAACTAACCCGCAGAAAAACTGGCACTTCCCTCCAGCTCTCTGCTTTAATTGAATTGGGAGACTAAAAAAGTTGCATATTTCCTTAATGATACTTACAGTACCCTCATCTCTGTTGGCACCTGGAGCATCGATCAGATGGCCAGGGCAAAAGAACTAACCTCTGACACATTGACTATCATCTGGCTGTACAGCGAAAGACAAAGGAAAGTATACCTTTCTAATACCCCTCTGTTCAAACCTATGGTGATCAGGGTTTGGTTACTCCCGCATGGTCAACTCTGTGAGTGGTCAAAAATTATGTCACCCTTCAGGGACAGAGTCTCTATGAACTGTTTCAAATGTCCTTTTTGACTGTTACAAGACCCAAAACATTTCACGTTCTTGATAAAATTCACATAGGTGTATCTCCATACTGTTTCTAGGGTCCTGACTCCCTGACCACAAAGATAACCTCATGAGATCAGAAGACATTTCAAGATTTCCTTAATGAGGTCCATCCTGTTAGTACCTTGATCATCATTGGTATTGGTACCATTGGAATGTTTCCTGACTCTTTATAATTACAAGTTCTTAGTCATTTTATTGTCTATGTCCTGCCTGCAGGAATACAGCACACAAAACAATTCATACTGATTTTCTGTTAAGCGCTTGCTTGACTTTTACTATTTTTTCACTGCTTTAACCCTGTGTTCCCACAAAGATCAAGCTGGCAAATTTAATAGTGGCCAATTTGACTTAATCTGACCATGCCTTATATACATTCTCACAGCATCACAGGCATAACTACAGTCATAATATGCAGCCAAAAATGAATCAGTTACATGAGCATTTTCCCATTGGTGGGTGAGGGGCAGGGCCCACTCGCCGATGCGTAAAATGACACGTGGTGATGTCGGGCGTGCGTCCCGATGTCACTGCGCGTCATTTAGATTTTCAGTTCGGCGGGAGCACAGCTGAGTCAGCTGTGCGCCCGCCAAACTGTCAAAAGCCTATTAGGGCCATTTAAAACTAATTAACTCAATTTAATGAGCTGCCCGTTCAACCTGAAGGTTGGCGGGCAGGCGAAGAGCCCAGGCAATTTTCATTAAACCTCATCCACGGGCGGGATGAGGTTTCATGAACTGTTTTAAAATCTAATAAAAATTTATACATTTATTCTTTGACATGTCCCAGCTCATGTGATAGTGTCACATGAGAGGACATGTTTTAAAAGTTTTAAAAACCTTTATTTAAAAGTTTAACACTGAAACAAATCTCCCTGAGGCACCGCTGTGCCTCAGGGAGATTTCTGTGGTCTTTTACACGCATGTGCAAAAGAATGCAGGGAACCACTGAGGGATCCCCCTCCACCTACCTGCACAGGTAGTGCTGAGCACTTCCAGGTGTGCGTCATGCTGGTTGGACCTTAATTGGCCTGCCCATCAGACCCGATCGAGGCTGCCGAGCAGGGGGGAATTTCTGGCCAAAAGTTCAATATTTTCAGTCCATATGACAGATTTCAGACCTGTTGCCTATTGTATTATAATCAAACCATAAATATTCTATGGGTTTAAAAAATGATATTGAGCTGAGAGATAAACAGAAGGAATGACCTACACGTCTGTGTTAGTCAGGTTCAGCACAGCCTTAGGAACCCGCTGCCTATGAAGATGGTGGAAGCAGAGATAATGAATGATTTCTAAAAGAAGTTGGATGGGCACTGAAGAAAATAAATTTGCAGGGCTACAGTGGGGGGAAGCGGACTGACTGGATTGCTCTCCATAGAGCCAGAATGAACTTGATTGCCCAAATGGGATCCTCCTATGCTGTTATGACTCTATGAGGATGCTGAGCCTGATCTGTTCTGAATCCTTTTGACTGGTGCAGAATCCTCCTGAGTAGGACATGGGATTGGGGATAGTTTTGAGGGGTGCGATATATTTTGGGTTGAAGGTTTCAACCACGTCCCTTTGTAAATCATGGGGCACTCAGATTATTCTTTGGGGTGAAGCTCAACACCCTGCCCTCTGCTATTTCTGGGTTTTTTTGTGGGGTAGCTCTGAATATACCACCAAATTACCAAAGATCTTCTTCTCCTCAAACCCTCCCTGACCACAGAAACATCAGAGGCACCAGTGCTGATGGCCATGATTGAGTACATCCTGGCACATATGCCTGGAAGTAATACTCCATGGATTTCCAGGAATCAACTGCTGCATCTTACACACCTTCCTGGTGTGTATCCTGAGCTTTAAAAATGATAAGAGATTAAAGAAAAATCAAATGCAGAAGTAAAGGAGCAATTCTATAGTACATTGAAAAAAGTGCATTTGTCTGCGCTTCCAATAAACTTTTTACTTTATAAATTCCTATTTTCACATGTAAAATGGGAACTGCCTCTGTGAACTGTCTCAGTATAATTACACCCTCCTCACAGTGGAAGCAACTATTGCAGTATCAGCTATTTAATGTGTTATGAAGTAAATGGGAGATAAACAGGATAAGTGCACCTTTTAAATTGCCATTTTAATTCTCCGCCCTACTCCCACTCTGGCTTCTCTGTCCTCAGCCTCCTACACCGCTCCAATGAAGCTCAGTGTAAGCTTGAAGAACAACACTTCTTTGATTACTCACTTTACAGCCCTCTGGCCTCAGCATTGAGTTCAACATTTCAGATCATAACCATTATCACATTTGCACATCTTCTATATAAAAGCAAAATACTCTGGATGCTGTAAATCTGAAATCAAAGCAGAAAATGCAGGAAATACTCAGTAGGCAGCACCTGTGGAGAAAGAAACAGAGTTAAGATTTCAGGTTTTCACCTTTCACCTCACCCCGCTTTCTTTGCCTCTGTACTTGCTTCAAACCTGTTAAATCTTTAACTTTTTCTGTTCCAACAGAGCTTCATAGAAATGAAATGTTCACCCTGTTTCTCTTCCTGCTGACACTGCATGACCTTTTGAGTTACCAGCATTATCTGTTTTTATTTCAAATTTTCAGCAAAGTATATAGCTTTTGTAAGAGCACCATTAATTGCTTATACCTAAAACGTTGATCATTTAAAGCAGATTAATTGTCTGTTGACTTAGTCCAATAGCTTTTGTGAATTATTTGAGGTTGCTTTTCCAAATGACTTTGACCCTCGTTTTGAAGACGCCTTTGAGTTATTAGATTGAGCTTTGCTAATAGTTTTGAAAGTAAGTCCTTTGACTGCCCTTGAATTGAAAAGATATTCACAGTACCAGCTTTTTAAAGTCTTATTCTATGAATATTGTTGCATCTGATTTATGGAAGTAAATCTTCCAATCTCATGCCCAAGGACATCGGAAAAATATCCAAACCAAAATTGGGTATGGTCAGCTTTCAAGCGTGCAAGGTGGCTGCCTAAAACAGGTATTAAGCCCATTATGTGTGCTAATAGTGGCCTCATGCTTGTTTTCGGAACCTGCTGGGAAGTAGGGCTGCCGTGAGAGCAACATATGTCATAGGTTTTTTGACATGCAGCCGCCTAAAAGACAAGTTCAATTCTTTGATTTAAAATTGATGTGGAACATTCCTGCTGGGCACAATTGGTACCCCTCCCACTGTCTTCCCCAAAAACAGGATAATTTGCAAAGGGGTCCTCAAAAAAGCATTGGGCTCCCCTGTTTGAATATGTGAAAATCTTCATGTTTGTTTCAGAGATGAGCCCTGGATGACTACAAAGCTTCCATTACTAATGTGGCAGGTGTGCTTCTGGCACAGGTTGTGCAAGTACAAGCAGCCTACTATGTTGGGCCATTCTAGGCCTGATTTGCACCCGCAAAATGGATTTAGCTAATTTCCTAGCCCAGTGTGTGTGTAGGTTTTTTTTTAAACTGTATTAGAGGAAAAGTCAGAGCTTGAAGGGTAGAAAGTGTGAAAAATTTATATTATTTCATTCTTTACCCTGCTTTCACAGTTGCTGAACCCAGCCCCTCAATGGTGCCAGAATACATGCCATCCTCACTTTTGTACATCCCTCATCTCTTATACAGATCTAACCTCCAGAACCTTCTATGATACAAAGCCAGATTCACAGCAACAAAAATGCCCACACACTCTCCCTCTCAGTGATGTAAAACCCCAGCAGCCTCACCCCATTTCAGATATATCCTAGGATCCATTCTCACCAGTGCTCCTAAAATCTTCTGCTATCCTGACTGCTGCGAGTTGTCAAGTATCTTTGAAATGCCCTCTACCTTGTTGCATTTCTTGGGCTTTAAGAAATGAAAGAAGTGTATTGTAACTTTTTACATTTAAGAGATTCATACAAAACTGACATATACAACAGAAGAAAGAAACACATTAAAAAAAAACAAAAACAGAATTACCTGGAAAAACTCAGCAGGTCTGGCAGCATCGGCGAAGAAGAAAGGAGTTGACGTTTTGAGTCCTCATGAACCTTCAACAGAACTAGGTGAATTCAAGGAGAGAGGTGAAATATAAACTGGTTTAACGTGTTGGGGGCGGGGGGGGCGGGGGGGGGAGGGTGAGGGGGGGGGGGGGGGTTCGGTTAGGGGAGAGAAGTGGAGAGGGGTAGTCTGGTTGTAGGGACAAGCAAGCAGTGATAGGAGCAGATCATCAAAAGATGTCACAGACAAAAGAACACATAGGTGTTGAAGTTGATGATATTATCTAAACGAATGTGCTAATTAAGAATGGATGGTAGGGCACTCAAGGTAAAGCTCTAGTGAGGGTGGGGGGAACATAAAAGATTTAAAAATAATGGAAATAGGTGGGAAAAGAAAAATCTAGATAAATTATTGGAAAAAACAAAAGGAAGGGGGAAGAAACAGAAAGGGGATGGGGATGGAGGAGGGAGTTCAAGACCTAAAGTTGTTGAATTCAATATTCAGTCCGCAAGGTTGTAAAGTGCCTAGTCGGAAGATGAGGTGCTGTTCCTCCAGTTTTCGTTGGACTTCACTGGAACAATGCAGCAAACCAAGGACAGACATGTGGGCAAGAGAGCAGGGTGGAGTGTTAAAATGGCAAGCGACAGGGAAGTTTGGGTCATTCTTGCGGACAGACTGCAGGTGTTCTGTAAAGCGGTCACCCAGTTTACGTTTGGTCTCTCCAATATAGAGGAGACCGCATTGGGAGCAATGAATACAGTAGACTAAGTTGGGGGAAATGCAAGTGAAATGCTGCTTCACTTGAAAGGAGTGTTTGCGTCCTTGGACGGTGAGGAGAGAGGAAGTGAAGGGGCAGGTGTTACATCTTTTGCGTGGGCATGGGTAGGTGCCATAGGTGGGGGTTGAGGAGTAGGTTGTGATGGAGGAGTGGACCAGGGTTTCCCGGAGGGAACAGTCCCTACGGAATGCCGACAGGGGAGGTGAAGGGACGATGTGTTTGGTGGTGGCATCATGCTGGAGTTGGCGGAAATGTCGGAGGATGATCCTTTGAATGCAGAGGCTGGTGGGGTGATAAGTGAGGACAAGGGGGACACTATCATGTTTCTGGGAGGGAGGAGAAGGCGTGAGGGCGGATGCGCAGGAGATGGGCCGGACATGGTTGAGGGCCCTGTCAACGACCGTGGGTGGAAAACCACAGTTAAGTAAGAAGGAGGACATGTCAGAGGAACTGTTTTTGAAGGTAGCATCATCAGAACAGACGCGACGGAGGCGAAGGAACTGAGGGAAAGGAATAGAGTCCTTATAGGAAGTGGGGTGTAAGGAGCTGTAGTCGAGGTAGCTGTGGGAGTCGGTAGGCTTGTAATGGATATTGGTGGACAGTCTATCACCAGAGATTGAGACAAAGAAATCAAGGAAGGGAAGGGAAGTGTCAGAGATGGACTACGTGAAAATGATGGAGGGGTGAAGATTGGAAGCAAAATTAATACATTTTTCCAAGTCCCGACGAGAGCATGAAGCAGCACCGAAGTAATCATCAGTGTACCGGAGAAAGAGTTGTGGAAGGGGGCCGGAGCAGGACTGGAACAAGGAATGTTCCACGTACCCCATAAAGAGACAGGCATAACTGGGGCCCATGCGGGTACACATAGCCACACCTTTTATTTGGAGGAAGTGAGAGTAGTTGAAGGAGAAATTGTTCAGTGTGAGAACAAGTTCAGCCAGACGGAGGAGAGTAGTGGTGGATGGGGATTGTTTGAGCCTCTGTTCGAGGAAGAAGCTAAGGGCCCTCAGACCATCCTGGTGGGGGATGGAGGTGTAGAGGGATTGGACGTCCATGGTGAAGAGGAAGCGGCTGGGGCCAGGGAACTGGAGATTGTTGATGTGATGTAAGGTGTCAGAGGAATCACGGATGTGGGTGGGAAGGGACTGGACAAGGTTAGGGAGAAGCGAGTCAAGATAACGAGAAATGAGTTCCGTGGGGCAGGAGAAAGCTGTCACGATCGGTCTACTGGGACAGTTCTCTTTGTGGATTTTGGGTAGGAGGTAGAAGCGGGCCGTCCGAGGTTGGGCAACTATCAGATTGGAAGCTGTGGGAGGAAGATCCCCAGAGGAGATGAGGTCAGTTACAGTCCTGGAAACAATGGCTTGATGTTTAGTGGTGGGGTCATGGTCCAGGGAGAGGTAGGAGGAAGTGTCTGTGAGTTGATGCGCAGCCTCCGCGAGGTAGAGGTCAGTGCGCCAGACAACAACAGCACCACCCTTGTCAGCGGGTTTGATGACAATGTCAGGGTTGGACCTGAGAGAAGGGAATGCAGTAAGTTCAGAGAGAGAGAGGGATTAGAATGGGTGAGAGGAGCAGAGAAATTGAGACGACTAATGTCGCGCTGACAGTTCTTAATGAAAAGATCAAGAGAAGGTAAGAATCCAGAGGGAGGGGTCCAGGTGGAGGGAGAATATTGGAGATGGGTAAAAGGATCCGTTGAACAGGGAGAGGACTCCTGCCCAAAGAAGTGAGCCCGGAGACGAAGACGGCGGAAGAAGAGTTCACCATCATGCCGAGCCCGAAATTCATTGAGATGAGGGCATAAGGGTATGAAACTAAGTCCTTTGCTAAGCACTGAATGTTCAGCATCGGAAAGGGGAAGGTCAGGGGGTATAGTGAATACACAGCTGGGTCTGGGATTGGAAGATGGGGTGGGGATGGAGGGACAGGTAGGGGTGGAGGGTCCTAGATGTGTGTTGGTGTCGATGAGTTGTTGGAGCTTGCGTTCCTTCGCACTTGAGAGAAAGAAAAAAGTTTCTTGTTGAGGCGTCGGGTGAGACGAAGAATAAAATGAAACTGGGGGCACGCGCAGCTTTGAAAAATGATACGGCAGTGCTGCTGGAGGGAGAGGTCGAGTGTGTTCATATGGTGGCGCATGGCACTGAGTGTGGATCTCAGAATATGACAGGAACAGCAGTCCGAGAAACTTTTTATGTCCCGGAGATACCCGTAATCCTGGGTGGGGTCGAAACATGAGGGGTGGAATTTCAGTTGAAATCCACGTGGGGTAAGTCGGAGACGGAGACAGTCACTGAGAAATGAGATATGGCTGTGAAAGCGGGTTTTAGTAAACACCTTGTCAAACACCAGGAGAGAAATGGAAAGCAATGAAGGTGAACAAGGCAAAAGAGAGATCTGGAAATCTTGTTGCAGAGACGAACAAAACTTCTTCAAGGTAGACATTTTTGAAGAGCAGTGGCAGTCAATTAAACACAGAGATAAAAACAAAAAACTGCGGATGCTGGAAATCCAAAACAAAAACAGAATTACCTGGAAAAACTCAGCAGGTCTGGCAGCATCAGCTGAGAAGAAAGGAGTTGACGTTTCGAGTCCTCATGACCCTTCAACAGAACTAGGTGAATCCAAGGAGAGGGGTGAAATATAAGCTGGTTTAAGGTGGTGAGGGTGGGGGGGGGGGGGGGGGCGTTGGGTTGGGGGAGAGAAGTGGAGGGGGGGTGGTGTGGTTGTAGGGACAAGCAAGCAGTGATAGGAGCAGATCATCAGAAGATGTCAGACAAAAGAACAAAAGAACACATAGGGGTTGAAGTTGGTGATATTATCTAAACGAATGTGCTAATTAAGAATAGATGGTAGGGCACTCAAGGTATAGCTCTAGTGGAGGTGGGGGGAGCATAAAAAATTAAAAAATAATGGAAATAGGTGGGAAAAGAAAAATCTATATAAATTATTGGAAAAAACAAAAGGAAGGGGGAAGAAACAGAAAGGGGGTGCGGATGGAGGAGGGAGATCAAGACCTAAAGTTGTTGAATTCAACATTCAGTCCGGAAGGCTGTAAAGTGCCTAGTCGGAAGATGAGGTGCTGTTCCTCCAGTATTTGTTGGGCTTCACTGGAACAATGCAGCAAGCCAAGGACAGACATGTGGGCAAGAGAGCAGAGTGGCGTGTTAAAATGGCAAGTGACAGGGAGGTTTGGGTCATTCTTGCAGACAGACTGCAGGTGTTCTGCAAAGCGGTCGCCCAGTTTACGTTTGGTCTCTCCAATGTAGAGGAGACCGCATTGGGAGCAACGAATACAGTAGACTAAGTTAGGGGAAATGCAAGTGAAATGCTGCTTCACTTGAAAGGAGTGTTTGGGCGGTGAGGAGATAGGAAGTGAAGGGGCTGGTGTTACATCTTTTGTGTGGACATGGGAAGGTGCCATAGGTGGGGGTTGAGGAGTAGGGGGTGATGGAGGAGTGGACCAGGGTTTCCCGGAGGGAACAGTCCCTACAGAATGCCGACAGGGGAAGTGAAGGGAAGATGCGTTTGGTGGTGGCGTCATGCTGGATTTGGCGGAAATGGCAGAGGATGATCCTTTGAATGCAGAGGCTGGTGGGGTGATAAGTGAGGACAAGGGGGACCCTATCATGTTTCTGGGAGGGAGGAGAAGGTGTGAGGGCGGATGCGCGGGAGATGGGCCCGACAGGTTGAGGGCCCTGTCAACGACCGTGGGTGGAAAACCTCAGTTAAGGAAGAAGGAGGACATGTCAGAGGAACTGTTTTTGAAGGTAGCATCATCAGAACAGATGAAACAGAGGTGAAGGAACTGAGAGAATGGGATGGAGTCCTTACAGGAAGCGGAGTTGGAGGAGCTGTAGTCAAGGTAGCTGTGGGAGTCGGTGGGTTTGTAATGGATATTAGTGGACAGTCTATCACCAGAGATTGAGACAGATTGGTCAAGAAATGGGAAGGGAAGTGTCAGAGATGGACTATGTGAAAATGATGGAGGGGTGGAGATTGGAAGCAAAATTAATAAATTTTTCCAAGTCCTGACGATAGCATGAAGCAGCACCGAAGTAATCATCGATGTACCGGAGAAAGAGTTGTGGAAGGGGACCGGAGCAGGACTGGAACAAGGAATCTTCCACATACCCCATAAAGAGACAGGCATAGCTGGGGCCCATGCGGGTACCCATAGCCACACCTTTTATTTGGAGGAAGTGAGAGGAGTTGAAGGAGAAATTGTTCAGTGTGAGAACAAGTTCAGCCAGACGGAGGAGAGTAGTGGTGGACGGGGATTGTTCGGGCCTCTGTTCGAGGAAGAAACTAAGGGCCCTCAGACCATCCTGGTGGGGGATGGAGGTGTAGAGGGATTGGACGTCCATGGTGAAGATGAAGCGGTTGGGGCCAGGGAACTGGAAATTGTTGATGTGACGTAAGGTGTCAGAGGAATCACGGATGTAGGTGGGAAGGGACTGGACAAGGGGAGAGAGAAGGGAGTCAAGATAACGAGAAATGAGTTCTGTGGGGCAGGAGAAAGCTGACATGATCGGTCTACCGGGACAGTTCTGTTTGTGGATTTTGGGTAGGAGGTAGAAGCGGGCCGTCCGAGGTTGGGCGACTATCAGGTTGGAAGCTGTGGGAGGAAGATCCCTAGAGGAGATGAGGTCAGTGACAGTCCTGGAAACAATGGCTTGATGTTCAGTGGTGGGGTCATGGTCCAGGGAGAGGTAGGAGGAAGTATCTGCGAGTTGACGCTCAGCCTCTGCGAGGTAGAGGTCAGTGCGCCAGACAACAACAGCACCACCCTTGTCAGCGGGTTTGATAACAATGTCAGGGTTGGACCTGAGAGAATGGAGTGCAGTAGGTTCAGAGAGAGAGAGATTAGAATGGGTGAGAGGAGCAGAGATATTGAGACGACTAATGTTGTGCCGACAGTTCTCAATGAAAAGATCAAGAGAAGGTAAGAATCCAGAGGGAGGGGTCCAGTTGGAGGGAGAATATTGGAGGTGGGTAAAAGGATCCGTTGAACGGGGAGAGGATTCCTGCCCAAAGAAGTGAGCCCGGAGACGAAGACGGCGGAAGAAGAGTTCAGCATCATGCCGAGCCCGAAATTCATTGAGATGAGGGCGTAAGGGTATGAAACTAAGTCCTTTGCTGAGCACTGAACGTTCAGCATCGGAGTGGGTCTCCTCTACATTGGAGAGACCAAACGTAAACTGGGCGACCGCTTTGCAGAACACCTGCGGTCTGTCCACAAGAATGATCCAAACCTCCCTGTCACTTGCCATTTTAACACTCCACCCTGCTCTCTTGCCCACATGTCTGTCCTTGGCTTGCTTCATTGTTCCAGTGAAGCCCAACGCAAACTGGAGGAACAGCACCTCATCTTCCGACTAGGCACTTTACAGCCATCCGGACTGAATATTGAATTCAACAACTTTAGGTCTTGAACTCCCTCCTGCATCCCCACCCCTTTCTGTTTCTTCCCCCTTCCTTGTGTGTTTTCCAATAATTTATATAGATTTTTCTTTTCCCACCTATTTCCATTATTTTTAAATCTTTTATACTCCCCCCACCCCCACTAGAGCTATACCTTGAGCGCCCTACCATCCATTCCTAATTAGCACATTTGCTTAGATAATATCACCAACTTGAACACCTCTGTATTCCTCTGTTCTTTTGTCTGACATCTTTTGATGATCTGCTCCTATCACTGCTTGCTTGTCCCTACAACCACACCACCCCCCTCCACTTCTCTCCCGCCACCCAACGCCCCCCCCCAACCTTAAACCAGCTTATATTTCACCCCTCTCCTTGGATTCACCTAGTTCTGTTGAAGGGTCATGAGGACTCGAAACGTCAACTCCTTTCTTCTCCGCCGATGCTGCCAGACCTGCTGAGTTTTTCCAGGTAATTCTGTTTTTGTTTTGAATTTCCAGCATCTGCAGTTTTTTGTTTTGTTTTAACATTAAAAAAAAACTTCAGCAAATGCTTGTTAATGCTCAAAACAACGATGGCTGACACTGGCCTGCATGTGGTTCTTTGGCACTGTCAATATGATGCTGGCATTTGGGTTGGATTTCACCTAGTGTGGCCCTTTGTTTGGGTGACTGCATTCACATATTACATCTATTGTGAGCAGAAAGTGCCATTTCAATGGCACGTAAATCCAGGTTAGGGAGCAGGATCTCAGGACTGAGACTCTTCATTATTCATTTCTAGTCTTACATAGAACCTGACTTTGTTAGGGCCACTTTTTCCCATTTGTTGCCTTACTCTTACTCTCTCAATTCTTTGCCCTGCACCACATCCCTGAAACAATATTAATCACTCTGTCTGGTGGGATCAAGGGATTGGATGAAGGGAAAACAGACATTATTGGGTCAAAAAACATGGTGCAGCATTTACCACTCCCTTATCACTGGTTGTCATTTTGTTCGGGGCATTCTCATGGTGGCTAGCTGACTGCCTGTTTCAGGTGGGAGCCTCAAATACAATAATCAGGGTGTTATTGTTTGTAATATCCATTGCCCCCAAAAGGGCAGTGTTTATAACTCTTGCTGCTTCATAGCCAAATTCTTTCTCACAAGTTATTTTATTCGAGCCTTTTGCCTTTATTATTCCGGAATATTTAATTATTTTCCACAAATCAATCAAAAAAATTTCCTTTGCTTTCTCCTGACAGATCATTTATGAATGTCATGCTGAATATCTTCAGTGAAGACCTTCACCACTCCCCACTTCCACACCCCAGAGTCACCTCCCAACACAACCTAACTTATTAAAGGTAATGCCATGAGAGATATCCGAGGACAACAGACACAATTGAGATTTTCTTTGGAGATCAGCAACCTGTCATTGCATCAGAGGCCAATATTCTTTGCAACAGATGTTAGCAGAGATTTTCACAAAGCAATATCGCAGATGGGTTTCAGCTCCGCTTGCTCAGTTATTCAGGTGGTCTGAGTGATGATCTTACTGGTGATTGCTATAGGAACAGTCTTCAACTGGATCACAGCCTTATCAGAAGCTGGCTCACCATTATCTGCCATTTAGAAGATGTGTCTTCTATCCAGTAATATGGTCATTGGAAGAACGAAAGGAACCACACAAGTAAGAAAATGTTTACATAAAGGAAAGAAATCTTGAAAGGAATTTTTTATCTCAGCAACTCCCATGAACCCTGAGATGCCATTGTCACCCTTTAGATCCATCATTAAAAAAAGACAAGTGCTTAAATTTATCTTTGGTGTGCTGCTGGATATACTAATCCAAAGGTTGGGGGTGGGGAGAAATGCCCAATTACAACAAACAGAATGAATTCCCAAAAGTTGAACTCTCTCTCACCCCTGGCCCATCCAACTCCAGACTGGGAGTGCTGTCTGGATGTTGCAGAGGATCTGTGTTTTTCTCTTGACACGAGTGCCACATTCCACACCCTTTGAAGTGCTTGTAATTTATTGCGTCTTGCCCGCTTAATAAAAAAATGTTGCAAGTCAGAGAACATAAAGATAGAAGATAATACCACAAAGCCTTGTTTAGCGCATCAGTTAAAAAATGACTTCTATTTTCTTCATGACTCCAGAATGTCCCAAACCACTTCAAGGTTGTAATGCAGGATATACAGCAGCCAATTTATGTACAAAAGCACCCACTAAAATGCCACCAACCTGATAATCCATGATCTTGGTCAGGGGATAAATATTGGACAGGACATTGAGGAGAATCCCCCTACTCTTCTTCAAAGACATGCCATGGGTTCTTTTAAATTGGCTGGAGAGGGAAGAGAGGGCCTCAGTTTCTCATTCAAAGGACAGCACCTCTGAGAGTGCAGCACTCCCTTAAGTCCTGCATTGAAGTGCCAATCTATATTTTAGGTGCTTATTTTTCTGGAGTTCAATGTGAAGCATTTATGGCGAACCAGCTTCTGATAAGGCTGTGATCCAGTTGAAGACTGATCCTATAGCAATCACCAGTAAGATCATCACTCAGACCACCTGAATAACTGAGCAAGCGGAGCTGAAACCCATCTGCGATATTGCTTTGTGAAAATCTCTGCTAACATCTGTTGCAAAGAATATTGGCCTCTGATGCAATGACAGGTTGCTGATCTCCAAAGAAAATCTCAATTGTGTCTGTTGTCCTCGGATATTTCTCATGGCATTACCTTTAATAAGTTAGGTTGTGTTGGGAGGTGACTCTGGGGTGTGGAAGTGGAGAGTGGTGAAGGTCTTCACTTGAACCCACAACCTACAACCTACATTCAAGATGTGAATGCTACCACTGATTCCTATGTTTGAAATAAATCTCATTTTTGCTGATTTAATCCCCAGGTGGATATAATTTATATTAGAAAACTGGTGGTGAGATTGAATGGGTTGTGCAAACATTTAGAATTTATCTGAAGTTAATTTAGGCAACTTTGAACTGATGATGGCCAATAAAATACAAGGCACCAACTGGGCAATCTTAAAAAGCATTTTCAGGAGTTAACAATCCTCCAAGGTGGCAAAAATGAAGTCTTGATCTGCAACACTGATTTAGCCCATGTTGAGCATAAAATGGCTTGGCCTAAATAGCCAAGTGGTTATGGTACTAGGTTTGTAACCCCAAGATCAAGAGTTCAAATCTCACAATGGCAAACTATGAAACAATGTAACTTCATCTGAAACAGATGGAAACGGGTTTGTACTCGAAAGAGTTGAGCATAAAATGCCATTTTGGTGAGGGAGTTGAAGCTTGTGCTTGGTACGGTCTCCCAAGCAGCTCCACTTAAACTGTCTGCTGTCAACAATTAAAGAGGTTGCATGCCATTTTGGTGGCTAGTTCTTGTCCTAACACCCTCTGCAGCGACTAGTTCTTGCAGGGTAAACATGGCGTTGATGTCAATTTCAAGAATTACCTAAATGGACACTCTCCATTTCATTAAGATTTCACCAACATTCAAGCAATATTTATTCTGGAAATTCTCCAAGTGCTGTTCTACTGCACCTTATTGGGTACCGCACTTGAAATTGCCAAAAAAGCCAAAGTCAGCGTCATTATTAACACATTATTTTTGCATTTGTTTTGTTTGGTATAATGGGTTAGATTGTATACCTTTACCTCTGAGTCTTGAGTTCAAATCAGACTGATGTATTGAAAGCATTCTCTACTTTGTTGGCTGTTCCTAATTGAAATGGGTTTGATAGTCTAATTTGAGTTGCATGGTCAGATATGGTATTTTATCTCATTCTCCTCAGGTCATAAATGCCTCACATCTGAAAAATTACATTGGGAGTGCAGTCACTTTTGTTTTGTAGTTAAATGCAGCCGCGAATACTTGCACAATAAAGTTTCACAAATAGCAAATAGATTAATAGATCAGATCATCTGTTTTTGATGATGTTGATTGATTTAAAGCCAACAAATGAAATAGCATTGAGTAATTATTTGCTATAATTTACTCATTTAATGATACAGAATTTGGAGCTGTTTAAACACTTTTTTGTGAGGAGAATAACGAGTTGCACTGAAATGTCTAATATACTTACAAATAATAGCAATCTGTACATTAATCATGTTAACTAACACACACACACATCAGAATCTTGTGCCCTCTCCTGTGGTTTGGTGGTAAGGGGGCATTTAAATGAGTGGGAGGGTGGTGGATGGGGACCCTGCCACCTCCTGCCTCCAGCCTGATTTAGTCCAGGGCAGGAAGGCATTTATGTAAATGACTTGGATGAAGAGACCAAAGGAATGGTTGCTAAGTTTGCTGATGATGCAAAGATAGGTAGGAAAGGAAACTGCGAAGAGGACATAAGGAGGCTACAAAAGCACATAGAAAGGTTAAGTAAGTGGGCAGAGATCTAGCAAATTAAATATAATGTGGGAAAAAGTGAAATTGTCCAATTTGGCAGGAAGAATAAAAATGAAGCTTATTATTTAAATGGTGAGGGATTGCAGAGCTCTGAGATTCAGAGGGATCTCGGTGTCCTAGTGCATGAATCACAAAAGATTAGAATGCAGATACAGCCAGTAATTAGGAAAGCTAGCAGGACTTTATAATTTATTGTGGGGGGAATTGATTACAAAACTAGGGAGGTTATGCTTCAGTTGTACAGGGCACTGATTAGACCACATCTGGAGTACTGTGTCCAGTACTGGTCTCCTTATTTCAGGAAAGATGTAAATGTGTTAGAAGCAGTTCAGAGAAGGCTTACTAAACTAATATCAGGAATGGTGGATTACCTTAATGGAGGGAAGGTTGGATAGGTTAGGCTTGTATCAACTGAAATTTGAAAGAGTAAGAGGCGACTTGATTAAAACTTTTAAAACCCTGTGGGGTCTTGACAGGGTGGATGTGAAGAAGATATTTCCTCTTTTGGAAAAATCTAGAACTGGGGATTACTGTTTAAAAATAAGGTGTTGTTCATTTAAGACAGAGATGAGGAGAATTTTTTTTCCCTCAGAGGGTTGTGAGTCTTTGGAACTCTGTTCCTCAAAAGGTGGTGGAAGCAGAGCCTTTGCATATTGTTAAGGCAGAGTTAGATAGGTTCTTGATTAACAAGGGGGTGAAAGGTTATCACAGGTGGGCAATAATTTAGGATTGAGATTACAGGAAGATCAGCCATGATCTTATTGAATGGCAAAGCAGCTCGACAGGCCGAGTGGCCTAATCCTGCTCCTAATTCTTTTGTTCGTGTCACCAATTGAGTTTAAGTGGGGAATTAATGCCCACTTAAGGGCCTCATCCTGCCGTAACCGGTATTAACTCAGCGGCAGGTGGGGGCTCATAATGCAGGGAGCATGAGAAACAAAACCTGACATGTTTGCTTGCAGGCTTCTGGGAGGTGGTCCATCATTCAAAGACACTCAGTGCCTGATCAAGGGTCTCAGCACCAGAAAGGGGGGCCTACTGAAGCCACCCGGTGCCCTTGTTGCTGGTCCCACCCTCAGCCCTATTCCCCCTCGGGCTCCCGCACCATTACCCCCTTCCCGCCATCACTTACCTGTATTTGGGTTCCTCCTCAATTTGAGGCCCTGGGTGGGTGTAGTAGCAGCTGCAGCCACTACCTCCCCAATGTACTGCTGAACACAAGAGCTGCCCAGCCTCTGATTTGCCGGCAGATCTCAGAGGGTGGAGCTTCTGCCCGGGGTCTTTTATTCTTGGGGAAGGCCCACTACTGGCCTGTTAAGTGCCTGAGTAGCATAGGATGTGGCAGCCCTTCTTGATAAGAGGCAATGTGGGAATCTTGCTGGCTCTCCATCTGGCAGAAGAGACCCACGTTGCCTACACAAGGTTCCACCCTCACACACATGGCGGAATCCCTGGAAGCAATTCCTGGTCATTTCATCGGGCAAGAGGGTGAGGTGAGGGGACCCTGCTGCCTTCCCACATCTGCCTAATTAAGTCGGGAGTGGAAAGACTCATGGAGAGTCTTCCTGTCCCCATGCCATTTGAGGACCTTCAGTGGGCAATTAATGCCCACCTAAATGCCTCATCCTGTTGCTGCTGGTACCCACCCAGTGTCGGGTGGGGGAGATGCCACGTGGGACCCCAGAAAAGCAAATCCTCTTACAGGGTCCTGGGGCCTTATCAAAGGACCAGGCATTGGGAAGGGGGTAAACTTTTGAAAGCCACCCCACTGCTCTTGCTTCTGACCCCCCTTCCCTTCCCCTCCCCTTTAACTTTCATCCTGCGACCCCCAATTCAGCCCTCACTCATCTTTGGCCTGGAGTCCCTTATTGGTCCTGGGCCTCTGGTGTGTGCATTTCCGGCAGCAATCACTAGTCTCAGTGGTGCTGCTGGCAATGGCGAGCTGCTAGCCTCTGATTCGCCAGCAGCTCTTGGGGGAGCAGGGTTTCTGCCGCAGGGGTCCTTCACCCTGGAGAAGGTCCGATGCTGACTACTTAAGTGCCTGACAGGCAATTAATATGATGGACCTGCCTCAAGGAAATGTTGTGAGTCTCCTGCGGTGGACAAGAGCCCCATCGTAAACATTAACTTCCACCCACAGAGTCATTTCAATTTTACCCAAGACAGAAGGCACAAAAATATTTTTAGCCTCTGGTCTTTTCTTGATATCGAAAATGTATAGAAAATGTGTAAAAAAAAAAGAAAAAAAAACTTATTAACCAATTGATCCGTCAATTCACAAATGAGCTCCAATATTAACGCTGAAAATCAAAGGTAAGATATTGGCATCATCCCCTGGGAAAAAGCATCTCCCATGCTTTGGACACAGAAGTACATAATCAGTGCAGTAGTCTGGAGCTGTGCATAGTCAGTTTAGAACTGATTCATTGTTATTTTCTTTTGTACACAGCCACACGGGGAAAATCCTTTATTTTGCATGATTCCAGATTTACCAGTGAATTGTACCAGAGAAACAGCACAAGGTGTCAGCAAAAGTAACTATCAGGTTCAATGGTTTGAATCGGATAAAGCAGATGACTTTTATTCAGGAATCTGGTTTGACATGATTTGAATTAAATTGAGCCCATCAGGCCTTAAACCAGATGCAGAGCAGCAAATGTTTCCTAGATACAAATCAACAGAGAAAACAATAATCATCTTACAGTGGGTGAAATTTAGAAAACTGCATACCTGCAACTCAGGAAGAGATAGCAATGGAATTATTGCCTTGCTTGGTAGTACAGTATCTTTGGATTTGAGCCACTGATGAATCAGTCCAAACCTGATAAAGAAAAAGATCATATAAACGCTGCGATATTCAATGCACAACCAAGTTTAAGCACACATGCTATTGTTGCCTTTTCAATCCTGAGGATTTGAAAGAAACACAGCTTTTAAATGTCATGAAGCAATTTGATTTGAAGCGGATTATAATCCTAACCCTTTTTTAGTATTATTCCGGATCAGGCATACTCAGATGATCATTCTCAGTTAAGGTTGAGAAAGTCAGACCTCACAGACCCTTAAATGGGTCTGAAGAACTGATCCAGTCCTCCCTGAAAGAAAGGAACCACCAGAGAGAATATTATGTCCTCCAGATAACCTTTTTAACATTTTTTAGCTAGGTTATAACAACCTGGATGTTATAAGGGTCCAGGAATCTCTCCTGAACAATGCACCCCTCCATGAAGAGAGTATGAAGATGGTTTCTTGAGTTTGGTTACAGGAGACTATATGAGATAATATATTTTCTAAATTATACAAAAGTTTATTAAAGAACTGAACATACAATTCATATTTGATTATAAGAAAATCACAACATTGATAGTTCTAGGAAAAGTAAATACAATCTTGTTTCTAATGGAGAATCCAGGCTTAAATAATATTACAGAGAGATATTTAATTTATCCATCAATATTTAAAGTAGTATTTACCCTAAATCCCTGAGTAGAAAGCTACAGAGTCTAGCAAGACATCTCTATCCCAGTTAAGGAGAGAACTATCATCAGTATACTACAGCAACTTTACCTTTACCATGAGAGACACTGGAGTGAATCCAAATAATCTAAAAATCCCACTATGGTTTCAATATTTATACCATAAAAAAGCTGAACCAGCAGGAAGCACGATGAGCATATGTGCTGGACAACTTCCTTTGTTTTAATCAACATCCTTCACTTTAGTCAACACCTTTGAGCAAACAGGATACTGAGAGATGCAGATGGTGGTCACTTTCTTGCTATACTTGGTTTCCAGGATTCAATTGACAAGTGATTTGGGGGCATCCAGTGGTATCTAACAACTTATCAATGCCTGGATGAGGTGATGTAGAGGATAGTTCCTATTTTTTCAGGAACTACCATGTGTTACAGGATATACCATATCCTATGCCACAGGATGTTGGTGTCCTTCAGCACACATTTATGTGCAGGTATATTTATAAGATTATGAACACTGCTTTTAGTTTTTAGTCCCTATTTCATAGGTGAATCACTCATTTTAATCTCAGAAGTCTGTATTTATAGTTGAATTCTCTTTTAACACCAGGTTTATAGCTGCACTCCTTCATAGACTTGCAAGACATACACAAAATTATTTGCTAATGTTAGAGTTTATAAAGAGGAGCAGAGAGGTCTAACATGTTATTTTGGCAGCTCTGGAGCTCTGGGGTGAGAGAGAAAGAACAGTTTGCATCTGTTTTAATCTTTGGATGTCTTAAAGCTTTTTGCGGTTAATTAAATAATGTTGAAATGTGATATTGTAACGGAGGAAATGCAGCAGCCATTTTACACACAGCAAGATCCCATAAAATGTTAATTATTAACGTTAATTCAGTTATGTGACTTTAATGTTTAGCACTGTTGTACAGAATAAAATGCTTGCACTGTGATGCTTGGAATTTTATTTTGGAATGTTACCAGAAATAATAAGTTGTAGGAATAAACTTGTTCAAATTAAACTAAAACCCTAGTTCTGTACTGTAGCCAAAATTGGGACTCTGCCCAGATTTTGCAAAGCTTGTAACACCTCCTTATTTTAGTGGGTTTCCAGGACATGAAAAATGGGCACAAAAGTGTAATTAGCTGAAGGTGAACTTTTAAACGCTGCAGTCATAATAGGCAGAGGTGCATACCGACAGAAGTTAGAGAAAATTCTTCCTTTTACTTAGGATATCTTGGAGGTCTTCTGCAGGAGGTATTTAGTACCTTCCCACCTGGGGCATCACACCAGGATATGTAGACGCTGAAGCACTCTACTTCCTCAAGATCCAGGCTAAGTGGCTGCAATTTATAAGGGAAGCCATCCATGTGTTGAGCCACATTCTATAACTTAACCCTTTGATCACATCCAGCATAGGTACTGCACTGCCAATGTTAGTGAAAACCTGTGACAGGATTATTTGATTCAGAGCCTGGAGACATCTGTAGCCAATCAGCTGCGCACTGAGTCATCAAGCAGATGAATTGATTGCTTGAATTAGCCTGTATATCATCATTGACCCCTGGCACTAGTGTCAGGATGGCCAAAAGTGCAAAGGGTCATTGATTACACACATGGGTTATATTTTCATCAACAGAAAAGGGCTTTTTCTCACTTAATGTGCAGCTCATTCGTGGCCAGCAGCACTAAGTCGTGCATGTCAATACTTGTTTTTCTGGCAGTACCACAGTGCTTTTATTCTTAAGCAGTGCACCGTTCTACCACAAAGTCGAGCATCTGGATGGCCGCTCAGAAATCGAGGCTTCCCTTTAGACTCATTGCTGATGATTCTTTCCCAGGCTCCCTGCCGAGCACTGCTGCAGTTAGATTCATTCAGCCGTCAGAATAATCATGAAGTTGACTATTGGCACTCTGAAGGTATGCTTCAGCTGTGTAAATTAGGCATGCGGACAGGGGCATCTCTACAATGTAGTCTGACTAGGGCACCTAGTTGCATGCTTTATAACATTGTCTTGCAAAGATACCTATCCTGGAGGAATAAGAGGAAAGTGCAACAGGATGGTGACAGTCAGGCCAACTATCTGCAGCTGCAGCATAAAGAGGATGTATAAGATAAACATTTGTTTTGAAACAAATTCATGCCAATCTGATGTCGCAAATCTCCTCTTGACCGTCTGCTGTGCATTAACAACTTCCCCTTTTCCTGCGACAGCAATGCACCCATGTTCTGATATTTGTTGGTGAATGTTAAATGAAACTGCTCCCATTCTTCTGGTCCCACCAAAACTAATTCCGATCCGAACTGAAAGCAACGGCTGCATCAACTACCACATTTTTATTGTGAAGCAGTCAATGATGCTATCATTTTCATACCACTGTTTGGTTTTAGTGTGCAATTTTGACTTCATTCCCTTAATTAATTACCAGTCCCATGTATAACCTATGACAGAGGTTTATGAGCTCACTGACAATTCCATTTCAATATAACTGTTCCTTATTTCAGGAGACTGGAAATGGAACTGCTGCAGCCGCATCACTTGTGCATTTTTCTGGGACCCATCTGAGGCGGTAGCAGGAAGACAGACAGAAACATCATGTAAACACAGAGCTAGGCCTGGCTCTGCTTCAGCACTAGTCAGCAGGAGAGCAGGCCAAATGGTCACAGTCTGATAATCGTCTCAAAGCTTCCAAAACCATTAAAGACAATTGTTTCTCCTCTGGCATCTGATGCCTCAGTGACAGAAGTTTGAGAACCCAAGCCAGGAACTAAAGCTAGCCATAAGGATTTTGTGTTGAACACTCCAATGCAGATAGGCCTAGAACTGGCATACATTCCATGGCGCAGTGCAATGCTCAATATACATCTATATTGTATCATAGCTATGGATAACAAAATCCTCTAATGCTTGGATAGCACTGTTCTTCTAAAAACTGGGCCCTTACGTTTGAGGCACTAATGTCAACACTACATATTTTAAGACCCTTTGTCCAACAGTGCTGCCTCTTATTCCACCTCTAGTTCTTGCTGCTAATTCTTGCTCAGTGGATTGCTCTGTTCACTCCCATCTGACTCACCATCGAACGCTTGACAGTGGGTGTTTCTAGGGCTGGTGTTTTGGAGAGAATGGGTGATTCACAGTGGGCAGAACTTTTTGCACAGCATGCGGGAGTGTACTTGACACGCTTGAGTGTAAAATAGCGCGCGATGATGTTGGGCAAACGCCCAGACATCATTGCACACTTGTGCAATATTTCAGTCGGCAGGTCCCAGAGTCACACCCGCCATTAATTAAGACGCCATTTAAGGCCATTAAACAATCAATTGACACAGATTTTTCATTGCCCTTGTGATTTCATGCTTGTCGCATGGGCAAAACAGGCAGGTGGCCAGTTGACAATTTCAAAAACCTCATCCATGGGTGGGATAAAAAGGGTCAGTAGCATTGCCAGTGTGAGTAGTGAGGAGTTTAGTACATAGTTTGCTGCAGGTGACACATTGGTATATGGCAGATTCATCCCTGTTTGGCCTTTCATTGTTAGCATTTCCAGGCTTCATTTCAGGACTCCTTTGTGTCTCCAAGAACCTTGGAGAATTCAGACCATGTGGATGCTTCCTGATATCAGACAGCCTTCTGTTACGCTGGTAATGGGGATTATTGTCTCCGCTGGTAGCACCTCCAATGGGGAAGAAGAGAGGGGCAGAAGGAAGAAGAGGCCAGGTGTCTCAATGCAGCTTCCAGGGGAGTGACCTGTGGGAGGAGAGGCACAGGCACAACGGGCACAGGGCCATCAGGTAGTCCAAAGATGTAAGGGGCCACAGAAGACGCCACTATCCTGCTGCCAGGGTTTACAGATGGTGATGCAGCTCCCTCAATATGTCCGAGGTGCAATGCCAAAGGAGGCTCTGCCTCTCAAGCACGACAGTGACCTCCAACTGTCAAATGATTGGGCCTGAGATCAGCTCTGATTGTGTGGGTGGGCACCCCATGCCAGTGGTTCTGAAGATCACACTTCTATGCCTCCAGCTCTTTCCAGGTGTCAGTGGGGGATCTGTGTGGAGCATCCCAATCAGCTGTCCAAAGTTGTGTCAAGCTGGTGACAGAAATTCTGTTCAGGAAGGTATTGACCTTCATTCATTTCTGTACAGATGAGGCCAGCCAGGCTGAGTGACCCAGAGGCTTTGCAGCAATTTCTGTGTTCCCCTACATCCAGGGTGCCCTCGACTGCACACATGTGGCCATCAAGATGCCAGCGGGTGAGCCCGGTGCCTTCGTCAACTGGAAGGGATTCCACTTCATGAATGTGCAGATAGTGTGTGATCACAGGATGCAGATTCTACAAGTCTGTACAAGGTACCCAGGCAGCTCCCACGACACCTACATCCTCAGACCTCCCAGGTGTCGGGGCTCTTCAGTGCTCCAGCCCAGCTGGATGGATGGCTGCTGGGTGACAAGGACTATCAGTTTAAAAGTTGGCCTATGGCGCCCCTCCACCACCCAAGAACAGAGGAAGAACAGCATTATAATAGAAGCCATGCCTCCACAAGGGCGGTGATAGTGAGGACTATAGGTCTTCTGAAGATGCGCTTCTGCTGCCTGGACTGTTCAGGGGGTGCACTGCAAAACCCCAGAGTAGGTGTCACTGGTAGTTGTTGCATGCTGCTCTCTCCACAATCTGGCACTGGCAAGGGGGGACACATTGGAGGAAGAGGATCTTGACGCAGCTCCACAGGCCACAGAGGATGAATCCAATAGTGAGTCGAAAGAGGAGCATGGTGATGAGAACGCTGAGGGCACAGAAGCAGACCTCTGTAACCTCCAGGGAGACAAAGACACCAGGGATGCCTTGAACCAATGCTCCTTCAGCTAGGCTGCCAAATATGCACTACCACCTCATGCCGGGGCTGCTGCCATGATCCCGGATGTCTGAAATGGCCCCTTCCTTTGACCCCAAAGTCCACTCAGTGCCTGTGCAATAAAGTTTTGAGCTACTCAATTCCAGCAATACATACTGGCTTACCCTGCACCACATTAAATAAAAAAGGTGAAGCATACTCAGACAAAAGAAAATTTATCTCAAGTTGACAGTCAAAATTAACAAAGCCTTCTCTGGTCTTCAACCCCAGACCAGTTAAAATAAACATAACATTGCACAACAGAAGATCACCGGTGACCAGTCCCTCTTGTGCTCATGGTGCCTTAAACTTAAGTTTACAAGGGCTGTGTCTTAATGCTTCCCCTCGCTGGCACCAGCATTGGCGATAGCCTGCTGACTCTGCTGTCTTGTTGACCTCGGTGACCTTGGTGGTCATCCTCTGGCCAGTGGAGCCTGTGCTGGCCCTGCTTGGGAGGGAGCAGCCAATGGCACGGCTGGCATCTCCCCAGTGCCGCAGCCTCATCACAGTCATTGGCAGAGGGGCGGAGGAGCTGCTTCCATCATCCAGAGTGCCTGAGAGGAGCCCGCAGAGATTACACACAGCTTGTGCGTCAACGTGAGGTCGCTATGGACCTCCCTGCCCATGATTGATGAACAGGCTGGGATACTGGGTGCCTCATCTATCTCCCACACTGACACTGACTAGTCTGTATGCTGGCTTGCAGGTCCAAGCGCAACCCCAGGAATCCCTGATTCTGTTCCTGGAGCTGCCTCTCGATTAGAGTCGCCACTCTCTCAGTGGAGGGGGCAGTGCACTCGGCCATGAGGGTCAACGCAGTGTTGATGCTCTGCATGGACTCCTCCACAACAGAGACCATGGCACGCATAGCTTCATGGATCTCCACCAGATCCTCCCACACACCCCACTGGACATTCAGCATCTGCCACCTAATGGACAACTCCAGAGGCTGATCACCTGCCTTCACCTGAGCATTGTCTTGGTCTCCAGCAGTCTTCCAACTGCCCGCACCCTGGGCACTCTCTGCCTCCGCCTGCTCCTCAAGTGAGTGTAAAGTGCCCTCACCACTGTGCACCAACATTCTAGCCGAAGATCTAATGCCCACTGAAGTGTTGCTTTTTTGTGCTGGTGCCTGGTTCAGAGAGTATGATGCAGGTGCATGTGGAGCCTGGCGGTAGTCTAGCGTCAGGGATGGGTGTGCAGGGTCCTGCAATTGGATGTATGGTGGCAAACCTAAGGGAGAACAATGACATGTCATTTGTTTAATTCATCACACTGTCACTGTGCATGCCAGGCACCCTGGGAGATAATGAAGATTTGCATCATGGTGTCATCGTCTTTCAATGATCAATAGGGAATCCAGTTTTGAGGCTCCCATCAATGATGAGACTACACAAGAATGTTTGCACAATCTGAAATTCTCACCTCCGTGCACTGCTCTCCTACCTTCGCCTGACACCCTAGCTTCTCCAATTCTGGTTGAAAGCCCAAGGTGTCCTGCTCATATCTGGTTAGGGTTAGGAGGCTTGGGGGGCCTCTGCCTGTCCGTGACCTCTCAATGTAACATTCCTGAGCTCCACGAGGGGATGACTGGACCTTAACACTGCAACACATTGATCCATGCCAGCACGGTACTTGCTCTTCCTGAGGGCAGCAGGTCGTTAAATCTCTTGCGGCACTGGACCCAGGTGCTCCACGTCATGGCTGCTGACCTGTGCTGGCACCTCCCCCCAAGTTCTTTTAGTTGGGTGCAGAGGCACCACCTTTCCATCCCTGGGGATGAGGGTGTCCTTCCTGGCAGCCACCTACTCCAGGAGGACCGCGAAGCACTCATTGAAAAATCTGGGTCGGGGGGGGATGCTGAGTGCCCGCCCAACCTGCCCTCCCGTCTGGCGTCTGCAGCTGCATTTGAACCCATAATTTTAACTCTCCTGCTGACAACACCGAAGGTGCCTTCATCGCCGGCAGCCTTGCAGGGCCTGACTGTGCTGATTTAAAATCAGCCGCTGGGTCACCAATGGACCTGGCTGCCGACAGGCCCCCACCCCTGTCCATTGGGGAACCACCGTTCATGCTCAGCGGGCCTTAACTGGCCCACCAGCATGAAATCATGATCAGAGGCCGATCGTGGGTAGCGGCCTGTTTCCTGCTACTCTCGGGCCCGCCGACTGCACCCGCACAGCAAACTCAAAATTCGTCCCATTGTATGCAAAGATTTGCTGACAGCTCATGAACATCAAATACTTGCTCCCCATGTAATTCCCATATCATTGTCAAAAAAAGGAATTACATGAATGTTTAGGTGTGCTACAAGGGAAAAGACCATGGGCTGGAATCAATGGGTCAATGGAGCAACCCCCTTCACTGCTGGCATAAAAGTCAGGGGCAAGCCTGCCCCAACCCCAGCAGCTTGCCCTGCAGGCATTTAACGCTAAGAGGCACGTTAATTGACTTGACTACCACCCCCATCCTGGCAGAAAGTTCCACCTCTAAGAGCTGCCAGCCAGTCAAATGGTCAAGAGCTGCTCAGCCCCAGCAGTGCCACCAGGAGCAGTGGCCACACCTGGGATTCAATCCAGTCCCTGACACCAAGGGGTTGGAACTGGAGCCAGAGTAAGAGTTAAGTTGGGGGGTGGGTTCTTGCCAGGACCAGGCTGACACATTCCAGTGAAGGCGGTGGGAGCTGGGGTAGAGAAGCAAGGGGTCCCCTTAAGGGGGCATCCTATCTCTTGCACAGGGCAAGCTGCTGGTCTGGGCACTTGGAGTGGGCCTCTCCTGATATCGGTTAAATCCCAATGGCAGGATTAGGTCCTTAAATGGACATCAGTTGACCAAGTAAGGGCCTCAATTGGCCGATAAGCAAGTGGGATGCCGACACCCCTGCACCACCACTGGTAAAATTGCGGTGGGGCAGGGGTGGGCAGGTAGGCAATGGGTGTGGCTCCCAAGGCCCTTTATGGGCCTCACCTCATGCAAAGCCACCACCAGGGGGTTGTAAAATCCAGCCATTAATACTACACCAAATTGTCCACCTGTATCAGCAGAAAGGAACTCGACAATCTTGTGACAATCAATGAGGAATTTCATTGAAAAGCAGCATATTATTTATATGGAGGGAGACTGCAGAACTCTGAGGCACAGAGGGACCTGGATGTTGTGGTACATGAATTGCAAAAAGTTAGTAGAAAGGTACAACAAGTGATTAGGAAGGCAAATGGAATATTGTCATTTATTGCAAGGGGAATGGAATATAAAAATAAAGATCTCAGTGCACAGTGGTGAGGGCACTTCACACTTGCTTGAGGTGCAGGCGGAAGCAGAGAGTGCCCAGGGCATTGGCAGTTGGAGGACTGCTGGGAACCAGGACAATGCTCAGTTAATGGCTGATGATGAGCCTCTAGAGTTGTGCCTGAGGCATAGATGCTGGATGTCCAGCAGGGTCTGCGGGAGGATCTGATGGAGATACATACCAGCCTCAGCTGGTCAATGTCAGTGTGGAAAACGGAATGCGCATCCAGTATCCCAACTAGGTGCCCATCCACCAATGATGGGTAGGGAGGTCCAAAGCGACCTGACGTTGGCGCACAAGCTGCTTGTCATCTTTGTGGGCTCCTCTCAGGGTGCTCCGGTTGATGGCAGCAGCTCCTCCACCCCTCTGCCAGTGACTGTGGCATCCGATGAGGCTGCAGCAACTGAGGAGATACCAGCCATGGCACTGGCTGCTCCCTCCCAGTTGGGGCCAGCACAGGCTCCACGGGCCAGAGGATGCCTGCCAAGGCCATCAAGGCCAACAAGACAGCAGAGTGAGCAGGCTGTCTCCAATGCCAGTGCCAGCAGGGGTGGGGGCACCTAGACGTAGCACCTGCAAGCGAAGACTTAAAGCACCTTAAGCACAACATAGGCTTATCACGGGTGATACATGGTTCACCCATTTTTCTTCAATTTTTAATGGTATCATGGAAAACATTGGTTCATGCAACTTTTAATATTCACAAGTAAATAAGATGTTATTTTGTGCATCTGTATGCTTCATTTGTTGTGTAGGTGCAGGGTAGGACATGATGTTATGATGGACATGTGTCTCCTGAAACTTTATTGCAAAGGCACAGAGTGTATGTTGTTGACCAAGGAACTGGTCCTGTCAGGGATCGAGCATGGAGCCTGCAGCCGTGGGATGTGCTGATGGTTCTTATTTGGTAGTCTAGCTGAAGAAGCGATGATCAAAGCGCTCTGGATGTCCCTGCCTCCCTGGAGGTAACCCAGGTCAGTGTCTATGCCCTCAGCTTTCTCCTCACCATGCTCATTCTCGGACTCACTACTGGACTCATCATCTGTTGCCTGTGCAGCTGTATCAAAGCCTTCTTCCTCCAGTGGGTCCCCCTTTCCAGTGCCGGATTGTGGAGAGCACAGCATGCAACCACTATCAGTGACATACGCTCTGCGCCTCCTGAACGGTCCAGGCATCGGACGAGCATCTTGAGAAGACTGATGGTTCTCTCTACCATAGCCCTTGTGGAGGCATGGCTCCATTGTACCACTGCTCAGCTTCTGTTCTTGGATGGCGGAGAGGCATCATGAGCCATCTTTTGAGGGGATAGCCCTTGTTACCCAGCAGCCATCCAGCTGGGCTGGAGCACTGAAGAACCTCAGCACCTGGGAGTGTCTGAGGATGTAAGTGCCATGGGAGCTGCCTGGGTACCTTGCACAGACTTGTAGAATCTGCATCCTGTGATCACACACTATCTGCACGTTCATGGAGTGGAAGCCCTTCCTGTTGGCGAAGGCACCGGGCTCACCTGCTGGTGTCTTGATGGTCGCATGTGTACAGTCTATTGCACCCTGGATATGGGGGAAGCCAGCAGTCACTGCAAAGCTTCTTACTCGCTGTGTCTGGCTAGTCTCGTCCATACAGTTATGAATGAAAGTCAATACCCGCCTGAACAGAGCTTCAGTCACCAGTGTGATGCAACTCTGGACAGCTGATCGGGACACCCCACAAAGATCCCCCACTGAACCCTGGAAAGAGCCAGAGGCATAAATGTTGAGGGCCACTGTGACCTTCAGAGCACTGGCACACAATCCGAACTGATCTCAGGGCCGATCATCTGACAGATGGAGGTCACTGTCTCCCGTGAGAGATGGAGCCTCCTTTGGCATTGCACCTCAGACAAATTGAGGTGGCTGCATCACCGTCTGCAAACGCTGGCATCAGGATAGTGACGTCTTCTGCAGCCCCTTCCACCTTGAACTTCCTGTTGGCCTTGTGCCCTTTGTGTCTGTGCCTCTCCTCCCACAGGTCGCTCCCCTGGAGGCTGAATAGGGACACCTGGCCTCCTCCCCCTTCTGGCCCTCTCTTCGTCCTCAAAGGAGGTGCCCCCAGCAGAGGCCACAATCCACATTCCCAGGGTAAGGGAAGGCTGCCTGATACCTGGAAGGCCCCACACGGTGTGAACCCTCCTGGGGCCTGGAAAACAACAGTTGAGTCCTGAACTGAAGCCTCTAAATTCTTTGAATGCAGCTCTGAAGTGAAATGAAGCTGTTCACAGAAGCAACCAGCAAAAAGTGATATCCTGCACTCCTCACTAATCGCTTTGACAAGGCCACTGACCCCTCTTATCCCACCCGTGGATGAGGTTTTGCAAATTGTGGCCTGCCCGCCTGCCCGTTTTGCATGGGCGACAGCTAAATATTGCACGGGCTATGTAAAGTCGGAGACAATTTGTGTCACAAGGTCCGTCTCCATCGCGCACCCACCTAGCGAAGTATCACGAGAGTGCACATTGACATCGGCACACTCAGCCAACATCAACGCGCTTTATTTAACAATCAAGCAGGTCGGGCGCACGCTTGCCCACCAAGCTAATATTCTGCTCTTATTGCTAAAAGATGGCTTGAAGAAAAACACATTTTACACAGTGAATTGTTATGATCTGAAATATACAGCCTGATAGCTGGTAGCAGATTCAATAATAACTTTCAAAAGGGAATTAGATAAATAACTGAAGTGGAACATTTACAGAGCGAAGGGGAAAGAGCAGTGGAGTGGGACTAATTGGATAGCTTGTTCAAAGAGCTGGTACAGACACGATGGACCAAAAAGCCTTATTCTATGCTGTATCATTTGATGATTCTATCAATTTGATTACTCTGTAACATTATAAAGATAACTGTAATGACTGAACTTCATACTGCTCATAATTTTACAGGTGGGAGAGAATGTACTCTTTCTGGTTCCTCACACACATAGAAAAACAGACCAAAAGACATGAGGTTACCCCAGGCACCAATAAAATGACAAGCTAAAGCTTCAATACACGTTACCTTAGCAATTTATTACAGCAGAATTAATGCTAAGGGATCTTTCACTCTCAAGTTTAATGATTCACAAAGATCTAGTACTAGGTACACTGTGCACCCTACTTGGTGTCAAGAGTTCAAAAAGGATGGTGATAAATCTTTGATTTACTCATAGACATGCTGTGTTTAAACATCGATACATCAATGACATTCTAATCACCTGTACAATTTTATCCATTCTTGTCCTTCAAAGAGAAATATAAAAATGAGTTGTGATTTTTAAAGATTGTAATCCATAAAATAATCTATAGTGCAGCCAGCTTTGCAGTTTTATAACAATATCATGGTCACTCCACTTTTGTAAAGATTGTAAACACCACAAACTGCAATAAGCATGATAATTAAGTAAGATATGAGTCATTCTGCCATTATGAATCAGTGTACGCAGGATACAATGAGGTGAATTGTAGCTTACATTTAGTTTGTTCTGATATTTGCTTTCTGACCTGAACTAGCTACGCTCATGCATTAATTTTGATTCTTCTCTTGAACTGGATGCATTATACCAGAGGAAATGGAGAACATTAGCTGAACAAAACATGGGCAGTATTATGGCTTAATAAGGTATGGATATATGCTCACGGTGAACTTCCTGGGTATTCCTATGAGGTAGGATTCCCACTGGAAGTGCATTGGGATGGGACTTCAGTGCTCCCAAAACTATAATCCTCAGACTCATTTGGTAGAGGAATTATTGGGCTAAATAATACAAAGGAGGAAACAATGCTTTGATACTGAGCACAGTCACACATCCATAATAAGGTTGTCTGGACACAGTGGAGGCAGATGGCTGTGGCAGTTAGTTCATTTCTATTCCTTCTTCTTGTTTGCCCATCGAGGTGATGATGGCCATGTTCATCAGCTGAGGTGTTTAATAGGGCCCCAGTGGGTGCATGGGTGGCTGCTAAGGCTGAGTTCCACGGAAGTTTCTGCAGTAATCAGGACAGGATACTGCAGGCAATTGAGTTTTGGATGAGTTGTTGGCTTGGGATTTCCACTCCTTGCGTTTTCTCTTTGCCTCTGGTTTGTACTTGCTTTCAAAGGAGGCCACACCATTTTTATTTGGTTGCGCTAGGTGCAGCGATCCTGGGCGAGTTTCTCCCAGGACTCGAAGTACATAGCAGAAGTCCTAAGTGAAGCGCTCTTTGTAGCTTCCTTTGACTGCCTTGAGAGCGCACCAGCGACTCACGCTCTCCATGGAAGATTGTCTTTGGTAAGTGGACATCAGGCATTCTGGCTGCATGACCAGCCCAACTCAGTTGTGACTGTCTCAATATGGTATGGATGCTTGACATGCCAGCTCAGCACCTCAGATTCTGGTATTTTGTCCTGCCACCTGATCTTCAGAAGCTTCCAAGGACAGCTCAAATGAAAGTCGGGGAACTTCTTGGCACGGAACTGGTATACAGTCCAAGTCTTGCATGTGTAGAGCAGATTGGGCAGGACTATTGCTCTATAAACTTTCAGTTCGGTAGGAAACTTACTCCTCTTCATTCACGGACCGATGTCCAAGGCCTGACGAAGGTTACACTTACTTTAGCAACAATTGCATGTGTCTCCTTATCAATACTAATCACTCAAGAGAATGTGCTGCTGAAATAAGTAACTTATCTACTATTTACAGGTTCTGGTCATGGACTGAAACCTTGGGCTTGTTATAGGGTCTTCCTGGAGCAGGCTGGTACATCAGTTTTCTTCATCCTGATTATAAGGCCGAAGTTGTGGCATGCATTGGCGAACAAGTCCATTAGCACTGCATGTCCAGCTCTGAACCGGCAGTTAATGCACAATCATCAGCAAACAAGAAATCACAAAATATATCCTGGAGTCATCTCAGTGAAGAATACCATAGTGAGGTATGGCTATTATCAATGTGGCTATCTAAGTTCTAACACTGTTCCCCTGCTGATAATATTGGAAAGGAGGTGGATCAGAAATAGTTATTATGCGAATGGGTTTATCATCTTAGAAGCTCTTAACACAGAATATATGTGAGACTTGATCTATGCTGTACATAACCTAATAGTAGCAAAACTACTTCCTATTAAAAGCACACACCGGATGCAGTGACATGCATTGTACTGAAAACATATTACATCACTTGTACTTGAGTTATCAGCACAATTAAAATGACCCTTTGGCTCTCATGCTTCCACCATTTCCTTAAATAATAGAAGGTTTGCTGCATAGATCTTCATGAGTACAATAGTTCCTTCAAAATCATTAATTATACTCTCAATGAAAACAAAACTTTAAAAGCCTGCAGTTTTTCTTAAATTGATTATTTATGCTTAACAGGAATTAATAGTGACACAGTCCTTCAAATAAAAGCCAATTTTGCTTGTGCTTTTTTTTAACTTCTAATTAATTCTCTGAGTTTTTCCCCCTCAGCGCAGGAGATGGCAGTTCATGCTGGATAGTGAACATTATACTATATCATCTCACCTTAGTAGCCAATGTTTATAAGCATAGCTGATCGTTAGCTGCTGCTGAACCAAAAGCAATGATTGTTGATCCTTCACTGAAAGCATATAAGAAAGGAAGAACTTAAAAATTATATAGCGCCTTTCATGTCTTCGGTACACCACAAAGTTCTTCACAGTCAAAGAATGACTATTCTTTTATAGAAGTTCTATCACTTTTGTAGGCAAACGAAAGTCAATTTGTACATAGCAAGATCCCACAATAGACAAATAAGCTAAATGACCAGTTAATCTGTTTTTATGATGGTGTTTGAGGGAGAAACGATGACAAGGACACTGAAAGATCTTCCTTCTCATCTTCAAATCGTACTGTGGGTTTTTTTTTACATCCACCTGAATAGGTAAATGTGGCCTTGATTAAACATTTCATTGAAGAGGCAGCATCTTGGGCAATGTAACAGTTCCTCAGTGCTACACTGAAGTAAAAGCCGAGATTATGTGCTTAAGTCCTTAATTGGGGCTTGAATGCTGGTTTCCTGACTTGGAGATGACAGTGCAGCACTGAGCTAAGATGACACTATTGAATGTAAAGCTGTTATCAACAAGACTTTTCAGGTAGTGGAATATATTAGAAGTGCAGGTGACTTAAACCTTATTTCCTGAAAAAAATACATCATAGCTTTGCAATGTAAAGATAATTGAGCATGTATTCAGCCAATCCATAAAAAAATTATATTTATATAGCACATTTTACATCCTCAGCATGTCCTAAAGCACTTTGCAACCAAAGAAGTACTTTGGAAGTGTTATACTCGAAATTGTGCAGGAACTATATTGTATCTTACTTGTTCAGAACATTAATTCTTATTGCTGAAATTAACAAATCAAATGATGGTGGCAATTTCATTAATCAGAAGAAAAAGAAATGGCTGACACTAGCCTCCTAACATCTTCAAAGCAGCTTTAAATTACACTCACATGAAATCTATATTCTCTTCGGGGTCATTTTAAAATCAAGAACAGTGTGAGAAAAGGATGTACAGGTGCTTTTTTGCTACAAGAAATACCTTTCTCATTAGTGAGTCATTGGGCTCGTATAAATAATAAGTTTATGCAAAGGTAAAAAAATCAACTCTGTGGCCTAATTTGTTGTTGGACAAGCTATGAAACGAAATACCACTCCTGATTTTAGAGAAGGCAGTAACTGAAGCAGCAGCCACAAAGTGCCTGATTATGACAGATTTACAGCAATACACAGGAAGAAAGAGCTAAGGCTCTGATGTTGTCACACCGCATAATACATTTTTTTATCACCTTGAAATGTGATAAATCTTGTTAGGCATAACAACGATTGTATAAAAAATAATTTTTATGAGAAACAATATGTTTATTGTTGAGTGCTGATAATTTTCATGTACATATGTTGGTATTCACCATGACTTACATTTTGTGTGAGTCAAAATTCTGGCCACAGTTTGTCAGCTGTTAAAAGCACTTGTATCCATTTCCAATATGACCGAGCTTTTTCCCATCACTTTTGATATCCAGTCCTCACAGAATTATTATTTGTAATATGTTTGTGGATTTTCTAGCATTCTTATGAAAACATTCTGGTTACAAAATGTTTCAAAGCTGCCATTCATTTTGTTCTGTTGGATATTTATGCGAGAGAACCCTAGTACAATGAGTCAGCATTGTGCCCTTTCACCTTTGGAAAGTGAATTGAAATCCACCTCAGAGTGATGAGATTAAGGTCAGTGACTTTAATAATGAATGTACCCTAACTGAAATTAGCTTTGATAGTGTCAAGCTAGCTCCTAGACAATATGACTGCACAGCACGCACTGGTCAATAATTTAGCACTGTTTACCAATCTCATCTAGAAATGTTGTACAGCTAACTGGTGTGGGCAATTGAAATGTCACACTAGTATAGTAGAGGTGTTCTTCCGAGTTTCATATGAGGGTGATGAATGCCGCGTGGAAGGAGCTTAATTTTGTGCCTAATACTGAACCAAAGAGAGCTGAATGCTGAAACGTGTCACACTGAAAAATGATTCATCTGCCTACATTCACATTCAACACTTTGAGAAACAGAAAAATGAAAAGGTACAGACATAATGTTCAATAGTCCAAGCTCATAAGGAACACTTTGGTTTGTCTTTTTTGGTTTTCTTAGCTATTCCAAAGAGAACTTATGTTTATAAAAATATTGCAGAGGTATAAAAATGGGATTTGTTAAAGGCTTTCAACAGAAACTGCTGCTTGTATAATGGGAAGTGCTATCAGCAGCCCCAAGCTTCAGAACTGAACTTGTTGTACATCCCGCTGTGTCAAAGCAGCTCAGTACATGTGAGCTTCGACACACATGAACACACACACATTCCCTGTGCTGCTCATTTCCATTATAAGAGCAAAACTAGGAGCATCATTTTACTCCTAACATTAAGAAGCCCCTGCACTAGTTTTGAAAAGGCCTTAGTTGTTATAGTTGTAGTGAGTTGAATTAAGCTGGCTCTTCTGCATCTGATCTCACTTGCTCATTGCAAAGCCATTCTGACGTTACTGATGCTGGCTTGATAGTATTATGAAATACTGGAGTAAATGTGCACAAAGAAAGTGAGACATTCAGGAGGAACATCAATTCTTTTTATTTAGTGGGAGGAATTTGTACATCAGAACATAGGAACATAGGACTTAAGAGTAGGAATATGCCCTTCAGCCCTTTGAACCTGCTCCACCATTTAATAAGACCATGGCTGATCTGGTTGTGGCCTCAAGTCCACTTTGCTGTCTGCCTCCCATATCCCTTGACATCCTTGTCCATCAAAAATCTGTTTAACTCTGGGTTGAATAAATTCAATGATCCTGCCTCCACTGCTTTATGGGGAAGATAATTCTTTTTGAGAGAAAACAATTCTCCTCATCTCTGTCTTAAGTCTTAAACGGTAGACCCATTATACTTAAACTGTGTCCTCTGATTCTAGTGTCTTCCACAAATGCAAATATCCTCCTGGTATCCACCCTATCAAATCCCCTCAGGATCTTATATGTTTCAATAAGATCACCTCCCATTCTTCTAAACTCCAATGAATAAAGGCACATTCAATCCTTCTTCTTAAGATAAGCCTCCCATCCCAGGAATGAATCAAGTGAACCTTCTCTGATCTCCTGTTATATCCCATTCCCCTTGCATCAAATGTCAGTATTCCATTTGCCTTCCAAATCAATTGCTGTACTTGCATACCAACCTTTTATGATTCATGCACCAGGACACCCAGATGCCCCTGTACCACCAAGTCCTGCAGTCTTTCTCCATTTATATTATATACTAATTTTCTATTTTTCCTGCCGAAGTGGACAAGTTCACATTTTCACCACACAATACATCATCTGCCATTTTTTTCCACTAACAATCTGTCTACATCCCTTTGCCTCTCTACCTTCACTTGACAACTTAATTCCTCTTGGTGTCATCAGCAAATTTAACCATATATTCAGTCCCTTCATCCAAATAATTGATGTAGATTGTGAATATTTGAGGACCCAGCACCGATCCTTGTAGCACTCCACTAGTTGCAGATTGCCAACTTGAAAAAGACAGATTTATCCCTACTCTCTGTTTCCTGTTAGTCAACCAATTTCTTATCCATGTTAATATGTTACCCCGTACACCATGTAACCTTTTATTGTATAGTAACATTTGATGTGACACATTATCAAATGCTTTCTGGAAATCCAAGTACACCACACCTAGAGGTTCCTCTGTATTCACCTTGCTTATTACTTTCTTTAAAAACTCCAATAAGTCAGTTAAACACGATTTCCCTTTCACAATCCCATGTGTACTCTGCATGATCAAATTATGATTTTCTAAGTATCCTGTTATAACTTCCTTAATAATACCCGGCTTTGTGGAAAATTGCCCAGGTATGTCCTGTACACGAAAAGCAGGACAAATCCAACCCAGCCAGTTATTGCCCCCTCAGTCTGTTCTCAATCATCAGCAACAACCTGCTCACTGATGCCCAGTTTGGGTTCTGCCAGGGCCACTCAGCTTCTGACTTCATTACAGCCTTGGTTCAAACATGACAAAAGAACTGAGCTTTCAAGGTGAGGTGAGAGTGACTGCCCTTAGCATCAAGGTCACATTTGACTGAGTGCGGCTTCAAGGAGCTCTAGCAAAATTGAAATCAACGGGAATCAGGGGAAAACTCTCCACTGGTTGAAGTCATACTTAGTACAAAGAAAGATGGTTGTGGTTGGTGGATTTCAGTCATTTCAGCTCCAGAACACACTGCAGGAGTTCCTCAGGGTAGTGTCCTCGGCACAACCATCTTCAGCTGCTTCATCAATGACCTTCCTTCCATCATAAGGTCAGAGGTTGGGATGTTCACTGATGATTGCACAATGTTCAGCACCATTCGCAACTCCTCAGATACTGAAACAGTCCATGTCCAAATGCAGCAAGAACCGGACAATATCCAGGCTTGTGAAAAATAACATTCACGCCACACAAGTGCCAGTCAATGACTATCTCCAACAAGAGTGAATCTAACAATCACCCCTTGATGTTCAATGGCATTACTATCACTGAACCCCCCGCTATTAACATTCTGGGGGTTACCATTGACCATAAACTGAACGGGACTAACCATATAAATAATGTGGCTGGAAGAGCAGGTCAAAGGCTAGGAATCATGCAACGAGTAACAAACCCACCTCCTGACCCCCCCAAAACCTGTCCACCATCTGCAAGGCACAAGTCAGGAGGGTGATGGAATACTCTCCACTTGCCTGGATGACTGCAGCTCCCACAACATTCAAGAAGCTTGACACCGTCCAGGACAAAGCACCCTTCTTGATTGGCACCACATCCACAAACATTCACTCCCTCCATCACCGATGCACATTGGCAGCAGTGTATACCATCTATAAGATGCACTGCAGGAATTTACCAAGGCTCCTTAGACAGCACCTTCCAAACCCATGACCACTTCACAACGGCAGCAGCTAGATGGTAACTCCACCAATTCCACCACCTGGAAATATATCACTGTTCTTTCACTGCCACTGGTTCAAAATCCCGGTACTCCCTTCCTCACAGCACAGTGGGTATACCTACACAGCATGGGCTTTTTAAAAAGTTTGTTCATGGGATGTGGGTGTTACTGGCTAGGCCAGCATTTATTGCCCATCCCTAATTAATGTTCAACCACATTGCTGTGGGTCTGGAGCCACATGTAGGCCAGTCCAAGGTGGTAGGTTTCCTTCCCTAAAGGACATTAGTGAGCAACAATCAACAGTGGTTTTATGCTCATCATTAGACTTTAATTCCAGGTTTTTTATTGAATTCAAATTCCACCGTCTGCTGTGGTGAGATTCAAACCCAGGCCCCCAGAGCGTTACCCTGGATCTCTAGATTACCAGTCTAGTGACAATACCGCTATGCCATCGCCTCTCCTACAGCAGTTCAAGAAGGCAGCCCACCACCACCTTCTCAAGCATAACTACAGATGGGCATTAAATGCCAGTGAAGCCCACATCCCGTGAATGAATAAAAAAAGAAAAAAGAAGATTCTAGCAATTTCCCAATGACAGATGTTAGGTCAATTGGCCTGTAATTTCCTGTTTTCTGTCTCCCTCCTTTCTTGAATAAAGTTGTTACATTAGCTATTTTCCAATCCATGGTGAGCCTTCCAGAATCTAAGGAATTTTGGAAGATTATAATCAATGCATCTACAATCTCTGCAACCATTTCTTTTCAGACCCTAGGAAGCAGGCCACTTGGTCCTGGGACTTGTCAGCTTTTAGGTCTAATGGTTTTCCCAGCATCTTTTCCCTAGTGATGGTGATTGTTTTAAGTTCATCCTTCCTGTTCACCTTTTGATTTTCCAGTAACTTTGGGAAGTTTTTTGCAGTGAAGACAGACACAAAATCCCTCTGTTATTTCCTTGTTTTCCATTATCAATTCCCCAAACTCACTCCCTAGAGAGCCGGCACTAGATTTAGTTACTGTTTTCCTCTTTAAATACTTGTAGAAACTCTTATTATCTTTTTTTATATTACTAAGTAGCTTTCATACTCAACTTTCTTCCTCTTTTTTTTTCAGTTATTCTTTGCTGGCTCTTAAAAATTGACCAATCTCCTGACCTACCACTAATCTTTGCAGATTTGTACAGTGTTTCTTTCGATTTAATGTTACCCTAAACATTCTTATTCAGCCATGGATTATGCATCCTTCTCAAAGAACCTTTCTATTGTTTTTCTATTGTCTTCTATTTCTTTCTATTGTATTTCTTTGTCTGAAAGATTTCTGAGTCTGAAGGACATTCGTTTTAACCCCATGCCAGTGACTTGAGCACATAATCTAGACTGACGCTCCACTGTAGTAATGAGGGAGTGCTGCACTGTTGGAGGCACAGTTTTCACATGAGGTTTTAAACTAAGGTACAGTCTGCTCTCTCAGGTCAATGCAAAAGATCCCATGGCATGATATTCGGGAGAGTTCTCCTCAATGTCCTTGCAGTTATCCCTCAACCAACGTCACTAATGTAGATTATCTGATCATTTTCTCACTGCTGTGTTTGGGACCCTGCAAATTGGCTGTCATGTTTCCCTGCATTACAACAGCGACCACACTTCTAATGCATTTCTTTGGCTGTAAAGTACTTTGTGATGTACTGAGGTCTTGAAAGAAGTTATGTAAATGCAAATTATTCCTTTTCTTTCTTTTTTATGGCATCACAACAAGGAAAGGTAGCGTACAAATACAGGGATGACTTTGAAACCAAACTCCTGGATACTGTGGACTAGGAACTTGCCTCCCTAGTGCCCAGGTTTCCTGCACTACAGGTTTTATTTGTGTCCAACATCTCATCTGCACCATGTGTGGTGTGGACCATTTTTGTGCACACTACGCCAAACATTATTTTGGTAAAGGTGAAGCAAGAGATTTTCTGTAATCCCCTCAGAAGCTGCCATTGGGCCATTAACAAATGAAAATAAGGGGCCTAATGTCTGCAACCGTACCCTCTTGCAACTTTGGCTTGTGCCTGAGGCAACCAGCATCAGTGCTGGGAAAACCAACATTAAGCGGCATGGAATGAAGAAAAGGTTAATACTTAAAAATGCCACCACCTGTGCTGAAATCCCTGACCTCACTCAAACTCCAACCTCCTTCCAGTTCCATTCCCCCGATTTCTTAGCCATTATATAATGACACTCTGAGGCCTAGCCAACAATACTGCAGACCCCTGTGATTATCTCCCATCTCTTACCTGGGCATTGGCTCACAAACCTGGGCAGGTTCTCACCACTATGCCACGTACAAGATAATGGGATCTGAGGCCACAAATCCCAAACTCCTTGTGCCTCCCTATGAAAAGCTGGCTGTAACACCTTGTGGTTGAGGTGCCCAAAAATTGCTGAATTTCTATGCTGATGTTTATACAATGCTTCAAGGATCACAGCACAAAGTCTCAGTTGCTGGTGTTTACATTTGTCACTATTAATGTAATGTGAAGTTGGTGGAAGACCCACGTTGTGAGCAGTTCTCTGCTGGAGGGATTGTACGCTTGTAAATCATGTTGGACTTTGAATTTGGTAATTTTATGGCAGTCCAAAGCTCGGCATTGCAAGAACACAATTTAATGGCCATATAAACATCCACTTGCCAATTTGTAATTTAGAGTGCCAAGTGGTACTAATCCAAGTGAAAAATATTTATAAATGGTAACAGATTTCAGCAAAGCTGTCATATGTTGCACACGTGAAAGGAGAAGACCTGGCAGCAATCAGCCTCTCCCATAACAAATGTGTCAAGGCAATAGTCACTTTAATCATTAGCTTGTCAATCAGTGTCAGAGCCATTTGAAAAGTGAGGAACATTATGTGTTTTACACTGTGTGCAAGTAGCATCTTTAGGAACATTCACCTTTTGACAGTGTGCTTGTGAAATCATGTAATACTACATCACACTGTCAACAAGAATTCAGTAACAGGAAAATTATAAGTGAGTTCATAGGAAGAGATTTCTTCATAAAATGCACAAAGTGGGGTTGTTGGAAATATTAGTGGAGTGCAAAACCCATTAACTGTCTAAAACATTGTAGGTATCTGTCACTTTGCAAAAGTATTAATGCTGGGAGACAAGGTGGTCACATTAATTAGTGCACTGTACACACACCTCAATACTAATGCCTTAAGCTCAAAACAAATTCTAATTGCTGAGACACTACTCTGCTGTCTCTATGGGTCCTACATGAAGCAAACTTAGGTGGTACAAAATTCGGATGTGTAACACCCATTTTTTTGAGTGCCACGAGCAGCTTTAGACATCAAAAATGGCATCTGTGGCACAACACACATGTCTGTGACACCATATTGGCATGGGCATTAGCACACACTTCTGGCAGAAGCACGCAGTGCAGGCAGCTCATGACATCGATCAGCATGTAACACTGATTTGATGCTAGCATTGCTATTTTGGAGATCAATTCTCCGGCTAATGCCATCTCTTGTTCACACAGGGCTGAGCATGCATTCAGAAGCAGGATGGATCCCTGCACCAGTGTTATTTAAAGGGAACACCTTTCGGATTAGTTGCTGTTTGATTTCTTCTGGCTGTTGCTATAATTATGCGAATGTTTGGTACTTTATAGAGTTCTTTAAAGTTGCTAAAGTCTACAGGGAATGGTGAGCAGGTGCTGAAGGAGTTCATCCAGACTTCAAGGCTTATGAACAACCAGATTCTCCTAAACATGGGTGCAGGCATAGGCATTCCCTTTATATAGAATGACTGAGAGAATGAACAGAGTTCTCATTGAGTTGGTCAAGTTGCTGGAAGAGGGAGGAGAAAGAGTGGGAGAAGTCTGATGGCAGGAGGCCATATTCCTCCACCCTTCAGTAAGGACCTCCTTACTGAAATCCGCTACCTACTACAGCCATAACTGTAATCTTAGATCAGGGTGAAGAATCCATTACCAGTGGTTGTGAAGTTGACCATGGGCATGAACTTTTATGCATCAGGCTCCTTGCAGGCTAGTGGTGGAGATGTTTGCAACATCACACAGTATGTTATCCACAGTTTCACAAGGGAGGTCAGTGACACACTCTATTCAGAGAGAGATGGCTATATTTCATTCGCTCTTACCAAGGAGCAGCATGCAGAGCAAAGATTGCAGGCTACCCCGTAGTGCAGTGTGCCAATGTTTGCACACATCACTTTGTGGGTGCTGTATGCCAACTCTAAGATGCTTGATACCTGAAAGGGGTTCCATTCCCTCAACGTCCAGCTGGTGTGTGACTTTACAGAGTGTATCATGAAGGTCAATGCCAGTATTGTGTCAGCAGTAATGATGTCATAATTTTGCAGCAGTCTCTTGTGCCATCTGCATTTGAACCACCACAACAAACCAAATGGTGGTTACTAGGTGACAAGGGTAATCCACTGACCACATGACCACATGGTTTGTGACTCCAGTGCGTGACCCAAGCATGTGTGGATATCATGCATACAATGAAAATCATGCTGCCCCACAAAATGTGATCAGCTACCTGGACTGCTTTGGAGGAGGCCTGCAGTACTCAGCAGAGCGGGTGTCAGGATTTGCATGGACTGCTACATGTTGCACAACTTGAACCATCATGAGCAAAGAGCCCTTACCACCAGCTACATAACAAACAACTGAGGGGGAAGGGGAAGAGGAAGGGAGGAGGCAAACTAGACAGCTGCTTTCTGGCTGGGCTGTCCATGACCAACTCAACTGTTGTGATGCCAGTGATCACAGCCCTGATTTTCAATGGGTGAGACTGCAATTGACGTTGGAGGACAACTTTGAGCAGCTCTGGGTCTGGAACGACTGAATGCAGACTGCACCATCTCAGCACAGGCTGCAGCAGTCTGGGCTGGCTGACTGACAAGTGTATTGACAGAGTGGCAGTGGTGGGGCGACATATGCTGTCATCCTACTGAATGACAGCAGATTTCTGCTCAATGGAACCACTTCAGTCCACAGGGATGCCTCGGCAATCCTTGTAATGCATTGGAGGACAGATTGCTGGACTGCTGTATATGTTTGCATGGCTAAAAACATTGAGCCACTGGACATGAATGAACTACAATCAGGGCAGGGGACAAGGGTAGCAGGGGTGCCAGTGTTAGGTTGCACACAAGTTAACAATGTCAATGTTAGCAATCCATTCAATGACTTCAACTGACGCAGTGTGAATGATTGTGATGGCACTGCTGTGTGCCCATCAAGTCTTTTTATATACTGGTATCCAGTGCTTCAATATCTGAGATTGCATGACTTCAGTCTGAGCTTCCTCTACAGCACTCAGATATTAGATGGTTTCTGCTTGTGCTGCAATGGAAGCTGAGACATTGGCCATAAGATACTGCATCCTGGTTGGGTGCACCAGTATGTCAATGGGGTTAGTCATCATTTCCATACTGGAAAGCATGGGCTCCAAGCTCAGTGCAAAGCCATGTACGAAGTTGGCTGCAGAATCCTCCATGATCATTGCTATTATATGTAGGCTTTCTGGCAGGACTGCAAATGGCCATTTCATTGTACATGGAGCATCAATCTTCTTCTGTAATTAGCTGCAGCAAAATCCTCATCTGCATTCTCTGTAACAGAACTCCTGTGCAACCTAACCATGGCACCTCTGCTATCCTTGTCCCCTGACCTGGCTGCAGTTCACTTAGGCCCAGTGTTTCAACACATGCAGATTTCACCTCTAAGCTATCTTCTAGAGTATGCTCAATGTCAGTTTCTGAGTTGGTGGCTGTAAGAAATTGGTGGCAGTAAGACTAATATCAAATGATGATGTGTCTTCACTGTTTCTCACTCTTCCATTGTTGCCCTTCCAGCACTGCTTGGCCATGTTGCACTGCTTGGTGCCTGAAAGGGGCAAGTGATATGGCAGAATGTCAGTGATTGTGTTGCAATGTGTTTGAATGATGCGCCTACTATAGCTGAATATCTGGAGGCACGTGGAGGCAATGAGCAGTGACATGAGATTGGCATTATTGGAAGGCGTGTCAGAGAGGTGGAGTGTGTAAATGTTAGGTGTGAGTTCTGAGTGTTATAAGCATTGCAGGGTGAGTGTTGGGAGTGCTGAATGTTGAGCAATGTGAGAGGCTAGTGTTATGGATATGAGATATGCTGTGAAGATGCATTCACTCACCTTATGCAGGCATGTGAGGTCATTAAACTTCTTCCAGCACTGTCCTCAGGACCAGCAAAAAGATATTAACTAGAGGGTTTTTATGCTACTCCAAGATCATCCAGCTTCCATTGCGCCTTCTCCAGTGGCACTACAGATCTGAATTATGAACCCAAGAAATCTTATTTCCCATCTGTTAATTTGAATGCTGGGTGCTGACCTTGGTTGCTCAATATTGAAAAGAATCATCGACCTGCATTATTATTCTTAAACTTAACGAACACATATGCAGATATTTTTAAGTTAAATCACCAATGTATTTTTATTAGGTTGATTAAAAGAAACAGGATGGGCAGAACTTTACTGGCCCTCAGGAGTTGGGGAGGGAAGTGGGTGGGGAAGTCGATAGCATCACTGGGAGCTGCAGCAGATTGGCTCCACAGGCATATCCTGCTGTTGGGGGAATTTTAAAAGTGGAGACTGCAACAAAACCTAGTCAAGTCCATTGTCTCTGAATTCCACCTTGAAAATCACAAGGCTCACAACACCCTAAACATTACCTTCTGTGGAGAAAAAGTACGGCATGATCCAACTGCCACCTATCTTGGAGTGACTCTTGACCGCTCCCTAATTTACCATCGCTGCCTCCGAAAGACTGTCAAAAAGATCGAGACATGAGTGAATGTCATCCTGAAGCAAAAATTGCTATCCTCCTCACTCCTGCCAGAGCTCTGGTCTTCTTGACAGCTGAGTACTGTGCACCCGATGGGCCTCAAGTCATCATACCAAACCCAGTGACACACAACCTCACTTAGTAATGAGGGTAATCTCTGGAACTCTGAGATCAACTCTAGTTCAGTGCTTACCAGTCCTCTCAAATATCATCCCTTCCTCCATTTGACGGGACACGCAGAGAAATAACTCATATTAGCAGCAGCTAGGATCCCCCCATCTACAGAGATCTTCAAGAACACCCAGCTCACCACATGGTTCTATGAAACCCTTTCTGGACATGAATTGAACATCTTCAACTCTAACACTGGAGGAAAACTTAGGCAGAAAACACCCTCCTAAATAAACACTATGTGCAGAATCGTTCGCTCCCGTTGGCAGGCATCAGGGTGGGCGTGAGTGGACAACATGGCAAGAAGGCCAAAAATCGATTTCACACCATCCACTCCATCCATCAATAGCGGGCCGCGTTTCCCATCGCTGCACATCAGGAACCTAATTTCAATGCTTTAGTATCTAATTATAAGCCCTGCTTACCGGAATCATCCCGCCCACGTCAAATTTACCACCCACATTAGAGTGACTTCGGAAAGAGGGGGGTGGTGGTGGTGGTGGGATGGGGGTAAGGCAGCACAGGCTGAAGGAAGTACAGATGCACATGCTGGGGTTGGAGGCGGTGATGGGGTGGAGCGGGGTTGGTGAGGGAAGTGGCCAGACACTTGGAATAGTTTGTCAAAAGTGAGCATTCTTCTGCAGCTGAGACCGTTCAGCTCCATTTATTTGCTTAGAGTCGGAATTCTGAAGCTTTTCTGCCCACTCAAGCAATGCAAAAGCATGAAAATGCCACCAAATGCTCCAGAGCTTTTCACCCCCTCGAGCTCAGACTGCAAACTAATGGGCATTTTAGGAGGCAGCAGAACAATCAGCCAATTGGGCAAGTTGCAAAAGGTGGCCATGGCACAGTCACTGGTGGAGGTGCTCAGAGCCTCTTACAATGTCTTTATTCAGGTTTGGACCAGTCTTCTCCATGGTTCAAGCTAATAGCGCAGCTTTGCAGTGCGGGTTAGGAGAATGCCTGCGCCTGAGCTGAGAGCACAACATGCAGTCCAATGGGTAAAGCTCCTGCCAATCGGTCAGGTGGAGTGGGGCGGGGGTGGGCGGGGTTTCGTACAGCCATGAAGCGCACTACATGCTGGCCACCCAAGCGGTGGTCAGCACTCGCCTGCATGCATGAAGGGGCCTTCAGACTTAACTAAGAAAAGTTCTTAGGACACATATGTGAACCCATGCGTCTATCTCTTTGATCCTGCAGGAGCAGAACATCAGGATCATGGAGCCTGGTGATTTAGCGGTATACTTCAGGGCTTACAGGAAGCAGAGAAGAAGAAGAAGAGAGCGGCGGAGGCGCCTGATTCAGCAAAGGGAGGAGCACCTCCCTCGAGATGAGGGGATGGCAGGGTCTGCTTTGCACCCAGCTGAAGATCCACAGCGAGCCGTCACTCATAGGCACCTAGCAAGACCCAGGGTCTATAGACAACATTTAGCATTCCTGCAGATGACTGAGAACCAGTGTCACTGAAGACTGTGCATGTTTAGGGAACTGGTCGTTTACATATGCTACCTGCTGCAGGATTTGGCACCACGGGGACATGGAGGGCATCCACTGCCAGTGACTGCAACACTCAATTTTTATGCCAGTGGCTCCTTCCAGGGCCCCACAGGTGACCTGTGCAGAATCTCACAAGCCTCCATGCACAAGTGTATCCAGGAGGTCACGGATGTCATCTTCATGAAGGCACAGAACTTTGTGCATTTCGACTGGGATCAGGAAAGTCAGGAAGCAAGAACACTGGGATTTGTGGCAATCTCAGGTCTTCCACAGGTGCAGGGTGCCATTGACTGCACTCATGTAGTGCTTAGATCTCCGTGGCAACAAACAGTCAACTATGTCTTCTGCAATGGCTTCCTCTACTGAATTTCCAGCTGGTGTGCGACCACAGCAAACACTACCTACAGGTTTGCGCATGATTCCCAGGGAGGGTCCACGACTCCTACATCCTTAGCAGGTCTCAGATCCCTAACAATTTCCAGGGTCCACAGAGGCTGCAGGGTTGGCTCCTCGGAGAAAAGGGCTATCCACAGAGGATGTGTGCTCTGTGATCAGGGTCATATCATGGAGACGCAGCTGTGAAATTTCAAATGCACCTGATCCTTTGTCAGCCTTCAGCAAACCCCTTCAGGAGCACAGCGTCACTGGTCACAGATGCTGAAGGACCAGCCCTAGCTCAAAGATGCTGAGATCACACAGAGAGAATGATGGAACTCTGTGACACCTGCCCATGACATTCTGGCAGCAGTGACAAGCAGCATTGAGGTGTAGGCATCAGTAATGTGTTCAGTGAGTATGAAGCCTGACCATCACTTTGATCTGAAGGTTATACACTGCGCAGGGAAGAAGCCCTGGACTGATACACCTGTCTTTATCTTGTGCGAGAACCAAGGTTGCACATCTGAGTGACATGAACATTGCTCATCATAACAAGGAGCCATTGGCAAGGAGACATTCTTGGGAGTTTATTTGCAATAGTGTACATGATGTACAAATGATTAACACCCGTGCACACGCTGTGTAACTACATCTTCTAAACCTTCCTAACCCTGCCACTATGTCTTGGTGCTCTCCTAACATCCACAGTGAAGGTAGAGGCAGCCTGCTGACTGCTAAGGTCTGTCTGTGATGACCTTGACTAGCATCCTCTGGAGGGCCAATACCTGGAGGGCTCTGGCCTGCTTTGGGTGTCCTGCTGTGGGCCAGCTGCACCCTTCTCAGCCTGTGGAGCTGGAGCTGCAGGGATCACAGGAAGAGGGATTTGGATCGGCCGGACATTCCTGGAGTTACCTGAGTGGATGGCCCCGGGCGTCGAGCTGCTGGTCGTCCATTCTTGAGGAGAAGGAGATGCTGGAGTGAGATTGAACTCTCCCTCACCCCTCTCACGTTGACACTGTTGGAGGCCAAATATGGCATCAGTAATGGAGTTCAGCCTGCGCAGCAGTGCAGGACTGATGTCCTGAACCAAGGTCTCCATGGTAGCCACCATCCTGCCAATGTGGACCAGCACTATCACCTTGGATTGAGGGCAGATAGAATGCTCCATCGTCCCTTGCAATCTGAGGAGTGCCCCACACATCCCTTCCTGATGTTCCCGTGATTGGCTTTGCAGCTCCACCGACTGATTAAGGACTGAGTCCAGAGGCTCATCATCGGACTTGGACTCAACAGATTCCTTGCCTCCAGCAGTCCTCCAACTGCCGGCAACCAAGGATGTTCCAACCTCCGATTGTGTCCTGTGCTCACCAGATTGTGATCCCAAGTCTATTCTACATCTAGGTCCCACCGAAGTGTGTGTCGCTGCGCTGGTGAAGAATATGGGTGAGCACCATGATGGGTCTTTAATGGTGCTGCCCTCAGGGTTCTCATCCGAGGCACTCTCGGCACTGGGGTCAGGGTCAAGGTTGCCAGAGGGCAACATATCTGGTGTGCCTAGGACGGAAAGTGGAGATTATTAGTGCCTGACAGCCGCGTTGAACATAGAACAGTGAACTCTGAGTAACGTTGAGGGAGGGATGATGTGGTGCAGGATCCCCCGGTGATTGTGCACCATCTTGTCCTGCATAAAGACAGATGGAGAGAGCGTGAGCAAGGTGCATGCCAGGCTAGATGAGAAGGATGCCAGGTGGGCATGTGCTGAGTGGAGCCATGGGTGGAATGAGGAGGCGATCTCCAGAGGAGATGAGGCCAGGTGGAGAATTGAGGGTGTGTGTGAGAGAATGAGTGGTGATACCCTTCAGCTAGCAGTGAGTGAGATGCCAGTGAGTGTGTGATGGGCTTGTGACTGGGTGAGATGAGATTGATGAGATGGTTAACTTACCCAGGTGGCACAGATGAGATCATTCATCCTCCCTCTGCACTGGATGGCCGACGTCTTGTGTGCAGCATTAGCACTGACCACTTCTGCCACTGCCTCCCAAGCTGGAGTGGTGAGACTGATGGGCCTCCTGCGGTCAGGGCAGGATAGAGGACTTTGCAGCGGGCATCCAGAACGTACCCCAGAAATGTGATTTTCCTCCTTTTGAGGTCATGTCTTCAGCAGAACAGCCCTTGGTATAAGCATCGAGAGGTGTACGCCAGCTGCATTTTAAGTACGAAGCCCAGTGTGAGGAAGCGGCAAGGTAACGGCGCAGCAGGCCTATCAGAGGCCTGGCACCAGCAATCCAGCGTGTTTCCCTTGACTCATAATTTATGAGGCGGAAACAGGGCGGGGAGGATACAGCTCAAAAACCCGCCGTTGTGGCCGGTGGGTAAAATGTCTTTTCTCATGCCCACTACCACTCAGTGCAAATGTGGGATGATTCCACCCATTACCTCCTACCGAACATCTCAACAACCAGGCTTCAATCTATCCTGGAGCATGTGCACAACCCTCAATAGAATACAGAGGACATGGCCCCTGCAGCCCCTTAATGTACTGTGGCACCCCAATAACTCACCTAGCTGTGCCTGTGGAAACCCTGAAAAAACCATGGAGCACACAATAACATCTTGCCCCTGATGCAAGATTGAGGGTGACATCCTGGAGCTACACTTGCTCTATAGCAGGGATTGGACTGGTGCAAGAACTTGACATTAAAATCGTGACAACAGCTTCAGCCTCTAAAGCCATACAAAAGAAAAAGACCAATGGCAGGACCAGAATGGGCCCAGCTGTCCATCATGAGGAGGCAGGCAGCTAATTTAAATATGCAAAGGCCCGATTAAGGACAATTTCACCAGGCTGACCGCATTTTGCCAATAGCAGATTGGTGCCCTGCCACATGAGGAGGCTGCCAGGTGGATGGGGCAGCCTCCCAGGGACAGCTTGCAGGGGGAAGGATTTTAAAGCAAAGAGGGTCTGCGGTAGGGAAGGCAGCACCTACAATCCCAGTGATTTCCCGGGAGGGATATTCCATCCAGCAAATGCAGTCTCAAATTTTTACTCCTTTTTCTTATCTGCTGAATACAGGAGGCCTCTAGCCCATCTCAGCCACAACCAGCCCTCCAGATGGTGCTTCTGAAGCTGCCCACCCTCTGATTGGGCCAGCAGCTCTTGAGGGGAGGGGAGTGGAGAAGGCAGCGGGAGCTGCCATCCTAAGCAGGATGGCAACTCTAGCGGGAGGCACTTCCTTGGCTGTTGGCCGTAAAGTCAAGGGGGAAGCCCCACTGGTAGATTTGCTGCCGACGACCTGATTTTCTGGCTGATGTTGCCAGGCCGGCCCAATCGGCAAAATTCAGCACAACATGTTTTGGCTTGGTTTAAAATCTTAAACACATTGCACAGTAAATCTGTTTGTACATCAGCTAACTTTCTATCTTCTGCACTGTACTCTCTAAGCATGACCTCTATCCATCATTGATGATTGCCCACCACTGAATATATTTGTCTGTAAGCATTTGCATTGATTTTAGCAATAGACTTCTGGAATTGATCTCACCTCACCTTTGTTGCCTGAAAATTAAAGCCACAGGTCGATATTTAGCCCAGAAATGAAATATCACATTGGCAGCACATTCATCCATCAGACCTGGAAAGGTTTCTTTAAACTAGAGCTAAATTCAAGCTGACTTTTATCTTTGGAACAAAAGTCCCTGAGGCTAGATTTTGAAAGACATCTGCTATTGTTTTTCTTTTAATCATTGTTACTTTTTTTCTGGCTGCAATATTTTATGCAATGGTTTTGCAGTAATTTTCTTCCATAACCAACCAATTTGCTGATTTGCTAACATTTAAAGTGTAAAATAATGATTGTGCAATGGTAAAACTGTCAATGGCTAAATACATAGGGTGAATGATTTGAAAATAAAATCTACATTCCAATTTCAGAAGATTGAGTCTGGCAAGTACGCCAAGGCCATTATTAAGCTATTGCTCTTTCAGTAAAGCTAGGCTTTCAAGTCTTTTCAGTGATTTTAATGAGACTTTTATTCAGTTTCTTTCTGTTCTTGGAGGATAGAGATTGAAGAGTCTAAGGCAGAGTAGAACTACAAAGCAATAGCAGTTTTCCAGCATGTGTGGGAGTTGACAAAAAGGAAGCTTGGCCCATCAAAAGTAATGTTCTGTTATTTTTATAATCATTGCTAAGTAAGTCATAGATAGCCTGCACTAACAGCAATGTCCTTCACTGATACTGAACAAATTCAGAATTCTGGTAACTTGTTCTGTATTGTAAAGGCATGGAGAGAGATCATATTGTTGCCAGGTAACAGAAACAAGTTTTGAACATTTACTGAGAAACAGGTTTCAACTGTCTGAGAGCTGCAATACACATCTGAAAATGGCATGAGCAATTATATAGAATAACTAAACCATATGTATTTCTTGCTCATATGTGATTGTTTTTTCTGTTGATACTATGTTAATATTAAATTTATATTTTGTATTTGCTGATTATGTACTTCTGAATGTAAGTTCCATTACAATCAATGTTAGGTGCAGAGCTAATAACTCAAAATCTGATCTCTACAGTCCTCCTTTATATAATTACCTGGAGAGGATGAATAGTATGGCTCGTTCCCTCCGGGACACCCTGGTCCACTCCTCCATCACCCCCTACACCTCAACCCCCTCCCACAGCTCCTTCCCATGCAACCACAGAAGGTGCAACACTTGCCCCTTTACTTCCCCTCTCCTCAACGTCCAAAGGCCCAAACACTCCTTTCAAGTGAAGCAGCATTTCACTTGCACTTCTCTCAACTTAGTCAACTGCATTCATTGCTTCCAATGCGGTTTCCTCTACATTGGAGAGACCAAACGCAGACTGGGTGACCGCTTTGCAGAACACCTTCAGTCTGTCTGCAAGCATTGCCCAGACCTCCCTGTCACTTGCCACTTCAACACTCCGCCCTGCTCTCACGCCCACATGTCCGCCCTTGGCTTGATACATTGTTCCAATGAAGCTCAACGCAAACTGGAGGAACAGCACCTCATCTTCCAACTAGGCACTCTACAGCCTTCTAGACTGAATATTGAGTTCAACAATTTTAGATCATGAACACTCTCCTCCATCCCCATCCCCTTTCCGATTTTCCCCCTCCTTTTTGTTTTTTCCAATAATTTATATAGATTTTTCTTTTCCCATCTATTTCCATTATTTTTAAGTGTATTTCCATCCATTGTTTTGTCTCTATCTTTTAGCCTATTTCGATCCCTTTCCCCCACCCCACCCCCACTAGGGCTATCTGTACCTTGCTCGTCCTGCTTTCTACCCTTAATTAGCACATTCCTTTAGATAATATCACCACCTTCAACACTTCTTTGTCCTTTTGTCTGTGACATCTTTTGGTTATCTCCACCAATCACTGGCCCTCTATCCAACTCTTCTTGTCCCAACCCCATCCCCGCCCCCCACCCCTCTTAAACCAACTTATATTTCATCTCTTTTCTATTTTTACTTATTTCTGTTGAAGGGTCATTCGGACTCGAAACGTTAATTGTGTTCCTCTCCGCAGATGCTGCCAGACCTGCTGAGTTTTTCCAGGTATCTTTGTTTTTGTTTTGAAAATAATCATAAGTGTGCTCCGGAACCCCAACATGTGAGCAATGTAATATAACATCATTTGTTAAGAAAAAAAGAAAAGTATACCTCAGTTGGGACTTACTTGGCACACCTGAGGTTTCAAACACGTGAAACCTTACAAAACATTTCAAAATTATAATCTGATTTAAGAACTGCAGCAGGGTATCTGTGCTTGCCTTCCCAACTCAAATGGCTGTGTCCCACTGAAAATTCACTGGCCAGTCACAATCAAGGTATTTACAGAATGATAGACTGAAATCCTCCATTAAGATCGCTTAAAAAACATCACAAGTTGTCCCTATCTCTCATCACCTACTTGTCAGTCAAAGCATAAAGCTTTTGTGAGAAACCAAGCAAATTATGTTTTTTTTTCACATTTTACATGTTCCTTTGTTGTTTTCAATGACTGCAGAAGCCTTGCTGTCATTGCAGAGAGAAGGCTTTGCTGCAGGAGCCACCCACACAGCATCGCAGAAGTTTAATTTAAAGGAAATTATTATGCATGGAGAAATATAATGGAATGTTTTTTTGTGCCTGTAGGAAGGATTGAATAACTCTGTGTGTTGAGAATTATTTTTACAATAAGAGAAAATTATATGAACACATTTTAATTCCCTCACTCTGTTCTTAACCCTTGCACTCGAATTCTGGAGTTGTAAATGGCAAGCTTACATCCTTCTCTGTTTTTTGTGATAAATATCCTTGGCCAGGATCTCAAATGAACCAACCTTACCAGATTCTACAAGTATATAAAAAACAAAAATGAGCAGTGGTCCTTCAGAGGATGAGACTGAAAAACTAATAATGGGAAACAATCAAATGGCAGAAACGGTGATCAAGTATTTTGTTAAAAGCAAAAAACTGCGGATGCTAGAAATCCAAAACAAAAATAAAAATACCTGGAAAAACTCAGCAAGTCTGACAGCATCTGTGGAGAGGAACACAGTTAACATTTCAAGTCCGTATGACTCTTCAACAGAACTAAGGAAAAATAGAAAAGAGGTGAAATATAAGCTGCTTTAAGGTGGGGGGGGGGGTGGTAGGGAGGTGGGACAAGTAGAGCTGGATAGAGGGCCAATGATAGGTGGAGATAGCCAAAAGATGTCAGAGACAAAAGCATAAAGGGGGTGGGGGCAAGGGATCGAACTGTCGCTTGCCATTTCAACACTCCATCCTGCTCTCTTGCCCACATGTCCGTCCTTGGCCTGCTGCATTGTTCCAGTGAAGCTCAACGCAAACTGAAGGAACAGCACCTCATTTTCCAACTAGGCACTTTACAGCCTTCCGGACTGAATATTGAGTTCAACAATTTTAGATCAAACTCTCTCCTCCATCCCCACCCCCTTTCCGATCCCCCTTTTTTCCAATAGTTTATATAGATTTTTCTTTTCCCACCTATTTCCATTATTTTTAAATGTATTTCCATCCATTGTTTTACCTCTACATTTTAGCCTATTTCCTCCCTCCCCACCCCCACTACAGCCATCTGTACCTTGCTCATCCTGCTTTCTACCCTTAATGTCACCTATTAGCACATTCCTTAGATAATATCACCACCTTCAACACCTCTTTGTCCTTTTGTCTATGACATCTTTTGGCTATCTACACCTATCACTGGCCTTCTATCCAGCTCTACCTGTCCCAGCACACCCCCCCCCACCTTGAACCAGCTTATATTTCACCCCTTTTCTAATTTTCCTTAGTTCCGTTGAAGAATCATCCGGACTCGAAACGTTAACTGTGTTCCTCTCCGCAGATGCTGTCAGACCTGCTGAGTTTTTCCAGGTATTTTTATCAAGTATTTTGTATCAGTCTTCACAGTGGAAGACAAAAAGCAACACAAGAATAGTAGAAGATCAAGAAGCAAAAGGGAAGGAAGGACTTTAAAAACGACTACCACTAGAGAAAAAGTATTTGGAAAACTAATGAGACTGAAGGCTGGCAAGTCCTTTGAATTCGAAGGCCTGCATCCTAGGATCTTAAAAGTAGTGACTGCAGAAATAGTGGATGCATCGGTTATAATCTTACAAAAGTCCCTAGATTCTGGAAAGATCCCTGTAGATTGGAAAATTGTTAATTTGTGATATTATCTAAGGAATGTGCTAATAGGTGACATTAAGGGTAGAAAGCAGAACGAGCAAGGTACAGATAGCCCTAGTGGGGGTGGGGTGGGGGGAAGGGATCGAACTGTCGATTGCCTTTCTCAACACTCCACCCTGCTCTCATGCCCACATGTCCGTCCTTGGCCTGCTGCATTGTTCCAGTGAAGTTCAACCTCTGTTCAGGAAAGGAGGGAGACAGAAAGCAGTAATGATAGGCCAGTTAGCTTAACTTCTGTCGTTGAGAAACTGTATGGATATAGGATTGGTTAGTTAACAGGAAACAGTTGAGAAAAATCTATCATTTGCAGAATGGCAAACTGTAACGAGTGGAGTTCCACAGCAATCAGTGCTGGGGTCTCAACTATTTACAATCTATATTAATGACTGGGATGAATGAACAGCTGTATTATAGCCAAATTTAAAGATGATACAAATATAGATAGGAAAACAAGCTGTGAGGAGGATATGAAGAGCCTGAAAAGGGGTATAGATAGTCTAAGTGAGTGGGAAAAAATTGGCAGATGAAGCATAATGTGGGAAAATGTAGGGTTGTCTACTTTGGCAGGAAGAATAGAAAAGCAGAATATTATTGAAATGGAGAGAGACTTCAGAATGCTGTAATAGAGAGGGATCTGGATGTCCTTGTACATGAATCACAAAAAATAATGCTGGCACAGCAAGTACAGCAATTAAGAAGGTAAATGAAATGTTGGCCTTTATTGTAATGTGGATGGAGTATAAAAGTAGGGAAGTCTTGCTACAACTGTACAGCACATTGGTGAGACCAAACCTAGAGTACTTTGTACAGTTTTGGTCTCCTTGCATAAGGAAAGATATATTTGTATTAGAAGCAGTTCAGAGAAGGTTCAACTGGCTGATTCCACTGATTCCTGAGCTGAAGGTGTTGTCTTATGAGGAAAGGTTGAGCAGGCTGGGCCTATACTCATTGGAGTTGAGAAGAATGAGAGGTGATTTTATTGAAATATATAACATTCTGAAGGGACTTGACAGGGTAGATGCTGGAAGGATGTCTTACCGCTCATGGTGGAGCCTAGAACTAGGGGGTATAGTCTCAAAATAAAGTGTCTCCCATTTAAGATGGAGATGAGGGGGCAATTATTCTCTCAGAGAGCTATCAGTCTTTGGAATTCTCTTCCCAGAAAGCAGTAGAGGCTTAATCATTGAATATATTCAAGGCTGAGCTAGACAAATTTTTGATCTATAAGGGAGTCAAGGGTTATGTGGGGGGGCAGGCAGGAAAGTGGAGTTAAGGCCACAATCTGATCAGCCATGATCTATTGAATGATGTAGCAGGTTCAATGCGCTGAACGACCTACCCCTGCTCCTATTTCTTGTGATCTTGTGAAAATATTAAACTCTATCACCTGTTAGACACAAGGTGCACCATTAAACTGTTTCAGAAGATTACACGCTGAATTGCTGGACCCCTCTGCCATAACACCCAGCATAAACCCCAGTGCAAAGCCCAAGAAATAGGTCTGGATTATTGTGTTATTATAATGATATAATACCTTGGGTTTATTTACTGTACAAGGCACCGCTCACTCATAAGAGATTGGGTAAACATATTGTGGGTTCATTTATTAAGACTAGGCACATGAGAACAATTATACATCGGTATAGAGCTTGAATACATCAGAAATATGTGTGTGTGTGTGTGTGTGCTCTGCTCAAAGCAAAAGTGAAACTAAGGCTGGATCACATGACACACTTCCCTTCTAGTGATGTCTTGCTGATATGCCTTAAAGGCATATTACAACAGACGATACCGGATTGAAGGTACTGTACCTATATTGCCCGAATGTTGTCAGGGCCCGTAGCCTTTACAATATCAAGTTCCATCAGCTGTTTCTTGATACCACGTGGAGTGAATAAAATTGGCTGACGACTGGCATCTGTGATGCTGGGGACCTCCAGAGCACGCCATGATGGATCATCCGCTCAGCACTTCTGGCTGAAGATTGTTGCAAATGCTTCAGCCTTATCTTTTACACTGATGTGCTGGGCTCCCCCATCATTGAGGATAGGGATATTTGTGAAGCCTCCTCCTCCAGTGAGTTGTTTAATTGTCCACCACCATTCATGACTGGATGTGGCAGGGCTGCAGATCTTAGATCTGATCTATTGGTTGTGGGATTGTTTAGCCCTGTCTATTGCATGCTGTTTTGGCTGCTTACTATGCAAATAATCCTGTGTTGTAGTTTCAGCAAGCTAATACTTCATTTTTAGGCATGCCTTCCTGCATGCTTCATTGAACCAGGGTTGATCCCCTGACTTGATAGTAATGGTAGAGTGGGGGATATGCCAGACCATGAGATTACAGATTGTGTTCAAGTACAATTCTGCTGCTGATGATGATGGCCTACAGTGCTTCATGGGTGCCCAGTTTTGAGTGATTAGATCTGTTTAAAGTAATTCCCATTTATTACCATGGTCATGCCACACAACACGATGGAGGCTATCCTTAATGTGAAGACAGGACTTAATCTGTACAAAGACTTGTGCAGTGGACAGGTGTATCTGCGGCAGGTAGATTGGTGAGGATGAGGTGAAGTAAGTTTTCCCTCTTTTTGGTTCCCTCACCCCTGCCACAGACCCAGTCTGGCAGATAGGTCATTTAGGACTCAGCCAACTTGGTTGGTGGTGGTGCAACTAACCACTCTTGGTGATGGACATCCTTCAGCCAGGGTACATTCTGTGGCCTTGCTCTCCTCAGTGCTTCTTCCAACTGGTATTCAACATGAAGGAATATTGAATCATCAGATGAGATTGGGGGTGGATAGGTGGTAATCAGCAGAAGGTTTTCTAACCCATGTTTAGCTTGGTGCCATGGAACTTGAGGTCTGGAGTCAATTTTGAGGATTCCCAGGGTAACTCCATCCTGGCTGTAAACCACTGTGCTGCCACCTCTGGTGGATCTGTCCTACCAGTTGGACAGGGATACCCAGGGATGGTGATGGTGGTGTCTGGGACATGATCTGTAAGGCATGATTTGATGTATATGACTATGTCAGGCTGTAGCTTGATTTGTCTGTGAGGCAGCTCTCCCGGTTTTGACACACGCATACAGATGTTAATTAGGAGGACTTTGCAGGGCTGACAGGACTGAGCTTGCTGTTATCATTTCCTGCATCTAGTGATTCCTAGCTGGGCGTCCAGTTACATGCCAATGTTTTTGATGTTGCAGCAGTTTTGTGGCTTGCTGGAAGGTTTTGTGGCACGGTGGGCAGTGTCCCTACCTTTGAGCCTGACACTCTGGGACTTGATAGTCACAAAAAATGCAATCATGGCATGGCTAAATGTGTTGATTATCAACCTGCAAATCCTTCCAATACACCTATGGCAGCTGGTAACAGCAGGAAAGTCTCCTGCTCAGCCAGAACCTGGCAAACCATACAGTACTTTGCCAAGTATAACCAAGGACCAACACATGTAAGTCTATGGCTGTCAACACCCTCTTAAGGCATAGTACCTGAAGAGAGAGTGTGGCTTACTAGGCCATTTCAGAGGGCATTTAAGAGTCAACCACATTGCTGTGGATCTTGAGTCGCATATGGGCTGGTTGTACCATATGCCTTGCATGGTGTGATGCTATTAAGGTGTGAATTATATTTCAGCAGTGGTCTGGGGACAGCTCCAGTCATTTCGCAACATTTTAGCTTTGCACCAGCTCTAGTATAACTGTAGCCTTAATTGCTCAATGAAAATGAAAAAAAACAAATATAGAAGACACCTTTGATATGAATCTGAACATTTCAGATCACTGCAAGTATTGATGTTCCATTCTTCTGACAGTGCGGGTCCTTTTTGTCAATATGTTAATGTTGTTTCAATCAGAATAGAAATCTAACATGGCAAAAAGCTGAAATCGCTTGCATCAATGTGTTGCTGAAATGTAGAAGTGGGTTGATACAAGTCCTCCTTCAGATCCTCTTGAGTCGATCATTTCACTTCCAGAAATATTCATGCGATCCCTGATGGAAAAAAGGCATTAATGAAAATCAACTAGATACGGCACTTGAAGATTGTGCTCAATTTGACAAGTACCCAAGGGATTACAAACAATGAATAATACTTAACCAATAAGTATCTCTGCTACTAATCAGGTCGTAAAGTTTCCAAAGTGAGATATGATATATACTGACAATCCATCAACATCCTTGTGTGTGAAGCTGTCAGAAAGTATTCATATAGCGCTAGGAGCTTCGATAATCTCCAGGCAAACTTACAGACTACCTGAGAGATAACGAATGCACGAAGGGGAAAATCAGTGCTTTACAACACAAATGCTACGGAGTGATGATTGTCCACATCATTTAAAAGCTTGGAAGGCAAAAATTTATTCAGGTCAAGTAATACCATAATTTTGTTTCTCGAACTGTCATGCAGTTGTTTTACATTAGAAACGTTCTTGTTTAAATTGAGTTGTCCCAGATTAAAATATTTTTAAGCAGCATTCACCTCGATGCTGAGAAGGATCCTTGCACATAACTTTCTCATCACCTTGTAGCAGATGCAAATTGTTACTATTAGAGACTGAAGCTAAATTTACAAAAAAAGTTTCAAAAATCCTATTGTAGTAAGAGACATTGATGTTTGTTTATGAAATATATCTGTTTCAGGCAGTAATCCCAAGTCAAGAATAGCTCAGTATTGCAAAGCTCTGAATATAATGCTTCAAAAAAGGGCCTGAGGAGCAACCTGAGGAAGCACATTCACTGCATCAGCTTGACATATTTTTATTCCCAACACTAGCTAACCGGGAATGTCAATTTAGTGGCAATTTATGGTGAACCAGGGGCAGTTTGTACTCACTAGGAATTTGATTGGGACTACCATAAATCATTTAACCTGGAATCCATACAGCAAGCAAACAGGGGAGATGGTCATTTCACCTGAACTGAGGGAATTAGTAGCTCTTGTGGAAGTGGTACATCTCTTGTGTTTGTGTGCATTCTAGTGGGCTGCATTGTTGATACCATTTATAAGCTATGGCTCATTCTGAACCTTCATTATTCGGTATGGAGAAGAGTTATATGGCATCTTGCTGGTGTCACATCCATTCTGTCATCCTGTAAATGTCAAAATGACACCTATCCTCTTTGGCATAAGCAAACTCCCTTATCACCTCACTCATTGGTTCATCATGAAAAAAATATTGCTGTTTACTTGAATTCATTTTTTAAAAATTAGAACTTTGCACTGGCGGACCAAATTTTTGTTTCCTCTGTTCCCACACTCTAATTTGAAATATGATTATCATAAGAGCTATTCTATATTGAAGTTATTTTCACTTCATACTGCATATATTGGTCTTTGATGTGGTCTGCAGCAGGATGTCCCGCTTAAATTAAGCCCATTTTCAGTTGAAATAGGTGATAACAATTTTTACAAGTAGTTGCTAGGAAAGTGATCCTGACAATGAAATTACTCCAAGAATAAACCATCATTGTAGCGTCCACATCTGTGGGATGAACAGAGCCCGATCATTCTCAAATTGTACCACTGGATGACTTAAGTTTGACATGACACATACAAAAGACATGCAATGCACATCAGGCTCTGAGAACAGGAGCACAAGAAATGTCACTTTTACCCTTGCTTGCAGGCACTGTTAAAAAACAAAAGAGTTTGTGTGGGCTCACAGAAGAGAGTTAGAGACCTTTACTGGACACACACCATCCAACTGTTGACCCAAAGCAATAGTAACCTTTGTTCATTAATGAATTAGTATCCAAGCTGACTGAGTGGTCTGTAAGATGCCTTGTAATATGATGACATTGCTAGAATCTTTGCAATGTACTACTAACCTCTTTCTGACAATAGAATAGTTGGTTGCACAATGTTGTGATGTCTGCATTTGTAAGAGTTGATTGTTAATTTTCTATAGCAAGCATACCAAGCAGATGTGGAATGATTTCTGAAATCACTTTTTTATTTTCATTAATTTGGTCCCCATTTATATGTTCCTGTATACAATATGTTAAACTTCTTGAAGCTTCAGGCTTTATTAAAACACAGAAGCAAGAGTTCAAAAAACCTGAAACCACAGAAAAACATAAACAATGGTTTTGGAACACTGAATTAGGAGATCAATAAAATGAAACTTGATATGGATCTCATGTTTAAATCTTGAGTTTCCTTGTGTGGTCAAGTTGAACAGCTATTCTGGTATTGTAACTTTCAATAATGAACCATATCAAGGGTTGTATTCTTCTCTATCTGAGGATTTAGCAAGATCATCACCAGAGGGATCCAGGAATTACAGCCATGGCTTTTGTAGGGAGGCTTGAATAGACCTAATCAAAACCAGAAGCAAAAATAGACTCCAAAATGCCTCAGTAATAGGATAGTCTGGCAGCACAACTGAAAACATTTGAGTTGGAGTCTCAAGACTACTCATTATTCAAACTTGCTCTGTCAATTGCCTACTGTAAAGTGTTACAGCGGGAGAAAAGAGGCAAAGGAGAGAAAGAAAGAATTTGGTGCCTTGATCTATTGGAATTATAAATACCACTGTTGAGAAATATTACAAGTGATAGCAAAACCTGAGGTCTCAAATGTTACCTGTCCACTCAAATATAAGGTGACTAGCCAAGCAATTAAATTGTTGAAATTTGCTGTTGATGTTTTCAGGAATTGCAGGAAATTGATATTTTCATAACAGCAATTGATTTTCACTGCTTGGGTGGTGGTGAATGCAATGAGCAAAACTGTTTCTTCCAGCACCACCCTCAACCGCTGCCGTTCCCACCCCAGCTTCCCCCCTACCCCAGCCCCAACACCCTGCCCCTATCCTCAGATGTATGAGGAAAGCTAATTGTAAAGGAAATTCAAATAAATTGGGTGGAAAGGCTTAGGAACGCTTGCACATCTTGTGACACATTCTAGACAATACTCATACGGTAACAGTCACATCAAGATTCAAAAATGACCATTCGAGTAAATGGAATACTGCAAAATAAGTAGAGGTTACAGTAAGCTGTGGTTCAAGCTGGAGATGATTCATTTCATCATTTTGAGGCTTGGGGGTAGGGAGGCTATTTTCACAGATTACTTTAGATGTTAAAGAGGTAAAGATGGGTCTTATGCTGTATTACTGGCTTAGCCTACACTTAGTGGAGACACCATATTGGTAAAGAGGTTGAAGCCAGTGCTTGGGTGTACCTACATCATATAGACTACAGTGGTTCAAGAAGGCGGCTTCCCACCAACATCTTAAGGGCAATTAGGGGTGGGCAATAAATGCTGGTCTTGCCAGCAATTTCAGATCCCATGAAAGATTTAAAAAAAAAATCTGGTTGCAAACTTCCTCCATGTTATTATGAATTGAAATTAATATTTGTTGTTTCTTCCATTATTTATTTGATTAGTTTTCAAAAGATAATGAACTAACTTTGAAAGTTACTTAGTATGAACATTAAATTTACATTTTATCAATGAAAATGATATTTGGACAGTAAGGGGGTAGCTTTACAGTCTCCTGCCAGTGTATTTGCAGGTGGACTGTGCTGGGGGGAACGATGCAGAACACAAATAAAATGGTTGGCTAGCCCATCCGCCCTTTCGCCCACCCCTGCACTATCCCCCATATTACAGTCAGCGGGTAAAGTATCAGCCAGCCCGCCCACCTTTAGGCCAATTGAAGTCCTTAGTTGGCCAGTTTTTTACCTGCACTGCAATAATATGTGTGACTGGGGAAGACAGCAAAGGAGACCTGCCGCTACTTTTTGTCATTGCCCAGCACTTGTGTGGCATGAATGTTACTTTGTTACATGCTCCTTTTCAGCCAAGCCTCAATGTTGTTCAGATCTTGCTTCATATGGACAAGGATTGCTTCAGTATCTGAATGGTGCTAAACATTGTGCAATCATCAGCGAACATCCCCACTTTTGACCTTAAGATGGAGGGAAGGTCATTGATGAAGCAGCTGAAGATGGTTGGGTCTAGGACATTACCCTGAGGAACAGTGATGTCCTGGAGCTGAGATGATTGACCTCCAATAACCACAACCATTTTCTTTTGTGCTAGGTATGATTCCAGCCAGTGGAGAGGTTCCCTCCAATTCTCATTGACTCCAGTTTTGATGGTGCTCCTTAATGCCACTCTTGGTCAAATGCTGCCTTGATATCAAGTATGGTCACTCTCACTTCTTGAGTTTAGCTCCTTTGTTTATGCTTGGACAAAGGCTATAATGAGGTCAGGAGCTGAGTAGCCTTGGTGGAACCCAAACTGAATGTCAGTGAGCAGGTTATTGCTGTTTAAGTGCCATTGATGGTGCTGTCAATGACAATTTCCACTGCCTTGTTGATGATCGAGAGTAGACTGATGGGGCGATAAATGGAATTGGTCAGGTTGGATTTGTTCTGCTTTTTGTGGACATGACATACCTGAGCAATTTTTCACATGTTGGACAGATGCCAGTGTTGTAGCTGTACTGGGACAGCTTGACTAATTCTGGAACACAAGTCTTCAGTTCTATTGCTAGAATACTGTCGGGGCCCATAGTCTTTGGAGTATCCAGTGAAGACTGACATCAATTGTGTCAAAGGCTATAGACAGGCTGAGGAGGAAGAGGAGGGATAGTTTAATTTTATCACAGTCACATTGGATGTCATTTGTTATTTGATAAGAGCCTTTTCAGTACCGTGGCAGGAGCAGAAACCTAATTGGAGGAATTCAAACATGGAGTTCCGAGAAAGATGGATATGAATCTGGAAGTTGAAAACACGTTCCAGGACTTGGAGACAAAAGGGAGTTTGAAGGTGGGGCAGTAGTTTATAAGGACTGAGGGCTTAAGGGTTGTTTTTTGCAGAAAGGGGTGATGGTGACAAAATTGAAGGAGAGAGACAGAACCTGAGGACTTAGAACCATTAACAATTTCATTGAACTGTGAAGCCAGGGAGGAAAGGTGGGTGCCATTAATTTAGTGGGGTTAGGGTTGTGGGAGGGGAGGTGGATCTCATGGACAAGATGAGCTGAGAACGGGCGTGAGACAAGATAGGAGAAAAGCTAGAAAAGGAAACAAGTTCATCGCGAGAGTAGGAATGAGCTTTAGAGGAAATTTGATCTGGTGGGCTAGGGGAAGGGAGGTAAGCGACAATGTCAATTGATGAAATAGTCTTTATCCTGGTGACATAGAAAGTCATGAGTTTCTTGCACTTGTCATTGGAGGAGACAGGCAAGAGGGGTTTAAGAAGATGGCTTGCAGCAGAAAAGGTTAGGGGTCTTCAATAGGGGGTTATATTTGCATTCCAGGATAATCCAAAATTTTGGCAGGAGCAGAAAGCTAATTGGAGGAATTTGAACATGGAGTTCTGGGAAAGATGGATATGAATTTGGGAGGTGAAAACACTGTAATGGCTTGATGTACTGGATAGTTTTCAACTTGAAACAGATAACTTTGTTACAGGAAACTTTTCAGATGCTACATGCTTGAGCCAGGTTCTCAACAAGAAGCCCTGCCCTGGATTACCCGCACTTAGGGCTAAATGGTCGGAGCCTCCAAGAACAATCACGTGAACCCAGATAGACAGTAGGAGAGGTTACACCTTCAATTACTACACTCCATCCCCCTTTAGTTTTTTCTTACAGTTTTTATTTACAGAGAACATTTGAATATCCCCCTACATATACATATATATAACTCAGGTGATTAGAGATTAAGTCTCTGAGGTGGTTTCCTTATTCAGTTAGAGTGGCATAGCTCTACTACTTGATGTTCTTCCACTGGATCAACATGATCAGAAACTGCAGCACCAGATACATCATTAGAAAGTGGCAGTTCAGGATTAGGCAACTCTACAGAGATATCGAGCATGTCTATTCTAGGTCGATCTGTTACCTCAGGGTTAATGGTTCGACATTAATCACAGGCAGAATAGCTGGTTGTTGGAATGTCTCCCTATTCCTAGGATGATCCACATGTTTTCAAACAAATTGGTCTTCCACTTCCACCTGGAAGGACAAGGGACCAGTTTCTGAGACAAGTGTACCAGGAACCCAATAAGATCCACTTCCAAAATTCCACACGAAAACTGTGTCTCCTACAGTAAATCTTCGAGCTTTGCTATGAATACCTTGGTTCAATTTTGTTTGCCCTGTTTCTTCTCTACCTTCCCCTCTGAATTTAGAAGAACCTGACTTAACCTTGTACATAGGTGGCATTTCATCAATAATTCAGATGTGTTGAACCCGTAGTCAAAAGAGGCATTGTACAATAATTGAGAAGAAAGCGGGTAAGTCACATTTCTAGAGTACCTTCTGATAACCTTTTCATTCCAGATTTGAAAGTTTGCACAGTTCTCTCAGCTAAACCATTTGATCAGGGATGATATGGTATTGCTTTAATATGTCTGATTCCATTTAATCTTATGAATTTTTGAAACTCTGTACTGGTAAAAACTGTACCGTTATCTGAAATGATGACTTCAGGTAGGCCATGTATGCTAAAACATTGACGCAGCTTTTCAAAAGTTGTGCTTGATGTCAGTGATCTGACTTCATACACATCCATCCATTTAGAATGCACATCTATGATCAATAAAAATATAGTACCTAAAAATAGACCTACATAATCAATATGTGGGCTAACCCAGGGTCAACCAGGCCACTCTCATGGATGCAATGGAGCTGAAACAGGCAACTTCTGTTGTTGCTGACAATGGAGACAGTGTTTGACCATGCTTTCAATGTCATTGCCTATGCTTGGCCACCAGATATAACTTTGTGCAAGCATTTTCATCTTCAATATGCCTGGATGTGCATTGTGAAGCTCTGTCAAGAGTAGTTTTCTTCCTTGTAAAGGGATGATAACTCTTGACCCCCACAACAAGATCCCATCTTGACAACTTAACTCTGTTTTCCTGGCATGGAATAGTCTCATCTCTTAAGATACAGGTGAATTTAACCATCCTTGCAAAACATTGTCTCTGACTTTTGACAAAATTGGATCTCTTCGCACACACGGACGGGCAAAGAGTCCAAGAAATTCAGTACAAGCACAAGTTCCAATCTTCCAAGAATCCTTAGATTCTGGAAAAGTCCCAGAGGACTGGAGAACGGCTAATGTAACACCCTTATTCAAAAAGGGAGGGAGACAAAAAACAGGTAACTATAGGCCAGTTAGCTTAACATCTGTCATTGGGAAAATGTTGGAGTCTATTATAAAGGAGGTAATAGCAGAGCATTTAAAAATACATAATGTAATCATGCAAAGTCAGCATGGCTTCATGAAGGGGAAACCATGCCTAACAAATTTATTAGAATTCTTTGAGGGGGTAACAAGCAGGATAGATAAAGGGGAACCAGTTGATGTAATATATTTGGATTTCCAAAAGGTGTTTGATAAGGTACCACACATGGGGCTACTTAATAAGTTAAGAGCCCATGGTGTTGTGGGTAGTATATTAGTATGGATAGTGGATTGGCTAATAGAAGACAGAGAGTTAGGATATTGGGGGGGGGGAGGGGGGGTGGGCATTTTCAGGATGGCAAACTGTAATTACTGGAGTGCCACAGGGATCAGCGCTGGGGCCTTAATTATTTACGATATACATTAATGAATCAGATGAGGGAAGTGAACACACTATCGCCAAGTTTGCGAATGATACATAAGTAGGTGGGAAGGCAAGTGGTGAGGATCACACAAGGAGTCTACAGAGGGATAAATACAAGTTAAGTGAGTGGGCAAAAACTTGGCAGATGAAATTAACATGGTAAAATGTGAGGTTATGCATCTTGGCAGGAAGAATAGAGGAGCTGAATATTACTTAAATGGAGAAAGGCTACAGAGGGCTACAACACAGAGGGATTTGGGGGTCCTTGTGCATGAATCCCAAAAAGCTAACATACAAGTTCAACAGGTAATAGGGAAGACAAATGGAATGTTGGCCTTTATTTCAAAGGGAATGGAGTATAAAAATAGGGAAGTCTTGCTAAAACTATACAAGGCACTAGTTAGACCACATGTAGAATACTGTGAATAATTTTGGTCCCATAATCTAAGGAAAGATATACTGGCATTGGTGGCAGTCCAGAGAAGGTTCACTACATTGATCCTGCACATGGAGGGATTTTCTTATGAAGAGAGGTTGAGTAGGTTGAGCCTGTACTCATTGGAGTTTAGAAGTATGAGAGGTGACCTTATTGAAACATATAAGATTCTTAAGGGGCTTGACAGGGTAGGTGCTGAGAGGTTGTTCCCCCTTGTGGGAGAGTCTAGGACCAGAGGGCATAATCTCAGAGTAAGGGGGCACCCATTTAAAACAGAGATGAAGAGGAATTTCTTCTCTCAGAGGGTAGTGAACCTGTGGAATTCTTTCTCGCAGAGTGCTGTAGAGGCTGGGTCGTTAAGTATATTCAAGGCTGAGATAGACAGATTTTTAATCAGTAAGAAAATCAAGGGCAATGGGGAAAAGGCAGGAAGGTGGAGTTGAGGATTATTGGAATAGCCATCATCTCATTGAATGGCAGAGCAGACTCAATGAACCGAATGGCCTACTTCTGCTCCTACGTCTTATGGAGTTATGGTATAACTTCTTGTGGCACTAGAGCATGTACAATACTATCTGGTAATGGGAGATGACTGAGTGCATCCGCATTTGCAATATGCAAGCCATGACTGTGCATTAAGGTATACTCATATGCAAGTAATATCAAAACGTATTCTTGCTGATGCTATTAGAGGAATGGCTTTATCCTCACTAAATAAACCCATTAATGGTTTATGGTCCAACAGAATGGTAAAATGTCATCCATACAGGTACTTGTTAAATTTCTTCAATCCAAACATCTTCGATGAACCTTCCTTTTCTAGTTGGGAATAATCCTTCTTGGCTGTGGAGAAGGTTCTCGAGACATAGGCCGGGATTTTCTGACCCAGTTGTGGATGAGACCCGCTGTGGGTGAGGTGGTGCCCCACCAAGAAGCCCAGTGACTTGTGGCGGGACCGGAAGATCCCGGTGGCGGGCGGGTGTGGAAAATCCCATCCATAACCAATTGGCCTTTCTGATCCATCTTCCATCCTATGTGATAACACAGTTCCTACACCATAAGGAGACGCATCTCATGTTATTACCAATTCTTTTGATGGGTCTAATGTTCCAATAAACAGGAAGAATGTAATAGCTTCTTAGTTTTCACAAAGACTTCTTCCTGTTGTGAATTCCATGACCAACAATGATTCTTTCTTAACAACAAATATAATGGTGATAACGCTGTTGACATGGCAAGAAGCGACTATAATAATTGATCATGCCCAGAAAAGACTTAGGTTCGGTTACATTGGACGGAGAAGGCACCTCTTTGATTGCCCTGACTTTCTCTTCAACCTGATGCAAACCCATGGCATCCACCCTGTGACCCAGATAAGTGACGTCTGGTGCTTGGAATGTACATTTCTCTTTCTTTAATTGTACACTGGCTTCCAAGAATATTCATCGTACCTCTTCCAGCTTGGCCAAGTGTTTGGTTTCAGTTGGCCCTGTGATCAGGACATCATCGAGGCTTACTACTACGTGGGGAAGTCCTTGCAAAAGACTCTCCATTGTCCTTTGGAAGATTACACATGCAGATGATACTCTAAGGAGTAGGCGAGTATATTGATACAGACCCTTGTGCATGTTGATGGTTACATACCCTCTAGATGTGCTATCCAGCTCTAGCTGTTGGTATGGCTCAGGTCCAGTTTTTGTATAGGATTTGCCTCCAGCTAGCTTTGCATATAAGTCGTCTATTCTCGGGATAGGATATTTATCTACTTTGGTTGCTTTGTTCACGATCAATGTATAGTCCCCACAAATGCATATAATTTGGTCAGTCTGCACCACTGGGACCAAGGGTGCTGCCCATTCCAAAAATTGGATGGGTTGGATGATGCCTAGCTTTTCTAACCAGTAGAGTTCTGCATCCATCTTCTTCTTTAAGGCATCAGGTAAAGGTCTGATCTTAAAGAAATGGGGTGGTGCCTAAGAATCCACATACATTTTTGCTTGCAAGCCTTTTATCTTCCCTAATTCATCACAAAAACATTTCTGCATTTCCTTAGCAGTTCAGGAACTCCTCCTGCTGCCAAGTGAAACATTTCAGACCAGTTGAGCTTGATTTTTTTGTAACTAGTCTCAACCCAGAAGATTAGGTCCTTCACCTGTTATTATGATCACTGGAAGCTGGACTGTTTGTTGCCTATAGGACACAGGTACTATGGCGATGTCCTTTACCTGCATGGATTCTCCAGTGCATGCCTTCATCTGAGCAGTTGTCCATTCCAAATTGAATGGCTGGGTACCTTCGTTTAGGATTTAGGTATTTAAATGTGTGCGCTCCCACCAGTGTAGTTAAGGCTCCCATATTTACCTCCATTATTAATGGCTTCCCCTTAACTTGGATTGTGACAGTGATAGATTCAGTTTTTACAGAGGTGACGGTACAGGGAATAGATGTTAATATTGGCAGCTTAAGGTTCTATTGTATTAATCAATTCAATCATATTAGTTTGCTGCCTTATGCGCTGTTTCATGTTGCTCTGCATTGCTTTATTATGTGACCTTTCTTGAGGCAGTAATGGCATTCTGCCTCCTTGAATCTGCAGGTGACCGGTAAATGGTCACCCCCACATCTATAACAGGTTAACCTTGGAGTCACTGTTGAAGTATTTCTACTGCCTTTTCATGTTTCTAACAATGTATATTGCCTCCTGCTTTGCTGCTGTGTCTCCGGTTTTCGCACCACACCTGGCGGTAGGTTCCTGCCCCATGTGAAGAACAGTGTCATGTGAGTCTCTCACAGAACTCCCATGTCTAGTGCCATTTCCAAGGCATGCTTCAAATCAATGTTGACCTCTGTGAGTAAACAGCGCTGAATGGCATCTTCATGAACTCCGCAAACTAATTGGTCCTGCAGCATATCATTGACTGCGTCCCCGAAGTTGCAGTCCTTCAGTTAACTGCTTCAGCTTCGCTATATAGGTTGCGATGGACCCTCCCTGGGCCCTTAATCTGGAATTAATTTTAAACCATTGCATTATGACTGATGGCTTCAGAAATGCATTTTCACAAGGTCTAATAATCCATTAAAGGACTTAGAATTGGGCACGTTCTGGGCTGTCAGACTGAGGATGAGATTGTATGTCTTGCTACCACATACACTCAAAAGGGTTGCTTTCTGCTTCTCCTCCACGGTAATTTTGTTCCCTACAAAATAAAAACAAAGGTGCTCTACATACTGGCTCCAGTCTTCCATGGTTGCATTGTAAAGATCAATTCTGATGAAGAGTTGCGTGACTGGTGAGTATTCTTTTCTTTTCTCTTAAGATTTGATGTATTCACGTTAACAAGGCAAGGTGCAGCACCGGTGCTATTTTACCCTCATCGCCAAAGGTAATGACTTGACTTACCAGACAGTTTTCTACTTGGAACAGATAACTTTATTACAAACAGCTCTTCAGATGCTACATGCTTGAATCAGGTCCTCGACAAGAAACCCCACCCCCGATTACTCATGCTTAGGACTCAAAGGTCGGAGCCTCCAAGAACAATCAGACAGTAGGAAAGGCTATACCTTCAATTACTACAAACACGTTCCAGGATTTTGAAGAGGAAAGGGAGTTTGGAGATTGGGCGGTAGTTTGTGAGTGCTGAGAGGTCAAGGGTTGATTTTTTTATAGAGGGGTGACTTTTCCAGACGAGAACATGACCTGATAGCGCTTTATGTGATGCAATCAGATCTGACAGTGAATGGCTAAACCACTTATCCTCCAAACCTGTTCAAGTCTATGTCCTTTGGATGTAGGAGAGCGGTGATGAGGGTCACCATAAACAACAGCACAAACTAATTGGGCTGAATGGCTTGGTTCTGTGCTGTGTATTCTGTTTAATTTTATGCTATACTGAGTCAAGGCTGACACCAAAAACCTCAGTGCAAGGTTGGGTGGAATCAATAGAGCCAAACAGAAATAAAAAATAGAACTGAAATGCATTTGCATAATTTGATGTGCTCAGACATTGAATTATTGGAAGAGGAAGACTAGGGCAAAGTTTCACCAGCACTCATAGTTCGAGGGATTGATGCTAGGAGTCAGAAAGAGATTGAGCCCCCTTGGACCTCCCCTCATTCTGCACTGTGGCAAAATAGACCTGACAAGCAATCTCTCATGATTTTTGTTGGGAATGTAGAAGCCACTGAGTTTTCCCAGAGAAAAAGGGCATGCTCTGGACTGACAAGAAATTAGCTTTAAAGGAGGAGCTCATCTGTTTTGAGGAGAAAATGTGAGAGTGAAACTTGCCTTGTGTTGTTTTCACTATTCATTTTTGTCTGATTAATGTTTTGAGATTTTTGCCATGGTACCTGATTTTTAGTTGTTGCAAGCATCATTTTGGAAGGGGGTTTTCCCAATGAGGTCACTCGTTATTTTGTGTTGTTTGAAGCAAAGAGGATGAAAATAGACAAGTGATGCAGAGTATGCCTTCACTGTCATAGCTCCATATCCACATACCTTATCAAAGAAAAATTACCTTCAATTGCTCTAGTTCACTGGAGAGCTAATGACAGATTGTGTCATCTCTCATAGCCTGATCTCCCACCAAACAAAGGAATGACACTGCCAGTTACTGTCAAGGTCAGGACATTCTTTTATTTTTATGGGCCTGCTCATTGCAAGTTGCAACAGGGGACATCTTAGATATCAGTCAGTCTGCAGTTCATAGACAGCATCAATTGCTTGAATTTAAATAATGAATTTAACATAGTACCCAAGGTATTTCATAGGAACACTATCAAACAAAATTTGACAGAGCCGCATGAGGTATCCAAAAACTTGGTCAAAGAGTAGGTTTTAAGCATCATCTTAAAGGAGGAGAGAGAGGTGTTAGCTCAGAGAGGTTGTGAATTAAAGATCCTAAGGCCCAAGCAGCTGTAGGCTTGGATTCCAGTGGTGAATTGATTAAAATCGGGATTGTGCAAGAGGCCAGAAGAGAATTCAGAGGGCTTAGAGATGGAGGAGTTATGGAGATAGCAAAGGATGAAGAAATGAAGGAGGAAAATAAGGATGAAAATTTTAAAATTGAGGCATTATTGGACTAGGAGCCAATGAAGGTTAGTGAGCACGGGCATGATGGGTGAATGGGACGTATTGTGAATTTGAAAATGGACAGTATTGTTTTTGATGACTTCAGGGTGAAATAGGGTGGAAGATGGGAGGCCAACCAAGAGGCATTTGAATAGAAAAATGAAGAGGTAACAAGTGTGGGCGAAGCTTTCAGCAGCAGATGAGTTGCAGGGGGGCAGAGATGGGCACTGTTATGTAGTTGAAAATAGACAATCTTGGCGATTGAGCAGACATGTGAATGGAAGTTCATCATAGGGTCAAATAGGATACCAAGGTTGTGAGCAGTTTTGTTCAGCCTTGGGCAGTGACTAGGCAGAGGAATTGAGTCAGTGGCTAGGGAACAAAATTTATGGCGGGCAAAGAAGACAGATCAATGGAGAAGATTGATGTTTTATGCCGAAGGGCAAGCAATTCTATCATTTTCCCATGCCAACAAAATGAGATGTCTGTGCAATTTATTTGAACGGCAGGGTTCCTCAAGTTTCTAGATATTATTACTGTAGTTCTACAGATCCCAGCACAAAATCCCATTAGTGTGAACTAACTAATTGCCATTCCAAATATTTGCAGGTCGTAAAAGACCATTAAAACAGGATCATGCAAGTGAATGCCTTGTGAAGGCAGCAGTCATGTTGCCTTTATTTTTGGGCCATCCATGATGCAGAAGGCAGAGTGTAAGGCACATCTAGGGCACTTCATGCAGAGATAAGTCTTGACATCTCTTAGATAACTATGAACAGCAGCAGAGCACAGATACAAGGTCCAGGGAACCAACAAGGTTCTTACTAAACAGACTTGAGGGATCTTGAAGTCGTGTTTCAGATGCCTGGAGAGCTGAGGGAATGTACCAAGAAAACCATCCTGTGCTCCATTTGTTACAGTATATTGAAATATTGGCCAGCCTTGCCATGGCAGAATTTCTAAGGATATTAAAGTTTACTTTGTCCTCTTGTTCACTGCATTCAACCTTGCACCAAGCAATTTGGCTATCTCTTCAACGAATAAAATGACCTAGGATGTGAAGGAGACCAAATCTTGTTTGTTGTATTCCTATCATGAGCACCTCCAAAGATGCCTCAGAAATTGGAGGTCAACCGTGCCTTTTTCCATTAATTTCTCTTCTTGTACTCAACAAAGAAGCAGCCTCTTTGCATTGCAAATGCAATGTATTCACCCTTCCCCCTCCACTCACAGTCAACAGGTAACCCCGGACAGGCCCAAACAAGGCTAGGGACTCACTAAGAATAAAAGTGAGACCAAACTCAGGAGGTAGGCCAAGTGGAAGTTAGGTGAGTGTTACACTTCCTGCTCCAAGATATAACTTTAGTGCCAAGACTGGAATATTTATCTTAACATGATTGGGGAATGGGACATTTTAGGTACCCACAATAGTCCTACACTTTCTAGGGTAGAGTTTAGTAATAGCACCAAGCTCTCATCCAATGTAATTCAAAAGGTCTTACATATTCCTACATACATGCCAGTATTTTTCCATTCCCTGTGCTCAATCCTCAACTTCTTAATGATAAAATGCCTGATGAAGATGTTAAATTCAGGCAGCTTTTGTGCAAGTCTTGAGCTTAGACTGAGGCCGAGAGAACTTAATTACTTTGTCAGCATTAACAGTCATTAGAGAAATGAGATCTCAGGATGATTGAAAAGAAATACACCCCCAACCTTGCATAATCAACTAATTTTATGCTTGGTTAATTTATAATTAACTAGAGCTGTATAATAGTGGTTGAAATTTAGGAATTCTATTCCAAAAGCCTTTCTAAAATGATAAAATGAAATATTCCATTCTACTAAAGAGATGGTATGCTTTTAATTCCAAACTAAAGTGACCTGAACCTATGGGTTATGAAGAATGTCACCACAGTAACTTGTTAAAGCTGCATCAACTTCCATTTACACTGTCAGCAAATCCAGTTGAAGTAAACAGTCAGTTGGACTCTTGTTTTTGCTTTTCAATTTTATTTCCACCCTTCTTTCCTTAAAACAGTGATTTGTTGGTGAGGTGCAATTTCATGATATCAGTTGCCCTTCCCTCCCCAACTAAGAGTCTTTGGAATGCTTGTTGGCAAGCTACTCCACTTTGAGATGCATCGATACTAAATCCAATTCCTCTCCTCAGCCAACTTACAGGCAAACAAACTTCTAGCTATTGTTGTGGAACGGAGAGCAGGAGTCAGTAGCATGGCTAATATTTCACAATGGTGCAAAGGCAAGTTGTGCAAAATATACAGATAGCTTAACTAAATGAGCACAGACGGGCATTAAATCTGAGGCCTTTCTGGCTGGGGAGGCTAGCCACTCATTGGGTACACTTACTGCCCAATAGTGGGGTGGTGGGAGGATGGTGAAGGTGGGGGGTGGGGGAGTTATTTGTTGAATTTCTAACATTAGGCAGAATTTTCAATTTTATTTCCACCCTTCTTTCCTTAAAACAGTGCACCTGACCCACTCGAGCATGAAATGACACACGATGACGTTGGGCAAACGTCCTGACGTCAAAGTGCAGTCGCGCAATAGTTCAGTTGGCGGGTGCACATGGGACTTGGCAGCGCGCCTTCCGACAATTAGAAGACTCGTTAAGGCCACCAAAGTATCAATTAATTTGAATTTTTCACTGCCCGTCACACCTTATGGTTGACGGGCAGGCGAAAAGGCCACGCAGCCTTTGCACTTTTTAGAAAAACTCATCCATGGGCGCGGAGGTTTCCAACAGCAGAAAGAAATAAAATTAAAAATTTTACATTGCATTCATAACATGTCCTTGCTCATGTGACAGAGTCACATGAGGGGACCTTTTTTAACATTTAGAAATTCTGTATTTTTGTTTCTCAGAACTCTTCTCCCTGATGCAGCTCTATGCCTCAGGGAGCTTTTCCAGCACGCACCTGTACGCATGCGTGAAGTTCACTGCTCGCCCTCCTTCCCCCCGCACCCCCACACACACAGGCAGCACTGAGTGCTGCCGCTCGCGTTTCACACTGGGCAGGCCTTAATTGGCCCGCCAATGTGAAATTTGCGGTCTGGCCCCTATCGTGGGCAGCAGTCGGCTTCCTGACCACCCCCGGTTGTCCTTGATGAGCCACCCGACAAGGGCAAAATTCTGTCCATTTAATCAAACTTTCAGCCCTTAAGAGAACGTGTTCACAAGATCACAGGACAGCCAAGGAAGGTCATCTGGTCTGTTTTAGTTTATCTGCATGTAAGCACTGTATTTCATTCCAGCATTGTTGTTTCTTTTTCTTTATATCAGCTACAATTTTGGAGTGAATGTATGATGGAGCACCAGAGCCCAGCAGAGAGGACACAAAAGAAATAAAGCCTGAGGATGACAAGAGTGTGAAGGTGTATTTCAGCCATCATAGAAGGTATGGGCAGGGAGGGAAGATGGTGTGAACATTAGTAACTATTAGGTAAACAAGGATGTTTAATTCTCCACTTCTTCTAAAACAAAACTGTTCATCCACAAGGACTGTTGTAACTGATGTCTCACTTTAAATAAGTGACTTAAAAGGCCTGACCAGCGAGATGCACTTTTTGAAGGCTTTCACCAAAGTTATAGTAATCTAGGTTGATCAGCTTAACATTAGTGAAATTAGGAATGTACAAATTAAACGGAGATCAATATTAACAAAACATGAACAAAAATTACCATATACAGTACGTAACATTTTCTAACAGGGGTGATTTTAAGACATTACAATTTACTCAAATTGTATTTTATCCAATATTAACACTTAAAACATTCCTGAAAAAACTCTGATTAGTAACACAAAGGTACGAGGCAGGAAAAGACCTTCTGCCCCATCAAGCCTTCCTTACATTCATGGTGGCCAGAGCATCATGACTAAACACCTTTTCCTTCCACCCGCCTTCAGCCATGTTTCCTGGGAGAAGGCAAATAAACAGAAAAAAACAAAGCAAATAAGAAAAAAAAAGGAACTCTGGAAATTCCTCTCTGACCTCCCCAGTTGAAACTAATCTAGGAGATGATGTGCATGTTATCTGTTAATCCATGATTTTGTTGCAATCCCATCAGAGAAAGTCAGCCAGAATTCCAACTTCTGATCATTATCTCAAGACCCTGGCTGAAAATGCACATACGTAGGTGTTAATTGAGAAATGTGTCAGCCTTGAGTGTGATGTCTCAGCAGTCGAATAACTGAGCAAGACTCATTGTCGAGGTTTGCATTTTAATAATGGTTACTTAGTTGAGATACCAGAAGCCAGGTGACACTTAGTGAAGATGAACTACAAGAAGGAATCTTCAGATGGGGAGGGAGGAAATTATCTTAGACAATAGGAAAATAAATAACTCGAGCACTCCTCCAACCAAAGCTGGTCTTTTCCTGCCTTGTACCTTTGTGTTACTAATCAGAGTTTTTTCTGGAATGTTTTAAGTGTTAATATTGGATAAAATACAATTTGAGTAAATTGTAATGTCTTAAAATCACCCGTGTTAGAAAATGTTACGTACTGTATATGGTAATTTTTGTTCATGTTTTGTTAATATTGATCTCCGTTTAATCCCCCATAGCCACCCAACCCAGAATAGAACTGAGCCAGTGACACCAGGAAGGACAAGATTCATTCCTTGGTTTATGATGAGTAAATTGTGTTATGATAACCTTAGACATGGATAACTTTTACAAAGGTATTTGAATTTCCAGTGACTGACTGGAAGGACCACGCAAGGTTTCAACTTTTAAGACTTTTACTGTAACAAACCAAAAAAAAACTTGACTAAACACTATTCATAGGCAACTTAAACACTGCACTACAGAAAAGTTTGCTATTTAACTTTTAAATCAAAAATCCCCTTCCTTATACTTTACCCTGTCCCTTAGGTGGACACCAGGGAGCAGTCCAAAACTAGTCTCAGCTCCAGGTGGCTTACTTCCTTCCCTTTTTCTATCCGGATAACATCTAATCCCTGAATTGGCTTTCACAATGAGGGTTACCATGGAGATTCCTCCTCTAAACAAAGCCTGGTGAATCTTTTATCCTTATTTAAATCCTCACAAACATGGTCTCTTCAATCTGAGAGTGAATTCACACCCACATTCTGTGAAGCCTCTCTCTTTCTGCTCCCTCTCTCAGATTCTTACAGACTGACCTGTTCATGAGGTTCTGGGATTTCTTAAGAAATCCTACAACCCAATCCTATGATGGCTTCATACGGACTTCTCCCTTCCCAAAGCACATCTTCATGGCAATATGAATTACACGGGCCTTGTATCTAGATAGAAAAGCTGATTAACTGTGTTGTAACCTCCCCCAACTGCATTCTATCTTTGAGTTATGTTAATGTTTTAAAGTATAACCATTTATAAAACTCAACATTCCTAACATTTCCCTGTGAGCCTAAGGCCTGAATTTTCACAGAGATGAAGGGCTCCATGTCTCAGCCAAAATGGCGCCAGAGCCCTGAATCCAGAAGTCTTGCTCACTGTTCCTGTATTCAGCACACCCCATTTTCACATGAGGGGGGTGGGGAGGTGGTGGCGGGGGTGACTGCTGGTAAACAGGGGCGGAATGTGTTTTGCATATGTGCAGTTCATGGAGGCAGCGACAGATTTAAATAAGCAGCTACCTTCACTCAGAAGCAAATTTCATCATTTCTCCTTCTTTGTGACAGTCTGACATAAGAAATGGAAAAAGCAAAGCATGTAAGGCTTCCAGCTTCAAATAGGCCAGAATTTTACAGCCCTGTCACAGCAGGGAAAGGGCGATAAAAAGCAGCAAGCCATTCTGAACTCCATTGACTTTGGTGGGACCATAAAACCCTGCTGTTGTAAAATTCTGGCCATAGCCTCGCACATGTATGTCTGCTTACATACATGAACCATGTTCTCTAATGCATCAATGCCTAATGCTGAGGGTTAGGGAATGGGGATGAATGAATGCAGGGTAGCCTGGCTTTTGTTTCGGTCACTCCCCCACCACAAACTACCCTGCTGGTCTGCTCTCTCTGAGTCACATTACTCTGCCATGACAGTGTGCAACTGCGAGGGTTCTGAAAAGGCTCAATTGTATGGCCGCACCCTGAGAGATGGGTGGAAAGGGGATAGGTGGAAGGGCAAAGTTTCATACAAATGTAGTGTCCATAGTCATCCCCTGAGGCATTATATAAATCTGAGTCAATACAGAATATTGTGAGCAGCTGATGCTGCTAAGAGGTTGCTATTCCCATGGTTATGACTTGTGAAGCTTTTCCAAACTTAGTTTTGTGGAATGTGCTCCTTCATTACAAGTTGAATAAGCAGTAGCAATGATTGCATTTGCCTATGGAAAGCCCATGATGGGCCATTTCTTGTTGTGTCAGCAACCATTTGGACAACTATTACAGTTAGCACTCGCCTGTTTGTTGATCGATGTCTCTTCCAAGCAATTGCGTCCACTTCCTGCTTCACAGCAGGAACTCCTTACCAGCCTTCTTTTTATACTTCACCTGAGTCATTTAACCCACATTGGGCCCGCCTCCACATCTTCACTACTTCTGGGGTCAGTGGACCCAACTCCAGTGCAATCTCTGGCCCATCCCCTCCACCACAACCATCCCCACCACCCCCCCGCACCCCCCCCCCCCCACCCTGCCACTCCCCCAGAGCCAAAACCCAGCTGTTCACGGAAGTTTCTCCCAAGTTAAGTTTGGAAAGCTGGGAATTTTCCCGACTTGGAAACAAAAATTCGGTCCTAAAAGTGTCTATCCACCGCCAGCACAGCTGCTCTGGTCGTTGCTTATAGGTGTGAATATCTTGCACCTTTTTCTCCATAAGACAACCCGGGCCTCCTTTAACCTTTAACAACTAAGCCACACAAACCTGTTGGCAGCAGAATTCAGAACAGGTCTTATGGCCTCTTCATTCCACCATTTCACTTTAAATTAAAGAGACAGTCCCAAAACATAACAATCTTGAAAACTTCAAAATTGTAACAATTGATCTCAATCAGGGTAGTTAATGGTAGGGAAGCTACAACTTGGAAGCTTTGCTGAGCCAAGAAACGTTTTTTTAAAAATCAGCCTGGTTTCCTTCCTCTTATTTGCTATCAAGGGGATTCTGCTGGCTCTGTGGGTATCATGTGAAGACAGAAGTGGCATAAGGCTTATAATTCACCTTATAACTATTCCTGCTGACACCCCACACAAATTACATAAATTCAGCCTAAAAGGATTCTTCTTTTGTAGGGGATGGCTTTTTTTTAACTCCTTACTCTACTTTTCTCTTCTGCCTGCAGCAAGATCTAGAGAAGTAGCATTCCAGTCTTATTGCAACTTCAGGTGCATTATGCTTTGCTATTGCATTAAGTAAGAAGTTTTGTTACTTTGGATATGTCAAAGCAGGACCTCACATGCAAAGAGCTAGTTCCTTCACATTGAATAAGTTAACTGTTAGTTTCACTCAGTTGGTAACATTCTTGCCTCTGAATTACAAAGCTGTGGGTTTAAGCTGTATCACTGGGCACTGTGCCTTCAGCTGCCTCAACTTTAAGCATTGGAATTCCCTCCCTAAACCTTTCTGCTTCTCTACCTCTCTCTCCTTTAAGAAGCTCTTTAAAACCTACCTTTCCGACCAAGCTTTTGGTCACCTTTCCTACTGTGTTCTTAATTGGCTTGGTGTCAAATTTTGTTTAGCAAGGTCATCTAGACATTAAAGGCACTATGTGTTTGTTGTTCTTATGAACTTGAGCACGATAGCTTGCTGACAATTCAATGCACTACAAAGGGAATGCTGCATTTTGAATGAGATGCTAACCATGAGCCCATCTTCCTAGTCAGATGATTGTTAAAAGGTCACAAAACACTATTTAAAGAACAAGAACAACTAATTTACAGGATTATGAGGACAAATCCGTGGTGTGGGACTGCATTGGACAGCTCTTTCAAAGAGCTAGCATAAGCATGATGGGCTAATTAGCTTCCTTCTGTGTTGTAAAATCCTATCATTCTATGATTCTCCTGGCCAACATCATCAGGAATGAATTATATGGGCATAGACGCATCTACTCTTCGTGGGTTGGGCACAAATTGGCTGCTACATTGGCTTATATCAGCAATTGTACTTTAAAAGTATTCCCCTGGTTGTTAAGTGCTTTGAGACATCCTGTGATCATGATGATACAATATAAATACAGATTATTTCTGTAATCTATATTTTGAAGCTGCTGAGAAGCAAATATAGACTAAAATATTTGTTCTATATCTTCACTGGAATGAAGGTATCTTCAGTTTGTTGCTTGTATCAAAATTGTAACCGAGTCCTTTATGTATAAAGGACTGGTTTACAATATTGTTATAAGCAAAAGATGTAGGAAATGTACTCTCTAAGTGTGCACATTGGTATGCCCTGTTCATTTGAAAGGCATACAGCAGCTTCTCTCCAATGTTTGGGATATATTTTCATCTTGGCTGCCGCTGGCATGTGAACATTGTCATCCATCATGATCTTTCCCTTTGCTATTGTGCATCATCCACTCTTCCACCATTTAGGGTGGTTTGTGTGGGCTGCTAGTGGTTGCTTGAATATGAATGATCTTTCTACATAATGGGTGCTTTTACAGAAGCACAATTAGTATTTCTGCAAATAAAGGCAAAAGTAGAACTGCTAGTCATCGTATCCACAGTGGATGAATAACGCAAATATATAATGGTTTTGCTTCTAGAGTCAATTGAGAACTGACTGCTGCACACTTGCGTACACTCTCAAGGCATAGGTACCATTAGATTCTACATGTGCAAACCGATTAGTTCACTTGACAAACATACACTGAAGTGCTGGCACAGCTAAGCTTAACATCCCTGCCCAACAGTAACCTGTGGCCATTGACTTGTTGCTATTGGAACATGGGGCAAGTCCTAAGGGAAGTGTAAAAGGAAGTGTTAAAGAGGATGCACCAACTAACATGTGAAGGCAAGTGAAATGACTTAAACATATATTTAGTGCGTGATTGGTGTACATGTCATGGAATATCAAAGGACGTCAATTGAATTAAAGGTATAATTACAGGAGTCAGTGAGTCTAAAGGAACTTTAAGACAGCAAGGTGCACAATTAATCTCTACTTGGCACTTGGGCCCTCTCATCAAAAGAAGTGAATAAAACTACAGGTATATTTTGTCTGTGAACAGTATTCCAGCATTTTGAAAGCATTCTGAATCTGCCAAGTTTAAATCATTTTCCATAAGTGGTCAAATTAAGTATTAAATAAAAAAGATTTCTATATATTACTATTTGGTGTGTGATGCTTCAAGTAGAGAATGCAGTCAATACATCTTCATATCATCTGCCTTTATATAAAGAATCTTACTCTCTCAATGATTCTTTTTCAATTTCATAAAAAGGATGAGTTCCTTTAAACTTTTACTAGCGTGTAACTATATTGTGACAGGCTCTATAAAAGTCAGACAGCCAAAAATTCATTCTTGTCAGGAATAGAAACAAAAGGAAGATTTATGAATAGTAAACTGGTAAAACGTTTTACAGGGTGTGACTGAATAATTGTTGTTCATTACCTGAATAAGATTTATTATAATGAACCTAACATCCAGCCAGAGCCATTGTCCAATAACGCAGTGATGTATAATAACCAGAGACTAGGAACTGCATGTCCAGAACTGGAAGTCCTGTTTGACTAATTAATTGGATCAGACATGTCCTTGAGCAGTGCCTTAGCAAGCGATGCAAAGCTTATGTGAGCATTCAATATTAATTGATTGCTGAAACACAGGCACCTTTTTGGTACTGACCAGTCTGGACAAAATGCTTCCTTCTCGGCAAAAAACTGTATTATCAGTTTGCACAATACGTTTCTTCAAAGGTCCAGTTTCACCCTTTTTACAGCCATTGATCGATTTACATACACAACTTATTTTTCACAAAAGGCTGCAACAAGAATTAACACTATGAAGTCTCTCCATCCTTCTGATGTAATCATGCAATAAATCCAGTGAAACTGTGCCAAGAAGGCCAGATATTAGGCTGGGAACCAGACACAAGGTAGGGTAAGTGAGACGAGTGGCTATGCATTAGGGACACCTGTATAAACTGACCATATCTCTGCAACTAAAATATACCAGGTGTAGCCACAGTGATATGACTGAGGTCAGGCTCCTAGCCTGCCTGCCCATGTAAGCAATGTGGGCGCACTAAAGGGCCACCAAGTGCTGCAAACCTTACGCCCCCACTGCTACCCCCACCCCCTACCGCCCTCCCCCAACCCCTTGGCACGAGTCCACCATGATTTTATTGGGCTGCGGAGCAGTTGGACTGCACATGTTGTACAATCTCCTCGCCAACGCTGGCCATGTAGCAGTCACTGCTGGAGGTGTTCACAGCCCCTTGCAATTTCAGCATCCTGGTTTGGACCAGTGTCCCCCATGTCACAGATTGACAGGGCAGCCATGCAGCGCACTCATCTCAGGCCATCCAAGGAGGCTCACATCTACCACTTATTGCAAGACTTGGTGCCAAGGGGACATGGGCTTTAAACTAAATGTGGGGGGAAGGTTCATTTGTATGGAAATATAAAAAATCAAAGTTTAAGGAAAGGGTAAGAATGCAGGTTAGTGACGACGCTGATTGCTATCAAAAAGTGAAAGGAAGAGACAGAGTGTGTGAACGCCATATTGCACCAAAGAATCATATAAGAGTAGGGAAAATTGACAATAGGGCAAACTTAAAGGCTTTGTATCCGAATGTGCATAGCATTCGTAATAAAACTAATGAGTTAACAGTGCAAATAGAGACAAAGAGGTATGATTTGGTGGTGATTACTGAGATGTGGTTACATAGAGAATAGGTATGGGAGTTGAATATCCAAGGGCACTCAGTGTTTCAGAAGAATAGGCAGGAAAGAAAAGGAGGTGGTGTAGCTTTGTTAGTAAAGGAAGGGATCAGTGCTATAGTGAGGAATGATATAGGCACTGGAGAGCAAGACGTAGAGTCAGCCTGTGTAGAAATAAGAAATAGCTAGGGAAAGAAGTCCCTGGTGGGAATAATCTATAGGTCCCCAAACAGTAGTTTAGCAGTAGAGCATAGTATAAACCTGGAAATACTGGGAGCATGTAAGAAAGGCACAGCAATAATCATGGGTGATTTTAATATGCATATAGACTGGACTAATCAAATTGGCAAGGGTAGCCTTGAGGCGGAGTTCATAGAGTGCATTAGAGATTGTTTCTTGGACCAATATGTTGTAAAACCAACCATGGAGCAGGCTATTCTGGAATTGTGCAACGAGATGGGATTAAATAATGATCTTATAGTAAAGGATACTCTAGGGAAGAGTGATCATAGCATGATAGAATTTCAAGTTCATTTTGAGAGTGCAAAACTTGAATCCCACATGAGTGTTCTGGAGTTAAAAACCGGCATAAGGACAGATTTGGCCCTAGTGGGCTGGGCAGGAATACTACAAGGTAGGACAGTTGATGAACAGTGGCAGATATTTAAGGAGATATTCAATTCCTCCCAAGTAAAATATACCCCAATGAGGAAGAAAGATGGTAAGAGGGGGAAAAAGCATCCACGGCTAAGCAAGAAAGTTAAAGATAACTTACAGGCAAAAACTAAGGCATGCCAAATTCCAAAGGTCAATGTAAAAAGTGATAGCAAAAGCTTCTGCAAGTTTGTAAAAGGAAAGAGAGTAGCTAAAGTGAATGTTGGTCCCTTGGAGGATGAGACTGGGGAGTTAATAGTGGGGAAAGCAGAAATGGCAGTGATGCTTAATCAATATTTTGCCTCAGTTTTCACAGTAGAGGACACTAGTATCACCCCAATAGTAAGAGGTGGTGGAGAGGATATAGAGAAGGAAGAACTTCGAACAATCACCATCACTAGAGGAAAAACACTGAGCAAACTATTGGGATTAAAGGGTGACAAGTCCCCAGGACCTGATGGCCTACATTCCAGGTCTTAAAGGAAGTGGCAGCAGAGATAGCAGATGCACTGGCTATAATATTCCAAAATCCCCTGGATTCTGGAAAGGTTCCAGTAGATTGGAAAAATGCTAATATAACACCCTTATTCAAAAAAGGGAGGGGGAGGCAGAAAATAGGAAACTATAGACCAGTTAGTTTAATGTCTGTTGTTGGGAAATTGTTGGAATCTATTATTAAGGAAGTAGTAATGGGGCATTTGGAAAGTCAAAATGCAGTCCATCAGAGAGAGCATGGTTTTATGAAGAATAAATCATGTTTAACTAATTTTCTAGAGTCCTTTGAAGATGTGACAAGCAAAGTGGATAATGGGGATCCTGTAGATGTAGTATATCTGGACTTCCAGAAGACCTTTGATAAGGTGCCGCACAAAAGATTAATGTACAAAATAAGATCACACGGAGTTAGGGGTAATATATTAGCTTGGATAGAGGATTGGCTAATCAACAGAAAGCAGAGAGTCGGGATAAATGGGTCTTTTTCTGGATGGCAAGCTGTAACTAGTGGAGTGCCACAGGGTTTGATCCTTGGGCCCCAGCTATTTACAATCCATATTAATGACTTGGATTCAGGGATAGAAGGTACCTTGGTTAAATTTACAGATGACACAAAAATAGGTGGGAAAGTAAGTTGCAAGGAAGAAATAAGAAATTTACAAATGGATATGGACAGGTTAGGTGGATGGGTCAAAATTTGGCAGATGGAGTTTAATGTGGATAAGTGTGAGGTTATCCATTTTGGTCGGAAGAATAAAAAGGCAACTTATTATTTAAATGGAGAGAAGCTTCAGAATGCAGAGGGATCTGGGTGTCCCCGTGCATGAATCGCTGAAAGCTAGTATGCAGGTACAGCAGGTAATAAGGAAGGCAAATGGAATTTTGGCATTTATTGCAAAAGGAATAGAGTATAAAAATAGGCAAGTATTATTGGAACTGTACAAGGCATTGGTGAGACCTCACCTGAAGTACTGTACACAGTTTTGGTCCTCTTACTTGAGGAAGGATGTTGTTGCATTGGAGGCGGTTCAGAGGAGGTTCACCAGATTGATTCCAGAGATGTGGGGCTTCTCTTATGAGGAGAGATTGAGCAGTTTAGGCCTATACTTGTGAGAGTTTAGAAGGATGAGATGAGATCTAATTGAGGTATATAAGATGCTAAAGGGGATAGACAAAGTAGACGTGGAGCAGATGTTTCCCCTTCTGGGGCATTCTAGAATGAGAGGCCATAGTTTTAGGCTAAGGGGTGGTAGATTTAAATCAGAGATGAGGAGGAATTACTTTTCTCAAAGGGTCGTGAATCTGTGGAATTCACTACCTCAGAGTGTAGTAGATGCCAAGATGCTGAATAAATTTAAGGAGGAGATTTTTAATTAGTAATGTGTTGAAGGGTAATGGAGAGAGGCAGGAAATTAGAGTTGAGGTCAAAATGAGATCAGCCATGATCGTAATGAATGGCGGAGCAGGCTTGAGGGGCTGAATTGCCAATACCTGCTCCTAGTTCTTATGTTCTTATGTTCTGGCATCCCTCCATCTGTCTGTGACCTTTCATTCCTGTTGTGAGCCAGCTTGTCCTGCATGGATAGAGATGGGGAGAGTGTATCAGGACACCTGCCGGGCCAGATGATAAGTATGCCTGGCCTGTGTGGGCGGTAAGTGGTTCAAGAGATGGGATGAGGACAGTGACGGTGTGTTTGAGAGTGAATGGTGATGTGACCTGCACTGGCAGCAAGTGAGAACCCTGTGGGTGTGTGATGGGTTTGTGAGTGTGTGAGCTGGGAGTGATGAAAGGAGTGACTTACCCTGGTGGAATAGAGCAGACTATTCACCCTTTTGCGGCATTGGATGGCTGTCCTCCTCTGCAGGGTATTTGCGCTGACCACTGCTGCCACCACCTCCCAAGCCAGGTTGGTGACATTGCTACCCACCCTGCGGCCAGAGCTGGGGTGGAGCACATCTCGTTGGGCCTCCACAGCATCCAGCAGTCACTCGAGGGACCTGTCGTTGAAGCGGGGAACTACAGTCTTTTTGCCTTTGCTAGCCATGTCTCCTGCTGTGGTGGTGAGCTGGTGGTGATGAGCGCTTTGCTGGCGGCTGCCTTTTAAAGATGGCGGCCAACATGATACAAAAGGGGGGTGAGGGTGAGTGGGCGAGTGACAGCCCGCCCGCCATGGAAATGGCATGTTTCCCAGGAATGCATAAATAATGAGGCGGGCTCGTGAAGAAAGGGTGTGAAAACTCACCATTTTCGTTGACAGGTAGGACTCCATTTTACCTGCCTGCTATAGCACTTAGTGCAATTCTGGGAAAATTCCACCCAATGAGTCCACAGACTCTTGACTGCAGTGGTTAGGGCAATTTGGTCAGTTGCTCAGCAGAAGCGCACGGAGGATTCGTCATTGGATTGACCACCAAAATGGACTTCAGTTCGCAGGGAAGCTAAGCAACAGGCATTATCGTGAGTATGCACTATTGCTCAGTGGTTTAATACACGGGTATCCCCTTTGGTGAAAATTCATCCAAGTTGTTGTGTTGTTGATATCCAGAGTAAAAACAAAAGAATCTTTAGACCAGGTGGAGGCTCTTACAATAAGCCTGAGCCTCCTGAGCCACTGGTGCTCAGACATCACCAGGAAGACTTGTGCTGAGGGTGCCACTTCCTGTGACATGGAAAGCAGTGCTCATCCCCTCACTACTGTGGAACTGGAGGTGGTTAAGGAGGAGGCTGCTGCTGCAGCTGTACAGCTGCTGTTCCTGCTCCTGATGCAGTTGGTATGGCTGCTGCTGCTGCTGTTCCTGATGCAGCTGGTACTGCCCCTGCTCCTGATGCAACTGGTATTGCTGCTGCTTCTGCTGCTCCTGGTGCAGTTGGTACTGCTGCTGCTCCTGCTCCTGGTGCAGTTGGTACTGTTGCTGCTCCAGATGCAGTTGGTACTGCTGCTGCTGCTCCTAATGCTGCTGCTCTGGCTTCTGATGCAGCTAGTACTGGCTCTGCTCCTAATACAGTTTGTACAGCTGCTGCTCCTGCTCCTGGTGCAGTTGGTATTGCTGCTGTTCCGGCTCCTGGTGCAGTTGGTACTGCTGCTGTTCTGGCTCCTGGTGCAGTTGGTACTGCTGCTGTTCTGGCTCCTGGTGCATTTGGTACTGCTGCTGTTCCGGCTCCTGGTGCAGTTGGTACTGCTGCTGCTCCTGCTCCTGGTGCAGTTGGTACTGCTGCTGCTCCTGCTCCTGGTGCAGTTGGTACTCCTGCTGCTCTGTTCCTGGTGCAATTGGTACTGCTGCTGCTCTACTCCTGGTGCAGTTGGTACTGCTGCTGCTCTGCTCCTGGTGCAGTTGGTACTGCTGCTCCTCTGGCTCCTGGTGCAGTTGGTACTGCTGCTGTTCTGGCTCCTGGTGCAGTTGGTACTGCTGCTGCTCCGGCTCCTGGTGCAGTTAGTACAGCTGCTGTTCTGGCTCCTGATGCAGTTGGTACTGCTGCTGCTCCTGCTCCTGATGCAGTTGGTACTGCTGCTGCTCTTGGTGCAGTTGGTACTGCTGCTGTTCTGGCTCCTGGTGCAGTTGGTACTGCTGCTGCTCCTGCTCCTGGTGCAGTTGGTACTGCTGCTGCTCCTGCTCCTGGTGCAGGTGGTACTGCTGCTGCTCCTGCTCCTGGTGCAGTTGGTACTGTTGCTGCTCCAGATGCAGTTGGTACTGCTGCTGCTGCTCCTAATGCTGCTGCTCTGGCTTCTGATGCAGCTAGTACTGGCTCTGCTCCTAATACAGTTTGTACAGCTGTTGCTCCTGCTCCTGGTGCAGTTGGTATTGCTGCTGTTCCGGCTCCTGGTGCAGTTGGTACTGCTGCTGTTCTGGCTCCTGGTGCAGTTGGTACTGCTGCTGTTCTGGCTCCTGGTGCATTTGGTACTGCTGCTGTTCTGGCTCCTGGTGCAGTTGGTACTGCTGCTGCTCCTGCTCCTGGTGCAGTTGGTACTGCTGCTGCTCCTGCTCCTGGTGCAGTTGGTACTCCTGCTGCTCTGTTCCTGGTGCAGTTGGTACTGCTGCTGCTCTGCTCCTGGTGCAGTTGGTACTACTGCTCCTCTGGCTCCTGGTGCAGTTGGTACTGCTGCTGTTCTGGCTCCTGATGCAGTTGGTACTGCTGCTGCTCCTGCTCCTGATGCAGTTGGTACTGCTGCTGCTCCTGGTGCAGTTGGTACTGCTGCTGTTCTGGCTCCTGGTGCTGTTGGTACTGCTGCTGCTCCTGGTGCAGTTGGTACTGCTGCTGCTCCTGCTCCTGGTGCAGTTGGTACTGCTGCTGCTCCTGCTCCTGGTGCAGTTGGTACTGCTGCTGCTCCTGCTCCTGGTGCAGGTGGTACTGCTGCTGCTCCTGCTCCTGGTGCAGTTGGTACTGCTGCTGTTCTGGCTCCTGGTGCAGTTGGTACTGCTGCTGCTCCTGCTCCTGGTGCAGTTGGTACTGCTGCTGCTCCTGCTCCTGATGCAGTTGGTACTGCTGCTGCTCTGCTCCTAGTGCATTTGGTACTGTTGCTGCTCCTGCTCCTGATGCAGCTGGTACCGTTGCTGGTCCGTTATCTGTTGCAGCTGGTACTGTTGCTGCTCTGGCTGCTGATGCAGCTGCTACTGCTCCTGGTGCAGCTGATATTGCTGCTGCCATGCCTCATTTTTCTCAATGTCAGAGGTCTATCCTAAAGCTGCATAAGTGGCACCCAATGCTGAACTGCTGTTTGGCAGATGGAAGATGTATATTAGCTGCACAAAACTCCATTGTAGTGGAACTTATCTCCAAATAGTAAAAGCACACTCTCAGAACAAGTACTATTGCCTTTCAAGTGGACAAGGGAGCAAATGGGAGGGCCGAGCATGGATTTTTGCCTGTCATTTGTTCTGCTGATAAGTTTAAAATTCTAACCTGAATGTGGAATCAGAAAGCAAGAGTGATCTAGGCCACCATTGCTAGTCTTGTCACTTCCCACTTCAAACCTTCTGCAAATATTCTGTGGCTGCTTCTCTATATCTGTCATGCCTTCCGCCCATGTTCATTATCTTTTGATCTTCTTTCATAATGATTCAGATAAGCATTGGTGTTATGCCAATGTTTTCAATTCCATAGAAAGCAATCTGGCTCCTCCCAGTGCTGCAGGACACTATAAGAATTAAGTCTAACCAGAAGTAGAGTTACACCATAGTTTAGGCAGGTATAAGTGACAATGGATTAGGTTGCAGGAAGCAGTGTTTGAGGTGGGCATTGGGAGGTCATGAGGAAGGTTTGAAATGTATATCAAGCAAATGGTTTATGAACAACAGTTGGTTTTGTGTACAGTATTAGTCCAGTGATCTTGAATTGTAAAATATGGAAAATTAACAGCAAAGCACTGGGAGAGACTGCTCTCAAGTGACTCTTGGTGGTCTCAATATGATCTCTGAACAGAGAAATGGTATTGCTTTAAGAGTCATCTCACACAACACTAACTTACTGGGTCAGTCCTGAGCAACTTGATGATGGAGATAAGGTTGTGCTTTGGGCATAATTAGGAAGTTGGGCCCAAAATGTGCTTGAACGTTTATGGTTCGCTTGCAGTTCAAGTTCCCTCTAAAATTAATTTCCACACTTAAAATCTCTCACGAACCAGCCAAGTCGGTTATCAAGGAAAAGCTGATTTCTTTCTTTGTAATAAAAAGTATAAACTGATATAAGAGGGAGGGGTAGCCTGCTGCAATTTTATTAATATCGCTGAATATTGTTTCATCACAAAAAACCCATCTTTAATAAGATTGTCCTCCACCTGTGAGCAACCTGATTTTAAATCAATGAAGAAGGTTTAACAATACTATACTGAACCATTTACAAGCTTCACTGGTGTAACATTAGTCAATTTCTTAGTAAATTAAACAATTTTTAAAATGCAGACTTTTAAGTTGTGTCTGCCAATTCCTGCGTGCCAAAAAAGCGAGTTCAATTTAGAGATCATCCTTGAACATCCACAAGGAGGCGCAAAAGCTGTCCTTGTTATTTCTATCTGGGGGCGGGGCCAGCTTTATGAGCGGTACAGGCTTTGGGTGAAATGATTTTTAACCCAGTGTTAAATATTGCAAAAAAACTTGATTTACCCTCGATGCAATTTGCATTTAAAATTCCCTGAGCTCTTGCACTGGTTTGGACAATTTCACCTGGATTTCACTGAAAAAACTAGTGGGAACTCTACCCTAGTGCATTTAGTCAATATCTGAGTATGCTCAGACACAAACTCAGATGTAGCGGGAGTAAAAGCAGTAACAAAAAACAAGCTGCCATGCACTGTGACATAATGACTTAAAGTATACAGAAGGAGCATCAACTCACAGCTTTAATTACCAAGGAGTCTCTTTCCTAACTGTTTCGGTGTCACAAATCTGAGACTTTAACTTTATTAGCTTTCTAACTGCAATGAATCTCCTCCCTGTTTAAGCTAATAATTATAAAGATCTGTTCTGGCCTGAAAGCTTGCACTACATAGATCCTGTTAGAAGCCATCAAGCCCTTTTTTTGGAAATATAACATAAGTATGATTTACAAAAAAAAATCTAAACAAATACTTTGGCTGAGAATTTTCTAGCCCCTGTTGTGGCGAGATCTGCTGCACAAGGTTCGGTGGCCAGGCCAAAAATCCATTAACATTTGGCAGGACTGGGTGATCCCGGTAGCAGGCAGGGCACAAAAATCCCACCCTTTGTGTCTGTTTTCACAGAGGAAGACAGAAAGAAACCTCCCAGAAATACTAGAGAACCAAGGCTTTAATGAGAATGAAGAGCTGAAAGAAATTATTATTAGTAAGAAAGTGTTACTGGAGAAATTAACGGGACTGATAGTTGATAAAATCGTCTGACCTACTTCCCAGAGTGTTGAAAGAGGTGGCTGTAGAAATAATGGATGCATTGGTGACCATCTTCCATGATTCTGGAATGGTTCCTGAAGATTGGAAGGGAGCAATTGTAACCCCATTATTTAAGAAAGGGGGGGAGAGAAAACCAGGAATGCTGGAAACTATTGTAAAGGATGTGATAACTCGATACTTTGGAAATAATGGTAGGATTGGGCAGAGTCAACATGGATTTATGAAAGGAAATTCATGTTTCACCTGGAGTTTTTTGAGGATGTTACTTGTAGCATAGAAAAAGGCAAACCAGTGGATGTGGTGTATTTGGATTTTCAGAAGGCTTTCAATAAGGCCCCACACAAGAGCTTAGTAAACACAAAGACATGGGATTGGGGGTATTATATTGGCATGGTTTGAGAATTGGTTAATGGACAGAAAACAGAGATTAGGAATAAATGGCTCATTCTCAGGTTGCCAGGCTCTGACTAGTGGGGTACCGCAAGCATTAGTGCAAGGGCCCCAGCTACTCACAATCTATATTACTGATTTGGATGTGCGGGCCAGATGTAATATTTCCAAGTTTGTTGATGACACAAAACTATGAGAGTTGTGAGAAGGATGCAAAGAGGCTTCAAGGGGTTTTAGACAGGCTAAGTGAGCAGGCAAGAATATGGCAGATGGAATATAATGTGAAAAAAATGTGAAGTTACCCACTTTGGTTTGAAAAACAGAAATGCAGAGTAATTTTTAAATGGTGAGAGATTGGGAAGTGTTGATATCCAGAGGTACCTAGGTGTCCTTGTTCATGAGTCACTGAAAGCTAGCATGCAGGTGTAGCAAGAAATTAAGGAGGCAAATGGTATGTTGGCCTTTATTATAAGAGGATGTGAGTACAGGAGTAAAGATGTCTTGCTCCAATTGTATAGAGCCTTGTGAGAACATACCTGGAGTATAGTTTTGGACTCTTTACCTAAGGAAGGATATACTTGCCATGGAGGGAATGCAACAAAGGTTCACCAGGCTGATTCCTGGGCTGGCAGCATTGTCCCATGAGGAGTGATTGAGGATACTAGGCCTGTATTCTCTAGAGTTTAGAAGAATGAGAATCAATCTCATTGAAACATAGAAAATCGTTACAGTGCTCGACAAGGCAGGAAGGACGTTTCCCCTAACTGGCGGGAGGGTCTAGAACCATGGTACACAGTCTCAGAATAAGGGGCAGGCCATTTAGTACTGAGATGAGGAGGAATTTCTTCAGTCAAAGTGTGCTAAGTCTTTGGAATTGTCTACCCAGAGGGCTGTGGAGACTCAGTCATTGAGTGTGTTCAAGTCAGAGTTTGAGAGTTTTTAGATGATAAAGACATCAAAGGATGTGAGTGTGGGAAAATGGCAGTGAGGTAGAAGATCAGCCATGATCTAATTGAATGGCAGAGCAGATTTGAGGGGCCGAATGGCCTACTCTTGCTCCTGTTTCCTATGTTCCTATGTTCAGCACTATATATAACCAATGTAAAGTGACATGCTATCCTAGTCTTTGTGAAATGTGTTCCTTGTGTCTGGTTCTAAGTTGTAATTACCAAACTGGGGATGTCATTAATGCAGACTCAAAATCAAATTGCTGAATTGTTGCTGGGACCTGAAGAAAATTTAACTTTGAAGTTCAGGCCACATTCCAAAATGGTGTCTTTTTTGCTGAAGGAGGCATTGGGACCTATATTTTTTGGTGCCCAAAACAAGGGGGCAATTCCAGTGACAATGATGACAGCCTGCAGGAACAGAGAGGCTGGTGGATCAAACAAAAGTTGTTCTTGGGCCTCATTGTAATAATTCAGGACAGTTGCAGGTACCTAATAATTAATGACTTCTGGCCTGTCATTCAGCCAATGTCATGGCTATTTAGGTCCATAGGCAGACCTGTGCCTCCTATGAACTGAAACTAAATCTGAATATGGATACTGAGGACTACCATTACAGCCAAGCGTCCACCATGACCCTACGGTCGGTTTGTTTATTCATCCTGTCATTGTTCTCATACACAGAGGTCACAAGTACCTTGAACCTGTTGGGAAAATGAAGATGGTTAGTCTTGTACGACAGCAATGTTTCAGGGTCTCTTGCAATTCAAAGGCGGAAATCCAATCTCCACTTGCGAGATCCAGGTGAAATGGTGTTTGTGCCCTACAGCTACTGAATAAGAAATGGGAATGTTACCAATAAGCCAAAGACTGGCTACATATTTTATTTGAGCTCAAGGCACCTGATGCACTTAATTTGGAGATCACACTCTGGACCAGGGTAAACAGGAAATTGCTACATGTTTAAACGGGCAAGCATTGTCAAAATAGTTTCTGCTATATCAGTGTTCAGGGAAGATTTGTCAGTGTGAAGTGCCCCTAGGTTCCCAGATGCAGCATTAGAAATACTGTTACAGGATGTGAGGCTGAGGAGAGAGGCCTTCTGCATATGTGGTCAGGCAGTGCAAAAACAAAAATGACAGAAGGGTGGGAATGAGCAATATTATGTTCATTATCACCCTGTTTCCACCAGGCCACTGGAGTTCAAATTTCCAGAGAGAGAGAGAGAGGAAGAGTGAGAGAGAAAAAGTAAGTTACAAGAGATGGCAGTCACTAAACCTCTGACCTTTCACTTCCTTCATGGAATTAGTTCTTCAGCTCTGGGGAGGCAATGTTGAGTGTCAGAGATGGGGATGTAAAAGGGGAATGCGCCAGTTGCAGATCTATACTTCTACTTCTATTTTGTGTTATTGTACCCCACATAATACCAATTCCATATTCCCTGTATGTGTTAATTGAGACAAGGTCAACATTTATATACTGACAGGAAGGGCTTAATAAGAGTCTGTAGGAAGAGATGAGAAAGGAATGTTAGCAAACAGTTGTGGTGCCTGATAGTCCGGCTAGTGGAAGGGAGTGTGAAACATGGATAGTTTGCTGTGAATTGGATTAAGGAGAGATAAGAGAGTGAAGGTCATGTCTGACAGCTGTGGTTACTCATGTAGAATGAGCAATGGACAGAGATTGATATCATTGCACAGACACTTTAAGAGAACATCATTTGACATAGTGATGTGTTAGGTAAACAAAATCACGTATTCATTAGATAGGATGCATTGATATAGTAGTGTCACGTTAAGGAGATGTGCTATCCTTAAAAAGAAATGGTGCATCAAAGTCTCCTTAGAGGTTTTTAATTAATCCTGCTTAGGTTAATATGAGCAGTCAGGCCCTATGTACAGGCCCCATGACAGAGACCTCTGTGCTTCTTCCATTAATGTTCATACAGGTGACAATCTCTGGTATCATACAGGCCTTGAGTGTCAGATTAAAGAGGACTGTTGTTTAAGGCTTCCAAAGCATTCAGGACCGGACTGCATACAAGTATGACAATGATGCCACTGGAACCATCAGAGCTGCCTTTTTGTAGATAAGAGCTGAGCCAATGGTTGGTTCTAGTGTCATGGCATCAGTGAGGTGATGTGTGTCCTCTCTCTCTGGATAACAGCACGTGTGATATTGAACACAAGGACATGCTGCTCATGCAGTGGCAGAGTTGCCATAACAGCAAGTCTAGCCTCAGTATCTACTGTGAAATGAGAATGCTTCAGTTTGAGACATTCCAAAATGCTTCATTACTCTTACCATTAAAGCAGCACCATAGAAAAGCAGTAGAGTGAAGCTAAAAGAACATATTTTACACAGTGGCATCAACAGATAATATTGTGGTAAGAAGCGTAATGTTGCTTATCAAAATTACGGTTGCATTAAAGTAACACAAAGGTTTTAAAGTTTCTTGCAGTATGTGCATAACTTTGTGCTTGCTAAAATTTTAAAAAATTGTTCTTCTGATATATCTAACACTGACCAGTCTGCATTCATTGCATATCTCTTTTTGCCCAATAGTGTGGAAGCCTCCTTCTACAATGAACGACTTGCTCGGCTACCTCAATGGCTTGAAGAGTCAACCACTTAACATGGTAAAAAATATATAGGTCAGACAGGGTAGGGGCAATTTCTTTTCCCTGAAGGAGATTACTGAACCAATTTGGTTCTTCCAGCAACCTAGTCCAACAATGACCAGCTTTATTGAATTCAATTTCTCAACTTACGATAGTTAGATTTGAACCTATGACCTCTGGCATGCATCCACGACATAGTTAACGCATCTGTGCTATTGATGTCCCAGTAGTAGACTTGAATACATTAAAGTTAGGGACAAAAAGTTGAGCACACAACCTAGACTGAAACTGTAGTGCTACACCTTCCAAACCTGCAACCTCTACCATCTAGAAGGACAAGGGCAGCATGGGAACACCTCCACCTGGAAGTTCCCCTCCAAGCCACTCACCATCCTGGCTTGGAAATATAGCGCCATTTCTTCACTGTCGCTGGGTCAAAATCCTGGAACTCCCTCCCTAACAGCAGTGTGAGTGTACCCACACCAAATGGACTGCAGCAGTTCAAGAAGGCAGCTCACCATCACCTTCTCAAGGGCAATTAGGGATGGGCAATAAATGCTGGCCTAGCCAGCGACACCAATACCCTGTGAACAAATAAAAAGGAGTGCTGCCCTGTTGGAGATGCCATCTTTTGCCATGATGTTAAACACAGGCCTCTCCTGCCTTCTCAGGTGGATATAAAAGATCCTATGGCATCATTTCAAAGAAGAGCAGGAGAGTTCTCCCACTGCCCTAGCCGACATTTATCTTTCAGCTAATATCACTAATAAACAGTTTAACTGGTCATTCTGATATTACTGTCTGAAGGAGCTTGCTGTGTGTAAATTAGCTGCCCCATTTCTTACATTACAACTGTGACATAGAGTGCTTCATAGGCTGTAAAGCACTTTGGGATGTCATGAAAGATGCCATATAAATGCAAATTCTTTCTGTAACAGCCACTAGCTTTGAAATATCCTGCAGTAGAGCAGTTTGCAGCATAATACAGTGACGACTACCTTGGTTAAGTGAATACTTCATGGGCACTGCTTCTGTGATGAAAGGGTGTACATGTTTCTCTGAATGTACATTCTGCTGTGGTATTACCAGTGGATGGGCCTCCATTGACATCTGACCAGAATAGAATCCTTCCATTGATCTTAAACTTCATGTATAAAGCAAAGATTATGGGGTATTCCCAACCAGAAACTCACTGTTACTTGTCTTAATTGGAAGGGCTGCGGTGAGTGAAGAGAGGGCAAAGGAAGATGTCAATAATAGTTGCCACATCTGACAATTGAAAAATCTTTTGGAAAAATGAGCTAGAAGGAAGAAACTGATACTATCAATGTTGATGCTTGGTTCCTTGGTCATGTTCTACCTTATGGCTGCTGTACCTTCTCTTATGAATGAGGAAGATCCATTCAAGCCAGCAATATGACAATCATTTCACATGGGCATTGACACGCCAGTAGTTAATGCAAATGGTCAACAGTGCAATTATTTAAAGCAATTACATTTGTAGCTCTATTGGTTCTGACTCCAGAGATAATGGTTTTACTCTTTTACTTTCTTTATATCAGAGCAATTAGGGAAGGGCAACAAATGTTGCTTTTGCCAGCGACACCCACATTCAGAAAAGAATTTTAAAAAGGCCAGCAAACAGTCATAATGTGATATGAAGAGGTCTTACCCGTAATTTTGCCTGGAACCCTCAACATTACACCTAACGAAATAATGTTTCTGCTCTCATTAAGAGTGTTAATTGACAAATCATTTAGCCAGATACTTGTTGCAACTTGTCAGAATTTAATAATTTAGCAGGTTAAAAAATTGTCTCAGTGAAGCTCTGAAAAATCTATAAATTTTTGAAAATCAGATCTGTGGATTTCAGGGACTTTAGACATCTATGTTATAGGAAGAATTAGTTGCAATTTAAACCATGGATTTTTTTTACTAACTTACTATTCTCGCTTCCTGCTACAATTTCTGTATTTGAATACAATGTGAATTGTATTCACATTATTACATTAAAAATTGTAATGCCCTGTGGTAAAATATCTAAAATATTGATCATTCAAACGTCATTTGGATAGGGCTTTAGTTCCTAATATTATGGCTGAGTTAATTCATTGGCCCAGAACTTCCAATCTGGGTCAGAATCCCAATTTTCAACCCAGATCAGACAAAAGGTTACCTAATTACCTACCTACGATTATATGGTCAATGGATGGCCCTTCCAAACTCATGCAATATAACAATCTTGGCAGGGAGCAGAGGAGCGAATCACCGTAGAAGCCATTCCACTTTTTACGGCACGAGCTGCTATATTTTGAGAAGTAGAGAATTTAAATGTCCCAAAGCCACTTTGCAAAGCTATGGAGAGAAGGCAAGTGTGTAAGATAAGTATGCGAGGGATAGGGTGGCAGCTAAGTGGGTGAGGGGGTAGCTTTGCAGGTGGGTGGGTAAGGGTTTGGAGGGACAGGTGGATGGATGAGGGGGTAGATTGGCAGGTGGGTGAGGGGATAGGGTGGTAGGTGGGTGGATGAAGCAGAAGGGTGGCAGGTAAAGGAGTAGAGTGCGTCAGGGGGTAGTACGGTGGTGGGGGAATGTAAGAGTATGGGGGGGGTAGTTAGTCGGGTGATCAGGGTTGCAGTCTGATTGGGGATAGTCGGGTGTTTGGGGTGCAGTCAGGGGATAGTTGTGTCAGGGGTTTAGTCAGGTCAGGGTTGTTAGTCAGGTCATCAGGGGGTAGTTGGGGGTTAAGGAGGTTGTCAGGTCAAGTGGGTAGTCAGGGGATCCAGTGGAAAGCTAGGGGTTTAGGGGGAGTCAGTAATATCGTTACGTGCTTGAAATCAGGTCTTTTGTTAATAAATGCTTTAATTTAGATTTTAAAATTTCTAAAGGTGTTAGTGGACTCATTACTTCTGAATTCGGTGCACAAACCATCTCATAATAAATATAAATTGCAAAACTGTTGTGATAGCGTGGCCAAGTTTCCTTTGTGGATTTGGTCTGCCTGCCACACATCACCTGCCATGCTGTAACACTCACAGTTAGTTGCACAGTATGCAATGTTACAACAGGTAATTATTTCAAATTTCCAGCATCTGAAATTTTTTTCTTTCTATCTTTATAACTTACAATGCATTATCCAAGGAAATGATACATGTTATTTTTCTTCTTCCGAAACTTACTATCCACTTCCTTCCTACTTCCTTGTTTTTTGTGTATCAGACATCCTTAATTTCCATCCATTTCTCTCTTTCGCCCTTTTTCTCTCTACTTTGTGCTTGCCCCTTGTGTTTCACTGCCAGCTCAACGTCACCCTGCACCAAAGCGTGTAAAGTCCTAGTCCTTGAGTTTCTGTTTGCTGATGAAGCCGCACTGGCACCGCATACTGAAGTTCACTTGCAACAGCTTTTAGATCAGTTCTGTCAGGCCTGCAAGGAGTTTGGACTGAAATCAGCATCAGGAAGACCAAAGTTATGGGTAGGACATAAGGGACTCCCACTTCGATCAACATCAACAACCTCACTCTGGAGGTCATTGACAGCTTCACATACCTTGTGTCACCAATTACAAGCAACCAGTCCCTTCACGCTGAAATCAGCCCCAGGTTTGTCAAGGACACAACTATCATGTCAAGGCTGAGTAGCTGGGTCTGGATCAACAACAAACTAACTGAAAATACAAAGCTCTGCTTGTACCAGGCTTGTGTTCTCAGCATGGACAACTTCTGCAAGCCAAAAAAAGCAACTGAACAGCTTCCACCTCCACTGCCTCAAATGAATATTGGGCATTTCCTGGCAGGAGACACTACTGAATATGGAAGTACAACAGACTCAGGAACACTCAGCATGTTTTCCCTCCTGAGTTAGCGCAACTCTGCAACTCCATTGGCTGGGTCATGCGAGCTGAATGGATAACAGCCACATCCCCAAAGGCAATACCTATGGTGAGCTTGCTATTGGTAGAGGCCACAGGTCACCTATTTCTCTGATACAAGGATGTCTGTAAGTGAGGCCTCAAGTTGACCGGGTTCACATTTGATGCATATGAAGTCCTTGCTGCTGACCCGAGTGCCTGGAGGCAAGCAGTCAAGAAGAGCATGGAGAATGCAAAGGACAAAAGAAATGACCAGATGCCAGAAAAGAGGCCCTGCCAGAAGAGAAAAAACATCAGTCAACTTCTGACCAATGCTATTTATCTGTGCCAGCTATGGAAGGGACTGCCACTCACAAGTCGGCCTCCACAGCCACAACAGATGATGTTCAATCGAGAAATGATATTTGTGAAGGGATAAGAGCTTTCCATGATAGATAATGGGCCTGAACTTCCTTGGAGTGGCAATCAACGTTGTATTGTCACTCTGTGCTCAAACTTTTACCTGAATTTTTTTCAGATCCTATCTCACCTGAACTTCTGATTCAGGCCAGGCAAGTTCCAAGCAGCGCAGCACTTCCTCAAGGCCTAGCACAGAAGTTCAGTCGAGTTTTTTATGTCATTAGCTGCTGTAAACCAGGTAAGTTTACAGGTCCATTGAAATGTAAAGGCCCTTGATAGGCCAGGGAAAAAGCGCCTAAGGGAAGTGGATAGGGTTTGAGTGCTGGGCGAAAAAGACGGAAATTGGGGGCAGGAAATTTGAGGTTGGGGTGAATACGAGGCTGGAGGTCAGGTGTTTTGTGGGTCAGAGGTCAGGGGTCAGAGTTTGGGAGTCAGCGGTTGGGAGAGTCAGATGTCGGGTTGGGCCAGAGATGGAGAACTGGAGATCAGGTTGGGCCTTGGGGAAGGGCCAGTCCTCGGGGAGAGGAGTGTTGGGCCTTAGTGTAAGCAGACTGAGCCTCTTGCAGGTGGGAGGGGTCAGGACTCGGGTTGGGTTGGGCCTGCGGAAGGTGAGGTGGATGCGAGGGTGCCAGGGCTCAAGGCGGGGAGAGGGGAATCGGGCCTTGGGTCAGGCCCAGTCGAGTCTGTGGGTGTGTTGGTTGTGAGAGTTGGGCCTGCAGTGGGAGTGGAAGGAGTCCCCTGCGGGTGGTGAATCCTGTAGGGATGGTAGTTGGGAGGTTGGGAGAGTCCCCTGAGGGATCAGGGGTGCGGCTGGGAAGCTGGGAGGTTACGGCTAATTGCTGCCAATGATGAGACACTGAGGAAATTGGAGGAAAATTGAGTTGGGGTCAAGCATGCCGGTGAAGGACCGGTGGAAACCTAGCTCATGAAGAACCATTGTCATATGGCAAAGAAGAAATATATCTGGTATTTTGTGTTTCTGAAGACTTCCGTTCTTCCTTTTTAATTATCTTGAAGTGTGCTAGAGAAATGTGAACATTGTACTTCACATTCGATGTAGAAGATTGCTGGGCATGGAATAAATGCCAAATGTATTGTTGTTCTAATATTAACAGATACTGTAAAATATTAAAATTTCGCATTGAAACTTGAAGGTACTTCAAGTTTAATTTCTCAAATGCCTAACATGCTGTAAACAAACCTTAGAATATAAAACATGAATTATTCTATTCTGAAAAATTACTTTGAACAAGTTGAAGAGTTCAAGCTTTATCTTGTCTTTGTTATTTTATAGAAGAAAAAACAAATTCACTGTTCTAAAAATGATTTCCCTCGAGACTTTGAGTCTGGGTTAATTTCCTAAATATAAAATGCTGCTGGCATGTTCGCTGGATAGCAAATCTTGCTGTCAAATTCCTATGTACAGTTACAACCTAAGGATATTATCCTTCTGGATTTTATGCAAGATATTCCACTAAGATTAGTGCCATCAACCACACTCCTAAACGCACCTCATGTCCCCTGTAATCCAGAGTGTGCCTTAAATGTAACAAGACCCAGGTATCAGACAAATATCCCATGCCCATTATATGCCAATTTACTGGGATATCCTTTGTGCTGCCACCTGTTTCTCATCATTTTTGGTAGGCAGTTTTGAAAGTACACTTTTTCAGAGAGAGGTTTAGATTTTAAACCAACAGACAAGTAATTAAACTTAAAACATGTGAATAAACATTTAGGAATAAAATAACAGGAGGGATATTGAAGAAGGTTTGATGCGATCGATTTGGTAACCTGCATAATCTGTGGTAATGTGGTAAACAACATAGGAAAAATATTTTTTGAGATTTGTTAGTCACGCTCATGAGGATCACCTCAGAGATAGGAAATGTAATCTAATGCTTTGGGAAAGGAACAGAATGCACCAAGAAATTTGAGGACATAAATGAATAGCTTGGGGTAGAACAAGAGCCTTTACACTTTCAGAAATTATTGCTTCATTGTATGGAGACCAGGAGGGCATGTGAGAACAGGAAAGTTATTTTAACTGGCAACTTCATTCAATCTAATATAAGCCAGGAAGTCCAAATGGTTTAGACTCTAGAGTTATTAAGTGATGGGTGCATGGCACGGAATGTAAAGGAAGCATCAAGAGATAATGCTTAACCAGGCCTGATATGTGTAAGTTACCCAGACAGTGTATAGAAATGCCAAGCTTGAAGGACAGTGGCCACTAAGTGATTCAGTTCAACATTTTCTATGACCAATTGCAAAAGAGTCGATTTTTTAAAAAATCTGGGAATAAATTAATTATTAGTTGGGGTGGTTACTTTACAACACTTCAGTAAAAGACAATTGGAAAACATTTAAAGTTGTAGTGCTCCATATTAATGATAAATACACACCTCAATTCAACAACAACTTATATTTGCAAAGCGCCTTTAATGCAGTAAAACATCCCAATCTCACAGAAGTGTTATCTATCAAAATTTGATATTGTGCTACTTATTAGGACAAATGCCCAAAAACCTCATCAAAGAGACAGGTTTTAAGGAGCATAAGGATATGATTGAGCAGACTGTTAGCTCCAGATATAGCGATAAATCGTAGGTCAAAGACTGGGCAACAGGGAGAGTTAGGAATCTGAAATTGCAGTTATATTTCCAGAGATATTTTCCACAAAGAAGGAAGGGTTGGAAAGAGAAGGTGGCTGTGGGTGGAGAGGGATGCAAGGAAACCATCAGGGATATTCTTATCTATGATTGATGCAATGGGGTTGGCGAAATGGTAAGGTTGACCGAGATCCAGTTACCTCAGCATAAACAAAAATGATCCTAATGAATTAATAAACAAGTCAAAAGTTAAGTAAAGAGGAAATTACCTCTGTAAATCTTTCAGGAGTACTTGAAACTGGTCACTTTCTCCAAGTCTTCACCCATAATCTTTACACCTTCACTCTGATTCTCTTCCCTAGGCTTAAACTGAAGTCCATAAATTGGGTCTTTAGTTTACTGATCTTCGTACCCGTCTTTCAGTGCTTTTCTCCTGTTATCCAGGTACTCAACATGTTTCCTCCTCATCACCACCACATACCTCAATTCAAAGAGCACTAACCATGGCACTTCCTGTCCCCTGTCTACCGTATTCACTGCTCCCAATGTAGTCTCGTCTACACTGGAGACACTAAATGCAGACTGGGTGACCGCTTTCCTTCCACCACCAAGTTTCTTCTCCAGCCTTTATCCTCCCTGATGATCTTCCACACACTTCTTCACCAGTTTTCTTGATCAAATCTGCCACCGAGTTCCACCTGTCTTCCAAAGCGTCTGTCGTAACTTCTCCTATTTCTCTAATTAGCTGTCTCTCACTATCTGCTCTCTGAATTCCTCCTTCACTTGAGGACCTTTGAGCTTCTACCACCTGATGTTCTGTCCTCCTGTCAGCTGCTATTTTGTTTTCTTAACTTAAAAATGCATTTCTCTTAATACATTAAATTTTTAGATGTTCCACATTTGTCCCCCAGTTTCAAATATCGGTGATAATTGGAATTTATGCAGGTCTGCCCAAAAGAAAATGCCTTACACATGCTCACACAATAGAAAATGTTCTCCTCTTGTGCATATTTATCAAACACCTACCTTCATTCAGTATCCTACAGAAGTAAAGTGCTCATGATGATCAAAGAACACTCACCCTGCTTTTCATCTTACCATTTTATCAACAAACACACAAAGATTAAAGTATATGTGCACATACTGTGAACAGAATATGAGTATTAAAATCATATGCCCAATGACGTTGTGTGTGTTACTCATTTTTATTCATTAATCAGAAATGCAATTAGCCACATCTGGATTCTCAATTAACCACATGCAGCTAGTAGTTGATGTATTGACCAACAATGACTTGTCTATCCAGCTATCAAAGACAATATGAAATAGTTTGACCCCAATATTTCTACATTCAATCAACATTAGTATGTTAAAAATTATAGTACAGGTGCTGAAAATCTGAAACAGAAACATAAAATGCTGGTTACGCACAGCAGGTCAGTCAACATGTGTGGAGAGAACAGTCAAGTTTACAATTCAAAACAGATAAGAGATGGACAGGCATACAAATAAAATCAGAACAAGAGAACGGACATATAACATAGAGTGGAGCTGAATGGTCTCTGCTTTATAATTTTTATGTCATCCTGTATGATTATTATTTATTTCAGTATTCCATTCATGCTTTTTCTCTGGGTGTGCCTGTTTTATTCAAATATCCCCCTCCAGCACCTTTCATTGTTGCTGGTATTATTGGCCAGATGCCGAAGATGTTTGTATAACATTCCTCCGTCCCTTATTTTAATGGAATCATTAATCCTGTTGGAATTAAAGAGGTAATGCCTTTGTTAAATATTGAACAGAAAATGTTATTTCAAGCTGTTCGTTCACTAAGGTGGGAGGTCTTGTGATGTGGTGTGTAGTGTCCTTGCCTCTGAACCAGAAGCTCTGGGTTCAAGTCCTGCCCCAGGACTTGATGGCCACTGGAAGTGTGGTTGTAACGTGGCCAGATTGATTGTCGACCTGTAAATCCTTTCAGCATGCCTATAGCAGATGGTAAGAGTTGGAGAGACTTCTGGTTAGCCATGCTTGATGTGCAGTGGTATCCCTCAAGCTATAGCTTCAGGCTAATAACCTGTTCCAGGAGAAAAACAAGCTACTGAAAACAGGTATATGCAAGAGTTTGCCTGCCTCATGCATCTTAGATGGGGAAGTCTTCTAAGTCCACTCAATGCAAATAATTACTTAAAATCTCCAAAATGCTAATAAAAAGACGAAACTTGAATTTTTGATTCCTATAATATTTTCCAAATGCCTTTATTGCACCTAAATAGTTGACTGATTGGGCAATGAAAACAGCCTGTATAAAAATAGCTAATACTGTATTGTTTAATGGATATTCTTTCCCGTGACATCTTTATCTATATTATTGTGAATTAAGCTCTTTTTGCAAATGGTATGATTTTTTTTTCTCTAAAGGTCTCTTGAAAGGCAAATTAAGTTTTTTGTTTCATAATTATTGGACATTTTAATTTATTTCCAGCCCAGCATTTTTGATATATTTATTTTGTACAGTGTGAGATGGTCAAACTGGAATGAATACTTTTAACCACTGCTATTTACAACAACAACTTGCATTTATATCGCAGCTTTAATGTAAAACACCTCGAGGTGCTTAACAAGAACATTGGCCCAAATCTCCCAATCAGCATTGGAAGTGTTTTGTTTAATGATGATCAGACAGAAAAATGCACACTTACCTGGTTCTGTTTAAAAAGGCCAGACTTCCGATCCATGATGCAGAACTCCCTCAGTGCAGAAATCCACAAAGACAGCAGGGAAGAGAATCGGCGCAAAAGACACGCCCCCTTTTTATGGCACTGGCTGTCGTAAGGGGAGTTTAAATATCCAGTGTGAATGTTAGTGAAGGGCGATGGACGAATGAATGAATAGATAGTGTGGTAGGGTGAGTAGCTGTGTAAGGTAAGTGGCTGAATGGGGAGGGTGAGTAAATAGGTATGTCGGTTAGGTGGCAGGTGACTGAGGTGGCAGGTGGGTAGGATGGCAGATGGATAGGGTGGCAGGTGGGTAAGGTAGTTGATGGGTAGTGTGGTAGGTAGGTAGGCTAGTAAGGTGTCCGATGGGTAGGGAGGCAGCTAGGTAGGTTGGCAGGTGGGTGAAATGGGTAAGGTGGGTGAAGTGGGTGAGATAGGTGTGTAGGTAGGTGGGTCATGGCTAATTAGGTCAGGAGGCAGGGGTTGTCAGTTTGGGGGCCACTCAAGTTGGGTTGGGGGGGAGGCGGGAGGTCAGACGAGTAGTCAGATCGACCGAGGTTAATCAGGGGGTGGGAGGCTAGTCAGAGGGTCGATGGGAGGGTCAAAGGGGTTCAGTGTGAATGATTGGGGGGCTCAGTTGTTAGTTACCCAAGAGTTAGATTAGGATTTTTCTGTCTAACATTTCCTGGGTAACTATCCAGGTAAGTACCATGGAACTGGTCAAAGTCTCCGACTCTAGCTCCGAGTGCAAGACTTTTTCAGAGGGACCAGCGTGGGGGGCAGGGGAATTATCCATCGGAAGTTCAAACTTCCTAAGCAATTCCCACAAAGTCAGCTCATCAGGACTTCTGCAGGATCCTGATGTGCATCTTGGGTCGTATGTCCGGTCTCATACCATCTGGGGAACAGAAGATCTGGGCTATTATTAACCAATATTTTTGACAGCAAGCCACAGAAAGGGGTATCAGGATAGGTTACCAAAAGCTTAGCTTTAAGGAGCATTTTAAAGGAGGAGAGAGAGGTGGAGAGGCAGATTTAGGGAAGGAATTCCAGAACTTAGGGCCAAAGTAGATGAAAGAGCAGCCACCCATGGTGCAGTGATTAAAATCAGGATTGTGCAAGGTGCCAGGATTGGAGGAGCACAAAGACATCAAAAGCTTGTTGGGCTTTTAGGTTACAGAGATAGGCAGGGCAGAGGTGATCAAGGGATTTGAAAACAAAGATGATACTGTTAAAATTAATGTGTTATCATACCAGGGGTCAATCTAGTTAGCAAACAGAGGGGTGGTGTGTCAGTGAGAATTGGTACGAGTTAAAATATGGTTAGTGGAGTTTTTGATGAGACAGATTTATGTAGATGGAAGATGTGAGGCTGGCCAAGGAAGCATTGGACTAGTCAAGCCTTGAGGTAAAAAAGATATGGATGAAAGTTTCAGCAGTTGATGAGCTGAAATGGGGATGGAGCGAGTGATGTTACAGAGGTGAAAATAGGTGGTCTCAGTGATTGAGTGGATATATGGTCAGAGGGTCATCTCAGGGACAAATCCAACACAAAGGTTGTGAAATAAAAATAGGAAGTGTTGGAAAAACTCAGCAGGTCTGGCAGCATCTGTGCAGCGAGAAACAAAGTTAATGCTTCAAGTACAATATGACTTCTTCAGAACTGAGACTGTGAATTCTCTGGCTCAGCTTCAGACTAGGAGGCTAGGGAGAGGGATGGAAATGATGGATAGAGAATATAGTTTGTGGCAGGGACCTGGAACAATGGCTTCAGTTTTTCGTGAAAGAAAATTTCTACTCATCCAATCTTGGATATTGGACAAGCAGTGTGACAAATTAGGCAGTGGAAGGGTCAAGAGAGATCAATCTATGAGGTTTGTAAATAATTCCTTTAAAATGGTTCTGTCTTTACTATTCCTCATGTTCAGGCCACTGAATTCATTATTTTCTTGCCCTTTAGAAGCTGCTTCAGGTTTTTTTAAAAACTTGCACTACATGGCTTCTGCATTGATGCAATGACTTAAATCAAGGAAATCATTCCTATCAGCTTCAGAGAGGAAGCAATTTGACTGCAGAACTACCAGGCAGATTATTGTGAAAAGCAAAGCTGCATGACATAGTGATAAGGATAATAATTCTGAGCACAGTTGAATACAGAATGTAAGTAGATAGGTAGATAAGTAGGTGGGTGTTGCATATGCCTTTAGGGGATAGCAGCATGACACTGTAGTGTAACGTTGTTCAGCAGATCAAGGGTTAATGTGAGACTGGAGAACAGCACCGCCCCTGGTATGATGTGGAGAGTCACATGATTGTAGACTGTGGAGTAGAGTCTGGAAGGAGCCACCATTGAGGCAGCACCCATACATGGCAGTACCTGGGAAATGTACATAGTTATGGGTTAAAAATAAATGGTCTACATTTAAACATACAAGCCTCCAGATGTCTTAGTGAGAGACCAAACAAACCTTTACATTAGAAAGTAAGTAGTAAGGAAGGAGGTACCATTAACAGTGTGATGGTGAATGTGTTACAGGAAGTAAGTGTAGCACAGAAACCCCTCAATTTCAATCCTGTGGAGGGAGGTTGGTGGTGGTATTATGGTAATGCCACTGGATTAGTAATCCAGATGCCCAGGCTAATGACCTGAGGACATGTGTTCAAATCCCACCATGGCAGCTGGTGAAATTTAAATTCACTTAATTAATAAATCTGGAATTAAAATCTAGTGAGCATGAAACTATTGTTGATTGCAACTATGGTAAAAAAACCATCTGGTTCATTGATGCCCTTTAGAGAAGGAGGTCTGCCTAGATGTGATTTCAGACTCACAGCAAATGCCCACTGTAATGGCCTAGCAAACCACTCCACTGCACCAAAGCGCTACAGAAAACTCAAAAGGAATGAAACTAGATCGACTATGCGGCATCAACCTAGGCACCAGAAACGACAATGGCAAGCCCAGCCCTGTTGACCCTGCAAAGTTCTCCTCACTAACATCTGGGGTTTCAACATATACGTACATAAGCCATTGAAGATGGCAGAGCATGTTTAGAGAGCAGTTAATAAAGGCTTTATTATTGGGACATTCATTACAAGAGTAAGAAGGTCACGTTGAATCTAACCCGGGCAATTACTATCCCATCAGTCTACTCTTGATCATCAGTAAAATAATGGAAGGGGTCAGCCACAGAGTTATTAAGTGGCACTTGCTTAGCAATAACCTGCTCACTGATGCCCAGTTTGGATTCTGCCAGGGCCACTCAGCTCCTGACCTCCTTACAGCCTTGGTTCAAATATGAAAAGAAGAGCTGAACTCCCAAGGTGAGGTGAGAGTGACTGGCATTGACATCAAGGCTGCATCTGACCAAGAGTGGTATCAAGGAGTCATACCTAGCACAAAGGAAGATGGTTGTGGTTGTTGGAGGTCAGTCATCTCAGCTCCAGGACATCACTACAGGAGTTCCTCAGGGCAGTGTCCTCGGCCCAACCATGGTGTGACACATCATACCCTTCTGTTGGTATTGGTCTTACTAATTGATTTTTCTGACTATACCACCCAACTATACTGAGCCAGCTAATAGCAACACTTTTGCTGCCTGGAGTTGCTAACAACAGTGCCTTTTTGGTATGGCTCTTTATACGCCTGCTGCAGAACATTGGAACATAGAAGCAGGAGTAGGCTATTCAGCCCATCGAGCCTGCTCCACCATTTAATATGATCATGGCTGATCACCCACTTCAATGCGTTTTTCCCACACACTATCCCCTTATCCCTCTATGTCATTGGTATTAGAAATCTGTTAATTTCCGCTTTAAAACATACTCAATGGGCAGAATTATCCCCCTGATAGGGGGTACGTTGAAGAGCAGGCGGGGGTGTGCCGCTATTTTACATGGGCGGGCCAATTAAGGCCCGCCCAATGTGATGTCCGCACAGAAGCGCTTCCTGTGCGGGCAGGGGGTGGGGATTCCCTGAGCCGAGAGTGCACTCTTTCACGCATGCGTTTGAAATAGCGCACTCATCTCCCTGAGGCTAAGTGTTGCCTCAGGGGGATTGGCGCTACAGTAAAAAATGTTAAAAATACAAAAAAAAATTCCCTGACTTGGCCCCTCATGTGACACTGTCACATGAGTTGGGACATATCCATCACTTTTAAATACACTTTAATTACATTTTTAAAAACCTACATGAAACCTCATCCTGCCCATTGATGCGGTTTCATGCTTTCTCTAATGCCCGCCAGGGGTCCTGGCCTGTCTGCCAACCTTAAGACTGGACAGGCAGGTTCACTAATTACTTCAATGACTCTGTCAATGGCCACAATTGGCCATTGACAGTTCAGTGGGCGCACAGCTGATTCTGCTGAGCCCCCGCCTACCTGAAAATTTAAATGGGATGCGGCGACATTGAGAGTTCTGCCCGACATCACCACGCGTCATTTTACGTGTCGGCGAGCGGGCCCCGCCCACTACTCACTGATTGGGAAATCCTGGCCAATGACTGAGCTTTCACAGTCCTCTGGGGTCGAGAATTCCAAATATCCACAACCCTCTGAGTAAAAGAAATGATTCTCATCTCAGTCCTAAGTGGGCTTCCCCCTTATTTTGAAATTGAATCCCCTGGATCTGGACTCCACAACCAGGGAAAACATCTTACCTGCATCTATCCTGTCTATCCCTTTAAGTATTTTGTAGGTTTCAATGAGATCACCTCTCATTCTTTGAAACTCTAGAGAATGCAAGCCCAGTTTCCCCAATCTCTCTTCTTAGGGCAATCACATCATCCCAGGAACAAGTCTGATGAACCTCCACTGCAAATCCCCTATGGCAATAATATCCTTCCTAAGATAAGGGGACCAAAACTACACACAGTACTCCAAGTGTGGTCTATACAATTGAAGCAAGACTTTGCTCCCCCTGTAACTCTAAGTACAAACACCTTTCCATCTGTTCCTATTCAGATGAAGTTACATTGTTCCATAGTTTGCCATTGCGAGATTTGAACTCTTGATTTTGGGGTTACAAGCCCAGTACCATAACCTCTTGGCTATTTAGGCCAATCCCTTTGCTCCCCCTGTAAATCTTTCGAGTACAAACCCGTTTCCATCTGTTTCAGATGAAGTTACATAGTTTGCCATTGTGAGATTTGAACTCTTGATAATCTTTTAAATGAAAACAATTAAACCAAATCAACAAAATTGGGATAAATCAGGCACAGCCCCTAATTCAGGTCAGCTGTAAAACCAAGAACAAAGTTTAAAGGAAACTTACAAACTTTAAATCAAAATATGATTAAAGGGGTCAACAAAACACCCCAGTCCCCGCGGTGCCCACCGAGCACGGAAGGCCTCGAGAGTGCCAGCAGACACCGCGTGCTCCTTCTCCAGGGACATCCGGCAGCGAACGTAGCCACAGAAGAGGGACAAACAATCGGGCGGGACTCCCCCGTCGATTGCCCGCTGCCTGGACCTGTTAATGGCCAACTTGGCCAGGCCCAGGAGCAGGTTCACGAGGAGGTCCTCCTCCATCCCGACCCCCTTCCGCACCGGGTGCCCATAGATCAGGAGCGTGGGGCTGAAGTGCAAACAAAACATCAATAAAAGGTTTTTCAAATAACTAAAAAGGGAGTGCAGCCTACAACACCCTATGTATACATGGTCCACGGACTCCACAAGACCGCAAAAAGGGCACGTGTCCTGAGAGTCCGTGAACCTATGCATCCTCTTATTATAAGGGACTGCTGCATGCAACACCCTCCAACCCAGGTCCCCGATAGGAAGGGGGAGGACACCTCCGTAGAGGGTCTCCCATCGGGGGCCTCCGCCACCGGACGGCAACAAGGCACGCCAGGGTGTGTCCGGTCGGCGGACAAGGGCGAGAAAATGGAAGGTGTGCAGCAGCAGTCCGTACAAAAAGCCCCTCTTTGCCGTGCCAAAATTCACGGAGGGCATGTCCCCAAGGCGGCTCATACTGCGGGGCACCAGCACCCGTGGGAGGATTCGGGGCTTGGGGCCAATGTGGAATTCCGTCCGAACAGGGAAACATTCAGACGGAAGACCACCGCGCACCTGGGCCACCTCAAGACCCAAAATAACGTCGGGTCCGAGCACGACCGTTCTCAGGTCTTGGATGGCATCGGCTGCGACCTGGACGCTCACAGACGCGCATCGCGCCAACTCCTGCGGGAGTATCCAGCCCAGTCCTCCGCCACCCAGCACGTCCCTGATCCTGGTCACCCCTGCGGCCACAGCCCTCCTCTCCGCCAACCACTGAAAAGGATGGAGGGGCGGATTCCTGAGCAGCGGCTCTCTGACGACAGCCGCTACTCCTGACGGGGGAGAGCTGCGTCACGAGGCGACCACTTTCCAGACTTTGATCAGGTCCTGGTAAAAGACGGGCAACGCCTGCAAGGAGCCACCAAGGCCCAGCTGTTCTATAAACAGGAGCTGCACGTCATAATTCAGGCCGTGCACCTGACGGAAGAAATACGTCGTCAGGGCACACCATCTAGGAGGAGGCTCGACGTAGAGGTATCGCTGCAGGGTCTGAAGGCGGAAAGTCGCCACCTGTGTGTGTAGGCACACTAGTGCCTGACCACCCTCCCTAATCGGGAGACTCAGAACCTCGGCAGCGACCCAGTGCAATCTTTTGTCCCAGAAGAAGTCGACTAACAATCTCTGGATTCTTGTGACAAAGTCCGGGGGAGGGGTCAAAGTGACCAGCCGATACCACAACATGGCGGCGATCAGCTGGTTTATGACCAGAACTCGACCTCGGTAAGACAGCACTCGGAGCAGTCCTGTCCAGCGCTGCAGGCGAGCGGTGACTTTCGTCTCCAGTTCCTGCCAGTTTGCCGGCCAGGATTCCTCAGCGGGGCAGAGATGGACCCCCAGGTAGAGGAGACTGGTCCTGCTCCAGGTGAAAGGCCTGAGCTCCTCGGGTAGGGGATCCATCTGCCACTGACCGACCAGGAGTCCAGAGCATTTACCCCAGTTGATCCTGGCAGAAGAAGCGGCAGAGTAGACCTCCTGGCACTCACGCATCCTCCGCAGGTCAGCCGGGTCACTAAACATAAGGAGCACGTCATCGGCGTAAGCCGAAAGGACCACCCCGATGCCCGGCCCGCGCAGAACCAATCCCGACAACCTCCTCCGCAAGAGGCGCAAGAAAGGCTCCACGCAAATAGAATACAACTGGCCAGACAGGGGGCAGCCCTGACGTACCCCTCTCCCAAAGCGAAGGGGCGCCGTCAGGGACACTGGACACTCCGCGGCGGTGTACAGAGTCGGATCCGGGCGACAAAATGCGTCCCGAAACCGAACGCTCGCAGAGTTCCGAGTAAGTATTCGTGATCCACCCTGTCGAACGCCTTCTCCTGATCGAGAGACAGGAAGGCACTCGACAGACCAGCCCTCTGGGAATAATGGATGATGTCCCGGACCAGATGGATATTATCATAAATGGTTCGGTCCAGGACGGTGTAGGACTGGTCAGGTTGGATCATGTGGTCCAGCACGGCAACACGTTTCCATCTGTTTATACAGATGAAGTTACATTGTTTCATAGTTTGCCATTGTGAGATTTGAACTCTTGATAATCTTTTAAATGAAAACCAAATCAACAAAATTGGGATAAATCAGGCACAGCCCCTGATTCAGGTCAGCTGTAAAACCAAGAACAAAGTTTAAAGGAAACTTACAAACTTTAAATCAAAATGTGATTAAAGGGGTCAACAAAACACCCCAGTCCCCGCGGTGCCCACCGAGCACGGAAGGCCTCGAGAGTGCCAGCAGACACCGCGTGCTCCTTCTCCAGGGACATCCGGCAGCGAACGTAGCCACAGAAGAGGGACAAACAATCGGGCGGGACTCCCCCGTCGATTGCCCGCTGCCTGGACCTGTTAATGGCCAACTTGGCCAGGCCCAGGAGCAGGTTCACGAGGAGGTCCTCCTCCATCCCGACCCCCTTCCGCACCGGGTGCCCATAGATCAGGAGCGTGGGGCTGAAGTGCAAACAAAACATCAATAAAAGGTTTTTCAAATAACTAAAAAGGGAGTGCAGCCTACAACACCCTATGTATACATGGTCCACGGACTCCACAAGACCGCAAAAAGGGCACGTGTCCTGAGAGTCCGTGAACCTATGCATCCTCTTATTATAAGGGACTGCTGCATGCAACACCCTCCAACCCAGGTCCCCGATAGAAAGGGGGAGGACACCTCCGTAGAGGGCCTCCCATCGGGGGCCTCCGCCGCCGGACGGCAACAAGGCATGCTGGGCGTGTCCGGTCGACGGACAAGGGCGAGAAAATGGAAGGTGTGCAGCAGCAGTCCGTACAAAAAGCCCCTCTTTGCCGTGCCAAAAGGCACAGAGGGCATGTCCTTGAGGCGGCTCATATTGCAGGGCACCAGCACCCGAGGGAGGGTTCGGGGCTTGGGGCCAATGTGGAATTCCGTCCGAACAGGGGAACGTTCAGATGGAAGACCACCGCGCACCTGGGCCACCTCAAGACCCAAAATAACGTCGGGTCCGAGCACGACCGTTCTCAGGTCTTGGATGGCATCGGCTGCGACCTGGACACTCACAGACGTGCGTCGCGCCAACTCCTGCGGGAGCATCCAGCCCAGTCCTCCGCCACCCAGCACGTCCCCGATCCTGGTCACCCCTGCGGCCACAGCCCTCCTCTCCGCCAAACACTGAAAGGGACGGTGGGACGGATTCCTGAGCAGCGGCTCTCTGACGATAGCCGCTACTCCTGACGGGGGAGAGCTGCGTCGCGAGGCGACCACTTTCCAGACTTTGATCAGGTCCTGGTAAAAGACGGGCAACGCCTGCAAGGAGCCACCGAGGCCCAGCTGTTCTATAAACAGGAGCTGCATGTCATAATTCAGGCCGTGCACCTGACGGAAGAAATATGTCGTCAGGGCACATCATCTAGGAGGAGGCTCGACGTAAAGGTATCGCTGCAGGGTCTGAAGGCGGAAAGTCGCCACCTGTGTGCGTAGGCACACTAGTGCCTGACCACCCTCCCTAACTGGGAGACTCAGAACCTCGGCAGCGACCCAGTGCAATCTTTTGTCCCAGAAGAAGTCGACTAACAATCTCTGGATTCTTGTGACAAAGTCCGGGGGAGGGGTCAAAGTGACCAGCCGATACCACAACATGGCGGCGATCAGCTGGTTTATGACCAGAACTCGACCTCGGTAAGATAGCACTCGGAGCAGTTCTGTCCAGCGCCGCAGGCGAGCGGTGACTTTCGTCTCCAGTTCCTGCCAGTTTGCCGGCCAGGATTCCTCAGCGGGGCAGAGATGGACCCCCAGGTAGAGGAGACTGGTCCTGCTCCAGGTGAAAGGCCTGAGCTCCTCGGGTAGGGGATCCATCTGCCAATGACCGACCAGGAGTCCAGAACATTTACCCCAATTGATCCTGGCAGAAGAAGCAGCAGAGTAGACCTCCTGGCACTCGCGCATCCTCCGCAGGTCAGCCGGGTCACTAAACATAAGGAGCACGTCATCGGCGTAAGCCGAAAGGACCAGCCCGATGCCCGGCCCGCGCAGAACCAATCCCGACAACCTCCTCCGCAAGAGGCGCAGGAAAGGCTCCACGCAAATAGAATACAACTGGCCAGACAGGGGGCAGCCCTGACGTACCCCTCTCCCAAAGCAAAGGGGCGCCGTCAGGGACCCGTTAACCTTCACTAGACACTCCGCGGCGGTGTACAGAAGTCGGATCTGGGTGACAAAATGCATCCCGAACCCGAAAGCTCACAGAGTTCCGAGTAAGTATTCGTGATCCACCCTGTCGAACGCCTTCTCCTGATCGAGAGACAGGAAGGCACTCGACAGACCAGCCCTCTGGGAATAATGGATGATGTCCCAGACCAGATGGATATTATCATAAATGGTTTGGTCCAGGATGGTGTAGGACTGGTCAGGGTGGATCATGTGGTCCAGCACAGCAACATGTTTCCATCTGTTTATACAGATGAAGTTACATTGTTTCATAGTTTGCCATTGTGAGATTTTAACTCTTGATCTTGGGATTACAAACCCAGTACCATAACCCCTTGGCTATTTAGGCCAAGCCCTTTGTTCCCCCTCTAATCAAACCCTCTTGTGATAATGGCTAACACACCATTAACCTTCCTAATTGCCTGCTGCACCTGCGTGTTAGCTTTCAGTGACTTATTGATGAAGACACCCAGGTCCCTTTGTCCATTTACACTTTTTAATCCCTCACCATTTAAGAAATATTTTGCACATCTGTTCCTCCTTCTCAGGTGGATAACTTCACATTTTTCCACAATATATTCCATCTGCCATGTTCTTGCCCACTCACTATGTTTGTCCAAATTCCCTTGAAGCCACTTTGCATCTCCTTCACAACATTCATTCCCAACTAGCTTTGTGTCATCTGCGAACTTCGAATTTATTACATCCAAATCATTGATATATATTGTGAACAGCTGAGGGCCAGGTATTGATCTTTGCTGTACCCCACTAGTCACAGCCTGTCAATGTGAGCATGACACATTTATTCCTACTCTCTGTTTTCTGCCTGTTAGCCAGCCCTTAATCCATGCCAGTATATTGCCTCCAATCCCATGTGCTTTAGTTTTGCTAACCAACCTCCTGTGGGGGACTTTGTCGAAAGTCTTCTGAAAATCCAAGTACACTCTGCTTACCAATTCCCCTTTATCAATTCTATTAGTAACATCCTCAAACAAACTAAGGGGGAGGCGATAGCATAGTGGTATTGTTACGGGACTAGCGTTCCAGGGACCTAGGGTAATGCTCTGGATCCCACCACGGCAGATGGTGGAATTTGAATTCAATAAAAATCTGGAACTATAAGTCTGATGATGACCATGAAACCATTGTCAATTGTTGTAAAAACCCATCTGGTTCACTAATGCCCTTTAGGGAAGGAAATCTGCTGTCCTTACCTCGTCTGGCCTACATATAACTCCAGGCCCACAGAGCAATGTGGTTGACTCTTAAATGCCCTCTGAAATGGCCTAGCAAGCCACTCAGCTGTATCAAACTACTACAAAGTCACAGCTAAGGAATGAAACCGGACAAACCACACAGCATCGACCAAGGCACTGGAAACGACAACGGCAATCTCAGCCCTGCCGACCCTGCAAAGTCCTCCTTCCTAATATCGGGGGCTAGTGCCAGAATTAGGAGAGCTGTCTCACAGACTAGTCAAGAAATAGCCTGACATAGTCATATTCATGAAATCATACCTTACAGATAAGGTCCCAGACATTACCATCACCATCCCCGGGTATGTCCTGTCCCACCAGCAAGACATACCCAGCAGAGGTGGTGGCACAATGGTATACAGTCAGGAGGGAGTTGCCCTGGGAGTGCTCAACATCTACTCCAGACCCCATGAAGTCTCATGTCATCATGTCAAACATGGGCAAGGAAATCTCCTGCTGATTACCACGTACCGCCCTCCCTCAGCTGATGAATCAGTGCTCCTCCATGTTGAACACCACTTGGAGGAAGCCCTGAGGATGGCAAGGGCACAGAATGTACTCTGGGTGATGACTTCGAAGTCCATCACCAAGAGTGGCTCGGTAGCACCACTACTGACCGAGCTGGCCGAGTCCTAGAGGATATAGCTGTTAGACTGTGTCTATGGCAGGTGGTGTGGGAACCAACAAGAGGGAAAAACATACTTGATGCCATCCTCACCAACCTACCTGCTGCAGATGCATCTGTCCATGACAGTATCGGTAGGAGTGACCACTGCACAGTCATTGTAGAGACGTAGTCCCGGCTTTACATTGAGGATAGACCTCATCACGTTGTGTGCTAATATTACTGTGCAAAATGCGATAGATTTCAAACAGATCTAACAACTCAAGACTGGGCATCCATGAGGCTCTGTGGTCCATCAGTAAAATTGTACTGAAACACAATCTGTAACCTCCTAGCCTGGCATATCCCCCACTCTTCCATTACCATCAAGCCAGGGGATCAACCCTAGCTCAACGAAGAGTGCAGGACGGCATGCCAGGAGCAGCAGCTAAAAATGAGGTGTCAACCTAGTGAAGCTATAACACAGGACCACTTGTGTGCCAAACGGCATAAGCAGCAAGTGATAGACAGGGCTAAGCGATCCGACAACCAATGGATCAGAGCTAAGCTCTACAGTCCTGCCACATCCAGTTGTGAATGGTGGTGGACAATTAAACAACTCACTGGAGGAGGAGGCTCCAAAAATATCCCCATCCTCAATGATTGGGGAGCCCAGCACAACAGTGCAAAAGATAAGGCATTTGCTACAATCTTCAGCCAGAAGTGCTGTGTGAATGGTCCATCTCGGCCTCCTCCAGAGGTCCCCAGCATCACATGTGCCTGTCTTCAGCCAATTCGATTTACTCCACGTGATATCAAGAAATGGCTGAAGTCACTAGATACTGCAAAAGGTATGAGCCCTGACAATATTCCGGCAATAGTACTGAAGACTTGTACTCCAGAACTTGCCGCACCCCTCACCAAGCTGTTCCAGTACAGCTACAACATTGGCATCTACCCGGCTATGTGGAAAATTGCTCAGGTATGTCCTGTACACAAAAAGCAGGAAAAATCCAACCTGGCCAATTACCGCCCCATCAGTCTACTCTCAATCATCAGTAAAGTAATGGAAAGGGTCATCAACAGTGCTATCAAGCGGCACTTGCTTAGCAATAACCTGCTCACTGATGCCCAGTTTGGGTTCCACCAGGGCCACTCAGTTCCTGACCTCATTACACCATGGTTCAAACATTAATAAAAGAGTTGAACTCCAGAGGTGAGGTGAGAGTGACTGCCCTTGACATCAAGGCAGAATTTGACAGAGTGTTGCATCAAGGAGCCCTAGCAAACCTGGAGTCAATAGGAATCAAGGGGAAAACTCTCCGCTGATTGGAGTCAAAACTACACAAAAGAAGATGGTTGTGGTTGTTGAAGGTCAGTCATCTCAGCTCTAGGGCATCACTGCAGGAGTTCCTCAGGGTACTGTCCTCGGCCCAACCAACTTCAGCTGCTTCATCAATGACCTTCCTTCCATCATAAGGTCAGAAGTGGGGAGGTTCGCTAATAATTGTACAATGTTCTGCACCATTCACGACCCCTCAGATACTGAAGCAGTCCATGTCCAAATGCAGCAAAACCTGGACAATATCCGGGCTTGGGCTGACAAGTGGCAAGTAACATTTGCACTACACAACTCTCAGCCAATGACCATCTCCAACAAGAGAGAATCTAACCATCCTCCCTTGATGTTAAATGGCATTACCATCACTGAATTCTCCTCTATCAACATCCTGGGAGTTAACATTCACCAGAAACTGAACTGGACTAGCTATATATACACTGTGGCTACAAAAGCAGGTCAGAGGCTAGGAAGAGTGTGATGAGTAACCCACCTCCTGACTCCCCAGAGTCTGTCCACCATCTACAAGGCACAAGTCAGGAGTGTGATGGAATACTCCCCACTTGCCTGAATGAGTGCAGCTCCCACAACACTCAAGAAACTTGACACCATCTGGGATAAAGCAGCCCGCTTGATAGACACTACATCCACAAACATTCACTCCCTCCACCACCGACGCATAGTAACAGCAGCGTGTGCCAAGTATAAGATGTACTGCAGGAATTTGCCAAGGTTCTTTCAACAGCACTTTCCAAACTCATGACTACTACCATCTAGAAGGACAAGGGCAGCAGATAGATGGGAACACCACCACCAGGACATACCCCTCCAAGTCACTCACCATCCTGACTTGGGAATATATCGCCGTTCCTTCACTGTTGGGTCAAAATCCTGGAACACCCTTCTTAACAGCAATGTTGGTGTACACACACCACATGGACTGCAGGGTTCAAGAAGGCAGCTCACCACCACCTTCTGAAGGGCAGCTAGGGATGTGCAATAAATGCTGGCCCAGCCAGTGAAGTCCACATCCTGTGAATGAATTTTAAAAAATTATAAGACACTAGTTAGTTCTCTTTTGAAGTACTGTATCCTGTTCTGGGCACCATACTTGAGAAAGGATGTGAAGGCATTGGAGAGGTACAGTGGAATTTCACAAAAATGATTCCAGGGATAAAGAACTGTAGCTATGAGAATAAATCGGAGAGGTTGGGACTGTTTTCCTCAGAAGAAAGAAGGTTGAGAGGAGACTTGTTAGAAGTATTCAAGATCCTGAGGGGTAATGACAGGGTGAATAGTGAGAAAGTATTTCCACTCAAGACAGCAACAGGAGTTAGAGGGCATAAATTCAAAATAATTGACAAAAGGAGTAATAGTGATCTGAGGAAATTTTTTTTTCACCCAGAAGGTGGTTGGAGTCTGGAAAGAACTTCCTGAGAGGGTGGTGGAGGCAGATTTGATCGAAGTATTCAAAAGGGAATTGGATTGCTATCTGAAAAATAAAGAATGTGCAGGGTTATTGGGATAAGGCAAGGGAGTGGCCTAGGTAGAATGCTCTTTTGGAAAGCCAGTGCAGACTTGATGGATTGAATGGTCTCCTTCTGCACTGTAAAGATTCTGCTTGTGCTGTCCCACAGACTAGCCAAGCAACAGCCTGACATAGTCATACTCACAGAATCATACCTTACAGACAATGCCCCAGATGCCACTATCATTATGCCTGGATATACCCTGTTACACTGGCAGGACAGACCCACAAAGGTTTCGGCACAGTGGTATACAGTTGGAAGTGAGTTGCCCTTGGAGACCTCAACACTGAAACTGGAGTCCATGAAGTCTCATGGCATCAGGTAAATCATAGGCAAAGAAACCTCCTGCTGGTTAGAACCTAAGGCCCACTACCCCCACTGCCACTAACCCACCCCCCTCACCACCACCCCCCCTGCCCAACAACACCTCAGCTGCTGAATACCAATTAGAAGAAACACCACTGAAGGTGACAAGAGCACAGAATGTACTCTGGGTGGAGGACTTCAATGATTATCGCCAAGAGTGGCTTGGTAGCACCACTACTGACCAAGCTGGCCAAGTCCTGAAGGACATAGCCACTAGACTGACTCTACAGTAGGTGGTGAGGAAAGCAGCAAGAGGGAAAAATCTACTTGACCTCATCCTCACCGATCTCGCAGATGCATCTATCCATTGGTAGGAATGACCACCTTGTGGTCTTTGTGCAGACAAAGCCCTGTCTTCACATTGAGGATACCCTCCATCATGTTGTGTGGCACTACCACAGTCCTGAATGGGATAGAGTTTGAACAGGACTAATCACTTAAAACTGGGCATCCACAAGGCGCTGTCAGCCATCAGCAGATGCAGAATTATATTCAACCACAATCTGTAACCTCATGGCCTAGCATATCCCCACTCTACCTTTACCACCAAGCCAGGGGATCAGCCCTGGATGAATGAAGAGTGCGTGAGGGCATGCCAGGGGGAGCACCAGGCACACCTAAAAATGAGGTGATAATTTGCACAAGCTACATCACAGGACTGCTTTCATGCCAAACAGCTCTGCAGTCCTGCCACATCCAGTCATGAATGGAGGCAAACAACTGAACAACTAACTAGAGGAGGAGACTCCACAAATACTCCAACCCTCAATGATGGGAGTGCTCAGCACATCAGTGCAAAGGCAAAAGCAAAATGCTCTGGATACTGGAAAACTGAAATAAAAACAAAGAATGCTGGAAACCAGCAGATCAAGGATCATCTGTGGAGAGAAACTGAGTTAACGTTGCAAATCGAGATGAGTTTCATCAGAACTGAAGATAGGAATGTAAGAATTTTTAAGCCAGTGGTAGGTGGGGAAGGGACAGGAACAACAAAAGAGCAAGTCTGTGATATCTAGGATGGAGGGCAGGAGAGATTAGATAACAAAATATTTCACGATTTAACAGCCAAGGAGAATGATAATAGTGACAGTAAAGAAATAAAGGCTGTGGCCAGATGACACGTGAATGGCTACATAGCAACCACCTGAATGCAACATGAAGGGAAAGTTAAAAGGTCAAGACCAACCCAGCAAAAAACACACCAGATAAGATGAAGGCAGAGGTTATGATCTAAATTTGTTGAAACCAGTGTTGAGTCTAAAAGCTCCAATGCTCAAGAAGCTCAGGGTCATCCAGGACAAAGCAGCCCACTTGATTGGCATCCCATGCACCACCTTAAACATACACTCCCTCCACCATTGATGCATAGTGGTAGCATTGTGTACCATTTGCAAAATGCACTGCAACAACTTATCAAGTCTCCTTCAACAACAAATTCCATCCTCACAATTCTACCACCTAGAAGGACAAGGGCAGCAGATGCAAAGGAATATCACCACCTGCAACTTCTCCCCCAAGCCACACACCATCCTGACTTGGAAATATATTGCCATTCCTTCACTGTCACTAGGTCAAAATCCTGGAACTCCCTCCCTAACAACACTGTGGGTGTACCTACACCACATGGACTGCAGCGGTTCAACAAAGCAGCTCACCACCACCTTCTCAAGGGCAATTAGGGATGGGCAACAAATGCTGGCCTAGCCAACAAAGACCACATCCCATGAAAAGATACAGAAAAATAAATCAACCAGCAAGCTCAGGTGATGAAGCTATATGCTGAGTTGCAAATCTTCAGAAATTCCTGGTTGATTTACATCTCTCCATTGTTTGTTCTACACCAAAGGTATCCCACCCTTAACCACCCTCTATTTTTAAGAACTTGCTGGATTTGCACTTTAATTGCCCATTAAACTCACTACAGAGAATTAAATCTGGTGAATAAGAGTGCAAGTACCTGTAAAGGGTTAATGCTACTCTAATAATAGCTGCAGGTGCACAAGGGGCTACGTAATAATGATGTTAGATGAAGGAGAATGAGGAGAATCTGAAAGATGAGCAATGACTCTGTCCTAGTGTTTTGTAATCCTGTAGGTAGTTGAGTATCTAAAGAAAAGGTTATTTTGAAAAAGGATCTTTGCCTCCAGCCAGATCTCTTGCTAAGAGTAACTCCCAACAGTGGTGACCAGAGTCAACTGTGTAAAACAGCCGGAAACAGCCTGAGGAGAAGCCCAACAGAATCAGCGAACAGCGGGTGAAGAAATTTGAGGCCTACTCTGTAATTGGACCAGAGGGGAAACTGTGAGGACAGCCTAGTGACTGACACAGAAACCAGCATGGGAAATGGGAACCTCAACCCAGGTTAAGCAAAGACTTCTACCCTACCTCTCCTAGAATATAGAGGACCCTCACAGGCTGAGCAATTGCAAAATGGAGAAGATGTTTCACTCATTATCAAAATGCTTCAGGTCTTGCAAGTAAGGCTAACAAGGACCAGGTTAGTACCTTGTTATAATGTCATTGCTAGCATTGCAGATGATGTGCTGGCCAGGTAGGGGTGAATGAGGAGACAGCCTCCTAAGAGGATGTCATTTCAGCCTTTGACTTGTGTTTCAGTCTGTTGAAACATCATCATAGGGCAGGCAAAATTCAACCATCACAATCAGAGACCAGGTGAAGGAATCAATTCATTTGTAAATATTCTCTATCATTTGTCTGACAATTGTGAGTACAGAATGTTAAAAGGTGATTTAATAAGAGAAAGAATTGTTGTCAATGTTTTGGAGAAAACCCTGTCAGGCTTTCTACAACCTAGAGAAGATCTGACACTGAGCAAAGCAGTACAACTGGCTAGGCAGGCTAAAGTGCGAAAGTAAAACAGAGTATGGTGGAGAGGGGTGAGTGAGAAATCCTGTGGGTAAAGCCATTTGAAGCCATTCAGTTTATTGGATGCAAAGCTGAAAGAGCATTTTGGCAGCAATCATGGAAGTACACTGAAAAAGAGTGCCAACCACCATTTTATAATGTCCCCGCTGTGGCAAGAAGGTTCACAGGCACAAAGAACATCCCCCTCCCCCTGAACTGAATGTCATGGCTGTGGCAAAGTCAGTAATTTTAAAACAGCTTGTCATTCAAAAAAGCCAGTATACAAGAAGTACAGGAGCTAGACAGCCAGAAAATCACTTTTCGGTGAAATCAAAGAGAACAATAGCCAATACAGGAGCACTAACATTGAAGTTAAAGGACTTCATACAGGGTGTAAATTGGATACAGGAGCTAGAGTCTCATTTCTGTCTGGTAGAGTTAATTGGCTTTAATAAGTTACTCTGTAAGCTTCGTCAATCAAACTTCAAGGTCCAGGAAGAATCGAGATAAAAATCAAAGGTCAACTTGATGCAACATTAAAGTACAAAGGCAGAAAAATCTCTAAGATACCTAATGTCACTCAGAACCAGGAATGACCTTGTTGAGCAGGAAAGCTTGTATAGGTCTGAACCTACTCCTTAAAATTGAAGAAGTCAATGACCAAGAACAGGACAACGAATTTAGAAAAGAATTTCCAAAGCTCTTAAAGGCTTGGGGGAATTGAAAACTGTGTAGACATCACACAAAAGACAGATGCAAAACCCATTTGTCTGTTCACACCAAAGGTCCCACACCCACTTCTAAAACAGGTAAAAGTGAGATAGGGACAATGCTTCAACAAGGCGTTATTTCAACAGTTATGAAATCAACCAGGTGGTGTTCTGGTATGATACCATCAGAATCTGCATTGGTCTAACACAATTGTACAAGGCAGTAGAACAAGAGATACACTCAATGACATGTGTAGGCAAGAACCTAGCAAAACTCGGGAAGAGTACAATCTTTACTAAGCTCAACGCAAATAGCGGATTCTGGCAGAGACACTGGACCAGGAGTCAAAACTTCTAGCTACCTTCATAACACCTTTCGGACGTTGCTATTTCAACCATCTACTTGTTTGGCATCACATCCGCACTGGAGATTTTCCAAAGGATGATGTCCAACAATTAGAAGGTAAGGACGTCATCATATGCCACATGAACGATGTTTTAATCCATGGCTATTCAAAGGAAGAACATGACAATCGAGTAAGAGAGTTATTAAAAATACTGCAATATGCTGGATTAATACTCAATGAGAAGTGTGTGTTTTCAAAACCCACAATAAAATACTTAGGTCATATTATCCAGGAAAGAGGAATCACTCTGGACTGGCAGAAGACAAAAGCCAAAAGAGCATTTTCCCTGCCCAGGAATATTGCCGAATTCCAAAGGTTTAAAGGTATGGTGAATCAACCGGGAAAATTATTACCAAATCTAGCTCAAGAAAACGAACCTCTAAGACAACTTCTGATGCAAGATCAGGTGTGGTACTGGACTGAGCATCAACAGCATTCATTTGAGTGAATTAAAATGTTGTTGGCATCTTCAGAGATCCTAGCTCACCATGATCCCGAACTTCCAATTATTGGAGCAGCGGATCCATCAGCAACAGAACCAGGAGCAGTCTTATTCCAGATTCAGAGTAATGGGACACAAAGACCTACATCTAAGCCCTTAACTGAAACCAAACAGCACTATTCATTGCCACTTCTCTTCCAGGAATGCCTACCTTGAAGAAGTACTGCTCTTCGCTCCAACACGATTTCTGCATGTCTCTTTTGCCCTGTTCACCTTCATTGCTTTCCATTTCCCTTCTGATGTTTCACAAGGTGTTTACCAAAACTCGCTTTCACAGCCATATTTCCTTCCTCAGTGACTGTCTCCTTCTCCAGCTTATCCCACGTGAATTCTAACTGAAGTTCCATCCCTCATGTTTCGAATCCACCCAGGATTACAGGTATCTCTGGGACATGCAATGTTCCTCGGACTGCTGTTTTCGCCCCATCCTGAGATCCACATTTAGTGCCATGCGCTGGCATATGAACACACTCGACCCCTCCCTCCAGCAGCACTGACTCGCCCTATCTCAAAGCTGTCCTTGTCCCCAGTTTCATTTTGTTCTTCGTCTCATCTGACGCCTTAACAAGAAACTTTTTCTCTTACTTTCAGGTGCTAAGGAATGCAAGCTCCAACAACTCATTGATACCAATACACATCCAGGACCTTCCACCCCTTCCTGTCACTCTGACCACCCTCCGCTCCCCATCGTCTTCTAATCCCAGCCCTTTCTGTGTATACACCATACCGTCAGACCTTCCCCTCTCTGATGCTGAATGTTCAGTACTCAGCAAAGGACTCGGTTTCATACCCTTACACCCTCACCTCAACGAATTCTGAGCTCGGCAAGATGCTGAACTCTTCTTCCGTCACCTTCATCTCCACGCTCACTTCTTTGAGCAGGAGTCCTCCCCCCATTCTATGGATCTTTTCACCTGCCTCCAGTATTCTCCCTCCACCTGGACCCCTCCCTCTGGCCTCTTATCTGCTCTTGATCTTTCATTGAGAACTGTCAGTGTGACATCAGCCATCTCAATGTCTCTGCTCCTCTCACCCACTTTAACCTGTCTCCTTCTGAACTTGCTGCATTCCGTTCTCTCAGGTCCAACCCTGACTTTGTTATCAAACCTGCTGTTGTTGTCTGGCATACTAATCTCTATCTCGCAGAGGCTGAGCAGCAACCCTTAGACACTCCTACCTCCCCCTGGACCATGACCCCACCGCTGAACATCAAGCCATTGTTTCCAGGGTTGTCACTGACCTCATCTCCTCTGGAGATCTTCCCTCCACAGCTTCCAATCTCAGTCGCCCAACCCCAGCTTTTACCTCCTCCCCAAAATTCACAAACAGAGCTGACCAGGTAGACTGATCATGTCAGCCTGTTCCTGCACCATGGAACTCATTTCTTCCTATCTTGACTCCTTTCTCTCTCCCCTTGTCCAGTCTCTTCCCAACTGCATCCGCGACTCCTCTTATGCCCTACATCATATCAACAATTTCCTGTTCCTTAGCCCTAACCGCCTCCTCTTCACCATGGGTGTCCAATCCCTCTACACCTCCATGCCCCATCAGGATGGTCTGAGGGCTCTCTGCTTCTTCCTTGAACAGAAGCGTGAACAATCCCCATCCACCACCACTCTCCTCTGTCTGGCTGAACTTGTTCTCTCACTGAACAATTTCTCCTTTAACTTGTCTCACTTCCTCCAAATAAGAGGTGTGACCCACATGGGCCACAATTATGCTTGTTTCTTTATGGGGTATGTGGAACATTCCTTGTTCCAGTCCTACTCAGGACCCCTCCCAGAAATCTTTCTCCAATACATCGATAATTGTTTCGGTGCCGCTTCATGCTCTCATCTGGACTTGGAAAAATTTATCAATTTTGCTTTCACTTCCCTTCCCTTCCTTAACCTCTCTGACTTAATTTCTGGTGATAGGCTGTCCACCAATATTCACTACAAGCCCACTGACTCCCACAGCTACTGCAACTACAGCTCCTCACACCCTGCTTCCCGTAAGGACTCCATCCCATTCTCTCAGTTCCTTCCCCTCTGTCGCATCTGTTCCGATGATGCCACTCTCCAAAACGGCACTTCTGACATGTCTTCGTTCTTCCTAAACTGAGGTTTCTCACCTACGGTGGTTGACAGGGTTCTCAACCTTGTCTGACCCATCTCCCGTGCCTCTGCTCTCACATCTTCCTCTCCCTCCCAGGACCATGATAGGGTCCCCCTTGTTCTTGCTTTTCATCCAAACAGCCTCCACATTCATAGGATCATCCTCCGCCATTTCTGCCAACTCCAGCATGGTGCCGCCACTAAACACATCTTCCCTTCACTGCCCCCCTGTTGGCATTCCATAGGGATCGTTCCCTCAGGGGCACCCTGGTTCACTCCTCCATCACCCCCTACAACTCAACCCCCTCCTAAGGCACCTTCCCATGCAATTTCAGAAAGTGCAACGCCTGTCCCTTTACCTCTTACCTCTTCACCGTCCAAGGGCCCAAACAGTCCTTTCAGGTGAAGCAGCGCTTCACTTACACTTCCCTTAATTTGGTCTATTGTATTTGCTGCTCCCAATGCGGTCTCCTCTACATTGGATAGCTAAACACAGACTGGGTGACTGCTTTGTGGAACACCTTTGGTCTGTCCGCAAGCATGACCTAGACCTTCCTGTCGCTTGCCATTTCAACACACCATCCTGCTCTCATGTCCACATGTCCATCCTTGGCCTGCTGCAATTTTCCAGTGAAGCTCAAAGCAAACTGGAAGAACAGCATCTCATCTTCCAGTTAGGCACTTTACAGCCTTCCAGGCTTAACACTGAGTTCAACAACTTCAGACTGTGAACTCTCTCCTCCATCCTCACCCCCTTTTTATCCCCTTTTTTCAATATTCATTCTAATTTCTTAACTTTTATTTTTCATTTTTTAATTTTAATTTTATATCCACTTAATTTTATTATTTTTATTTATTTTAATTTTTATTAATTGTTTTATCCCCACCTTTTATCCTATTTTCAATCTTTTTTTCTCACCACCATCCCCTCTCCCACCCTAACCCCACAAGGGCCATCTGTCACTTGTTCATGTTATTCTTTCCAGAGTGCTTACCCTTGTCCTGCCATTGTCACATTCTGCTTTCTGACCTTAATGCCACTATTAGCACCTCCTTTAGCCAGTATCACTATCATTAACACCCCTTTGTCCTTTTGCCCATGACATCTCTGGAAATCTCTCATTTGCCTCCACCTATCACTGACCTTTTATCCAGCTTCACCTACACCACCCCCATTAAACAGAATAAATTTCATTACATTTTTATTTCTCTTTCGCTCTAAAGAAGAGTCAGAAGTACTTGAAACGTTAACTCTTTTTTTTTCTCTCCACAGATGCTTTTATGCCTGCTGAGTTTTTCCAGCATTTTCTGTTTTTGTTTCCGAACAGTACTATGCTGTAATAGAGAAAGAAGCCCTTGTAGCGACTTGGGCATATGTGAAAATTTTCTGGCTATGCCTTAGGCCTACAGTTCAAAATTGAAACTGACTGGTAACTTTACTGAATACGAAGGAAATCACAAAAATGCCACCCGGAATCCAGAGATTCAGATTGAGGTTGATGCGATGCAATGTTACTGCAGAGTATGTACAAGGAAAATGCAAAACTACTACTGACGCTCTATCACAGGTACCCACCAACTACCCAGAGCAAGAAGATACAAATGTTGTCAAGGCAGTCAACCTTAACCACTCAATATTTGCCAGCAATAATGTGGAAGAATTTCAGAAAGGCTCAAATGCAAGATGAGAAATGTGTGCAGATTCACACATGCTGCCTTGATTGCTGGCCAGAGTATGTTCCCAGTAACCCTGTCCAGAGGCAGTACTTTGAGCAACGTCTCCTCATCAGCATCAATGATTACCCCTTGTTCTATGATGAGAAGTTGGTGGTCCCACAAGCTCTCCGCCTGAAGGTCCTCCATTAGATACACCTGGGACATCTTGGTATTAGTAAATGTCGGGTCAGGATGTAATGATCTGTATGGCGGCCTGGTATATCACGATCTCTCGAAGATATGGTCTTCAACTGCGTCACCTTCACCATTCACAGGCAGAAGCAGAAAGAAACACTCCTCCCCTCCTCTTTCCCATCCAGGCCATGGTATGGGCCTATTCAAATTCAAACAAAAAGTAATTCTTATCTTTGTGGATTATTATTCCTGTTGGATTGAGGTGCAGAAAGATACATGGGTTCATGCCTGAAGCCAATATAGCCTCTACAAGGAGAACATTTTCCATGCACGGCTATCTCGGACCTTGTCGTTTCTGACAATGGGCTACAATTTCGCCAACGAGTGTTTCCAATCTTTTGCAACATCATATGGATTTGTCCACGTCACAAGTTCACCAAGGCACCTTCAAGCCAATGGAGAAGATGAGAGAAGAATACGTGCCATTAACGGCCTTCTCAGAAAAAACCCATAGATTTTGAGTTAGCCTCACTCAGCTACTGCTTAACGCCATTGCAGAACGGCTTTGCCCCATGAGAGCTTTTGATGGGCCGCAGGCTAAGAATCCAACTTCCTTCCCTTCCTCACACATTAACACCAAGAGTCATAGTAGAGGACCATGGCCACGCCCGACAGAAGGAAGAATGTTATAGAGCATGCCAACCCCGCCCAATCAACCAATGGCACAGAACTCACAACCTGCTCACACTTGAGAGAGATGGTGTGTATTAGGGACCAGCAGCGAGAAGGTGTTGTAAGGGAGAGATTGCAACAACCAAGATCATATCTTGTCCAGGCAGAAACTGGTATCATCCGAAGAAATAGGTTTCAATGAGCAAGAAGCTATTAGCCAGATGGGCTGCATGCCCTGATCCTCAGGAAGAAACAATGACTACACAACCATGGAAAAAAAATGACCACCCTCAGAGAATGTGTTTGGAGTGACCAGGCCCTCAACAACATCAAAAGAACTCCATACACATTCGAGGATATTGGTGAAACCGTCACAAAGATTAACTCTGTGAAAACAGAGACTTTGTGGGGAGGTGTAGGAGGATATGTACATTGCATGTAGAGATAAATAAATGGGGAAAATGTTGGGTAAAGGGTTAACTTAAACACTACTCCAACAATAGCTACTGAGCATGTGCATATGTAGCTATGTAATAACGATGTCACACGGAAGAGAATGAGGAGAAACCGAGAGATGAGCAATGGCTCTCCCTGTCCTCGTGCTTTGTAATCCTGTACATAACTGAGTATGTAAATAGAGGTTACATTGGAAAAGGATTTTTGCCTCCAGCCAGATATCTTGCTAAGAGTAAGACTCCCAACATCTTCTAAGGCGACCCAACAACAGCCATTTAACAATTTGATAATTGACCTCTCCAGAAAGGGAACCATTTAAATTGTTCAATCTCATTTCTGCATGCAGTAATTTTCTAAAGATTTTTAAAATGTAACATTTAAGAACATTTATATATTTTTCTTACTTTCCCAACTATTTTTATGGGCCCTGACACAAGATCCGGGGAATGACGGTGATAATTTACCCTCAAAGCGTTTGAATCAGCTGAAGGGAAGATGCCAATCTCTGTCATCTGCTACAAAGACACCAGTGACTACATAAGAACATCCAGAAATCAGAGCAGGAGTAGGTCATTTGGCTCCTCGAGCCTGCTCTGCCATTTAATAAGGTCACGGCTGATGTGATTAACTCCACTTTCCTGCCTTGCCCCCAATATCTTGACTCCCCTGTAGGTCAAAAACCTGTCTAATTCCTTGGGTAGAGAATTCCAAACATGAATGACCCTCTGAGATAGGAAATTCCTCATCAAATGGGAAGCTCCTTATTTTGAAACTGTGCCCCCTATTTCGAGAAGACCCCATGAAAGGAAACATCCCATTGGCATCTACCCTGTCAAGCCCCCTCAGAATCTTACGTTTCAATCATATCACCTCTTATTCCTCTAAACTCCAATGAGTATAGGCACAACCTGCTCAGTCTCTCCAAATAAGACAACCCCTTCAGCTCAGGAATCAACCTAACAAAACTTCTCTGAATTGTCTCCAATGTAAGTATACTCATCCTTAAATAATGAGACTGAAACTGTACACAGTGCTCTAGGTATAATCTTGTCAATGTCCCATATAGTTGTAGCAAGACTTCCTTACATTTATTAGTCCATCCCTTTTGCAATAAAGCCCAACATTCCATTTGCCTTCCAACTTACTTGCTGTACCTTCATGTTGCCTTTTTGTGATTTATATACAAAGACAGCCAGATTCCTCTCTACTGCAGTATTCTCTCTCCACTTAAATAAAGCTCTGCTTTTTCTATTCTTCCCGCCAACAGCCCAGAACTTGCACATGTAGAGTAACAATGATGGTCAGCAGTGGCTTGAAGCTTGGCTGCATTTCCCTGCAGGCATGCTGGATTGCTGACCAATGGCTGGTGTTGTGGGTGGCACTCGAAAAAACCCTCCATGCACACAACTCATTCAGCACTGCTTTCAGCTCAGCAGCAATCTACCAGAAGGCCAAATGCTGTGCTGTAGCATCACTTGTCTGAAGACTCATGCCAGTATTCACTGGTCTCTTCCCTTCCTGATCTGTGACTGCTTAACTTCCTGCACCGTCAGCCTTGGCATGGCTTGCTAACGGGTGGAGATATTAGCTGGGATTTTCTGGCTCCATTGTGGTGGGAGATTCGGCAGCCCAGCCAAAAGTCCGTTGACTTTCGGTGGGACCGGGTGATCCTGGAAAATCCTGCCCATTGTTTTAACGCTTGCTTATAGTTTTCTAAAGTTTTGTCCATCTCCTTGTGACATTTGCCCTTAAATGTTCCCATCCCTTGAAACTTGACTTGCAAGCAATTTATTCTTCTACCAGTGGTGCTATCCATAGATCCAAGTTGTACCTGAAGTTGTAAATAATTATGTAAAGAAGTTTAGGCCCAAATATTTGGACCTTAGGCAGGTCTTAAGGCAGCAAAAGTGAAATAATAGGGCCTAAAGATGAAAACTGCTCCCAATCTGTCAAGGAACAAAATGTACAACAACTGAACTAAACATCAGTCCCTCTGAAAAATCAATTTAACAAAAGGAAGTGTATGAATTCATGATGTAACTTTGATCTTGGATAGATTACCAGGGTAGAAATTGGTTTAAACTCATTTACAGGCACAGAATTGGCTCAGATATTAGAGCTCATGTCTGAATACATGAAAGTAACTAAGGGCCCAAATTGGACGACCTGTTCAAGTAGGGGGTGGGGGTGAGGTTTGGGGTGGGGGGGGTGGAGTCGTCAATGCCATACATGCTGCATGCAGGCAGCTCACCTAATCAGGTGTTGCTGCATGTAATGCATATTGCTGATGCTGGCTTCAGGCAACTGCCGCTGAAGATTCTTGATAATGGGCGGCAGAGAAGTTGCAAGTGCCGTTATCGTTGGAGGAGCATGGCAGGAGGGTGACATCTTTTATCCACCAGACAGCAAGAAGTCATTAAGGCAAGGTGCCCAGTTTGAACAGGTAGGTGGTTACAAAGTGATTGTCGGAGGTATGCCCTCCAGAACATAGCTGCAATACCAAAGTATGCTGTGTGATCTTATGAGGATGGCTGAGGCAAGCTTCTAACTCGTATCTCTCATTACACTCTGCTTAGCTTTGTATTACCTGTTTCCACCGTACTAAATGTTTAATTAGGATTGCTCTCCTTATGATCAATACAATACACTTTATCCCACCTCCTTCAGCTTCTACTGCAGCACTCTACATCTGCTACTCCCTTCATTATTACCTCCTTCTCCTCCTCATGGCCTTTCACATACCAGAAACATTATTCTATCCTGACAAGTGCACTGCCAAAGCTTGTCACTTCTCTAATATTGACTGCCCCTTCTTCCTTGCAGAGGAAGCAAAAGCAGGGAGCAGGCAGCAATGAAAGAACAAGTTATGGAGCAGAAGACAGATCATGAATGTGGCATTTGGTGAACATCTGGCAAGGCTGAAGGACAAGCTCCACAGGATTTTAATCTGTTTGTACTTCCTGATGCCATAAATGCGAAACCCTGCTTCCATTTCATACCCATTCAGAGGCACTGCACAGTTCTCATGAAATGTGAAACAAAGAGAGTAGTACAGCACAAAAGGAAGTGTCACTCAAAGTTACATAAGAGATGCTGGGCCGAATTTTCAAACTGCCACAGAGGTGGGGGTCAAAGACAGATGGGCCTGTGATTTCCTGCACAGGCCAGCATTCCAGTTTGCCAGTGTGGTAACGACAGGTTTATATAAATGTGCAGTATACCTTTATGAAGAATGCTGTTAAGGAAGATCACATGGTCTTGTGTAACCACAGAAGAGTAGCGCAGGCTCCCTCTATAGTCATCTGTAGTTAGTAGCCAGTAGTATGGAGATAAGGTTTAGTGTGAAAGCAGACATGTATAGCTGCTGAGTATCTTTGCAAATGAACAGAATGTGTTCCACCTAAGGAGTGTCTGCAGATTCACTCTATCTATGGTACCAACTCGGCCACCCCATAACAAGCGTGCAACTGGGATCTACAAAATCCAACAAACTGGCGACGAGGAAAAAGCAAGGATCAAGCAAGGAAAAAGTGAGCATAGAGCGAAAGGACAACAAACTGGCACCGAGAATAAAATGAGTTAATGGAAGAAATCAAGGGAAATGAAATCGGGCTGTACCTCACATGGTAATTGTAAGTAGAATTGCCGTCCAAATAGTCGAAGCAATCCCCTCACAGAACGCTGCAACTCGGAAGAATTGATCCTTCCAATCCAACCACAGGCGATCGGTCTCATTATATTGAATGCCTCATGTTCTTTTTCCAAGCGATCAACATTATGGGGGAAGAAAAGAAGCGAGTGACCCTCTTATCTATATGTGGAAATAAAACCTATGGCTTGATTCGTAGTTTGACGGTACCTGGTGCCCCAGATTTGAAAAATTTTGGTGAATTGGTGGACCTCGTGAAGGGTCATTACCAGCCAAAGCCCTCATTAATAATGCGACAGTTCAAGTTTAACTCAAGAAATGGAGCCCCGGGAAAGACAGTTGCTTGTTACATGGCAAGTGTGAAACAGTTAATAGAATATTGCAAGATTGGTACATCTTTAAAGGACACGCTCAGAGATCATTTAGTGTGTGATGTGAATGGGGACATGATTCTGAAGAGATTACTGTCTGAAACAAATTTGGATTTTAAGAAAGTGCTAGAGATAGCATTGGCCAAAGAAAGCACAGTAAAGGATTCAAAAGCCACGCAGGGAGTGTAAAATGGTGCTGTCCCCCATGTTGGCCAGGAAGCCCAAGCCAAAAAGGGCATGAAAACGCAAGACTTTGCCAAGAAGCGGGAAATAACCACTGCTAGCAGAAAAATAAAAATAAATCACTTAACAGTGAAAACAAGGAATAATTGCAGCAGAGGTGAAACAAGCAATCTTATAATGATTGGCAGTTAAACGTCCCAATGTCATCCCGTGCTCAGGTGATATTTTGGACGATGGGTACGTGCAAAAGTCGGAAGTGGCCCGCTGACAATTAAGAGGGCAATTAAGCCAATTAATGGAGCAATTGACTCTGATTTTTTTGCGGTTCATCCAACCTTATGGTTAGTGGTTGGCGGACGGGCAAATCGGCCAGGCAACTTTGCATTTTTCATGAAACCTCATCCAAGAGCGGGATGAGGTTTCTGTTATTAAATAAAATAAAAATAAAAATCTATGGACAGCATTTTTATCACCTATATGTTCAGATGCATGATTATGATGCTTGGACATTCTTTTTCTGATTTTCAAAACATTATTTTATGGTTTTCGGGTCTGTAGCCTCCTGAGGCAGCTTTCTGCCTTCAGGGAGCTTTCTCTCAGCGCTCGTCCACATCTGCGGAAATGTCATTGCCTGGCCATCTCCCGCCCCCATCCTGGCAGCATTGAACATCTCAGTGCATGTTTCATGCTGGCTGGCCATTAACTGGCCAGGCAACCTGAAATTGGCAGTCTGTTTCCCGGCCATTCCCGGGTCCATCGAATGCGCCCGCATACTGACCTGTAAATTCAGCCCATAGAGCGGACTCTGGACAGTTTGCTAGAAAATATGTTGTGGATCCAACCAGGGATCAGGCTATTTTGCATCTGGTAATGTGTAATGAGGCAGGTTTACTAAATGATCTGAGTAAAAGATCGCCTAGGAAACAGTGACCATAACATGATACAATTTAGCATTCAGTATAAGACTGAGAAACTTGAGTCCAAAACAATTGTGCTAAACTTAACTAAGGATAAATGCAATGGAACAAGAGCAGAGATGACTGGAGTGGACTGGGAAAGGAGTTTAGCAGAAAGGACGGTTGATGAATAATGGCAGATGTTTAAGAAAATAGTTCATGACTCACAACAGAGATACATCACAGTGAGGAAGAAGGATTCTAGGAAACGGATAAACCAACCATGGTTAACTAAGGAAGTTAAGGATAGAATCAAATTGAAAGAAAAAAAGCATACAAAGTAGCAAAGATTAGTGGTAAGCCAGATGATTGGGAAAGTTTTAAAAACCATAAAACATGACCAAAAAATAATGAAGAGGGAGAAAATAAACTTTCAGGGTAAACTAGTAAATATAAAAACAGACAGTAAGAGCTTCTTTAAATATATAAAAAGGAAGAGAGAAGCCAAAGTTAACATAGGTCCCTTAGAGAATGAGACTGAAGAAATGATATTAGGGAACCAGGAAATGGCAGAGGAGTTGAATAAATACTTTGCATCATTTACGGTAGAAAACACTAACAGCATTCCAATAATACTAAATAATCAAGGGAAAAAAGGCAGATGGAGGAAATAAATACAATAAGTATCACTAGGGAAGAGTACTAGGGAGAATAATGGGGCTAAAGGCTGATAAGTGCCCTGGATCTGATGGGTTGTATCCTACGATATTAAATAAAGTAGCTACAGAGATAATGGATGCACTAAAAGTAATGTTCCAAGAATCCTTAGATTCTGGAAAAGTCCCAGAGGATTGGAAAACTGCCAATGTAACACTCTTATTCAAAAAGGGAGAGAGACAAAAAACAGGTAACTATAAGCCAATTAGCTTAACATCTGTCATTGGGAAAGTGTTAGTCTATTATAAAGAATTAATAGCAGAGCATTTAGAAATACATCATGTAATCAAGCAGAGTCAACATGGCTTCATGAAGGAGATACCATGCCTGACAACTTTATTAGAATTCTTTGAGGAGGTAACAACCAGGATAGATAATGGGGAACCAGTAGATGTAACATATTTGGATTTCCAAATGGCATTCGATAAGGTACCACACATAAGGCTACTTAATAAGATGAGAGCCCATAGTGTTGGGGGTAGTATATTAGCATGGATAGAGGACTGGCTAACTAGTAGAAGACAGAGATTTGAGATAAGAGGGGCATTTTCAGGATGGCAACCTGTAACTAGTGGAGAGCCACAGGGGTCATTGCTAGGGCCACAATTATTGACAAAATATATTAATGACTTGGATGAGGGAAGTGAATGTGCTATCGCCAAGTTAGTGGATGACACAAAAATAGATGGGAAGGCAAGTGGTGAGGAAGACACAAACAGACTACAGAGGGATATAGACAGGTTAAGTGAATGGGCAAAAACTTTGCAGGTGGAATATCATGTGGGAAAATATGAGGTTATGCATTTTGGTATGAAGAATAGAGGAGCTGAATATTATTTAAATGAAGAAAGACTGCAGAAAGCTGCAGCACAGAGGGATTTGGGTGTCTACGTGCATGGATCACAAAAAGTTAGCATACAGGTTCAGCAGGTAATAGGGAAGGTAGATGGAAGGTTGGCCTTTATTTCAAAGGGGATGGAGTATAAAAATAGGGAAGTCTTGTTAAAAACTATACAAAGCACTAGTTAGACCACACCTAGAATACTGTGAACAGTTTTGGTTCCCTTATCTAAGGGAAGATACACTGGCATTGGAGGCAACCCAGAGAAGGTTCACTAGGTTGACCCCAGGTATGGAGGGATTTTCTTGTGAGGAGAGGTTGAGTAGGTTGGGCCTGTACTCATTGGAGTTTAGAAGAATGAGAGGCGACCTTATTGAAACATATTCTTAGGGAGCTTGACAGGGTAGATGCTGAGAGGTTGTTTCCCGTCGCGGGAGAGTTTAGGACCAGAGGGCATAATCTCAGAATAAGTGGTCACCCATTTAAGACAGAGATCAGGAGGAATTTCTTCTCTCAGAGCGTAGTGAACCTGTGGAATTCTTTACCACAGAGTGCTGCAGAGGTTTAGTCATTAATATATTCAAGGCTGAGATAGACCGATTTTTAATCAATAAGGGAATCAAGAATTATGTGGAAAAGTTGGGGAAAGTGAAGTTGAGGATTATCGGATCAGCCATGATCTCATTGAATGGCAGATCAGACCCAATGGGCCGAATGGCTACTTCTGCTCCAATGTCTTATGGTCTTAGGGACAGAGGTATTCTGGGAGGAGAGAGAGATTCCAGAAGTATTGTTCTTCATTGACTAACTGCCTTGCAGCTGTGGCAGCTCACAGCAACTTTGGTCTTCTTCTACATTCTTCAATTGCTCATCTCCTTCATTTTTCTTCTTCATTTTTTTCCCTTTCGGGCAGCTCCAAGCTTATTTGCCCATTATAAGATTGTGGAGTATGCAGCAAATGATTAAGAATCTTAATACTTTCTCTGGGAAGTACTGAAATTCCTGGAACCATTGTTTCAGAACACCAATGGTTTGCTAAACTCAGAACTCTTACCATTCAATGGTTCTTGGCATCTGTACTTGGTTTCCTGAGAGAAGCCATAAGCGAGTTGGTGAGAGGATAATCTTTGTTTGAGCAGCCTGCCATACAATGGTCTGTGAGAATAGGGAGGGTATTGCAGACAGCACAGTGTTAAAGCCTCATGACTACTGCAAGGAAACAGGGCACCCGCCTGCTTGGGTTGCTGCTTGTGGTAATAAACAAGCTGAGCATTGATTGAATGGAAGCCGGTCCTTTTGAAAAATAGTGCTGATCTGTGATGAGGAGCGCAAATGGCAAAATGCATGGCCTACACCCGTGGGACCCAGCAATGTGAGAAAATCTCAGTTCTCCCTCTTCCCACTTGTCGGCCTCCATGGGGAAAGTAAGGGATGGTTGATATCTCTCACAGAGTGCATCAGTGGACTGCCAGCTCCCCGTGTGCACTGCAAACTGACTGATATCACTGCAGTTCCTGGAGGAAGATTGGAAGGAAGCAGTGGAATAAATATTTTGACTCACAGTGACTTTCACTGCCACAGGCAATGCAGTGCATGTTCTGGTGTTAGATTCCAAATCGTCAGTGCAACATGTAGGACATATCTATGGCTGTTCCTCTGTTGAAACAAATGCAGATACTATAAACTGTGTTCCCTTGAGAAGTCCAAGTATGATGAATACTCACATCTTCTAAGGTCTGCTTTGCTGCAACCTGGGCAGCCTTTCCTTCCTTCCTAGCGGTTGCTCTTCCTCCTAATTTGGGGGCCTCAGTGATAAGCTCAACAGCATCCCCATGTTCATCAGGTGAGAGAAAAAATACCAAATCCTGTGAAACAGTTCTAGTTTTTGAACTTATGTGTGGTGCTTTCTGCTTTGTCCGGAATAGTGCAAGAGCTTGCATGCTGTTTTCCAAATCTCTCCTTGTGTGAGCAAAATAATTTTTTGCTGCCTGAAAAGCATCGCCTGTAAAGTACACAAACCTCAGGGGGCAGACTGACACTGAAACACTTCACACAGCTATTTACCAAAAGGAAATTACAGTTGCACAAATGATTGCTAAAACATAGGGAAAAGATGTGAAAAAGAAAGAAATGCAAGAGTAGCTCAAAATGTTAAAGCTTACAAATATAATTGCCCTCCTCAGCTATTCTCCATAATCCAAAAACAAGAGGCTGTCTTTGTTTTAGTTGAAGGGGAAAAACATGATCGTAAATGATGGGCTACAAATAGAGTGAGGCTGTCTAGAATGCTGCATATAAGCATGGAGAATCAGAATTGCATTGCAGCTTCTGCCTCTGAGCTTGATTTTAGAGAGGGCAGAGTGGTACAAAGCCAAACCTTTAGGAAAACGAGTACATCATTCAGCCCCTTGAGTTGTCTCCACCATTCAATTAAATCATGGGCAGAAATTTCTGGCTGGCGGGCGGGCGGAGTGGGAGAGGGCGAGGACCCGATCACCACCCACAATTGGGTCTGTGCCCCCATTTTACACGGGCGTGCCAATTAAGGCCCGTCCAGCGTGAATCACAGTTCCCGAGGACACTGGGAGTGGGCGGGCGGCAGCGGGACTGCAATGACCACCGGGTCCAATGGCGACCCATCAGTCTGTTTTAAAAAGCTGCTACAGCCTTTCAAAGGCTGCGAATCATGGCCAGTGGAAAGGCTTCCCAGTGCGCTGCTGGTGAGCAGGCCAGGCAGGTGGGTAGGGCAGGGGGGCAATGTGCCCCTCTTTTTTTGGACAATTGTCTTGCTGCCCTCCTTGAGGAGGTAGCAGCACGGTGGGAGGTCCTCATACCCCAGGACGGGAGGAGGAGGCCCCCCCCACATGACCAAACGTGCCTGGGATGAGGTGGCGGAGGTGGTGAGCTCCTGTGATGTGGTGCGGCGCACCTGGATCCAGTGTCACAAGCGGTTCAATGATCTCTTGCACTCGGGAAGGGTGAGTACCATGTTGGCATTGGTCCCTTAACCCAGCAGGTAGGATTTCTCCCCTTTGCGCCCCATGCCCCAAGTCTGAGTGTAGTGATTGCATTGAATCATTGGCGGCTAGTGTCCTTCGCTGGGTGGGTCAGCAGATATTGCCCATGCCGAGGTCACCCTGAGAGGGTGGTGAAGAGATGGGTTCTGCACCCACAGCATGTGGTACACTGAGACCCACATTACTGTTTTGGGGACAACCTGGAGGAGCTGCACCTAGGCGTAGTGCTGGAACTCCAAGACATGTCCAAGTCAGGGTGATGACATGCTGGGAGGGGAGCTTCAAGGTGGCGTGGCACCGATTGATCTGCTGTCCTCTTCGCTCCACGTGCTTGCGCTTCCTTGCTATGGAAGGTTAGACTGTGTGGTGCCAAATGTGATGTAGGCAGCATTTGTCCAGGAGGAGGGCTTCGGGTTGGGGGGGGCGGTGTGGGTGGGGGGGGGTGTGGGGGGTGGGGTGGACAGGCCTGGCATTTTGTGTGAGGGTTCGGCAGCAGCGGGATGAGGGGACAGGGAAGCCCTGCAATGTCCCACACTGGTTGGAGGGTGCCATCCATGAAGAGAATCCAGGTACAAGTAGCACTAATCAATGCTCTTCTCTCCTTTTCAGGAGAAGAATGTACATAATGCTGCTGAGCGGGTGAGGACTGGTGGAGGACCGGCCCAGGTGGCGATGCTTAGCTGGTTCGAGCAGGAGGCCCTAGATCTGGAGAGGCACCATGCGCCCAGGTCCACTGGTGTCGGTGAGGCTGGGGTGCCATGGGCAACTATGTTTGCTCAGCACTGAGGTCACCATTGTTCTCCCAGCAGCCATGGCAGTGCTGAATGCTCAGTGATTGAAATTTGCAACATGGCTTGACCATTGCTTATGCAAGGATGAGCGCATAATGATCCAGGGGACAGGGATGCACATTGACATTGTCTCCACATTAACTAATCAAATGTCCTTGTTCTTCCTTTCAGCATCAGCGGAGCAGGGTCGGGAGGAGGAGCAGCAGGGGCCCCCTCTCACACCTGAGGGCCCTGAAGTCTCGGACTAACCAGCATCACACCATCTTTGCCAGGCAGGCACCACCACAGATACAAGCACCTCAGTGGGAATTAGATCATCGGCTAGTGTCCCGGGGCACAGCGGTGAGGGCACTTCACAGTCACTGGAGGAGCTGGCGGAGATAGGGAGTGCCCATATCGCCAGCAGTCGGAGGACTGCAGGGGACCAGGCACATACTCAGTCAGTGGCTGATGATGTGCCTCTGGAGTCGTCCGCAACGCAGCAAATACAGGAAATGTGGTGAGGTGTGCAGGAGCATCTGGTGGAGATACATGAGGCTATACTTGGCTTGGTGTCCATGGAGGAGTCTATGCGGACCATTGCTGATGCAATGAATCTCATGGCTGAGCGCCATATATCCTCCATGGAGAAAGTGGCGACTCTCATGGAAAGGATCCTCCAGGAGACCAATCAGGGCTTCCTGGGGATGTGCTTGGACCCGCATCAGCACTGACCTCAGCTGGTCAGTGCCAGTGTGGGAGATGGCCTGGACACCAAGTTTCCCAGCTTGGTGCCCATCCATCCATGGTGAGCAGGGAGGTGCGAAGTGACCTCACGTCGGCGCAGCAGCTGCCTGTCATCTCCGTAGGCTCCTCTCAGGGTGCTCCGGATGAGGGCAGCTGCTCCTCCGCCTCTCTGACAGTGACCATTGCATCCGATGAGGCTGCAATGACTGGGGGGATGCCAGCTGTGGATCTGGCAGTTCCCTCCCAGGTGGGGCCAGCACAGGCTCCATGGTCCAGAGGGCAGCCGCCAAGGTCATCAAGGCCAACAAGACAGTAGAGTGAGTAGGCTGTCTCAGATCCCAGTCCTAGCGAGGGCTCAGCACCAAGACATAGCACCCAAAAACGTAAACATGAAGCACTTTAAGCACACCACAGATTTATCACTGGTGGTTTTGTGTTGGCCTGCAATGAGGTCTTTATGAATTGGTGTGATGTTGAACAATTTTGTCATTTTGTTCTCTTAAGTTCCTTTTGTTATACCATTTAATTCAGACATGTCATCATGACTGAGTGTGCCTCTTTTCTTCTGCAGGTGGATGGTGACCAATAATGTAATGAGTACTTTGTGGGACATGCACCTTTATTAACAAGGCCCTTAGATTAATGTTCCTATCCAGGCAAGTTTAGCACTCAGGAATCGAATATGGAGCCTACAACCCAGGCTTGTCCTGGAAGTCCATATGTGGTATGCTAGCTGAAGGTTCATTGGATTAAAGCCTCCAGGGTGTCCCTGCTTCCCTGGAGTACGCCCGGGTCAGCGTCTACCCCCTCATCATTTCCCTGTGCATGCTCATCCTCGGACTCACTGCTGGACTCATCATGTGCAGCCGCAGCCACTGCGTCAACATTTTCATTGTCCAATGCGTCCCCCTTTTCCAGCGCAAGATTATGGAGAGTGCAGCATGCAACCACTATCAGCGACATGTGATCTGGGGGGCACTGGAGTGCGCTCCCTGAGTGGTCCAGGCATTGGAAGCGCATCTTGAGAAGACCGAAGTATCTCTTCATCACAGCCCTTATGGAGGCATGGGTGCTATTATACCGCTGCTCAGCTTCTGTTCTTGGATGGCGGAGAGACGTCATGAGCCACCTTCTGGAGGGATAGCCCTTGTCACCCACCAGCCATCCATCCAGCCATGCTGGAGCACTGAAGAGCCCTGGCACCTGGGAGTGTCTGAGGGTGTAGGTGTCATGGGAGCTGCCTGGGTACCTTGCACAGACTTGTAGAACCTGCATCCTGTGATCACACACTATCTGCACGTTTATGGAGTGGAAGCCCTTCTTGTTGACAATGGCACCGGGCTCACCTGCTGGCACCTTGCTGGCCACATGTGTGCAGTCTATTGCACCCTGGATGCGGGGGAAGTCAGCAATCCAGTGTTTACAACTGCGTCAACTCTCCTGTTGAAAGAACTCAACTGAGTACTGATGTGTCTGAAAGATTGGGTGTACTTGCAAGAGTTGAGGAAACAGATGTGCAGATGTCCACTGAAGAACCTGGTGTTGGAACAACACCAGAAAAGCAGGTTCCTGACAAAATCAGGAAGTCAGCAATCATCATGAAGCCTCTGGCTTGCTGTGTCTGGCTTGCCTGTTCCCAATGGTAGTGGATGAATGTCAATGCATGCCTGAACAGAGCGCCTGTAACCTGCTTGACACAAATGTGGACAGCTGATTGGGAGACAATACAAAGATCACCCACTGACCCCTGGAAGGAGCCAGAGGCATAGATTTTGAGGGCAGCTGTAACCTTCAGAGACACTGGCATGAGGTGCTCACCTACACAGTGAGCGGAGATCTCAGGCCCAATCATCTGACATACATAGCTGACTGTCTCTCTTGAGAGGTGGAGCATCCTTTGCCACTGCACCTCAAACATATTGAGGTAGCTGCTTCGCAGCCTGTGTACCCTGGCAGCAGGATAGTGGCATCTTCTGCGGCCCCTTCTACCTTAGACTACCTCTTGGTCCTGCACCCTTGTGGCTGCGCATTTCCTCCCAAAGGTGCCTCCCCTGGAGGCTGAATGTGCACTCCTGGCCTCCTCCCCATTCTAGCCCTCCCTTCCTCCTCACAGGAGGTGCCCCTGGTGGAGAGTTCAATTCCCATTCCTAGGCTAAGGGAAGGCTTCCTGAATCCTGCAGGCCCCAAAACGATTCTTCACTGCAGAGTGCTGACCTGAAGGTTGTGATTCCAATCCAAGTAACTGGTATGCGTTTTGAAGTATTGCAGCTCACTCAGGCAAGTATCAGTAAATTTGCAAATTAAATATTTGACAAAGCACACTCGTGACCCCAGTGAGCTCTCTTATCCCACCTGTGGCTGAGGTTTATACAAATGTCTCCTACCCGCCTGCCCATTGCACCCATGCGACGACCCAAAGATCGCACAAGCGGCCAAAAATTGCCATCAATTTGCGCCTCAAAGGCCTTAAGTAGCCCGTTAATTAATGGCCGGTGCACATCAGATATCATCACGCGCTGACCCCCAATGAAATATCGCGATGGCGTATGGTGACACCGGGAAGCTTGCCCGACGCCACCACGTGTGATTTTACGTGTCAGTGTGCGGGGCCCGCCCCACATGCCAATGGGAAAATTCTGCCCCATGGCTCAAATTGTACCTCAGCTTTATTCACCCACTCCATGTCCTTTAATACCCTTACTTAACAAATTTATTGGTCTCAATCTTAAAACTCAAATTGACCCAGCCTTTTAGGGCAGAGAATTCCAAATTTCTACCACCCTTCCTTAGGTTTACTTGAGGTGAACAAAAAGACGCCAAATGCTGAAATTAGAATAGAAGTCAGGCAGTATCTGAAACAGAACAGGCCAATGGTCCCCTGCCTGCCTTCAAGTTGATCACAGACAAAATGTTAACTTCCCACAAAATGTTGACTGATGAGCTGTGCTCCTCACGCTTTCTGTTTTTATTTCACAAACGCGTGATTGATTCAGCTTCCTGCAGTTAAATCTAAACCATCAGAAGCCTGGAACAAATTGGCTTCAACTATCTGACTGTAATGCTTGCTCGCTATTGCTTAATTAACTCATAATGTAAATATTCATGTTTCAACTCTGCAGTGAACAGCTTTTACAACACTGAAAATAGCAACATTTAATTTCTGTGCAAATGCAGCAGTAATTTGTGTGGTTTTTTTTGCATGGAATCTTTTGCTTCCATTATCTATTGTTTTGCTATGAGTCGTCAAGAGTTTGGATATTAAAGGGCAAATTTGAGATTCGCGAATTCAACTTTACAAGGGATGAACGAGAGCTAATTTTAATACCCATTGCTGCTTGCTGTCTAATTATGCTTATCTTGATTGGACAGTTTAGTTTTCTTTAAAAAAATCCTCAGGTTTCATTCTCAAAGGAATTGAATGAAACTTATTACTAAGCTTGTAGCTATTAGATATGGAGACAGCAGATATTATCCCAGCATGAGTTAATAGCATGTGAATGGTCAAAACATTTGCTTGAAAATCATTTGCTTGATATTTTAGCAGAGACACTAAAATAAAATTGAGTAAAGCCTCTGATAAAATGGCAGGAAAAAGAATTTCAGAAAAAAGTATTAAGAGTTTCTATGCTTGATGCAATTTCAAGGTCGCAGTTTTCGTTTAATGGATTGAACGTTACTGAGCCCCAAAACAGCACTTTAGTGTTTGATAAATTGTTATGTGCCATGTAAACAGAAAAGGACTTGACAAATCTAGTTGGATTTTTGTTATCAGAATGGTGTAGACTATGAACATTGCCTGGCAACATTTCTGTGGTGTTTAGTTTGTTTAGAGGTTAATATTCGAGTCCATGTAATCCTATAGTCAGTTCGTTCATAAGTCTGTGCTTTGCTCTTAATGTCTTGCTGCAAGCTCTTTTATACTATATTATATATGATGGATTAATATCACTTAGCCACTTTTAAATATTGAATTGTTTTTAGATGTTAAAAAGCTTTAAATACAACCATTAGCAAACATATAACAATTAAAACAGTGTGCGGTGAACAGTAAAATCGGTCATATGTGGTATCAGAAGTCTGGCTTATACATAAGATAATTGTATGACTGCAAACATGACTAGCAAGACACGAATTGCCTTCTGTTCCTGCTTAATTTCACAGAACAGACATCATTTGCAATCCTTGCTTGCGGTGCTTCAACCTTGCTTCTTACATTTGATTTCACTTTGTTAAATGTGGCTCACTATTTTACAAGTGGTTGCATCCATCCAGAAATCTTAATGATCTCTAATACAGTCCATAATTTTAACAATTTAGCTGGACTTATTTGCATATGTGGCATATTACTCCACCAATTTTTGACACTAGTCAAGGATGGGCCTGATGTGAATAAAACCCGATCAGGGGAATTTTAACCAGGAGGCAGGCTTTGGTTTGGGTGCGTGTTTGGGTAGGCGTGTTGCAGAGCTGCTGTTAAATCTAACAAATATTTCAGTGTGCCAGACTTCCTTAATTAACTGGAGTGGGTTGGGTCGGGTATGTAATGTTTGGAGAGGTGATTGCCTATTAACATTTGTTAATCACACAACTGGAGTATAATTTCAACTGACTTAAATGTAACAATGATCTGGGGCTTTCTCAGGCTTTCTGAAAGTCACTGATAAAAGGTGGGACGAGCTGACTCAAACTCACAGAAGTATTACAATAGACACTCAGAGCTGCATCACCTATAGTGGAAAAGAGTTCGTTCTCAGTGCTTTTTCCAAGTTGTTACTTTCCATACAAAGTTTTCTTACTCACAAGATGGATGGCACTATGGTTGCCTTAGATCGGAGCACAAATGAGGGTCAGTGTAACTGGCAGCACCAGCAGCAGCAGCAGCCTGCTGTTCAGAGACTTGGAGCTGGACTGGAAAGGGGGCAACAAGAGAGATGGGAACAGCAGAGAAGGGGGCAGCAGAGAGGTGCAATGCAGCAGAGAGGGAAGCAGCAGAATAGGAGCAGCAAAGAGTGGGTAGCAGAGAAGGGGTCAGTGGTGGGGGGCGGGGGCTGTATAATATATTCCCAGATCGGGAGTGTTCACCACTTTGCGGAGTGTAATATGGGGCATAATGACGTTGGGCAACACTTCTGATGTCATCACACCTGTTTGCGATCATTCGATAGGTGGACAGGTCAAAAAGTCAGAAACCAGCTCGTGTTATTTAAATGAAAATTGAGAAAGAAACTAAGGTAATTAATGACCCAACTCACAGCAATAATATGCTTTGAACGCAATAATACATCTTCAGGGTGAGAAACACGATAGGTGGGCAATATGTTTTTTTGCTGGACAAGCTTGTTTGGGTGGTTTTAAAACTGCAGATGAGACCAATGTTTCAGCTTTGCAGTTAACACTTCAGTCACTCATGTAAATGAACAGAAGAACCTTTTGGAGATTGTTTCATCAGGGGGATCCTCCTCTGATTCAGAGGGCTGCATTCACTAGCGAGACCTGTATCACACTGGACCAAGATTGCTCATACTGATGCCATACTCACCCTGGCCGACCTCGTGAGGTCATTGAGCCTTCTGTTGCACTGGGACCAAGTCCTTCTAAATACGTCAACACTGTTGTCCTCTTTGGCCGCCTCCTCCCATGCAGCATGAGTCTGGCTGGACTTCTCCTCTTGCCAGTGGTTGGCATGTGCTGGTCACATCAATCATAAACACAGGAGGGCACCAAGGGCTGCCTCACTGAATCAGGGAGGCTAGTTTGGCCCTTCTAGAACACCTCTCCCCTCAGTCCAACGGCAAATGTGCAACTCCTCAATGCCAAAATGTGGGAGGCTTGTTGATGTTTAAAACGTCTGCCCCCAATGAAGATTGACACGGTTTGCAGAGATTAGCTATAATTTAAATGCACTTACCTGGCCAGGCTAAAAAATGCACAAATCTTCTCTCATGTTTAATAAATCCACTAAATTGTTCATCTTTTGGGTCATCTGAGATTGTCCCATGCCAGGGTTCCCTTTAAAGTGCTGGCCGTGATGTTGTTCCAAATCATTACCTGCAGCCTCCGATACCAGATATCCTGCCCTCCAGCACTCATTAGGCTGGATGAAGGTCTGTAGCCCACCCTTGCTGTTAATTGGCGACAATTGGTGCAAACTGATGGTGGGCTAAGAAGTCGGAACGCTGCCAACATCTGGGTGCGTAATGCGCCATTGGCATATTATTCAGCCTGGGGCAGCAGGAAAGGGGACAGCAGGGGAGTACTGTTTGCAGGAGGCATTACCTGTGGCACAGGCTGCAAAGGCAGAGGCTGAGTAATTGATATGTTAGAACATCAGTGTCTCAGGAAGCCCAGAATATCACATCAGGTGGCAGTTGATATTTGCAAGCCCCTAGCAAAAGGCCTGCTCCCTTCCAGACCTGGTAACCATACATTATCAGTAGCTGCGAAAGCCACCAGTGCCCTCTTGGGATCGTTCCAGGGCTCCATCAGGGACATATCCAGGATCTCCAACCCAACGGCCCACAAAGGAATAAGACTGGTAACTGATGGGTTGTTTGCCAGATCCAGCAATTTTGTGAACTTCACCTGTAGTGATGCCAATCAGAATGAGTAAGGGCTTGGGTTTACAGCTCTGGCTGGCTTCAGTATGCACCAGCCAGAGTCTCCAGCATGGTAGTGGTTTGCTGTGCTCGGTACAAAATTATGGGAAGAATGGCCATTACATGTGCAGTAGTGAGGTTTGGACCTGCAGGAAGAACAAGGTAAAGAGTTCAGATCCCCTTTGGGCAATTCTGAGGAGGTGAACAAGGAGGGAAAGGTGATGAAGACAATAAACTAAAAGCTGCTCACATTGCTATCCAAGGATATAAAAAAACCTACAAACATACAAAATAGGAGCAGCAGTAAGCCATTTGGCCCCTCAAGCCTGCTCTGCCATTCAATAAGATCATGGTCGAACCGTTTGTGTTTCGATTTCCACATTCCCATCTACCCCGATAACCTTTGATTCCCTCGCCTAACAAGAATTTATCTATCTCTGCCTTAAAAATATTCAGTGATCCTGCTTCCAAAGCCTTCTGAGGCTGAGAGTTCCAAAGTCGCACAACCCTCTGAAAGAAACATATTCTCATCATCTCTGTCCTAAAAGGGCAACTCCTAATTTTAAAACAGCATTCCCTAGTTCCGGACTTATTCACCAGGGGAAATATACTTTCCACATCCACCTTGTCAAGACCATTTAGGACCTTATATACTTCAATCAAATCACCCTTCACTCTTCTAAACTCCAGTGGAAACAAGCCCAGCCTGTCCAACCTATCCAAATAAGACAATCCGCTGATGCCAGGTATCAATCTAATAAACCTCCTCTGAATCTCCTCCAATGCATTTACATCCTTCCTTAAATAAAGAGACCAAAACTGCACACAGTATTCGAAATGTAGTCTCACCGATGGCTTGTATAACTGAAGCATAACAGCTTTACTTTTATGTTCAATTCCTCTCGTAGTAAAGGATAGCATTCCATTAGCATTCTTGATTACATGATATACCTACATTCTAACTTTTTGTGACTCATGCAATAGAACACATAGATCCCTCTGTACCTTGGAATTCTGCAGTTGTTCTCATTTAAGTAGTAATCTGCTTTTTTATTCTTCCTGCCAAAATGAACAACTTCATATTTTCCCACACTATACTCCATCTGCCAGTTTTTTGCCTTCTCACGCAATCTATCTATATCCATCTGCAAACACCTTATGTCTTCTTCACAACATACTTTTCTACCTTTTCTTTGTGTCATCTGTAAATTTAGCTACCACGCCTTCACTCCCCTCATCTAAGTCATTGATGTAAATTGTAAAAAGTTGAGGCCCCAGCACAGACCACTGCGGGACTTCACTTGTTGCATCCTGCCAATCAGAAAAAGATCCATTTATGCATACCCACTGTTTTCTGCCAGCCAGCCGATCTTCTATCCAATGTACTATGTTATCTCCCACACCATGAGCTTTTATTTTCCACAATAACCTCTGATGTGACACCTTATCAAATGCCTTCTCAAAATCTAAGTAGAGCATGTCTACAGGCTCCCCTTTATCCACAGCATATGTTACTTCTTCAAAGAATTCTGATAAATTGGTTGAACATGATTTCCCTTTCACAAAACCATGCTGACTCATCCCGATTACCTTGAGCTTTTCTAAGTGCCCCAGTTCTTTAGTGATCAATCTAGCACCTCCCCCACAACAGACATCAAGCTAACTGCCCTATAGTTTCATGTTTTCTGCTTCCCTCTCTTCTTGATTGGAGAGATTATATTGGCTACTTTACAGTCTGAAGGAACCTTTCCAGCATCTAGGGAATTTTGGAAAATTAACACCAATGCACTTATTGCATTATTAGCCAACTCTTTTAAAACCCAAGGGTGAAATCCATCTAGACACAGGGACTTGTCAGCCTACAGCTCCATCAGTTTGCTCAGTACTGCTTCCCTAATAATTGTTGTTTCACCAAGTTCCTCTCTCCGTTACACCTCCTGATTTACAGCTGTTACTGGAATTATTTTTGTATCTTCTATAGTGAAGACAGAAACAAAATATTTGTTCATTTCGTCCTCCATTTCCTTATTATCAACCCCCCGATTCTCACTTTCTAGAGGACCAACACTCACTTTACTTATTATTTTCCTTTTTAAATACTTCTCTATGCATTTTTACATTTCTAGCTAGCTTCCTCTCATACTCTAATTTCTTTCTTCTGATTAACTTTTTTAGTCATTCTCTGCCATTTTTTATATTCTGGCCAATCATTTGACCTGGCACTCATCCTTGCGCAGTTATATGTTTTTTCCTTAAGTTTATTGCTTTCCCTAACTTCCTTAGTTAGCCACAGATGGTTGGTCTCCCTTTAGAATTTTTCTTTATAGTAGGAATATACCTATTCTGTTAATTCTGAAATATCCCCTTAAATGTCTGCCCCTGCTTCTCTATTGATCTATCCCTTATCCCAGTTCACTTCAGCTAGCTCAGCTTTCATGCCCACATAGTTGCCCTTATTTAAGTTTAAAATACTTATCTTAGACCCACTCTTCTCCCTTTCAAACTGGATGTAAAATTCAATCATATTGAGGTCGCTGTTACCCAGGGGCGCCTTTACTCTGAGGTTATTAATTAATCCTGTCACATTACACAATACCAAGTCTAATATAACCTGCTCTCTGGTTGGTTCCAGAATGTGCTGCTCTAAGAAACTATCTCGAAAGCACTGTATGAACTTTTCATCTGGACTACCACTGCCAACCTGATTTTTCCAGTTTATATGTAGATTAAAATCACCCATGATTTTTGTAGTCCCTTTATCAAAAGCACCCAATATTTCTTCTTGTATACTATGCCCTACATTGTGATTACTGTTAGGGGGTCTGCAGACCACTCCCACTACTGACTATTTCCCCTACTATTCCTCATCTTCATCTAAACTTATTCTATATCCTAACCTCCTGAGCTAAGGTAATCTCTAATTATTACACACTTGCCATCCTTGATTAACAGTGCTACCTGTCAATATATCATAAGTCATATCCCTCTCAATATTCAGGACCAATCCTTGTCATCCTGCAGCCATGTCTCCATAATCGCTATCAGATCATATTTATTTACTTCAATATGTGTTATCAATTAACTTACTTTGTTATGAATGTTATGTGTATTCAGATACAGTCTTTAGCTTTATCTTTTTGTTTTCTTTGTAACATCTAGTCTTGATTGCTGGTGCGTTCTTAATTTTTTTTCTCTCTGTCCCTTCCTGCCAATTTCTGACCTTCATTTTCCATATTACTATATTTCCTCCCTCACCTTGCCTCTACTCTTTGATATACCACATCTTTCCACATTTGATCCCTTGTCCCCACTATTTAGTCAAAAACCTCTTTACTTCCCTATTTCTGCAGTTTGCAAGAACACTGGTCCTAACATGGTTCAGGTAGATTGTCCCAACAGTACAGCCCCCACTTACCCCAGTACTGGTGCCAGTGCCCCACAAACTGGTACCGACTTCTCCCACACCAGCCTTTGAGCCATGTATTCATCTCACTAATTTTATGTACCCTATGCCAATTTGCACATGGCTCAGCTAATAATCTAGAGATTATAACTTTGAGGTTCGGCTTTTTAATTTCATGCCTAGCTCCTTATACTCTCTATGCAGAACCTCTTTCCTAGTTCTACCTATGTCATTGATAGCTACATGGACCATGGCAACTGGATCCTACCCCTCTTACTGCAAGGTCCTCCCAGCCCTGAGCAGACGTCCCAAACCCTGGCACCGGGCAGACAACACAGCCACCTGGACTCTCACTTTTTGCTGCAGAGGACAGTGTCAATCTCTCTCACTACACTGCCCCCTACTACCACCACATTTCTTTTTGCTCAAACATATGAATTAGGAGCAGGAGTAGGCCACTCAGCTCCTTGAGCCTGCCCTGCCATTCAACAAGATCACGGCTGATCTGAATGTAACCTCAACCCCAAATTCCTGCCTTTCCCTGTTAACCTTTCACGCCCTTGTTAATCAAGAATCTATCTAGCTCTGCCTTATATTGGCTCCCCCCACTTGAATAGCTTCCTGTACCACAGTGCCATGGTCAGTTTGCTCATCCACCCTGCAGCTCCTGCTTTCATTCAAACAAGCTGAGAGAACCTCAAACCTATTGGACAATTGCAGATGCTCACACTTGTGCACTCCTGCCTTCTGGGTCTCCTTACCTGCCTTGCTTGCAGTCACAACCTCCTGTCCCTGACCACTGACCAAAATCAAAAGACCTAATTGTAAGTGGTGTGACTGCCTCCTGGTTAAAAGCATCCACATAACTTTCCCCCTCCCTGATGTGTACCAGAGTCTGCAGCTCAGCCTCCAGCTCAATGACTCTGAGCTGAAGCTCCTCAAGCCACAAACATTTACTGTAGACAATGTTATCCAGGAGCCCCACATGCTGCAGCCTTGACACGTCACCTGTCCTGCCATCCTTAATGCATTTTAATTAATTACTTAATTATATGGTTCTCTTATTTATGGTGTTTTTAATATGTTTTACTAACTTTACCACCAATTGGTATACCATTTTAAACCTTAGGAATAGAATAGACCTTAACCACCTACCTACCAGATATTCACCAAACAGCTAACTCCTTTCCCTGTAGGAGAGTAAGATTCAATTCCTACAGGATGAGAAAGATAGAAAAGCAAAAGGAAACAAACACCTCCAACCCCCTCTTCATCAAACTCCCCCACTCACCAAATTCTCAGGCTTGCATTTAGTTTTCTCAGCTGCACTCATTTGCCAAGGCTGCAGTAAACAACCCTACATTTAAAGCCAACTGGACTGGGGCTAGATAAACCAGATTCAACCAGTTAGCTAATTAACTACTCAGCTCTCACAGCAGAGTACGTTTACCCTGTCTAAGCTACAGGAAAGAAAACAACTTAGCCTATACAGTTCTTTCCAGTTATCACTAACTACAGACTAGATTAGATTTTAAGAACAATATTGCTCTTTAAACTCCCTCACTCACCAGAACTCTCAGGCTTGCACTCAGCTTTCTCAGCTGCACGCATTTGGATGGCAGGATAGCCTGATTAATGTAAGGTTCACTTATGTTGCACCAGTGGACCCATGTCAGAAGCACATTTAATGGCCACTCTTCCCACACCACCCCACCACCAATATCCCTGATACAAGCCAGCCCTGCAAACAACCAATCACTCCTTGCACATCTCTCCATTGGTCCTCAACAATTCATATCTTCTCATTTATTTAAAAGGTAGCTTACCACCCAGAAACCAAGAGTGGACAAGATGGATAAGGGTGAAAAAGAATAAAATTCAAATGCTTTAGCTAAATAACAGAAACATAACAACATAACATTTTATCATACAACCTTGCATATATCCATGTGCAATTACGAAGTCATACTCTTTCTTTCCTTACAACTTCTCAGTGGTACAATCCTTATGGTTTGAGCAGAGGTAGAGGCAGGCTGATCTGATCCTGCTCTGATTGTTGAGGTGATCTTGGACAAGTTCAATGGGTTTTGGAACGCATGTGGGCCCTGCCAAAGACTGCTCCACCTGCACATGTGGAGGGGCAATCTCCACCATCGGGAGATGATGCAGCATGTAAGCTGCAGGCTGAGCTGTGGGGCGTTGGGGGGATGGGAGTAGGCAATAAATGAGAAATGGACATGCATGCTTTAAGTGGAATCCGCACTTCCATGTTTTCACTATTATCCTTCTCATTTCCCAGCCTCACTTCACTGCTCTGTTGTGCTGGAGAGCACTTTGGTGCAGATCAGACCAGCATTATAATGCCAAGGCTGTATCTGTCATTCTATTTAAGGTGGAAGATATGTTAGCATGCAGGGCTTGCAGGGCTATGTTCAAGGTGTACAGAGACTTATTTGATTGGGGTGCCTGATGTTCCACCGAGCTGGCCACTCTGCTCCTGCAAGAAGAAATGATCGCAATGCCCCGTGACATCAACTCACTCATGTTTGAGGTGGAATCCTCCATTTCCTTTGTAATCTTGGTCTGTCAGTGCATAACACTGCCTGCTGTCACTCAGTGAATCACCTACAGCATTCGTGTCCAGTTGAGCTGGACTGCATCTTCCTATGCTGTCCCAGCCACCAACATTTCTTCTTTCTTACTGGTGAAGTCTGAGTCACCGTATGAAAACCCAGCTGCATGGTTCCACCTCAGTGCAAGTACCTGAGCAATTGTACGGCCTGCATAAATCCTGTGACAGTGAACCCAAAGATGGACTCAGCTGCTCTGAAGAATCATCATTGGTGACATCCTCTGACTGCTGCATGTGTAAAGTTCCTGTCAGAGATAAATGACATGAGTTAGTACTGGCATGGAAATGGTGCTCTGATTTATCATTATGAGGATGATCATGTTTCATTCACCATTGAAATAAAGTCAACATGACTTTCTGCCATGTGACATGTGGGTTGCTTGATATTTAATTGTGTCACCGGGCAGCTGGGAGCACCTTATCTCCCCATGTCCAATGGCCAAGAACATTATCTCCAGCACCCCTACCTCTGCACTTGTGAGCTGGAAAAGCTGTGAAGGCCACATCTGGTCCTCTTCTTCATGTTTTATGCTTTCTTCTCCTGCAACAGGAGAAAAAACTGGAGTGAATGTGACGGCATGTGCTCATCTGATTGATGCAGAGGATACTAAGAGGGAAAGGCCTGGAATTGTATGGGGGTAAGTGAGAGTGTTGGATAGATAGATGAAGATGGGGTGATGTGCATAGAAAGAAAAGGGTGGGTGGGTGTGCAAGTTAAGTGGTTGTGAGGAGTGATGAGATTGGCCAGAGTTAACAAGGCAAAGTGGGAGTGAGCAGAAGAATGTAGGTGACATGTTACTGAAACAAGGTGCTTGCTTTGAGCATCCTGATTCCGTAATCTATGATTGGTGTTTCTGTTCCAGGTATCCAAACTTCTGCACAGTCCATTTTTGAATTGGCCCTTTAAATACTGGAGATGAGATAGACTCTTCATTACATCCGTATAGATTGGACTGTAAACCCGAAAGTAAAATGATAATGAGGCGGTTGAGTTAAAAAGCAACCGACAAACACAATTAACTGACTTCCGAGTTTTCCACTCAATATCAGACATGCTTTCAACGTATCTCCCTGTAAATATTAGAGAACATGTGTCTGCAGTCAGATGCCTGCACAAAGCCTCCAGATCCTGGACACCATGTATAATGAAAATATCAATCCAATTATAAAGTATTCGGTTTACTAATCTTATTAACCGATAGTGCACAGAAGGAAAACTCCCTCCCTGGAGAAGAACTGTTGGGAAAGTCAGTCCTTCCAATTCGGTAAAAAATTCTAAAGCAGCTGCTGTGCCACCAGAATAATTTAAATAAAAGCAATTTTAGAAAGAGCAAATTATTTAAATTAACTGCTACTGGTGAATAAATGAAATGAAGTGAGACAGTTCTCAGTAGTGGTGCAGGTAATTTTACTGGTATTAGCCAAGGTAATACATTATCTGCAATCAAGAGGTGGCTGATGCATTGTACCAGAAGATTAACTATTGATTTATTTTTTTCCAGGAGTGCAGAGACACATGCTGCAGAAGCTGTAGCTTCTGACACTACTGCTACCTTCCCTAGGGTGCTGGTATGGTGGCTTTAACAATTCTGTTTTGTGGTATCTCTGATCCTCCATGTTTTAGATTGCAAGATTCCTTAATCAACAACCTGATTCAAAAAATAAGTGGTCAACAATACACATAACTAAAACTATCATGAGCACTTGAGAAAAAGTACTGAGAAAACTAATGTGATTAAAGGCTGACAAGCCCCCTGGACCTAATGGCCTGCATCCTAGGGTCTTAAAGGACGTGGTTGCAGAAATAGTGGATGCACCGGTTGTAATCTTCCAACATTCCCTAGATTCTGGAAAGGTCCCACCAGATTGGAAACCCGTAAATGTAACACCTCATTTCAACAAAGGAGGGAGACAGAAAACAGGAAACTACAGGCCAATTAGCCTAACATCTGCCATTAGTAAGTTACTAGAATCCATTATTAAGCAGGCTGTTGTTGAAATATGCCTTTAAGGGACAGCAGCATGGCACCACTAGAAGGGAAATATGTCATGTGATCCTGTCTCAGTTTTACTAACGCTTTGAGAAGAGCACACACACATACATACACAGCTCTGATGTCTTCAAGCTTTATACCTTTGTATAACTGTTCTCATGTGCCTAGTCTTAATTAGCGAACTCATGTTATGTTTACCCAATCCCTTATGAGCGATTGGTGCCTTGTGCCTTGTACAGTAAATAAGACCAAAGTCACTGTCCAGTACAAAGCAGCCTGCTTGATTGGCACCACATCCACAAACATTCACCCCCTCCACCGCCAACGCACAGTAGCAGCAGTGTGTACCATCTACAAGATGCACTGCAGGAACTCACCAAGCCTCCTTAGACAGCACCTTCCAAACCCATGACCACTACTGTCTAGAAGGACAAGGGCAGCAGCTAAATGGGAACACCGCTACCTGGAATTTCACTCCAGGTAACTCGCCATCCTGACTTGGAAATATATCGCCGTTCCTTCACTGTCGCTGGGTCAAAATCCTGGAACTCCCTTCCTAAGAGCACTTTAGGTGTACCTACACCACAGGGACTGCAGCTGTTCAAGAAGGCAGCTCACCACCACCTTCTCAAGGGCAACTAGGGATGGGCAATAAATGCTGGCCCAGCCAGCATTGCTCAAATCCTGTGAATGAATTAGAAAAAAAATTATATGTTTATAATAACTTGGCAGTAATAACAAGGCAATTTAGAAAATCATAATACATTCAGGCAGAGTCAACATGGGCCCAAATCTTCTGTTCAGGGTCAAAGTCCCTATTTCTAACCCTGATCAGACAAAAAAATACACACTTACCTTCTTCCGATTTTCCAGGGCAATCTCCCAATGGAGGTTCCTACAGAATTCAGTTTGTGCAGGAAACCTCAGAGGGAGCAGTGGAGGGATCCTGCACAGGACCCACAACCCCTTTTTATGGTACTCAGTATTATATTCTGCAAGTAAAGAACTTAACTGTCTCAAAGCTTCTTAGAAAAGATAGAGAGAGAAGGTAAGTATGGAAAGAAACAGGGCTGGGTGGGTAAGGATATTGTGGGTAAGGGGTAGGGTGCGTATGATAAGTGGGTAAAGCAGTGGGGTGGGTAAGAGGGTTGGGGTGGGTAATGGGGTAGACCAATAGGTGGGTATGATGGCAGGTGGGCTTGGGGTAGTATGGTCAGGTCCAGAGTATTTGTAAGGTCAGGGGCTAGTCAGGTCGAGTCAGGGGGTAATCAGGTGGTGGAGGCTAGTCAGGTTAGGTCAGGGCAGTCGGGGTTCAGGGGTGGTATATGGTGGGGGCTGGAGGGAATCGAAGGAGTGATCAAAGGGGGAGTCAGGGGGGTTCATTGGGGAGTCAGTTGTATAGTTACCCAGGAGTTGGGCTGGGTTTTTTTCTGTCTCACATGTTCGAGGAGACTTTTTCAGAGAGTCCTGGGAAGCAGGGGAATTGCCCATCAGAAGTTCAAACTTTCCAGGCAATTGCCACAGAATCCTTGTGTTGGGACTGTTGAGGGGTCCTGGAGCACATATTTTGGGTGTGTCCAGTCTCCAACAGAGATTGGAAGATCAGGGCCATGGTTTGGTGAAAGGGAAATAATGTTTGACAAGTTAATTAGAGTTCTTTGAGGATGTAACAAGCAGGTTAGGTAAAGGGGAACCAGTAGATGCAGTGTATTTGGATTCCTAAAAGGCATTTGATTAAAGTGCCAGATAAAAGCTTGCTGCAGAAGATAAGAGCTCATGGTTTTGAGGGTGATTTATTAGCATGGATAGAGAATTGGTTAACTAACATGAAACAGAGGCTGGATAAATTGGTCTTTTTCTGGTTGGAAAACTGTAACTAGTGGAATTCTGCAGCGATCAGTGCTGGGGCCTCAATGATTTATCATCTATATTAATAAATTGGATTTATCCCGCCTCTAATTCCTGTTAGTTAACCAATCCTCTATCAATGCTAATAAATCTCCCTCAAAACCATGAGCTCTTATCTTCTGCAGCGAGCTTTTATGTGGCACTTTAATCGAATGCCTTTTAGGAATCCAAATACACTGCATCTACTAATTTCCCTTTATCCACCCTGCTTGTTACAGCCTCAAAGAACTCTAATGAACTTGGAGGGACTGAATCTATTGTTGCTAAATTTACTGATGATACAAAAATAGGTAAGAAGGCAAGTTGTGAGGATGATACAAAGAGTCTGAAAAGGAATATAGATAAGTTAAGTGAATGAGCAAAAGATTGGCAAATGGGATATAATGTGGAAAGAATTGAGATTGTCCAATTTGGTAGGAAGAAGAGAAAAGCAGAATTTTTGTTTATTTAGTCATTCATGGAGTGTGGGTGTCACTGGCTAGGCCAGCATTTATTGCCCATCCTTAATTGCACTTGACAAGATGATATGAGCTGCCTTCTTGAATGCTGCAGGCCATGTGGTGTATCAAGAAGGCAACTCACCACCACCTGTTTTTTAACTGGAGAGGGACTGCACAATGCTGTGGTACAAAGGGATCTGGGTGTCGTTGTCTACAGTAAGTAATTAAGAAGGCACATGGAATGTTGGCCTTTATTGCAAGAGTGATGGAATATAAAAATAGGGGAGTCTTGCTCAACTGTGCAATGCATATTCAAATCTGAGGTAGACAGATTTATGATTGACAAGGGAGTCAAAGGGTTATGAGAGACATACAGGAATGTGAAGTTAAGGCCACAATCAGATCAGCCATGATCTTATTGAATGGTGGAGCAGACTCTTTGCTGAATGGTCTACACATGCTCCTATTTTTTATGATAACTGAATCAATCACATATATGGAGTATTGTGTACAGTTTTGGTCTCCTTACTTAAGGAGAGATATACTTCCATTGGAAGGAGTTCAGAAAACATTCACTTGGCTGATTTCTGGGCTGAGAGGGTTGTCTTATGGGGAAAGGTTGATCAGGTTGGGCCTATACTCATTGGCATTTCAAAGAAAGAGAGGTGATTTTAGTGAAAAATCTGATATTCTGAGGGGCTTCACAGGATAGATACTGAGAAGACATTCCCTCTCGTGGGGAATCCCCAACAGTTTAAAAACAGAAACAGAATTACCTGGAAAAACTCAGCAGGTCTGGCAGCATTGGCGCAGAAGAAAAGAGTTGACGTTTCGAGTCCTCATGACCCTTCGTCTGTCGAAGGGTCATGAGGACTCGAAACGTCAACTCTTTTCTTCTCCGCCGATGCTGCCAGACCTGCTGAGTTTTTCCAGGTAATTCTGTTTTTGTTTTGGATTTCCAGCATCCGCAGTTTTTTTGTTTTTATCTCTGAGTTTAAAAACAGTCGCTGGTGTTGGTTTAAAACTAAGAGGTCTCCCAGTTAAGATGGAGATGAGGAGGAATTTTTTCTCTCAGAGGGTCATTAGTCTTTGGAATTCTCTTTCGCAGACAGCAGTGCAGGCTGTTTCATGAATATATTCAAATCTGAGGTAGACAGATTTATGATTGACAAGGGAGTCAAAGGGTTATGAGAGACATACAGGAATCTGAAGTTAAGGCCACAATCAGATCAGCCATGATCTTATCGAATGGTGGAGCAGACTCTTTGCTGAATGGTCTACACATGCTCCTACTTTTTATGATAACTGAATCAATCACACCATATTCTTTATCTTTGACTTGCGTAACCTGGATCTTCTGTCAAGCATGTAGCCTTGGAGATAAGTGACCAAACCTTATATTTGTATCAGTTTAGACCAGGGATAGGAAATATAACTCCATCAGATAAGCTGTCTGCCTGTCTTTCATTACATTTTGCATTTTTTTTTTAGTGCAGCTTTGCAGTAATAACACAACATTATCCATTGCCGGTATATGTACCATCACGAAATATATGCAATCCAAATTTTTACTGTCACTGCCAGTATTACTGCTACTGTCCACCACCCATGTGGTGGTTCATATTTAAATGTTCATATTTAATGCTGAATGCTATTGTTCTACATTTCAGTTTATGCCTCCTTAATGAGGTATTTGAGATGGTATTTGAGATGCATTAATTCCTATGTAAAATTACCATATTAAGCATTGTACATGTTAGTTATCAATCAGAATTCCTACCTACCATTGTCATCCAAACAATGACCAGTAACTTTGTACACATTCATGTAATAAAGAATTATTATTCAATATTTTAATATAATACATTCATAATCTCTGTATTTTCTTGTTTTAATCTATGTGTCCCTTAACCTTCTTAAGTGCATAATTGCCTGTGAGTCCAGGGACAGGGAATAATATGCAAATGTTAATTAATAATCTTGATGTGAAAAAGGCTAGAGGAATCAACAGTGTTCTGTATTGTCTGGGTTTAGGCTACAGGAGCAGTTTGGGGTGTATCAGCAGGCTCAGTGTCCATGTTTATATAGTTAATAGCACTGTTTGTGCCAGGATAGAGCAGTGACTTGATGGTCAGCATTCTCTCTGTAATGATTACAATTTACACAGTGCTTTTGCCAGATCCTGGATGCTGTTATTGAAGAGGCTAAATGTCTCTGAATGACAAAACCCTCTCCAATATCAGCCTGCAGTATTGTCTGGGGAAATGGCCCCATATCAGATACAGTCACAGTTGGAGCAGAATCCAATGTTTCTTCTATAGTCTGTAACCATAAGTACCTATTGATTCTATAGAAGCTGCCATGCAGGAAATAATTCCCTGCCGATTACAAAAGCCTGCATTCTGACATTGCCTCCTAAACAGAAGGATATCTTAGGATGCATTTAGCCTGCAGTCACAAGGGAACTGTAAGTGATTCATCTTTTGAGTCATCTCCAAGTTATGATCAAGTACCCCTTGTATCTGGGTGATCAGCATTTCTATCATTTCTCCGTGCTCTCGACACCAATTCAGCTTAATTAAGACAGCTTGGCACTCGTGTGTACTTTTATTCCCAAAGACAAAAATACACATCACAAACCTGTGTCCCCTCTTGAAAATCTGGTCCAATTTGAAATATTGGGTTCTATCACATGCTCCCCACGTTGCTTGATTTACTTAATCAGGGGAACTTATGAGATACCGGGAGCATAGCTAGTCTCTTCCCATGTTCCTAGTGCCCTAAATAACTGAGGTGAATGTCTGTCTGTCAGTAATTAGCCATTACCCCAAGGGACTGTAAGCATTTCTTCTGTTTCATAGAGAGACAAGTGGTTAGAGCTTAGGGGACACCGTTCCACATAAAACATGGCTGAGCAGGAATCGCTCCCACACTTACCACCTGCCATGGGCATGTAGGAAAGATTAGCAGGTTTATTATCAACCTTATTTAGCCATGCCATCAACACATCTTCCCTGACCAATAAGTCTTGATGTGGGGCTTGAACTCAAAGCTTCTTGGTTCAGAGGCAGGGGCACTACCCAATGAGCCACAAGACTTCTCTGAGGTAGATATATACTTCAATATGAGATACAGGAAGTCAACGCACAATGGCATGCAAATTGTGATTTTCAATCCATGAATCTACAGCTGATTTCACAGAAACAAGACACAGAACAGGAGGAATGCACCCAACCCATTGTGTATAAGCCAGCTCTTTGGTAGAGTTTTCCAGTATATCCCACTTTCCTGCTCTTTTTTACATAGCCCTGTAAATACTTTCCCTTCAATTATTTATCCAATTATCAATTGAATCTGCTTCCTCTAAATCACCTTTTCAGGCAGTGCCTTCCAATTCACAGTAAACTCGCTGTGTGAAAGGAAATGTTTCCTCATGTATGGTTCTTTTGCCAAATATCTTAAACCTGCAGCCTCTGATCACAATCCTTTCTGCCACTAGAAACAGTTTCCTTTCAATCGTTTTATAACCTTCTGTGCTTTAAGGAGAACAACTCCAACTTCTCCTGTCTTTCCACATAATTGAAGTTCCTCATTCCAGGTATCAATTTAGTAAATCTCTTCCGCAACCTTTCTAAGGCTTTGACATCTTTCCTAAAGTGTGGTGCCCAGAATTGAATACCACCAGCTGAGGTCTAACTAGTGTCTTATAAAGGTTTCACATTTAGTTTATATTGCCTCTCCTCATTCTTCTAACCAATTTATCTCTGCCTCAGATTGCATCTGCCATGTAACTGCTCATTTTACCATGTCAGATTTTGTTCACCTGAAGTCTGTAACCGTGGCCTGAATTTTAGCCTCGGTACACCCATGCAATCGATGGGCCCAGGAACAGTTGCGAGATCTGCTGCTGTCAGCATTCAGATGCTGACCTCGATTCCATGCTGGCTGGCCAATTAACAACCAGACAGTGTGAAATGTGTGCTGACATAGGCTGAGCATTGTCAGCTGGGGCGGGAGCATGGTGGGCGCTGGGTCCAGTGTGGTTCTGGAGGAGGGATTTAAAAGTGTACATGGAGATCCCTGAAGGCCGCCAAGAGGTGCTCAGGAGCCTTAGGGAGCTGTCAGACATTTCCTGGAAGTTGTAACGAATTTCATGATTTATGGCCTCAGGACCCACAGCCCAACCAGGTGGGAGGGCAAAGCCCACGAGCACTCTGCCCCCAGCTTCTCAGATGACTGCCTGCATGCTCTGCTGGAGCAGTGAATGCCCAGCAGGAGATGTTTGTCCCTCGGGATGGTAAGAGGAGGCCCCCTCATCAAATGAAGAAGGCATGGACGGAAGATGGCTGCACTGGTGAGCCTAGCTGTGAATGGAGAATCAAGGCCTCCTTAGTCTCCCTGCCTCCCATAAAGTTCTTCACTTTGGCATGCACCTCCTCACCCAAGGGCTCCTCCACCTCCTCCTCAGACGCAGCATTTGAATCATCCTCTGGGCCTGTGGAGCAACATCACTGAGTTCATCTTCCAATGGGTCCCCCCTTGACAGAGCCAGACTGTGCAGAATGCAGCACACAATGACAAGACAATAAGACATAGGAGCAGAAATTAGGCCATTCGGTCCATCGAGCCTCCTCCACCATTCAATCATGGCTGATAAGTTTCTCAACTCCATTCTCCCGCCTTCTCTCCGTAACCTTTGATCCCCTTACCAATCAAGAACCTATCTATCTCGGTCTTAAATACACAATAAGTGAAACATGCTCTGGAGGGTATTGAAGTGCTCCCCTGTTTGGTCCAGGCCGTGGATCCTCATCTTGAGTAGCCCAATGGCCATTTCAATTACTGCCCTTATGGAGGCATGACTGCAATTATAGCTCTCCTCTGCCTCTGCCCTTGGGTGCCTGAGTGGTTTCAAGAGCCACCTTTTCAGAGAATAGCCTTTGTCATCCAGGAGCCAACCATCCAAGCAAGCTGCAGCGACGAATAGTGTTGGCACCTGGGAGTGTTGGAGGATGTAGGCATCATGACACCTTCCAGGATACCTGGCACATACCTGCAATATCTGAGTCTTGTGGTCGCAAACAAGCTGGACATTCAGGGAGTTGAACCCTTTTTATTGATGAAGGCAACCAGCTCACCAGCTGGAGACTTTATGACCACATGCATGCAATCTATGGCTCCTGAATGCAGGGAAACTCAGCAATTGCAGCAAAGTCTCTGGTTCGCTCAGCCTGGCTGGCTTTATCAGTGCAGAAGTGAATTAAATTACTGACCCGTCTGAACAGAGTGTAAGTGACCAGCTTGACACACCTGTCGGCAGCCAACTGGGAGACACCACATACATCTCCCACTGCCCAGAAGGGACAAACAGTTTAGACCAATAGCTTTATTTCCCAATTTTTACTGTTTTTTCCTTCTGGGTGAGCCCTGCAGAGAACCTGAGGTGAAAAAAATTCAGGGCATTTTTGTAACCTTAGGATCCACTGGCATAGGGTGGCCACATACACAGTTTGAGGTGATCTCTGGGCAATCATCTGTCAATTGGAGGTCACAGTGTCCCTAGAGAGGCAGAGCCTCCTTCAACACTGAACCTCAGACATGTCCAGGTAGCAAGCGTGCTGTCTGTAAACTCTGCCTGCTGGATAATGGCGTCTTCTGCAGACCCTTCTGCCTTGCATTTCCTTCCGGCCCTACACCCCTTCTGGCTGCGCCTCTCTTTCCACAGACGGCACTCTGGAATGCTGCCTGCAGATACCTGGCCTCCTCTCCCTTCTGGCCTTCTCCTCCTCTTCTGAGGAGGTCCCTCCAGTAGAGTAGACAATCCCCACTTTCTTAAAGATGATAGCAATAGTGTAGAAAAACTCTGCAAATGTTGAGAAATCAATGAGTTCTCCAGAACACAGAAAAAAATGTTGGAAATTGCCTGTAAACCAACTCCAGCCAACTTACAGCAAAACTGCTACCTACTCACCTTGCTAAGATCCTGTTGTTTGGATCAAGCTTTCAGAAAAAACATGAGGGCCGCTTGGCCGAGGGGTCCTTGCGCCGAGCGTAAAATCGCTGTAAAGTGCCTTTTTAATTTGCCTAATTGCCCCTTTAATTGTCAGCGGCTGGGCTTCGAACATCCATGCGCACCCGCCAACTGTAATATCGTGCGATGGCACGATGATGTCGGGATGCCCTCCCAATGTCATTGTGTACCATTTTATGCAAGATCGGGATTGCCGCACGCATGCTCCAACACCATAAAATTCAAGCCATTTTTCCTCACTGCTTACTGGGTTTCAGAGTTTTGATCGGCTGCAAACTTTGAAATTATGCTGAGTATACACACTGATGTGGAAAATTGCCCAGGTATTCTCTGTCCACAGAAAATAGGACAAACCCAATCCAACCAATTGCCACCCCACTCATCGGTCTATTCCCACTCATCAGCAAAATTAACTGTTCACCAGAAACTTAACTGGATCATGCATTAAGATACAATGGATACAAGAGCAGGGCAGAGGTTAGGAATTTTGCACCAATAACTCACCTCCTGACTCCCAAAAGCCTTTTGAGACAGACAAGTGTGAAGGAGGAAGAATGAGGAGAGGCAATAAAAGATGAAGGGTACACTGATAGCTTATCCCTGGAACCTTTATTCATCCTCTCTTATGCCTTCAAATCTTTCCCAAAGTGTGATGCCCAGAACTGGACACAATATCCCTGTTGAGGCCACACCAAAGTTTTATACAGGTTTATCGCAATTAATTGCTTTTGTACTCTATGCCCCTATTTATAAAACCAAGATTTCCATATCCTTTATTAAACACTTTCTCAATCTGGCCTGCCATCTTCAATTATTCATGCACATATACCCCCAGGTCCCTCTGCTCCTACACCCCCTTTAGAATTGTACCTTTTATCTTTTATTATCTCTCCTCATTCTTTCCACTTCACTCTTCTCTGCCTCAAATTTCACTTGTCACTTGGTTGTCACTTGGGCTCTGAAGAAGAATCATACAGACTCAAAACATTAACCCTGTTTCTCTCTCCACAGATGCTACCAGATCTCCTGAGCTTTTCCAGCACTTTCTGTTTTTATTTCATTTGTCACTTGTCTGCCTATTTCACCAACCTCTCTATGTCCTTTTGAAGTTTAACATCATCCTCTTTACAGTTCATAATACGTCCAAATTTTGTGTCATCCACAAATTTTGAAATTGCAACCTGTATACCCAAGTTTAGATCATTAACATATACCAAGAAAAGCAGGGGTCAGGACCCCTACTATGTACCTTCCCCCTGTCCAAAAGACAATTATTCACCACTACTGACAGGCCAATTAGTGGAGCTATATCAAATGCATTTGGAAGTCCACGTACAGCACAACTCAACCAGTAGCCTCAAGTATTAGTCAATTAACATAGAAAGATTTACAAAATGGGAGGGGACCATTCAGCCCATCATATCCATGCCAGCCAAAAAAGAGTTATCCAGCCTAATCCCACCTTCCACCTCTTGGTCAAAAGCTCTGAAGTTTATGGCATCTCAAATACATACCCAAGTTATTTTTTTTTAAAATGTAATGAGGGTTTCTGTCTCTACCGCCCTTTCAGGCAGAGAGTTCCCAGACCTGCACCATGCTCTGGGTGAAAAAATTACTCACCTCCGCTCTCATCCTTCTATCAATCATGTTAATCTAACTTTTCTGGGCTATCAACATCTCAGCTAATGGAAACATCTCAGCTATCCAACCTATTTAGGCCTGTCATAATTTTACGAATTTCAATTAAATCTCCCATCAGCTTCCTCTTTTCCAAAGAAAACAAGTCCAGCCTATGCAATCATTCCTCATAGCTATAGACCTTCATTCCGGGCAACATAATTGCAAATTTCTTCTGTACCCTTTCCAATGTGTTCACATCCTTCCTCTAATGCAGTGACCAGAGCTGTATACAGTACTCTAGCGGTGGTCTAACTAGTGTTTTCTATGATTATAGCATATGCTTCCTGTTCTTATGGTCCAGCCCTTGGCCATGAAGGAGAGTACCCTGTATACCTTCTTGCCAATCTTATCTACCTGTCCTGTACTTTCTAGGATCTGAGGACATGCAGTCCAATGTCATACTCTGAGTATTCCTTTGCATTTCTTAGAATCCTACCATTTATGTATTCCCTTGCCTTGCTTGTCCTTCCCAAATACATTACTTGCACTTGTCTGGATTGAATTCCATTTGTCTGCCCACCTGACCAGTCCATTGACATCGTCCTGCAACCCATGTCCTTCTTCCTCACTATCAACCACATGCCCAATTTTCATATCATTAGCAAACTTCTTAATTATGTCGCCTGTTGTAATATGCCTTTAAGAGATATCAGCATGACGTCAACTGGAAGGGAAGTGTGTCATGATCCAGTCTTAGTCTCACTTTTGCTTTGAGCAGACCACACACACAGCTCTGATGCCTTCAAGTTTTATACCTATGTATAACTGTTCTCATGTGCCTAGTCTTAATAAATGAACGCACAACCTGTTTACCTAATCCCTTGTGAGTGAATAGTGCCTTCTGTCTTGTATGGTAAACAAGCCCAAAGTATTTATAATAACAAAATATGGTGATCAGTGGTGATAAGACAGGCAAGAGTAGATATAGGTACAACATGGTGAACAGCCTTAGATCATGCCACATGGCATGAGATAACCCTCCACATTTTGGTTGGATAGCAACAAAACCACCGCATCAGAGAGTGTTGAGAATGCAGCTCCCTGACTGCAAAGAAAAGCATTGCAAAAAATATTTAAGTCTAAATCATTGCTATATACCACAAGCTGCAAAGGCCCAGTACTGAGCACAGTGAGTTCCACTGCTGGTGAAGAGCAACAGGATTCAGAAATTGTGGAGTTAGATCTTTCTGATCCAAAACAGCACATTTGGAAAACTGAGAGATAGGTTCTGTCCTTTGACCTGCTGGTCCTATCACTGGAAAATCGGAATAATGTCCCAAAGAAAATGTATGTTAACGTAGAAGAAGACATCCAGAAATTAGAAACACGTCAGGAGATCATGGGTCAGTAAACTTGAGGTAGAGATATTCAACTTGTGATCCATGAATCAAATAGAACTGGTAAGGCCCAGCAATCTGTCCCAGAATACCAGAAAACTCAATCCTATGGTTCGCAAATATTATCTGGCATTTGCATACTCTGGGCCTGGAAAGCACTATTAGCTTATTAATGGTTATATCCTAAATTAGAACATCATGGTCTACACTTTGAGGTGCAAGTAGTCCACAAAGACACACACTTGTACACTTTTGTGCTACAAACAAATAAATATAGCATTTTTTTTTTTGCTTCTCGTTAATTTAGGTAAGTAATATTTTGGATGAAAACTATTCTGGGCAATTCCTACAAATATAAAGAGAACTTCAGTAATTTGATTAATATGGGGCAATCCTAATATTTAACACAAAGGAATTGGCCAATACAAAATCTTTGCTAAAGACTTGTTGGCAACTTACAGTGTGAAATGTTGGAGTAGAAATGTATGAAAACATTGAATTGGAATTATCAAGCCAAAAGCTGCAATATCCTCAAGGGGATCAAAACTCATAGGTCGTGTGACTAATATTGAGACCAATAAGCTGTGCACTGAGTTGGTACAGATGTGATGTTTAATTACTAATTGTTACCCATATGTTCGAATTAACTGGAACTAAACCAAATGGACAGTAATCAGGGCTGGAATGGATCTTGGGGGTTGACATGTAAAATGGGCAACAGTGAATCAGCAGCTTGTTATATATTCCACACAATTCAAAGGGAATAAAAGCCAGAAGGGAATAAAAAGTTCCATCTCCAAGACCAAAGTATCTCTACCTCCAGAACATCGCATGACGCTGCCACAGCTCATCATCTATGCCTTTACTACCTTGGCCTTGACTACTCCATTGCTTTCCTGGCTGGCCTCCCATCTTCCACTCTCCACAAACCTGTGCTCATCCAAAATGCTGCTACCCATAAACCCACTCACACCAAGTCCCATTAATCCATGACCCTGGTGCTCAGTGACCTGCATTAATTCCTGGTTAATTGTAAGATTTTCATTTTTGTTTTCAAACTCTACAGCTTTGCCTCTATTGCTATAACATGCTCCAGTCCTGCAACCCTCTGAGATCTCTGATCGCCTCCAATTCTGGCCCTTTTTTCAAACTCAAATTGAATCACTCTAACATTGGTGGAAACACTTTCAGCTGCCCATGTCTTAAGCGCTAAAATTCTATCCCTACATCTCTCTGTTTCTCCACCTCTCTCTCCTCCTTCAGGACCCTCCTTAAAACCTCGTTGACCAATATTTTGGCCATCTGTCCTAATGTGGTTTCCTTATGTGGTTTGATGTCAATTTAGTGCTCCTGTCAAGTGTTTAGGGACGTTTTACTACATTAAAGGCACTATATTAACGTAAAACAAAAACAGAATTACCTGGAAAAACTCAGCAGGTCTGGCAGCATTGGCGGAGAAGAAAAGAGTTGACGTTTCAAGTCCTCATGACCCTTCAGCAGAATTATGTGAATCCAAGCAGAGAGGTGAAATATAAGCTGGTTTAAGGTGGGGTGGGGGGAGAGAAGTGGAGGTGGGTGGTGTGGTTGTAGGGACAAGCAAGCAGAGATAGGAGCAGATCATCAAAAGATGTCACAGACAAAAGAACAAAAGAACACAGAGGTGTTGAAGTTGGTGATATTATCTAAACAAATGTGCTAATTAAGAATGGATGGTAGGGCACTCAAGGTGTAGCTGTAGTGGGGGTGGGGGGAGCATAAAAGATTTAAAAATAATGGAAATAGGTGGGAAAAGAAAAATCTATATAAATTATTGGAAAAAACAAAAGGAAGGGGGAAGAAACAGAAAGGGGGTGGGGATGGAGGAGGGAGTTCAAGACCTAAAGTTGTTGAATTCAAAATGTTCCCGTTCACTAAATTAATGTAAGTTATTGTTGTGCAACTGCCGACTACTAATTCCACTCTTCATTGTTTTTATCAGGCCAAAGTGCTAGTTAATAACATTGAAAGAAGTAAGCCTGTTCAATACTTTTCAGGTAGAGATTCCTGCATTGATTTTCTCTCAGTTAGTTAAAAATCTATGTTTAATTTATTCTTTGTTTCCCAATGGAAGTTACTTGAGAATTTCATCAACATTACTCTTGTTTTACTTACTGGCTTCTCATCAATTTTAAATAGCATTGGAAGCTGAAGTCCCAGTGCCTTTCACTGAAGGAAGTGGATCAACTCTCTGGTATCTTGGTGGATTACTGAGTATTTTCTTTTTAAACTGAAGACACAAGAAGACAGCTACCTAAATAATTAAGGAATTGTGTCTTTTCAAATTCTATTGTTAAGTTTATCTATCCACAAATATAATTAGGAATATTTTTGTTTTTATTTGTTCATGGGATGTGGGCATTGCTGGCTAGGCCAGCATTTATTGCCCATCCCTAATTGCCCTTGAGAAGTGTATGGAACAGGGTAGGCCATTCACCCCTGGAGCCTGTTCTGCTACTCATTAGATCATGACTGATCTGCGGCCTCAACAGCTTTTAGGGGAGAGAATTTTGAGTTGCACCATGTCTTGTGTGAGAAAGTACTTTCTGACACCATCTCTGAAAGATCTAGCTTAAATTTTAAGCTTATGCTTTGCCCTGGGTTTCTCCAACAGTGGGAATAGTTCCTTTCTATCGACTCTATCAAATTGTTTAATCATCTTAAACATCTCAATTTGATCACCCCATAATCTTCTACACACAATTGAATGCAAGGTTAGTCTACACAAACTCAAAACTTAACCTTTTTAGCATTGCTAACATGCTGGTGGATCTGTGCTCTACATCCGATATCCTTTCTGAGTTACTGTGGCCAGAACTGAATGCAATACTCCAGAGGCTGACTAAACAGAGCTTCATATCGTGGTAGCATAACCTTTATATTCCAGCCCTTTGAGATGAAGGCGAATATTTCACTATAGACTTTTAAGACATTTTTTGTACCTAGTCACTAGTTTTTTTTGTGATTTCTACAGGCAAATGGAAGTCAAAAAAGGGAAAATGTTTTTGAGTGATGTTGAATTCATTGATGCCCCAAAGATGCACCAAAAGTAGCAGCAATTGATTTTTCTAGCTATGCAAAATAATTTTGGGTCATTTTTGAACAGCTGTTCTCCATGAATTTGAGCTGCCTTCATATTTCGGAATTTGTTGCAGTATTAAACAAACTTTATTTTCAATGAAAGGTGTACTTGATATGGAGTGTAAAGTGATATATAGCCACTTTTCATTGAATGAATTTCATCAACAGGCACCTTGATTCTGACTTTATTTTGAAACCTTTAGCTCCCAACAGGTGGTCAAATTGTTGGCTTTACAGGAATGAACCCCTCATCTGCATTGCGTGGAACTCGAGAATAGGAGTAGTTTCTTTCAGCCGTGAAGCCTGCTCCACCATTCAGTTTAATCATTCCTATTCTTTACCTCATCTCCATTTACCTGTTTTCACTCCATGTCCCTTGATATCCTTACTTATTAAAAAGTGATCATTCTCAGGGTTGAAAGCTCAAATTGTTCCACATGCATGGTCTTTTGGGGAGAGAATTCGAACTTTTTTGTACCTTTTGTATGTAAAATATCTTCCTGCTTTCCCTCCTATGAAGGAATTCTCCCCCTGTTGGGGTGAAGTTCAGGGGCGAGCGCATGCAGGCACGCCTCTGATTGGCGCCCCCAGTTGGGGGCTTGCCGCCATTTTAAGTGGGCGGGCAAATTAAGGCCCACTCATCGTGACGTCCGCCAGGAAGCGTTATGCGTTCCCTATGCAGGCTTGGGGGGGGGGGAATCCCTAAGCCGAGAGTGCGCTCTTTCGTACATGTGTCATCTCCCTGAGGCTAAGTGCTGCCTCAGGGAGATCAGTGCCAAATTTAAAAATGTGAAACGTAGACAAATAAAATTTCCCTGACATGTCCCCTCATGTGACACTGTCACATGAGTTGGGGCATGTCCATCACTTTTAATTCGATTTTTATTAAATTTTTAAAAACCTACATGAAACCTCGTCCCATGGATGAGGTTTCAGGTTTTTTCTGAAGCCCGCCAGGGCTCCCGGCCTGCCCGCCAACCTTAAGGTTGGACGGGCAGGTCCTTTAACTACTCAGTTAGTTTTTAAATGGCTTCAATTGGCCATTGACGGGTCAGCAGGTGCACAGCTGATTCGGCTATGCCCCCAGCGACCTGAAAATGTAAATGGGGTGTCATCGGGAATTCCGCCCAATGTCATTCCGCGTCATTTTACACGTTGGCGAGCAGGCCCTGCATCCCCCCGCTCGCCGAACTCAATATCCTGCCCTAAGAATCTGTCTTCACGCACAAGAGGAAATATCTACCCTATTAAATCATTTTAACATCTTAGACCTATTGAGCATGCCACCCCTTAATCTTCTGTACTCAGAAGAACATAAGACACATTCTTAAGCTGATAGAGAAAATAACACCAACAAGCATTGTTAGCAGATCCTTTCAGGGCTCCTTTGCATGGGATAGAATTTCAAATATTTAAACAAAAATTGTTTGTTGCTTATCATTTCCTTAGGCAAATATCAACATTTTTAAAATCCCTGAAAACAGGGCTCAGAGATTACTCTGCACAGCAAACTAAACTATACACTCTTGTACATTCTCTTAGTCCATCTCTTGCAGGTGATTTTGCCTGGATTCAGTGTTGTTATGCTGGGATACCCCAGTGGTTGCAGCATGGCTGGGAAAGGTTGCTGGTTTTCACTGGGCAGGACTGCGTATGGCCTTGCAAGGTGCCCTCAAACAGCTCTGGGTCTTGTGGGCCCAGCTTCAGATAGCATCGCCTCAACATGGGTGACAGCTGTCAACAGCAAGGACTTTGCCAAGTGGCAACTGTGGGAGCATGAATACCGTCATTCTGAGAAAGGAGAGCAGGTTCATGCACCATGGGGCCACTGCCACCTCTCTGGGGCAGTGCCTCAACAATCCTGTTGGAGCAAAGATTGTTGGACTGTTATTAGACCCAGCAAGCCCCTTTGTGCACTCGTATGTGCAGCCATGATAGCATCAGTTTGACTCTGCATGACACCAAGTTGGGCTTGCATGACAACGAGCTGAGATTTTGTGACTTCAGTCTGACCTTCCACTGCAAAACTGAGGCATTGGGTAGATTCTTCTTGTACTGCAGTGGAAGCTATAAATCACCAGACCACTGCATCATGGCTTGGTTCAGAATTGCTATCATGGAGTTGGCCACCATTTCCACGCTGGAAAGGATGGGCTCCAAGCTTTAGCAAAGCACTGTGTCAAGTTTCAGCTGAACTTCTCCATGCTCCTTGCCAGTGACAGCAAGCTCTGTGGATGACCTCCCAATGTAACAAACATCTCAGTGTGCATTCCCACCAGCCCTTTCCTGTATGCCGCCCATGAAAATACTCAGCTGAGTCCTATGCAGCAGAATGCATTTACAACCTTGCTTTTAATGAGCTAACACACAACCTATGCTTCCCCACTGGTGACTCACCAATCACAGCTTTATATTACCCTCTACAATTCATGCAGTGCCAATGTCTGAACTGGTGGCTGTGATTGTCAGATCAAGTGATGGTGTTCCTTTATCTGAGGTCTGGCGTAGTTTTCTTCCTTCCTCATGTCTGCAGTAGCTGACCAGGTGGCAAGCCTTGGGTATATGAAAGCATAAATGCAAAACGGGGGTTGGGAATTAGGCAAGATGGTGTGATGGAAAGCGAGAAGTCCATAGTCACAGCATCTGTCGGATAGCAGGTGAAGTGGAATTTGAGAAGCTGCTTAAGGCAGAAACATACCATCATCCTAAATATTTATTCTCAGTGATGGCGGATGTAACAGCTTCAGTCACAGTTGGCCCCAGGATACAGAGCAGTATCTCCTCCTGAGGGCTCAGGCAATGAATGTGCCCCTGTCCTCTCCTGGTTCTCTGCAGCTCTCATGGTTATGTGCCTCCTTATCCTGAGAGAGAGAGAGAGAGGGAAGAATGTAAGTGAATGTGTTACAACATGTTTGGGGATCTGCCTGCCACAGCTGAATAGCTGGAGGTATGTGGAAGTAGTGAGAATAGTTGTCGTTGTGAGGCTGACAACTGTGTAAACATGAGGTAGAACATCTGAATGTTAGACCTGAGTCTTGATTGCTATTGGGTGATGTTGGGGGCTATGAGCATTGGTGCTTTGAGCATTGTGAGATGTTCGTGGAATGTTGGGTAGGATATGGAATTTGAAGATGCATTTGCTGACCTTGGCTTGTGATATAGTTGAATCTTTCTCACACTGTTCACAGGTCCTCATAGCCAGATGCCAGGAATTGACACTCCTGGCTACCTATTCTTCTCAGGGTGTGCCTTGACAGCATCCTGGCACCCTGTAGAAACATGACATCTCTCCTCCCTTCCACCTTCATCACTAAGACTTCCAGCATAGCACTCAAAAGCCTGAGATCCTCACTCTGGTCTGTTTCTCCATTTGCTGTCCTTTACCTTCCAACCAATTGCCTTGAAACTATTGCAGCAGCTCCGATAGTATGAGTGCAGCTCTCCTTGAAGAAGGACAGGTTGTTTTAAGAGGTTCAGGCTAGCTATGTAACATGCTAGCCATGCATGCTGCTGGACCCCTTTCAAGCATGCTACCAGTTAGTACATGTTTCACACTAGGCTGTACACTGCAATCATTGAACTGAGGAGGCAGCACAAAGTTTCTGTACTGCACGTTTCAAGGGGACCGAGCATGGGGTAATAGCCCATTGTGATCCCCCACTTGAAAATGGGCCTTACTGAATTTTTCCATCTTCATCTGAAGCAAGTTAAATCCAACATCTACCAAATCCTGCAGACTTCAAACAACATCACAGGATCAAATTGCTAACTGATTTCTTTTTTGAATACCTTGACATGTTAGAATCTTTGAATGTGAAAGATTTTTAACCTAGTTTGATTGTTGCTGCCATCTCCCAATTTCTGTCTGCTTGGGCACTCAGCTTCAGTTAATGCAATGTAAATCAGTTTGTGCTTTTATGCCAGTGTGAGTTACTTTACATCAGGAAATAAAGAGCTCATAGAAAACAGTCATGAGGTGATGATATTTCAAAAATAACTGCACCATTGGCAGAATGTAAGTCAATCTGATTCTGCTTTAAGAAACTCAAGAAATAGGAGCAGGAATAGACCATATGGATTGTCAAGCCTGCGCCACCATGATCATGGCCGACCTAAGGCTTCAACTCCACTTTCCTGCCCACTCCCCATATCCCTTGATTCCCTGAGAGACGAAAAATCTGTCTATCCCAGCCGTAAATGTATTCAATGATAAAGCATCCACAACCTCCTAGGGCAGAGAATTCCATAGATTCACCACTCTTTTTAGTGAAGTAATTTCTCCTCATCTCAGTCCTAAATGACTAGCTCCTTATCCTGAGGCTGTGCACCCAGACTCCCCGACCAGTGGAAACAATCTCTCAGCATCTACCCTATCCAGCCACTTCAGAATTTTGTAGGTTCCAATGAGCATACTATTCCAGAAATGTGAAGTATTTTTACTCTCTGTGCTTTTTATGCATTTAAGCAACACACCAGATGACCTACAATGGTGTATAGCTTTAGAAATCAAAAGAAAATGATATAAGAAAATCTATGTGATCATTTAAAGGCGGCCCACAGTGTTAATTACATGTGTTGAGCAGCCCTGCAAGCAAAGTTTCTGACACAGTTTGGAAACCCCTTCCCTGGACCTCTATCTCCCATTGAGCATGTATCAATCTTTCACTAAAAGAGTAAGCATCTTGACAATCTTTCAAATCTGTGCCAGTAACATCCTAATCAAATCAAAAGCGAGCAAGAGTAACTTAACTGAAGCATTTCCTCTGCCTCTACTCAGGTGCCATCTCCTTCTGATGGTAAAGTTAGAGCAAGAACTTACTGTGTTTCAACACACTGAACATTCTAAACCTTAAGGTGGTAGCAAAAAAGACTAATTATCCAGATTTGATGTTTAAAACCTGTTGGCAGAGCCTAACACTGATCCATTTTTGTAGAGAGGCAAGCATTTTTCTGACTTGTGCTCAAATTAGCTTGTGCCATTTAAAATGAACAGTTGAAATAAATGAGTCAAGGAACAGCTAATTCTGGAAACTAGGCTTTAGCCTGAGCAGTTACAAACTTAGCATTCATATAGCTGTTGTCAGATGAAGCTTTTGAAGGAAATCTTTAACTGCCTTATCCCTAACTTTTATTTATCAACACACCAGCCTGGTCTCATGCCCACATGTCCGTCCTTGGCCTGCTGCAACATTCCAGTGAAGCTCAACGCAAACTGGAGGAACAGCACCTCATCTTCCAATTAGGCACATTACAGCCTTCCAGACTTAACATTGAGTTCAACAACTTCAGATCATTAACTCTCTCCTCCATACTCACCCCGCTTTGTGATCCCCTTTTTTCTAATGATTATATTTTTTTATATTTTTTTCTTTACCCACCTATTTCTATTATTATTTTAAAATTTATTTCCATCCATTGTTTCATCTCCACCTTTTAACCTATTTCGATCCCTTCCCACCACCTCACCCCCAGTAGGGCCATGTTACTTGCTCATCCTGCTTTCTACCCTTAATGTCACCATTAGCACATCCTTTAGCTAATATCACCACCGTCAACACCCTTTGACTTTTTGTCTATGACATCGTTGGCAATCTCTCCTTTGCCTCCACCTATCACTGGTCCTCTATCCAGCTCCACCTGTCCCACCCCCCTTAAACAGCTTATATTTCACCTCATTTCTATTTCTCTTTAGCTCTGATGAAGAGTCATATGGACTTAAAACGTTAACTCTGTCTTCCTCTCCACAGATGCTGTCAGAACTGCTGAGTTTTTCCAGCTTTTTTTGTTTTTTTTATTTATATAATTTTGTTCATTCACAATGATGGATCTTTTGCGACTAGGTCTGGGATTTCAGGTAACATTTCAACAAATATGAGGATCATCAACTTGATTTTCGCAAGTGGGGAAATGAGATTAGTTACAATGTAAGGTATGACTTTGACCATCTTCTGTCGGTCATTGGAGCTTGTTTGGCAATCATGCAGTTTGAAGCTAATCTTGGACTTGAATCTCCAGTAAATTAATAACAAATCCTTTTCTTATCTTTGAACTCAGCAGGGATTTTCTCTCTTTTTTGTTTCTGTATCTTTCTGTTTTTTGGTCAATTTTGCAGCAACATTTTCATTAAACAAGAGAGTGTGAGCCAATGTTGGTGTTTGGTTGTGGTATTTATCTAATTTATTCCTCCAGCTGCTCTTTTTCTATAGCCTGTTATGTGTTTACGAAGTGAAAACCTATTGCAATACTAGACATGTTTCACCTCTATCGGCCAAATCTCAACAAATTAAAAGTGAGTTTCAAATTGTGATCATCTGATAGGATCCTGCCCCACAAGGTACTTTGTCAAAGTTGAGCTGTTATGTGGCTTCACCTGCCAATTTTCTTAGGTCTATATACCAAGTAAATGCAAGTCATTTTGCTGCAGAATCAGGACCAAAAACTTATTGGAATGCCTCTTAAAATGCTGGCAAAAAATAGTGCAAAAGTCTGTGCTCCTGCTCCCTTGTGCTTTTTTTGCATGGGGTGAAGAGGTAGTGGGGAGAGAGGAAGGAAGCAAAGAAGAAAGGCTTGCGTTAAACTACTTACAACATCCAAAGGGCCTCGCATACAATTAATTACTTTTCTGTGCAGTTATTGTTGTTTGTGTAGGCAAATATGGCATCCATTTATCACGTAGCAAGATACCAAAAACAGCAATGAGATAATTCACTACTGTTGGTTTAGCTGAAGGGCTAATTATTTGGAGATACTAAGGCCTATTTTAGCTAACCAGCATAGAACAGATGGGCAACTCAAGAAGAAGAACTGGGCTGAACACAGCAATGTTACCAAATCAGAGGAGTTTCTGGAGGCTGCAGGAGGAGACGGTCTTGTGTCTGAAATGCCAGTTTGCAGCCTGTACTTCACTGTTACATGAGATAAAAAGAAACTTCTGCTGCATAATAAAAGATAATTGAAGTCTCTACAGATCGATTAAATCTTACATGGCAGGTAGTAGGGCTTGTTGCTCATTTTAGAGGGTTGGTACACCGAACCATTAGATACCCAGGCCTTATTTCCATTCTGCTGGAAAGCTGCAGTGCATCAATTATAGATGGACAGGAAACAGGTCAGCTCCTGTGGAGCCGGCCAACAGGCAAAGCCTGGGGAGGGTTGGGAAAAGCAATCCTTGCCAACTGTTAAGGGTGGGGGCGTGGTGGGGTGTGCTGCTCAGTGAGGCTGGCTGCAGCTGGGTCTTTTTACCGGGGGCCAGGAGGTAAATGCCTGCTCCTCCCGCACCCAGCCATTCCCCAAAAAACAATATTTCCACCTCTGTTTTGAAAGGGGCCTTTAAAGACTGTTGATAAGGCCATTCACTACCTGAAACAAATGGGAAGAACATGCTCCAAACGCACTCCATTTATTGTTCAAATAGCAGTCAGAATCCTATACACATCCCTTTATTGGGGAGGCGGTGGTGTAGTGCTATTGTCACTGGGCTAGTGATCCAGAGATCCAGAGCAATGCTCTAGGGACCAGGGTTGGAATCCCACCATGGCAGATAACATTTGAATGTAATAAAAATTTGGATTTAATTATGACCATGAAACCATTGTCAATTGTCATAAAAACCCAACTGGTTCACTAAGGCCCTGTAGGGAAGAAAATCTGCTATTCTTACCTGGTCTGACCAAATGTGACTCCAGACTCACAGCAATGTGATTGACTCTTAAGTGCCCTCTGAAATGGCCTAGCAAGTCACTCAGTTGTATCAAACTGCTAAAAAGCATAAAAGGAATGAAACTGGACAGAACACCCGGAATTGACCTAGGCACTGGAAATGACGATGGCAAACAACCCCGTCAATCCTGCAAAGTCCTCCTTACTAACATCCGGGAGGTTGTGCCAAAATTGGGAGAGCTGCCCCATAGTCTAGTCAAGCAACAGCCTGACATAGTCATGCTCATGGGATCATATTTACAGATAATGTCCCAGACACCACCATCACCATCCTTGGGTATGTCCTGCCCCACTGGCAGGACAGGCTTAGCAGACTTGGCGGCACAGTGGTATACAGTCAGGAGAAAGTTTTCCTACGAGTCCTCAACATTGAATCGGGATTCCATGAAGTCTCATGGCATCAGGTCAAACATGGGCAAGGAAAACTCTTGCTGATTACCCCCTACTGCCCCTGCCCAGGTGAGGAATCTGTACTCCTCCATCTTCAATACCAATTGGAAGAAGCAATGAGGGTGGCAAGGGCACAGAATGTCATTCTGGGTAGGGGATTTCAATGTCCATCACCATGAGTGGCTTGGTAGTGCCACTAATGACTGAGCTGCCCAAGTCTTTAAGAACAAAGCTGCTACATTGGGTCTGTGGCAGCTGGTGAGGGGACCAACAAGCAGGAAAAACCTACTTGAATTCATTCTCACCAATCTGCCTGCCGCAGATTCATCTTCCCATGAGTGTATCAGTAGGAGTGACCACCACACAGCCTTTGCGGAGAAGAAGTCCTGTCTTCACATTGAGGAACTGACCATCATATAGTGTGGCACTTACATCATGCTAAATGTGATAGGTTTCAAACAGATCTAGTAACTCAAGACTGGGTAATTATGGGGTGCTGTGGGCCATCATCAGCAGAACTGTACTCAACCACAATATGTAACTTCATGGCACGACATATACACCATTACTGCCAAGCCAAGGGATCAACCCTGGTTCAATGAAGAGTGCAGGAGGGCATTCCAGGAGATCCAGGAGATATACCAGGCATATCTAAAAATGAGATATCAACCTGGTGAAGCTATAAAACAGGACTACTTGAATGCCAAACAGCATAAGCAGCAAATGACAAACAGAACTAAACGATCCCAAAACCAATGGATCAGATCTAAGCTCTGCAGTCCTGCCATATTCAGTCGTGAATGGTGGTGGACAACTAAACAACTCACCGGAAGAGAAAGCTCCATAGATCCATGGTCATGATGGGGGAGCCCAGAGCATCAGTCCAAAAGGTAAGGCTGAAGCATCTACTACAATCTTCACAGGGGTCTACAGCACAGAAAAAGGCCCTTCGGCCCATCGAGTCTGCACCTGTCAAACAAGTACCTAACTATTCTAATCCCATTTTCCAGCACTAGGACCATAGCCTTGTATGCCATGGCATCGCAAGTGCACATCCAAATACTTCTTAAATGTTATGAGGGTTTCTGCCTCTACCACCCTTTCAGGTAGTGCGTTCCAGAATCCCACCACCCTCGGGGTGAACAAATTCTTCCTCACATCCCTTCTAAACCTCCTGCCCCTTACCTTAAATCTATGCCCCTGGTTATTGTTTCCTCAACCAAAGGGAAAAGTTGCTTCCTGCCTACCCTATCTATGCCCTTCATAATTTTATACACCTCAATCATGTCTCCCCTCAATATCCTCTGCTCCAAGGAAAATAACCCTAGTCTTCCCAATCTCCCCTCATAACTAAAACTCACCAGCCCAGGCAACATCCTGGTAAATCTCCTCTGCACTCTCTCTAGTGCAATCTCATCCTTCCTATAATGCGGGTTCCAGAACTGCATGCAATACTCTAGCTGTGGCCTAACCAGCATTTTATACAGTTCCAGCATAACCTCCCTGCTCTTATATTCTGTGCCTCGGCTAATAAAGGCAAGTATCCCATATGCCTTCTTAACCATCTTATCGATCTGTCCCACTACCTTAAGGGACTGGTGGACATGCACACCAAGGTCCCTCTGATCCTCGGTACTTCCCAGGGTCCTACTGTTCATCATATATTCTTGTGCCTTGTTTGTCCTGCCCAAGTGCATCACCTCACATTTATCCAGATTAAATTCCATTTGTCACTGATCAGCCCACCTGACCAACCCATCTCTATCCACCTGTAACCTAAGACTATTCTCCTCACTATTTTACAACCCCACGAATTTTCGTGTTAACCACGAACTTAGTGATCAATCCTCCTTACATTCAAGTCTAAATCGTTTATATGTATCACAAATTGCAAGGGACCCAACACCAATCCCTATGGAAACCCACTGGACACAGGCATCCAGTCACAAAAACACCCCTTGACCATCACCCTCTGCTTCCTGCACACAGCCAATTCTGGATCCAATTTGACAAATTGCCTTGGATCCCATGGGCTGTTAGCATCTTTATTAGTCTCCCATGAGGGGCCTTATGAAAAGCCTTGCTGAAGTCCAAGTAGACCACTTCAAATGCATTGCCCTCATCTACACACCTGGTTACCTCTTCAAAAAATTCAATCAAATTGGTCAGACTTGACCTCCCCTTAACAAAACCATGCTGCCCGTCCTTGATTAATCCCTGCCTCTCCAAGAGTAGATTAATTCTGTCACTCAGAATTGTTTCCAATAGTTTCCCCACCACTGAGGTTAGACTGCCTGGCCTGTTGTTCCCTGGTTTATCCCTTCCTCCCTTTTTGAATAACGATACTACATTGGCTGTCCTCCAGTCCTCTGGCACCTCTCCTGTGGCCAGAGAGGTATTGAAAATTATTGCCAGTGCCCCTGCTATCTCCTCCCTTGTCTCACTCAACAGCCTGGGATACATTTCATCCGGACCTGGAGATTTATCTATTTTTAAGCCTGCCAGACCACTTAGAACCTCCTCCCTTTCTATGCTAATTTCTTTAATTATATCACAGCCCTTCTGCTTGATTTCCAATCCCAAGTCATCCCTCTCACTTGTGAACACCAACACAAAGTATTCAGTTAGAACCCTATCTATGTCTTCCGGCTCCACACATAAATTACCACTCTGGTTCTTAATGGGCCCTACTCTTTCCCTAATTATCCTCTTACTCTTAATGTACTTGTAAGGTAACTTTATTTTACCAGCCAATGCTTTTTCATGCCCCCTTTTTGCCCTCCTAATTTCCTTTTTAAGTTCTCCCCTACACATTCTATACTGCTCTAGGGCTTCCGCTGTTTTGAGCCCTCAGTATCTGCCATAAGCCTCCCTTTTTCTCTCTATCCAATCCTGTATATCCCTTGACATCCAGGATTCCCTGGATTTGTTGATCCCACCCTTTGCCTTTACTGGAATATGTTAGCACTGTACTCTCCCTGTTTCCTTCTTGAATTAGTCCCACTTCTCTGATGTAGGTTTACCTACAAATAACTGCTCCCAGTCCATTCTGGCCAAATCATATCTGATCTTATGAAAATCGGCCTTCCCTCAATTTAGAATTCTGATTTCTGGCCCATTCTTGTCCTTTTCCATAGTAACTTTGACTCTAACAGAGTTATGATCACTATCTGCAGAATGCTTCCCCATTGATATCTCTACCACTTGCTGGCTTCATTCCTTAAAATTAAGTCCAGGACCGCTCCCTCTCTTATAGGACTTTTTACTTATTGGCTTAAAAAGCTCTCCTGGATGCATTTTAAGAATTTCACTCCCTCTAAACCTATCACACTATTAACCCAGTTAATGTTGGGGAAGGTGAAATCCCGCAATATTACTACCCTATTATTTTTACATTTCACTGAAATTTGCCTACATATCTGCTCTTCTATTTCTCTCTGACTGTTTGGGGGCCTATAGTACACTTCCAGTCATGTGATTGCTCCTTTTTCACTTTTCAGTTCTACCCATATGACTTCATTTGAGGAGCATTCTAAGATGTCATCCCTCCTTACTGCTGTAATTGATTCCTTGATCAATATTGCAATACACCCTCCTCTTTTACCTCCTTCCCTGTCTCACCTGAAGACCCTATATCCCAGAATATTGAGCTACCAATCTTGCCCCTCTATCAACCATGTCTCTGTGACAGCAATGAGATCAAACTTCCATGTGTTAAGTTGAGGGCACAAATTATCTGCCTTATTCGTCACTTCTTGCATTAAAATAAGTACCATCCAACCTTGCCAAACTCCCTTGTGCCTTAACTGGCCTATCATTTCTATGCCATCCAGACTCATTTGTTCTCTCTTCTAATTTTGGCTTTAGTGCATCCCTCAGCACGTAGTCCTGGACCTCGGAACGTGCCAGTCTGCAACACTCAGTCAGGGACAACTCTTTGTGCTGGAAGACCAACAAGTTTCGGGCAGATCAAAGAGCATCTTTCACCGAGTTGATAATCCTCAAGCTGCAGTTGATGTTTGTCTCAGTGTGTGTACCTAGAAACAGCCCGTAGAGCACAGATTCCTGTGTCACTGCACTGCTTGGGATGAACCTCAACAAAAACCACTGGATCTCTCTCCAGACCTTCTTTGCAAAGGCACAATCTACAAGGAGGTGAACAATGGTCTCATCCACACCACAGCCACCTCGAGGGCAATGTGCAGAGGGAGTGAGACTCCCGTCGTGTTGGAAGGATCTGATGGGGAGGGCCTTTCTCACTATCAGCCAAGCTACATCTTGGTGCTTGTTGGAAAGTTCTGCCAAATGACTTTGACGGTCTGCTTGGGGAACCATCCCACAGGATCCTTTTCCCGCAGGGCCTCTAAGATGTTATGTGCCGACCACTGCCTCTCTTGTTATTTTCAACAAGAACTGACTGCAGAACACTCTTCCCAGACTGCTTCACCACGATGCTGACTGAAGGACACTCTTCCCAGACTGCTTCACCGTGATGCTGACTGCAGGACTCTTCACAGACTGCTTCACTGTGATGCTGACTGCAGAACACTCTTCACAGACTGCTTCACCATGCTGCTGACTGCAGGACACTCTTTCCAGACCAAGCACTGAGTGGATGATTCATCTTGGTCTCATCCGGAGGGCCCCGTCATCACAGGTGCCAATCTTCAGCCAAGTCGATTCACTCTACATGGTAGCAAGAAATGGCAAAAGGCACTGGATACTGCAAAGTATCCAAAGTATCCTAACAATATTCCAGCTATAGTACGGAAGAATTCTGCTCCAGAACTTGCTGCACCCAAAGTCGTTCCAGTACAACCAAATCACTGACATCTACCCGGCAACGTGGAAAATTGCCTAGGTATATCCTGTACACAAAAAGCAGTACAAATCCAACCTGGCCAATTATTGCCCCATCAGACTACACTTGATCATCAGTAAAGTAATGGAAGGGGTCATCGACAGTACTATGAAGCGGCACTTGCTTAGCAATAACCTGACGACTGTCACTCAGTGTGGGTTTTGCCAGGGTCACTCAAAGCTGAACACCAGAGGTGAGGTGACAGTGACTGCACTTGACATTAAGGCATTATTTGACTGAGTGTGGCATCAAGGAGTCCTAGGAAAACTGAAATCAATTGGAATAGGGAGAAAGCTCTCTATTGGTTGTAGTCACACCTAGCACAAAGGAAGATGGTTGTGGTTATTGGAGATCATTCTTTTCACTTCTAGGACATTGCTGGAGGAGTTCCTCAGGGTAGTGTCCTTGGCCAAACCATCTTCAGCTGCTTCATCAATAACCTTCCTTCCATCATGAGGTCAGGAGTGGGAATGTTCGCTGATGATTGCACAATGTTCAGCACCATTCACAACTCTTCAGATACTGAAGCAGTCCATGTCCAAATGCAGTAAAACCTGGACAATATCTAGGCTTGGGCTGACAAATGGCAAGTAATGTTCGCTCCACACAAGTGCCAGGCAGTGACTATCTTCAGCAAGAGATCACCAGCATATGGGACACTTGCCTTTATCAGTCAAGGCATAAATTACAAATGTTGGGAGTTCATGTTGGAGTTGTGTAGAATATTGGTGAGGTCACGGCTGGAGTTGTGTGTGCAGTTCTGGCCGCCACATTATAGGAAGGATGTGATTGCACTGGAGGAGATGCAGAGGAGATTCACCAGGATATTGCCTGGGATGAAACATTTAAGTTATGAAGAGAATTTAGATAGACTTGGGTTCTTTTCATTGGAGCAGAGAAGGCTGAGGGGTGACCAGATCAAGGTGTACAAGATTATGATGGGCATAGATAGGGTGAATAGGGAGTAGCTGTTCCCCTTAGTTGAGGCGTCAGTCACAAGGGGACATTAGTTCAAGGTGAGGGGCAGGAGGTTTAGGGGGGATGTGAGGAAAAACTTTTTTACCCTGAGGGTGGTGACGGTCTGGAATGTGCCGCCTGGCAGGGTGGTGGAGGCGGGTTACCTCAGATCCTTTAAAAAGAATCTGGATGAGCACTTGGCATGTCATAACATTCAAGGCTATGGGCCAAGTGCTGGTAAATGGGGTTAGGTAGGTAGGTCAGGTGTTCTTACATGTCAGTGCAGACTCGATGGGCCAAAGGGCCTCTTGTGCGCTGTGCGATTCTGTGATCCTGCAGTAACTGTGGAACTTGAGTCTCAGGTGATGAAGGTATAGATATGGATAAGAGAGAACCCAACTATTGCCCCTTGGTGTTCAATGGAATTGCCATTGCTGAATCTCCCACTATCAATATCCTGGGGGTTATCATTGACCAGAAACTGAACTGGACCTGCCATATAAATACTGTGGCTACAAGAGCAGGGCAGAGGTTAAGAATCCTGCAGTGAATAGCTTACTTCCTGACTCTCCAAATCCTGTCCACCATCTACAAGGCACAGGGCAGGAGTGTGATGCAATACTCTCAACTTGTCTGCATGGATGCAGCTCCAACAACACTCAAGAAGCTTGGCACAAAGCAGCCCACTTGATTGACACCCCATCCACAAGCATTCACTTCCTCCACCACTGATGCACAGCAGTGTGTACTATCTATAAGGTGCACTGCAGGAACTTACCAATCCTCCTTAGAGACCACCTTCCAACCCTGTGCTCTTGCTCTACCATCTAGAAGGACAAGGGCAGCAGATGCATGGGAATATCATCACCTGGAAGTTCCCCTCCAAGTCATTCACCATTCTGACTTGGAAATATATCACCATTCCTTCACTGTCGCTTGGTCAAAATCCTGAAACTCCTTCCCAGCAGCACTGTGGGTGCACCTACACCACATGGACTGCAGCTGTTTAAGTAGGCAGCACACCACCACCTTCTCAAGGGCAATTAGGGATGAGCAATACATTCTGACCGAGCCAGGGATAGCCACATCACATATATGAATAAAAAAACGTATAACTCCAATTTGCAATACTAAACCAGTTCCCAGCTAATTCTAGTGGGTTTGTCGGTTGCCCTTGGAAATGCCCTGTACAAAATGATGGCAAACAGACATAGGTGAAGTACTAATTGGATGGAGTACTTAGAGTTGCCAACTCTGATTAAATGTATTCCTGAAGGTTTCATCATATGACTTGCCTCCATGCTGCAGCCATTAGTTGGCCAACAGCCTCACCCTTGTAATATACTGCCTTCCAATGCCAATTGGAAAGCAAAAAGACACATTACTCAATTCAATGATGCTTGACTGTCAGCTAATCAGCTGTTTTTCCCATTTTCAATACATTTTTTTTAATCTGGTAAAGAGAGTTGTTCAAGAAAATGATAAAAAATACAATCTTTTTAATGTCCTGATGTTTTTTCTCCAGGGTTGCCACACCAGTGCCCTGGAGATTGAAAATAAAACTTCAAAGAAGAGTCATATTGGACTCAAAAGGTTAACTCTGTTTCTCTCTCCACAGATGTTGCTGGACCTGCTGAGCTTTTCCATCACTTTCTGCTATTTATTTCAGATCTCCAGCATTCACAGTGTTTTGCTTTTATTATCTTGGAGATTGTTTTTCAATCCTGGAAACTCCAGGCCAATCCTGAAGGGTTGGAAACCCTAGGACCACTCCAATTTTGGAATCTCTAATGCCTCTCTCCTGCTAGGCAGACTGAGTGAAAATCATCTCTGAAGCCCTGCATATTCATCACATAGCTAGAAACGTTAATGAATTCCTATGGCCTCTGGTGTTGTGCATATTATATCACTGTTGAATGTGTTCAGTATTTTCAGTGAAAATTAATCAGAATAATATCTACCACAAATAAAATTGATGTGTCCCATTAATAATGCTATCACTTCTTCAAAGGAAATCTATTTTGAGATATGCAAACCATACGATAATATGAACGGGCTAGGACTCGAGACGAAAGAGTGTACTTATTAAAATGATCAATTCCATTACAGTCTCAAATTTCAAACTTATTTTGATGCAGGTCATGAGAGAGCAAAAGAGCACAATTCCACTGTTGATGTACTATTTTCTTCATCAGCACATTCTTATTCAGCCCAATGGCATCATAATAATGACTAGTGCTTCAGGTAGCCAATGGTTATATTTCTAAAATGAATCATTTAAACACAAGAAATTGCAAAGGCATAACAAAACCAACATTACTTCAATTACTGCATAAAGCAATTTAAGGCACATCATTAAGGGAATAATACAGAATGAATATGTTACCTCATGGGCCAGCAACATAATGATGACCTTGGCCTAGTATTAGTATAGATGGAGTGCATTGTAGAGAGGTAAATTATTATCTTGAAGCAGCTAACTTAGAAGTAGATTCAGAGAATGGCACAGTATGGTCTACACAATGTACTCCTTGAATAAGAGGCTGCACTCTTGGCACACAACATCGATGGGAGTACAGTTAGGAGAATCAGCCATGGAGGTTAGTGTATTCAATTTTCAGGTCATGGCTGAAATTTGAGTGCTGGAATTCAGAAGGATAATCCTGCACACCCAATTCTTCAATACAGGCTTTTGTCAATTGAGGCTCAGTGCTGTGAGTGCAACATTGCCGAATTTACCTTTGTCACTCTGCAGGTTGCAATTAACAGTCACAACAACAATTTACATTTATTTAGCTTTTTGCCATATTATTAAGCCTATCAGAGCTTAATCAGACAAAAAAATTGTATCGAGCCAAAGAAATGGACATATGTACAGTTGACCAAATCCTTGGTCGCAGAAGCAGGTTATAAGGAGCACCTTCTATTGTAGACATAATGTAGACATACATTGCTTGAGCCAGAAAAAATGATTATAAGTGTTCTCCTGTTGGGAAATAAAGGTCCCAAGTTCCTCTTGATGATGATTATAAAGCATTAGGGAGGTAAAACTTGCACCAGTGGGTGATTCTCACCACAAATGCAAATGTGGACTATGGAGTAAAGTAATCATTAGTAAGCAACAGGCTACCAACTTCTGTGAAAGAAACTGTCATACTTAAGACAGGTACAACATTCAGTATGTAAATGTTGCAATCATCTGATAGCATAACAAGAAAAGCTTAATTTAAAAAGATCTTTTACTAATAAATAACTTCTGTATATGACATGTTGAATCTATCAGCAGGAAGCAAAGAATAAATCTGGCAACATATAAGATCACATATTATTACAACAGGATTTAAACTTCTTAATATCTGTTGGATCCTTGTCACTAGTTTAGTTGGACAAATGGATCTGGGCGGCACACTTGTTTCGGGATGACCGAGTTGGTACCATAGATACAGCAGATCAGTAGATGGTTCTTATGTAAAACACATTCTATTTATTTACAAAGGGGCTCAGCAGCTACACTTGTGTACTTACCACTAAAACCCTGTCTCTGCATTACAGACTCTTACTCTAGACTACTCACTACAGACTACAAGGTAGCCTGCGCTATTCTGTCTTTTGTCATGTAATCATTTATTAGAATATTCTTCTTAAAGGTATATTACACAGCAGATTATCACAATATCTCTCTGATGTGGCTACAATTAATGCACTGAGGAAATCTTCCCGTCATGGAGTCAGAAGAAAGGAAATAAAGATGATGTTTCTAATATTGCAGCTAGCACCATATTGGTTTTATTCCTTACTTCCCCTAAGACTTTTCCTTACAAGACACATCAATAGTGAACTTATTTACTTCTGCAGGGACCACCCATAAGTATGCCACAGTCCTATGGTAATTACTTTAATTCTCCTCAGTTCCAGCTAATCTAAGAGGTAAGACTTTCATTTACTATTTCTTGACTGTGAATGCCTCAGTCCTTTATTCTGGTTACTTCTCAATACTCCAAGCTAATCTGCAGGGTGCTTTCTTTCGCCACAAGGTCCTGTACAGGGCAGAGTCATCCCAGATTTGCACAAAAGTGTGGTAGCGGGCGTGAAAAAGGACGTTTTAGCTGCCAGCCGCAACGATGGCTTTTGGTGCCTTATCGTCCCATTCCTTGTGCGTCACACCTCATTAATTATGCATTGACGGGGAACCTGCCAGATTGTTGGCGGGCAGACTTGGATTTGCCCACCACGCCATGACCTCAGCGCTTCCTCGCTCCAGGCGCTAAATTTAAAGCACACCAGAATGCAGCCTACTTCATGTCTACAGAGCAGGACTGCTCCAGGCGACATATGGCCCTGAAAGCAAAGAATACGGCAGCCTCCAAATTTAGTGACAAGTCTCTGGGGCACCTGCTGGAGGCAGTGGAAGGCCACCGTGATGTCCTCTATTCCCTTTCTGGCCGCAGGAGGCCGACCAGAGTCACCAATCTGGCCTGGAAGGCGGTGGCTGTGGAAGTCAGTGCCACAGGAGCACAGAGGAGGTCAGCCATTTAGTGGAGCAAAAGGATGAATGGCCTCATTGATTCCGCCAGGGTAAGGTAACCACCTCATCACTCTCACATCACACACTCACAAACCCATCACACATCCACATGGATCTCACACCTCAAGGGACAAAACCACCAACTCTCACACAGACCCTCACATCTCCATCAGGCTCATACCCTCTCGAACTCTCGTCCTCATCCCGTCCATGGCTCCACTCACCACACAAACATTTCACGCAGTGCCATGTGTCCTGCTCACACTCTCTCCATCTGTTTTTATGCAGGAGAAGCTGGCTCACAACAGCAGGGAGAGGTCCCAGGCTGGGGGGTGGAGTGGCCCACAGTAGACCCCTCACTCGCTTTGAGGAGTGTGCCATCGCGCTGACTGGTGAGGACGTGGACTGTGCCTGCGGCGAAGGTGAGGTCAGCAGTGAACACCCACGTAAGGATCGATGCAACCGTGAGTGCTCTCTCTCCTGCCTTTGATTCTGCTGCTATGCAATAACTATTTCTACGTTGGTTCACAGGGAGCTGTGCCAAGGGACCGACACCCTCAGCCAGCCAGTCCCTTAGCTCCATCCACATCCTTATCTCCAGCGAAGAGGACACCTCCTCCATTGAAGAGCTTAAAGTAAGTAACCTGGAAGACCCATCACAGCACTTACCCACACCCTGCACCAGCGCAGAGACATACAGCTCAATGGGACCGAGATCTAAAGCAGGCTCAGGTTCACAATCTGGTGGTCACCAACGGGCAGGTGTCCGCAGTAGGAGGAGGCAGGTTCAGCTGAGCTCCCCGGCACTTGGAGGACTGCTGGGGAGGAGGCATCTGTGAGGTCTGAGTCAGATGACAAGCCTCTGGATCTGGCCTTTCAACTCATCGTGGTCAGCAGAAAGTGGGGGAACATCACACAGAGCTGTTGGAAGCCCTCAACAGTGTGGTACACAAGTCGGAGGAGTGTGGCCACATGCTCTCTGATGAAGTGGTGCCCACATGTGTGCACAATGAGGTCTCCATGGGAAGATGGCTGATGTCATGGAGACCCTGGTGCAGCAGAATGTGGAGATGCGCGGAGACTGGAACTCCATCATGGTAGCCATGGGTGAGTTCTTGCAGTGGGAATGTGAGGGGCAAACGGGACACCTCGACACCAATCCAGGTGCTCCTTCCCCTCAAGGAGTCAGGCCAGGGCCCTCGAGCATCCAAAGGGAGGTGGAGCGGCAGCTGGACACCCCTGAGTCATCCACTCAGGAATCTTGGAAGCTGTTCTCTCCTGCCGAATTCCCTTTGCTTGTGACCCCTTCAGCCTCATCCTCTGTCACAGCAAAGGGAGCAGCTGGCCCACAGGAGGGCATCCAAAGCAAGTCGGGGCCCTCAAGGCCTCAGCTCTCCAGAGGACGCATCCCAAAGTCATCAGAAGCAACAGGGCCAACCATTGCACAGACTGTCTCCACGCACCCCCCCACCCCCCACCCACCCCCCCGAGGATGTCAGGGCAGCACCTAGAAGAAGTGATAGGCCTAGAAAAGGTAAGGAATTCTGATCACAAGTCATGGGTGAACAAATTTTGCCACTTTATAATCTGAAAATGTTTTCACTTTCACTGAATAATGTGTAATGGTGTCTTTTAGCTTCATTTACAGGCTTCACGTCTCTTTCCCCTGCATTACCCCCACCATAGGCAGTTCAGTTGCACACAGCCAGGCCATGAGTTATTCTGGAGGGTGAAGTGTGTGTGTGGCAGGGCTTTTTAGAGCCTTGCGCAAGCACTCCCCAATGCATGCAGAGCCTTTCTCAATTAGACTCATCTCAATATCCTGAGCATTTACAATGCTGCCTGCTGGGGCTCTCTTTCAGTTGTCCATCTGAGCCAAACTGCATCTCCGCCCACCCACTGATCACACTCCCATGCAGCACCTATGCCCATGCAACACGAGGCTCAGCTCACTTTCGATTTGAGAAAAATGGTAGTTGTCACATTTCTGCTCAGCTCCCCCATCCTTTCCCCTCCCCCAGTCACCCATGTATATTCCCCCATCACTCTTGACCCCCACAGGCATCACCTTTCAATTCCACATCACTTACAAACCAGAGCCCTTTTCTTTCCAGGATATCCAGGTGAACATATATGTTTCCTACCTTCCTGATAATCCCAAACCCATCCACATTGGACTCCTTGACCTCCTTCTTTCCATCCCCCAGGTCTGTGTCTGCCTCTGAGTCTCCATCAATCACTTTCCGTCTCTTCTACTGCCACCGTCGCACCCTCACCCTTCTGGCTCCCTTTGCCCCCTCTCGTACCCACTATTCTCTCCTACCATGCCCACCCTCAGTTTGGTCCCCAGGAGGCAGTTATTGACTCCACAGACCCCTCCCTTGCACATTCATCTGAACATCCCCCCGTTATTTCCTCCTACACCCTTACTCCTCTTCCCTCCTCCTCCTTCCTCTACCTGGACTCCTACCCCCTCCGAACTCCTTCTTCCCCCTGGACTCCTTCTCCCCACAAAGCCCTATCCCCCTCTGAACTCCCTTGCCCCTCGAAACTTCGTCACCCCCCGAACTTCTTCCTCCCTTTGAACTCCTTCCCCATCCAAGCTCCTTCCCTTAAACTTTGCTCCCCTCACGACACCTACCTCCCCAGTTGCCACATTCTCCACTGTTACACCCTCCTCCTCCATACCCCTTCCTCACCCCTCCCAACCTCACCTCCTCAATTCCTTCATGACCCCCGGTCCCAGCCTCAACCCCCAACACCTTCATCTACCCCACCCCAACCCCACTGCTCCAGTGTGACTTCCTCTCCCAGTCAAACCTAGACCTTTCTCCCCCAATCCCGCCCACTACAAGTACACTTTACTTTCCCACTCATAGCTGGACTTTACTCTCCCTGCCTCACCGATCTCCATAGCAGCCCATGGCCAATACTGTGATGTTCCAAAGCAAAACCGTGACACAATGGTGACCTTCCAACTTCTGAGAGCTAATTAGAGGCAGAGCCATGCCCATGAGAAGCTACCCAGTATGTGATGCATGTGTTCCTCCAGGGTCTGGTAGCTGTAGGGTTCCAGCATCTTCTGCGCCTTGGATTTCTGCGACGTGAGTCCCTAATTATAAGTCCTGACTTCTGCATATCATGCTTGTCTAGATGTGTTCTGGGCCGGCGTGTTTTCCCTCCGGCGTAACGGTAAATCCGGCGTGCGGGAAAGATTCCAGTAGGGCCTTGCTTTGCATCCCATTAACAGGCCCAGTGGAATTGGCGTTTCACCATGTGGACAATCATCGGATGATCCCACTGTGCTTTCATTCTGGCGTAAAACCGATTTATGGCCTTCTTGCCATATTGCCCCCTCCCCCTGCCCACCATGACACCTGATGCCAAAGGGGCTGGAAAATTCTGGTCATAGATTTTTCCTCTGGTTTCAAACCAGATAATCCTCCAGTTTCTGTTCACACACAAAATTCAAACTGAGATTAAGCCCTACCCACACTCCAGCTAGTGAATGATGACATTAGTATTTTCTCTGTTTACAGTGCAGGTCTAGCTAACAGCAATTTATTGTGTCTATCTTCTCTTAGTGAGCTGAAAACTGCACACCCCAGATGAAACTGCAACTGACTCTCTCAGCAAACATCCAGTTAAATAGAAACCAGAGTATCTCCCTAAACTCTACCCGTCTCTCTGACGATGTTACATACTCTGGGATGTCCTCAAACAGAACTTTATGTTAAGTATCCCTCATTTAAAAGTCTTTCTTTGATTGGAATAAAGAAATGGATTTTATAATGCTTCAGGATTTACTGAATGCTTTTAAACTAATTTAGCTCTAAGTCCAAAAACAAAATCATCTCTCTGGACTGCCTTTACTGTAAGGATTGCAGATGTTATGCCTCCGGTCCTTTAACTAAGTAAGCCCACCTGCTGTTTTATAGTTTTACCTTTCTAGTTGTTGACCCATTAAATTAGCATAATCCCAAATTTCACTCCAAGTTTGCTTATCACTTTCTTAGCCAGATGTGCTAATTTGTCTACATTTAACCTTTTAATCGACAACCTAAAAGTTATATTCCAAAAACTATAAGTTATATTCTAAAACTTGACCTCATCCTTACCAACCTGCCTGCCACAGATGCATCAATCCATGACAGTATTAGTAGGAGTGACCACCGCACAGTCATTGTGGAGGCAAAGTCCCACCTTCACGCTGAGGATACCCTCCATCGTGTTGTGTGGCACTACCACCGTACTAAATGGGATAGATTTCAAACTGATCTGACAACTCAAGACTGGGCATTCATGAGGCACTGTGGGCTATCAGCAGAAGCAGGATTCAAACACAATCTGTAACCGCATGGCCCACATATCCCCCACTCTATCATTACCACCAAACCAGGGACCCAGCGCTGGTTCAATGAAGGGTGCAGGAGGGCATGCCAGGTGCAGCAGCAGCATGCCTAAAAATGAGGTGTCAACCTAGTGAAGCTATAACACAGGACTACTTGCATGCCAAATAGCATAAGCAGCAAGTGATAGACAGGGCTAAGCGATCCCACAACCAACGGATCAGAGCTAAGCTCTACAGTCCTGTCACATCATGTCATGAATGGTGGTGGACAATTAAATAAGTCACTGGAGGAGGGCGCTCCACAAATATCCCCATCCTCAATGATGGGGGAGCCCAGCGCATTGGTGCAAAAGATAAGGTTGAAGCATTTGCTACAATCTTCAGCCAGAAGTGGGTGATTCATCTCAGCCTCCTCCGAAGGTCCCCAGCATCACAGATCCCAGTCTTTAGCCAATTCGATACACTCCACGTGATATCAAGAAACGGCTGAAGGCACTGGATAGTGTAAAGGTTAGGGGGCCTGACAATATTCTGGCAATAGTACTGAAGACTTGTGCTCCAGAACATGCTGTGCGCCTAGCCAAGCTATCCCAGTACAGCTACAACACTGGCATCCACTCAGCTTTGTGGAAAATTGTATACAAAAAGCAGGGACAAATCTAACCTGGCCAATTACTGCCCCATCCGTCTACTCTCGATCATCAGTGAAGTATTGGAAGGGGTCATCAACAGTACTATCAAGCAGCACTTGCTTAGCACTAACATGCTCACTTGTTAGGGTTTGGGTTCCGTCAGGGCTACTGAGCTCCTGACCTCATTGCAGCCCTGGTTCAAACATGGACCAAAGAACTGAACTCCCAAGATGAGGTGAGAGTGACTGCCCTTGACATCAAGGCCACATTTGAACGAGTGTGGCATCAAGGAGCCCTAGCAAAACTAGAGTCAATGGGAATCAGGGGGAAAACTCTCCACTGGTTGGAGTCATACTGATGGATCCAGTGCCTAGTTTGTGGGGCTAAAGGATCTATGTTGCACACTTGTTTCGGGGTGACCGAGTTGGTACCAAGGCAGGGAAGATGTGTAGACCGTTCTTAGAACACATTCTGTTTATTTACAAAAGGAACTCAGCAGCTAACTTGTGTGCTTACAACTCAAAACTCTGTCTTTACTTTTCAGACTCTAACTCAAGGCTACTGACTACACACATAGTCCACACTACTCTGCTATTAGGAATCCAGAGCATGTGAACTTATGCTTTTGTTTTAAAGGTATGTTACACATCAGATTACTACACCCTTCCCCTTTACTCAGAAATACATTTTACAATTTTTCTCAATATATCAAATTATTCACGCACAGTTAAATAATTTACAAAGTCAATAAAACTGAGGGTATACTTATGCATGTAGAACATCTCAGCTCCACAGATTCTGATGTTGATCCAGATGTCACTTTAGTTGTCTGAGCATCAGGCCCTTCAGTAGGTACCTGCAAATCTGTTTCTTTGACTCTTTCAGATACAGTCGGCTCTTCAGACACATCTGTACTCAGTTGAGTTCTTTCAACAGGAGACGTTGATTTAGTCATGAATACTGACGGAATTATCTCCAGGTATTTTGTTTCTCCTCTTCTTATATGGTCCAAATGTTTCCGTATGACTCGATCTTCAACTTTCACCTGGTAGGAAAGAGGTCCCGTTGCTGCACTTATTTCACCAAACAACCATGTTGGTCCTTCTCTAAAATTTTTCACAAATACTTTCTCTCCTACATTAAATGACCTGTCCTGACTGTGACAGTCATGTCCAATTTTTTGACTTCCCTGACTCCTTTCCACTAGTTTGGCATAATGAGACTCAGTCTCGATCAGAGACAGCACTTCACCAACAATTCCGCAGGGGTGACACCTGTTCTTGTTTGAGGAGTGGTTCTATAATGGAAGAGAAAACATGCTAATTTAGTTTCTATACAATCTCCAGGCAATTTCTTCAGACCAAATTTGAACGTCTGAACTGCTCTCTCAGCCAGTTCATTTGAAGAAGGATGGTTATGGTGAAATTATCATGAGTAATACTGTTGATGCTGATAAATCGGTGAAATTCAGCACTCATAAATACTGTTCTATTGTCTAAAATGACCACTCCAGGTAGTCTGCTGATTGTGGGCTGCATCTTCCGGTCGGTGAATGTGGTGGTGTGGGTGGGGGGGGGGGGGGCCCACTCACTGACCCGTAAAATGGCGCGGGGTGACATTGGGCGGCCGTCCCGACATCACCCCGCGTCATTTACATTTTCAGGTCAGTGCACGTGGAGCCGAGGCAGCTGCGCACCTGCCGACCTGTCAACGGGCACTTAAGGCCATTAATGAACTAATTGAACTAATCAATGAACCTGCTCATCCAATCTTAAGGTTGGCGGGCAGGCCAGGAGCCCTGGCAGGCTTCTGAACAAACATGAAAGCTCATCCACGGACAGGATGAGGTTTCATAAGGGATTTTAAATGTTTACAAAACGTTGAAATAAAAGAAATTGATATGTCCCAGCTCATGTGACAGTGCCACATGAGGGACATGTCAGGGACTTTTTTTTCACACTTCCAAAAATTTTTGAAACTTCTAGTGTTCTCCCTGAGGTGGCACTTTGCCTCATTGTGTGCATGCGGGAAAGTGTGCACTTCCGGCTCGGTTCAGAGAATCCCCCCCAACCATCGCCTGCAGAGGGAGTCCACAGAGCTTCTGAGCGGATGTCACATTGGATGGGCCTTAATTGGCCCACCTATGTAAAATGGCGGCATGCACCCCCCCCCCTCCCCGGGGTCGCCAATTGGGAACCTGCCCGCCCGCGCCCGCTCCCGCACGTCCCCCCCTATGGGGGGAAAATTTTGCCCTATGAAACATTGCTGTAGCTTGTCAATTGTAGCAGAAGATATTGGCGACCTCACCACATACATTCATCCATTTTGAATGTGTGTCGACAATAAGTAGAAATATTGTTCCCATAAACAGTCAATGTATACTCGTACCCATGGCCTTCCTGGCCATAACCAGGGGTGAAACTGAGCTGTTGCAGGTAATTTTTTTACTTGTTGACATTACATACAGCCCCTCACTAAATTTTCTATTTCTCCAGCCATCTTAGGCCAACACATATAGCTACATGCTATTGCCTTCATTTTGGAAATTCCAGGATGTGCACTGTGAAGTTCAGATAACAATGGCTTTCGTCCCTTGGAGGAACAATCACTCGTGCTCCCCACAGTAAAATACCTTATTGTCTGGTTATCGTATCTTCTCTGGAAATGCGGTTTCATTTCATCTGATTCTTGTTCTTGTGACCAACCATGAAAAACTTGATTTCACACTTTGTGTTAGACTGGGTCTCGATTTGTCCAATCTTTAATTTGTTTAGGACATATCAGTGATGAATCCAGGGAATTCAAAAATAAAATGATTCTTGAGGAATTGGAACATCCTCATCTTTTACTTGCATGGGCAAATGACCGAGTACAACTGCGTTTGCAATTTGACTTCAAAGATCAAAGCCCATCTTTGTACTCTTGCTGAGGCTAAAGGGGATATAGCCTTGTCTTCACTGAACAATCCTGATAATGGCTTGTGGTCCAATATGGTAGCAAAATGACGACCATGTATGTATTGGTGAAACTTCTTAACACCAAAAATGATTGATAGACCTTCTTTTTCTATTTGAGAGCATCCTTTCTCTGCAGCATTGAGTGTTCTTGATACATATCCTATAGGTTGTTCTGACCCATCATCCATTCAATGGGAAAACATTGCTCCCACTCCATAGGGAGATGTGTCACACGTTAATACCAACTCTTTTCTTGGGTCAAAATATACTAGAAGTGAAGATAATTGTAACAACTGTTTCACTTCTTCTGGTTTTGCTTGAGCAAGTAATACAGCGGTGCCAGTTCTGTCAACAAATTAGGCAATAAGTGTCCATAGGAATTTGTCATCCCCAAGAATAATATCAGTTGGATGTATTCTTTGGCACTGGGGCTTCTCTAATGGCTTTCACTTTTTCTTCCACTGGATGTAGACCTTGTGAATCTACCTTATGACTTTGGTAAGTTACCTCTTTCGCTTGGAATGTGCACTTTTTTTCAAAAACACTCTTACCTGCGAAAAACATTTCAAAATTTCTTCCAAGTTCATCAAATGTTTATTTTCAATGAATCCAGTCACGAGGATGTCATCCAAATAAACTACAACGTGGGGCAGTCCCTGTAGTAAACTTTCCATGTTCTTTGGAATATGGCACAAGCTAAAGATACCAAAAGGTAAATGTGTGTATTGGTACAATCCCTTGTGTGTATTTATGGTGGCAAACTTCGGGAGGCCTTCTCTAATTCCAATTGTCAATAGCATGACTCATATCAAGCTTTGTGCAGGCAGTACTACCTGTCAGTCTGGCGGACAAGTTTTCAATTTTAGGTATGGGATGTCTATCCAAGTTAGCCATTTTATTGACTGTGAATTTGTAGTCCCCATAAATTCGAATGCTTCAGTCAGGTTTGAGAACAGGTACAATTGGTGCTGCCTATTCTAAAAACTGCACTGGTTGTATCACTCCCAGTTTTTCTAATCTGTCCAGTTGACGTCTATCTTTTCCCACATTGCGTAAGATACTGGTCTTGCCTTCATGAATCTTGGTGTTGCCTCTGGATCTACATGAATCTTTGCTTGTGGCTCTTCAGTCTTTCCAAGTTCATCATTGAAAACTGAGGCATAATTCTGTAGCAGTTCTGATAGCCCATTATTTCTCAGTTGGAAGAATACAGTCCATTCCAATTTAATTTCTTTCAGTTAATTTCATCTGTGGACACTAAGTGCCTTGCCTGCTACCACTATCAAAGGTAATTTCATTGTTTGACCTCCGTAGTGTACTGTGACTTCATATATGCCTTGACTTGTATGTCTTCTCCTGTGTAAGTTTTCAATTTGGCATCGGTTTCTTACAAATTTTGTTTATGTTGCCCATGATTCAGGTAATTAAAAGTATGCTCAACAATCACCATAGTGGCTGCTCCAGTATCCACCTCCATTCTGATAGGCATCTCATTCACTCCTGATGGTTATATAGATAGGTTCTGTTCTCCCTAACTTTAAATTATATAATGAGTAGATATCAGCATCTATTACTTCAGGCTTTTCAAAGCTGTTAATCTCATTGGGTTTTTGCTTTTGTCTGAAAGTCTGCCTGATTCCATCTTTACAATGTCTTATGAAGTGTCTGTTTCAATGTCAGAAAAAAAATTCAATATTTTTAAACTGTGATTCATTATACGGTTGTCTGCTTCCACCTCTGTTACCATTATGCCATGCTTTTGCTGCTAAGTTATCTCTTTTAATTTGTCTGCTGCTGGTGGCTGCTTCCCGCTTCTGAATAAAGCTTTGCACTTTCACGCACTTTTTGGCTGAGGCTCCCCGCCCACCCAGTGTGGAAGACTGTCATTTAGAACTCTCGATATGGCTTTCAAGTCTCTCACTGCACCTTCCATTGCCAGAACAATTTCCAATGCCTCCTGAAAATCTAAATTTGTTTCAGACAGTAATCTCTTCTGAATCACATCTTCATTTTTACTGCACACCAAACGACCTCTAAGCATATCATTGATAGGTGTACCAAACTCACAATATTCAGTTAATTGTTTCAGACTTGCCACATAACAAGAAACTGATTCCCCTGCGCCTCTATTCCTTGAGTTAAATTTGAACCATTGCATCATCACCCTGGCTTGGGCCGGTAATGATTCTTTACGAGGGTAACCAGGTCATCAAAACTTTCCAAATCTGGAGCACTGGGTGCCAACAAATTCTGAAATGAATTCAAATGTCTTACTCCCACATGTGGATAAGAGGATCGTTCGCTTCTTCACCTCCCCTGCGATGTTCATCTGGAAGAAGAATGCAAGGCATTCAACATAGTGAGAACAGTCATCTGAGGTTGGATCAAAAGGCTCCACTCTTCCAAATTGCAGCAAGCTCTGAGGGGATTGCTTCAACGATCAGGAAGGAAATTTTTCTTTACTTACAATTACTGTGTGACGTATGGCCCGATTTTGGTTCTTCTGATATCCTTAGTTCTTTCTTGCTTTTTATCTCGTCCTTTTGTGTCTTTTCTTGCTTTTTACTTCCATCACCAGTTTGTTGGATCCAGTGCCTGGTTTGTTGGGGGTAAAGGATCCAGGTTAAATGCTTGTTTCGGAGTGACCGAGTTGGTGTCAAGACAGGGAAGATCAGCAGACTGTTCTTAGAATAAACACATTCTGTTTATTTACAAAAGGAACTCAGCAGCTACACTTGTGTGCTTGCAATACAAAGCTCTGTCTTTACTCTTCAGAGTCTAACCCAAGACTACTGACTACAGAGGTAGCCCGCACTACTCTGCTATTGGGTATCAATATCTTGCAATCTTACAATACAACATTTGTCTTAAATATATATTACATTTCAGATTACTACACATACCTAGCCCAAAGGAAGATGGTTGTGGTTGTTGGTGGTCAATCATCTCAGCTCCAGGACATCACTACTGGAGAACCTCCGGTAGTATCCTCGGCCCAACCATCTTCAGCTGCTTCATCAATGGCCTTCCTTCCATCATAAGGTCAGAAGTGTGGATGTTTGCTGATGATTGCACAATGTTCAGCATCATTTGCAACTCCTCAGATACTGAAGCAGTCCAATTCCAAATGCAGCAAGACCTGGACAATATCTAGGCTTGGGCTGACAAGTGGCAAGTAACATTCATACCACAAAAATGCCAGGCAATGTCCATCTCCAAGAAAAGGGAATCTAACCATTATCTCTTGACATGCAATGGCATTACAATCACTAAATCCCCCACTATCAACATCCTGGGGGTTACCATTGACCAGAAACTGAACTAGACTAGCTATATAAATACTGTGGGTACAAGAGTAGATCAGAGGCTGGGAATCCTGCCACAAGTAACTCACCACCTGACTCCACAAAGCCTGTCCACCATCTGCAAGGCACATTTCAGGAGTGTGATGGAATGCTCTCCACTTGCCTGGAAAAGTGCAAGAAGCTTGACACCATCCAGGGTAAAGCAATCCACCTGATTGGCACCACATCCACAAACATTCACTCCCCCTACCACTGATGCACATTGGCAGCAGTGTGTACCATATACAGCATGCACTGCAGGAATTCATCAAGGCTCCTTAGACAGCACCTTCCAAACCCATGACCACTACCATCTAGAAGGACAAGGGCACCAAACTGTTGGGAACATCACCACCTAGAAGTTCCCCTCCAAGTCATTTGCCATCCTGACTTGGAAATATATCACTGTTCCTTCACTGTTGCTGGGTCAAGATCCTGGAATTCCCTTCCTAACAGCACTGTGGGTGTATCTTCACCACAATAACTGCAGCAGTTCAAGAAGGCAGCTCACCACCACCTTCTCAAGGGCAGTTAGGGACAGGCAAGAAATACTGGCCCAGCCAGCGAAAAAATACCTAAACAAAGTAAATAAATGCAATACAATTAGCAGGATTTGTAAAACATAGCATTATCATAACAATTTAGTTTTGTTTCCTCTTGTTCCCAGTCTTTAACTCAGCAAAAAATAATTCATGTACGTCTACAGCCCAATCATCCATTTCATTCGCTGTAGGTGTAATTCCATCCTCAAGCTCATTTTCCAAACCCAAATGTGGTAAATTCTCATTTCGATTTAAAGTCAAAATGACATTTTTGTGCGCTAACATTTCATTTCTTCTCTGATCAAAATCTCTTTTCGCCTTTTCAAAGATGCTATTGAGATGCTTCTTGTGTTCATACGAAAGGGTTTTGTATTCCTGCATGGTTTGATATTTAAACTTTTTATGATATGGTTATTTCTCCAGATCCCATTTCGAACAGATCTTTTCTACTTCCCTTTGAGCAAAGTTGATTATATTCTCCCTGTGGGGTTTCATAGTTCGTTCCAACCCTTCAATTCTATAATCCACAAATTATATCATTCCAATCTTTTCCAGGTTTTGAATGGTCTTTTGCAAACTGTCCACTTGCCTGGATTCTAAGTGCTGTATTTAGTGTATTAGCACCAGCAAGCACTTGTAAATCTATCTCTCTGGCCATTGACTTTTCCAGACCATTTTGTGATATCAATCCTTTTTGTTGGCAATTCCTGATTTCCAATTCTGCTTGCACATTAGCTGTTTTCATATTGTCCATTACTGAGGTTGACACATCAGTAATTTTACTTGGATCAATTCTTTGCTCAACTGGACTACAATTCAGCAAAGAATTTTCATTCACAGGAACAACTTTGGAACCGTGACAATCCATACCACACATCTCTTTCCTTTCATCCAGTTTGCTTCAAAGTTCGAGAATTTCATTGCTCCTTTCACGACGCAGTTCTAAGAGTTTGTTTGTTTTGCATTCAACCCGTTCTGCAATTATTCTGATTTACCAACAATCGCTTTTCTTGTTCAAGGCATTTTCCCTGATATTTCATAACAACTGCTGATGCTTGAAGTTCATCAAGTTTTAACTGAAGATCGACCTTTGTTAAGTTTTCTATTACAAGTTTATCATTTGGACATTTCAAGTCCTCAGTCAAATGTTCTACTTTCTGCAAATGATTCTCAATTATTCTTACTAATTCTCTTTTTCATTAGCAAACTTCTCTTTCACACATGAAAGCTGGTTTTCTACTTTAATCAGGTTTTCTTTCAATTGCTTGTTATCTGCAATAAGTGTTTCATTTTTGGCCACAGTAGTTTTCTGAAGTTTGTTAAAGTTAACATGATCAACTGCCTGCTGCAATACAGGCCAATGTTACCACATTACTGTCTCTGCTAGCCAAATCATTACCCAGATAAAATTCCACCCCTTCAATAGGTAGTTTAGGAATAATTCCCACCATAACAATTGCATTTGCAAAGTGACTTTGTAAGTTAACTTTAAACAAAGAAACAGGTTCATAAATACCATTAATACCCATTATTAACATTTTTTCCTTCATAAATCTACCTGGAATACCATCAACCACCATCAGTGATTGATCTGCCCCTGTATCTCTCAAAACTTCAATCTGTTTACTTATTTTGTTGGAGGAGTAAGGGAACACTTCTCCCTTTGACACAAAACATCCAGGCCCTCTAATAGTCTGACTTCCTTCACCAGTGATCAAAGAAGAATTCTCTGGACTATCCTGAACCATATGCCCCTTTCCTGTGTGCTCTGAGGGAACAGGTTTCACCTGTATCATTGCTACAGTTTTAACAATTATTTCCTTTTCTGATGTAACCTTTCCTAAGAATTCCTTTGGCGTTCCTACTACTGCAATAAGTCTGACATTTAATCTCCAGCAATCTGCCCAAACATGTCCCTCCTTGTTTCTTGGGCTATTGAATGTCATTTCCACCTTCAGCACCTTCCTTTCTGGTCTGAGGAAAAATTTCTTTAGAGTTCCCAACTGTCTCTTCTCTTCCTTGACTACTTGCCTTCCCTTTACTTTCCCATCTTCTATCCTTCTTGAGTTTATGGGGATGACAGGAAAAAGATTTAGATTTATGGAGCAGTTCATAATCATCAGCCATCTCTGCTGCCTATTTCGCTGTTTTAACCTTCAACATGGGTTCTAACTACAAGAGTAAGTGAATCTTTAAATTCTTCAAGAGAATTATTTCCCTAATAGCTTTTTTTTCTCTATCATTAATGCCCATGTCCAACAGTCAAAATTACTTTGCTTTACCCACTCAAATCCAATATAGGTCTACCCAGGCTGTTTCCTTATATTCTAAATTTCCTGCCTGTATGCCTCAGGGACTAACTTATATGCACTCAGAATAGCCTTTTTTACTGCATCATAATCCATCGATACCTCTCCTAAGAGTGAAGCATAAACCTCGTGAGCTCTACCTACCAACCTATTCTGAAAGAGCAATGTCCAGATTTCTTTTGGCCACTTCATTTGCTAAGCCGCCTTTTCAAATGAAATAAAGGATGTCTCTACATCCCTTCCCTCAAACTTCAGAAGAGCTTGTACAAATTTAAACATATCTCCACTGGGTCCTGTTCTGGAAATAAGTCCTTCCTCCCGTACTGGTGTCTCTTTTTTAATTGCCAATATTTTAAGCTAGAATTCTCTGCCTATCTCTTTTTCTCTTTCCTCTTTTTCTATCCTCACCATTTCTAACTCCCTTCCCTCTTTTCTTTCTCTCTCCTGCCTTTCTGCCTGTTCCCTTTTAAAATGTTATTTTCTTTTCCTGCTGCCTCTAGTTCAAGTTTTTTCATTTGCAGCTGAATTTGAGCCCATTCCAATGAACCACCCCTTAGAGAACCTGATACCTGAGGTATTCCTGCCAGTTTGTCATGAAGCTATTAATGTATATAATATTGGAAAACATGTTTCTTTTAAAATAGAGTTTTAGTCTGTGGGTGTGTCTTAATTAGATTAAAGCCAGCTAGTCTGGGTGCTTTGATGTGTACTAGTTTTGATGTATAAGAGAGATAGAGTGCATTTGCATTTTTTTGAATAGAGCTTTCAAGAAGTGGGGTAAATTCTGGCACCTAGCGAGCAGAGACCAAGCAATATGTTTATATTGCTAATAAAATTGGTACTGTGAAAGGGGTTTTATTGTTGGAAGTAGCTGGTGATGCAATGAGAATTTACGTTCAATAGGCTGTGCTAGGTATAGCTTCAGCAGAGTGTGAAGAGCAGAGGCAATGTAAGATCCAAAGGTAGCTGCAAGCCTCCAACTGTCCCCACAGGAACCACAGTGAAAAGAACCTCATTTTGAATTTGTAAGGTGAAAATGCTTTGCCTGGTGTCTGGTTAAGTTTATGGGTTGCTGTTGCCTTAATGGAGATTAGTTTGGGAATTTGTTAAAAGCTATGACCGTAGTAATTTGTAGCCATATTTAATGTGTGTAAACTAATAAAATGTTTTATTTAGCTTAATATAAAATCTCTAGAGAACTGGTGGTACGATTCCTGAATTTAGAGTTCCATCTCAAACAGAACACTTAAAATGATAGATTATGACAGTTGTTTAAAGTTTCCCTCTGGGATTTTTAAAAACAACTCAGCTTTACCAACTGCTCGGTCATAACAAGTTTTAAATGCTGTGCTATTATCCCAACTATGTTTACTTTCCTCGCCCCTTCAGGTAATTTTAACTCCAGCTCATCCATCAATTCTATCAGCTTACTCTTGGTTAATTTACTGGAAACCAGCCAGAGTTACATTTTCCATCGGTAAAAAAATCTTAGTAAACTTCAACGCCATTTTGAATTCCAACCCATATAACATACCTCACAGCAACTCCAATTCCTATGTCCAGTACCTCTTTACCTCCACGTACTCAGGTCCACGCTCACAGGTCCCACCAATGTCAAGGATTTCTAGTCCCAGACCAATTATTATTCCATGTCCAAACACCCTCTATCCCACAAATTTCAAATCCCACAAGAGCCCTCACTTTGTTACGATCCCAGCTGAGGTTACCCCCAGACAAGCCTGATCCCAGAGTGGAATCCAGCTTGATAGATCCTAACTTTTATTGCTTTGTTTAGATAGGTGGAGAGTTGCTACTGAACGGAGGCACAAGAGTCAGCTGATGAACTTTTAACAAATAAAACATTTATTCAACCAGGGAAGATTAACTATATTAAATAGAAACATAGAAACTAGGAGCAGGAGTAGGCCATTCAGCCCTTCGAGCCTGCTCTGCCATTCATTATGATCATGGCTGATTATCCAACTCAATAGCCTGCTTCTGCTTTGTCCCCATACCCTTTGATCCCTTTCGCCCCAAGAACTATATCTAACTCCTTCTTGAAAGCATACAATGTTTTGGTTTCAATTACTTTCTGTGCTAATGAATTCCAGAGGCTCACCACTCTCTGGGTGAAGAAATCTCTCCTCATCTCAGTCCTAATTGGTCTACCCCTATATCCTCAGACTGTGACCCCGGGTTCAGGACTCCACCACCATTGGGAACATCCTTCCTGTATCTACTCTGTTTAGTCCTGTTAGAATTTTATAGGTTTCTATGAGATCCCCCCTCATTCTTCTGAATTCCAGCGAATATAATCGTAATCAACTCAATCTCTCCTCATATGTCAGTCCCGCCATCCCAGGTATCAGTCTGGTAAACCTTCGCTGCACTCCCTCTATAGCAAGTAAATCCTTCCTCAGATAAGGAGATTAAAACTGCACACAATATTCCAGGTGTGGTCTCACCAAGGTCCTGTCCAATTGCAGCAAGACATCCCTGTTCCTGTGCTCGAATCCACTTGCTATGTAGGCCAACATACCATTTACCTTCTCTACCACCTGCTGCACCTGCATGCTTACCTTCAGCTACTGGTGTAGAAAGGACACTCAGGTCTCATTGCACATTCTCCTCTCTCAAATTATGGCCATTCAGATAATAACCTGCCTTCCTGTTTTTGCTACCAAAATGGATAAGCTCACATTAATCCACATTATACTGCATCTGCCATGCTTTTTCCCACTCACTCAGCTTATCCAAATCACACTGAAGCATATCTGCATCCCCCTCACAGCTCACCCTCCCACCCAGCTTTGTGTCATCTGCACATTTGGAGATATTACATTTAATTCCCTCATCTAAATTATTAATATGTATTGTGAATAACTGGGGTCCCAGCACCAATCCCTGCAGTACCCCACTGGTCACTGCCTGCCATTCAGAAAAAGACCCATTTATTCCTACTCTTTGTTTCTTGTCTGCCAACCAGTTTTCTATCCATCTCAATACACTACCCCCAATCCCATGCACTTTAATTTTGCATGCCAATCTCTTATGTGGGACTTTGTCGAAAGCAATCTAAAAGTCCAAATAAACCAAATCCATTGGCTCCCCTTCATCAACTCTACTAGTTACATCCTCGAAAAATTCCAGTAGATTTGTCAAGCATGATCTCTTCATAAATCCATGCTGACTCTGTCTGATTCTGCCACTGTTTTCCAAGTGCTCAGCTATTAAATCTTTTATAATGGACTCTAGAATTTTCCCCACTACCGATGTCAGGCTGACTGGTTTATAATTCCCTGTTTTCTCTCTGCCTCCCCTTTTAAATAGTGGGGTTACATTAGCTACCCTCCAATCTGGAAGAACTGTTCCAGAGTTTCTAGAATCTAGGAAGATGACCACTATTTCTAGGGCCACTTCCTTCAGTACTCTGGGATGTAGATTATCAGGCCCTGGGGATTTATCGGCCTTCAATCCCATCAATTTCCCCAACCCCATTTCCCTACTAATACTGATTTCTTTCAGTTCCTCCCTCTCACTAAACCTTGTGTTCCCCAACATTTCTGGTATGTTGTTAGTGTCCTCCTTTGTGAAGACAGTACCAAAGTATGTATTTAGTTGGTCAGCCATTTCTTTGTTCCCCATTATAAATTCCCATGTTTCTGATTTTCCCCTTCTTAATCAATCCCTTGGTCCTCCTTTTGCTGAATTCTAAACTGATCCCAATCCTCAGATCTGTTGTTTTTTCTGGCCAATTTGTATGCCTCTTCCTTGGATCTAATACTATCTCTAATCCCCCTTGTAAGCCATGGTTTGATCATGGTTTTACTTTTGCGCCAGGCAGGAATAAACAATCATTGCAGTTCACCCATGCGCTCTTTGAATGTTTGCCATTGCCTACCCAACATCATCCCTTTAGTAACGTTTCCCAATCCAGCATAGCCAACTCGTGCCTCATACCATTGTAGTTTCCTTTATTAAGATTCAGGACCTAGTCTCAGAATCAACTATGTCACTCTCCATCTTGATGAAGAATTCTATCATATTATGGTCGCTCATCCTCAAAGGGCTTCGTACAACTAGATTGCCAATTACTCCTTTCTCATTACATAATACCCATTCTAGGTTGGCCTGTTCTCCAGTTGGTTCCTCAACATATTGGCCCAGAAAACCATCCCATATACACTCCAGGAATTTCTCCTCTATGGTATTGTTACTAATTTGATTTGCTCAATCTAAATGCAGATTAAAGTTAGCCGTAGTTACAGATGTTCCTTTATTGCATGTATCTCTAATTTCCTGTTTAATGCCATTCTCAACATCACCATTACAGTTTGGGGGTCTATATACAACCCCCACTAATGTTTTTCTCACCTCTACCTATACAGATTCCACATTGTCGGAGCTAATATCTTTCCCCACTATTGCGCTAATTTCCTCTTTCACCAGCATTGCAACTTCACCGCCTTTTCCTTTCTGTCTGTCCTTCCTAAATACTGAATACCCCTGGATGTTCAGTTCCCATTCCTGGTCACCTGCAGCCATATCTCCGTAATCCCAACTATATCATACCTGTTTGCATCTATTTGTGTGGTTAATTCATCCATTTTATTCCAAATGCTCCTCGCATTAAGGCACATAGCTTTAAGCCTTGTCTTTTTAACATTATTTGTCCCATTCCCATTATTTTTTACTGAGGCCCTGTTTGATTCTTGCCCTTGATTTCTCTGCCCACCGCTTTTCTTATTCCCCTTTCTGTCTTTTGCTCTTGTCCTTGATTCCCTTTCCTCTAACTCCTTGCATAGGTTCCCATCCCCCTGCCATTTTAGTTTAAACCCTCCTCAACCACTCTAGCAAATGTTCCCCCTAGGACATCAGTCCCGGTCCTGCCCAGGTGTTATCCGTCCAGTTTGTACTGGTCCGACCTCGCCCAGAACCGGTCCCAATGTCCCAGGAATTTGAAACCCTCCCCTTCAGACCATCTCTTCAGCCACATATTCATCTGATATATCCTGCTATTTCTACTCTGACTAGCATGTGGCACTGGTAGTAATCCTGAGATCACTACCTTTGAGATCCTGCTTTTCAACTTACTTCCTAACTCCCTATATTCTGCTTTTCGGACCTCATCCCTTTTTTACCTTATGTCATTTGTATCAATGTGTACCACGACCACTGGCTGTTCACCCTCTCCCTTCAGAATGTCCTGTAGCCGGTCTGAGACATCCTTGACCCTTGCACCAGGGAGGCAACATACCATCTTGGAGTCTCATTTGCGGCCACAGAAACGCCTATGTATTCCTCTTACAATTGAATCCCCTATAGCTATTGCATTCCCACACTTTTTACTCCTCCCCTGTGCAGCGGAGCCAACTGTGGGGCAACGAATTTGGCTGCTGCTACTTTCCCCTGAGAGGCCATTCCCCCCAACAGTATATAAAACGGTATATCTGTTTTGCAGGGTGATAGCCACAGGAGATTCCTGCACTGCCTGCCTAGTCCTCTTGCTCTGTCTGGTGGTCACCCATTCCCTTCCTACCCGTGGACTCTTAATCTGTGGTGTGACCACCTCTCTACACGTGCTATCCATGATACTTTCCACCTCCGAGGTGCTCCAAAGTATCCCCAGCCGACGCTCCAGCTCCGAAACCCGGGCTTTCAGGAGCTGCAGCTGGAGACACTGCTGGCCCCAGGCACTGGAAATGTTCCTGGCTTCCCACATAGAGCAGGAGGAGCACACAATAGCTTTGAGCTCACCTGCCATGACTTACCCCTTTAAATTAAATTAAACCTTTTAGAAGATACTTAATATCAAATAATATCAATTACTCTCAGGCCCTTATTCCCTGCTCCTTGTTGTTGCTGAATATAGCCTTTACAAACAATGAACCACAAAATAAGACCTTAAAAACTATAAGCAATAAAAGTAGTAAATACTTACCTGACCGTACTCACGGTACTCAAAGGATCACCTTGTTCCCGCCTCACGAACTCCCAAAACAGCACTCCAGTGCAGACTATGATGCTGACTGCAGGACACTCTTCTCAGACTGTTTCACAGTGATGCTGACTGCAGGAAATGCTCCCCAGACTGCTTCACAGAGATGCTGACTGCAGGATACTCTTCCCAGACTGCTTTGCAGCGATGCTGACTGCAGGACACTATTCACAGACTATTTCACAGTGATGCTGACTGCAGGCAGGATGCTCTTCCCAGATATTATGGGTCTCTCCCCAACTCTCCCCAGGCACTTATCACATCGTGGGCCAACCAGTCTCACTGAATTTCATCCTTCACATGAAGATTTCCAATCTCTACTCTCCAAGAACTCGCCTTGGAATCTTGACTCAAACTGATGCCTTCTCTCAGAAGCCTTCCGCAAGGTTTCACCTCCAGGGTTTCAAATTCTCCTTCTGCTGTTCCTTTTCCCTGGGTCACCACATGCATTCAAGTTGTATTCCATGCACTCTCTCTCACCAACTCAGCATTAGCAGTACACCACTGTTTCGCATGCCCATAGCAATGAGTTATCGACCTGCAGTTGTCTCTTTGGGCCTTCTTGCCTCTTGCAAGCTGTTCTCGCTTTAAATCTGCTTTCTCTAGCTTTTGTCTCCTTAAGTCCGAAGCTTGGAGCTTTTCTCTTTGCCACTCACTCTTAACTTCACTTACCTGGACCTTTTCCCATATTCCTATCCTTCCTTTGACTAGAAGGTCTTCTATGGACTTCCCTCTCTTCCACTCTCCTGGATTTGTCCCATCTAGTCTGCCTCTGCTTCACAACTGTCTTCAAAGCAGCTGAACTCCAACAGCTTCCAAAACAATAAGCTGTTTCTCTTCTTCTTTGTGTATTTCTGTGTGAGGGACCTGCCTCTCTGGCCCCCTGTTTCTATGTAACAACCAGCTATCTACTGTTGTGTTTGTTTAACTTCTCCTTAGGAGTCATAAAACTCCTTATTAGAAATGCAAGTGCCTTTTTAAAGGGAAACTAAAACTCCATTTCACCTTTCTTAACACACAGGTACAGAAATACAAATCAAACTTAAACTTTAGTGCTCCAACTCATTCCTCACACCTACAAATACCAATATAACTTACTTAAACTATCTCTATTTCATAACAGTCCCATTTTAAAGAAGCATTGTTCCCAATGTACTGAATGGCACCAATTGCACAATCAGGATAATCTTTGGGATTGTTTTAACAAACAGGAAATTGCATTTAGGTGGGATCTTCAGTATAAAAAGAGTTTCAAGGTTCTTCACAGAGAAGTGAATGGAATGAAGAGGAGATAAGCAGGGTGACCAAGAGTTCGATTCAAGAAGTAGGCCTTAATGAGAGTCCTGACAGGGAATGTTAAGTGGCCTTGTGTTGTTGAGTGAAAGATTAACATGTCAGAAACCTGAATCCCAACCCAAAAGTGCCTCCAATTTTAATACAGGCTATGATGTGCAAGCAGCTAACCAACTTCAAGGAAACTGAGTTTGCATTTTAAATATTACAGTGAGAGATTCAATGTTATTCACCATATGATATTTAATTATGGACAGCTGGATTTCCTGGGAAATCTGGTAACTAAATCAAGGGAGGACTCTCAGATCCAGGATTTGGAGTGCTGCTTTCTTTACTTGCTGGATCCAGCATGCCTGCCTTGTCAACACCTTGAGGTTACGTACATTTCCCCCCATCTTCCAATCACACCCCAACAATCAAGGCCTCAACTTTGCTTTTGAACCCTCCAACCTCCCCCTCTGTCACTCTCCAAGCCTCCAATTTCCTCTAGGTCCAATCCCCACTGGGCCTCCAATCCTCAATACGACATCAGAACCTGGGATCCAAACACCCCGTCCCGGGACAGGACCCTGGGAACATTTCACTCCAGACTGATCAAACCCTTCTTCTGCCCCGAATTCACCAACCTGAATCAGTCTCTATCCAGAATTGACTCTTCCTCTGCCCCTGAATTAGCCTCACTCCCTCTCCTGACTAGACCAATCCCCACCTAGTACCCGAGGGATTGCCCCTACTCCCCTATCCAAGATGTTCTTCCAACACTGGGACACAATTTACTTTGTCCTGCGAGCTCCACAAATCTTCTCCCCAGACAACAAGTCAAACTTGTCAATTATTCTGGCACCAGACAGGGGTATTGTTCAGTGATGTTACCAACTCCACACAATGTGGTCTAGGTAAGTTAAAATCCAACCCATTAAGTCCAGTTGCTGCAGTGCATCTTGTATATAGTACACACTGCTGTTGATATGCGTCAGTAGTGGAGGTAGTAAATGTTGAAGGTGGTGTATAGAGTGCTGATCAAATGGGCTGCTTTGTCCTGGATGGTGTTGAGCTTCTTGAGTGTTGTGGGAGCTGCACTCATCCAGGCAAGTGGAGAGTATTCCATCACACTTCTGACTTATATCTAGTAGATGGTGGATAGGCTTTGGGGAATCAAATGGGCAGATAAGCGGCAGATGGAATTTAACCCTGAAAAGTGTGAGGTGATACACTTTGGAAAGAGTAATTTGTCAAGGAAATAGTTAATGAATGGCATGGTACTAGGAAGTTCTGAGGAACAAAGGGACCTTGGTGTGTGTGTCCATAGATCTCTGAAGGCGGAGGAGCACGTTAGTGCAGTGATGAAAAAGGCATATGGGACACTTGCCTTTATCAATTGAGGCATAGATTACAAAAGTAGGGAGGTCATGTTGGAGTTGTATAGAACCTTGGTGAGGCCACAGCTGGAGTACTGTGTGCAGTTCTGGTCAGCACATTATAGGAAGGATGTGATTGCAGTGGAAAGGGTGCAGAGGAGATTCACCAAGATGTTGCCTGGGATGTAACATTTAAGTTATGAAGAGAAGTTGGATAGACTTGGGTTGTTTTCGTTGGAGCAGAGAAGACTGAGGGGAGACCTGATCGAGGTGCACAAGGGACATGGACAAGGTGGATAGGGAGCAGCTGTTTCCCTTAGTTGAAGGGTTATTCACAAGAGGGCATAAGTTCAAGATGAGGGGCAGGACGTTTAGGGGGGGGGATGTGAGGAAAAACTGTTTTACCCAGAAGGTGGTGATGGTCTGGAATGCACTGCCTGGGAGGGTGGTGGAGGCAGATTGCCTCACATCCTTTAAAAAGTACCTTGATGAGCACTTGGCACGTCATAACATTCAAGGCTATAGGCCAAGTGCTGGTAAATACAATTAGGTAGGTAGGTCAGGTGTTTCTCACGTGTCGGTGCGGACTCGATGGGCCGAAGGTTCTCTTCTACACTATGATTCTGTGAGTAAAGAAGTGAGTCACTTGCCACAGGATTCCTAGTTTCTGGCCTTCTCTTGTAGTTGCACTATTTATATGGTTAGTCCAGTTCAGTTTCTGGTCAATAGTAACCCCTAGGAGATTGATTGTGGGGGATTCAGTGATGGTGATGCCACTATATGTCAAGGGGCGAAGCCCAATTTTTAATTTATATTGAAATTAATGGAAATTAAATTGGGCGATTTCTATAATGGATGACAGATCTGTAACACCCAGGTGGCAATTTAACATCTACTCCTCCCTTTCTATTTGTTGTATTTCCCCAAGTTATCCACATCAAAAAGGTCTCTCCTCGTTTCTAAAATGTAACGACTTAAAAATTGGAACTTGTAAACAGAAAGTAGCATTATCAGCTGTTTCCTGAGATTGAGCAACATGCACTTGCAATCCAATCATTTTTATTTTAACAGTCAACTTGGAGGATAGAAATACCTGTTAAACATCAACCCATATCTGCTGTCCTGTTACAAAATACTATTGCCTATGGGAAGCAAGACTTGTCAATATATTAAACAAGATCCCAATAAACATGATCAGATTGTGTTCTATTTTCTAAATTAAATCCGTCACACGCCTATTTATAAAACCACGGAAATGTTTATTTATGAATTTCTGTCATATGTATATATATATATATGTCAAAGTAATTAAATCATTACTTTCAAAGTCTTGATTTATCTCATTGAATGTCTATGTTTGAGGTCTATTTGCTTTATGAATAGTATGACACATTCATTTTATATATTTTGTATGTTTTTGATTATTAAAGGTTTGATGAACATAGTAAGCCCAGAGGTTTATTCTTTTCAATGTCCTCTCCTCAAAACACTGGATCTTGCTGAGTTCCACTGTCACTGGAATCCCTCTCGTACCCTACAAAGATAACCATTCTTCATGTGTCCAGCCAGTGATTGTAGACAGGTTATTCAGGTGTTCTCACCAGGCAACAGTACCATGACACTATCTGGCAGGGAATAGCTATCAGGTCTCGAAGGGTCTTTCATCTTATCCTCTATAGTGTATAGCAACTGTAAGTACCCAAATACTTGCCAAGTTCAGTCAGTAGGAATTGAACCTTTGACTTTCTGGTCATGTCTAGCTTAGTTCAATACTGTACAGTTGTACAGTATTCTAAAATTCAGTTGTACTGTATTCTGATTACTACTGAGAGAAACAAAATCATTTCCAATCTCAGGGGGACTGGTGGGGGGGTATTATTTTGTCATATGGTAGGAGTTTAGACAGGGTTTGGGGATTGTCTAGTCTCCAAAAAGTATGTTGTTTAAGTCCATCGCCTTTTTAACAAGACTATCTATTTACAGCATGTATTTACAAATTTGGACCTCCACACGAGGTAAGAGCTTCTGCTCTCTTCATTTTCTCAGACATGTGATCTGACACCATTATGACATTAGCATCATGCATGCTTCTGATGTGAACCCTTTCTATCTTCCCCCCCACCCTCCAAATGCCCAGGTGCCTGGACCAATCTCCCTGATCTTGTTCTGATCTCCTTTTGAGGTAGTGAATACTCAGTACTCCCCTTTCTGTCAATGTGTGTTTTTTTTTCTCCTGAGTGACTGTTGAGCTTGTAGTCGGTCTTTCCTCTTCTTCAGCATCTGAGTAGTAAGCCCAAAGTTCTATTGGTTTTCTTTTCAAGGATATTAAGGCGCTGAGGTTCCTCCTTATGATACCCTGGCCTGTCCCAATCCTGTACAATCTTGATAGTGGAGTTTTTCAATGATTGTACCCTCCCTCTGTTGGTCCCAGACCCATACTCTCTTCCTGGACTTCAGTAGTGTTAACTCATGTTCTCTATGCCTGAGATTTAAGCTCTGAGTCTGGTTGCTACTCTTTCTTCCTCACGCTGTTTTACCCTCTCGTGGTTATTTGTGATGATGTTGGGTTTGAATTTTTGTGTCAGAGATGGAAGCTGTGTTCTAAATCTCCTTCCCATTAGTAACTCTGATGGTGAGAAACCATTCTGTACTGGTGAAGATCAATAACTCAGAGGAGCTAGATTAAGATATAATTTTTCTTTAATAACTTGTTAATGGTTTCTACCTCTCTTCCAGCCTCTGCATTTGCATGAGGGTAACAAGATGAACTGGTTGCCTGAATGAAGCCATATTCATTTGCGGAATTTTGGAATTGCTAAGTTGCAATTTGCGGCCCATTGTCAAACGCTACAATGTCTGAAATGCAATGTGTTGAATAAAGCCTCGATGGATTGAATGACTGCTTCTGTCATTATACAATGCAATCGATTTACTTCAAACACCATGATTAATAATCAATAATGATAAGGATGCTTAAATTCAAATAAGTCCATTCCCAGCACTCCCGCAAGCTTAATGGAAAATAAACGTTTAGTACTGGTTGTATTTGTTCCTGGCTGTTTATGGCACAAGCAATAGACTTAGAAATCATTTCCACAACAAAGTGATTAATAACTGGCCAACAGACTGTCACACCCTCGGATGGTACTTTGTAATTCCCAAATGTCCTTGGTGAAGTCTTTGAAGAACATCAAACCGAAGGGCTCTTGGTATGACTAATCTCTCGCGGGAGTCTAGTTAGTCGTCAATGACTGTAAGGTTCTTGTGCTGTTCAAAATACTGGCATAGTATCAGATTACTGGAGATATAGTCTAGCCATCCTTCCAGGCAATATTCTCAGATTTCAATACGTTCTTCATCCTGTTTCTGGGGTTGTTTTATTTCCTGCAACTTTCATGCAGTACCTGGTAAATGCTGAGTGATTAAGGCCATATATGCTTCGACCTTCTCAATGAAGTCTAAATCCTCTTGTTCAGTTCCTTCTGATGATGTCCATGACAGTAGACAGAATTTTCAGTACCCGCTGGCATCAGGCATGCTCGGTGGCATGAGCTGACAATATAGCGAGAAAGCCAAAAATCGGTTTCGTGACGTCATGATTGTCCACTCAGCCCGTCCATGGTGGGCTGCATTTCCTGCCATTGGCAGGAGCATCATTGTAATACATCACTATATCCTTATAAGGCCAGCCCGCTGGAATCACCCCCGCCCTCCCACCAAACCAGATTACCTGCACACGTCGGTATGCATTTGGTGGGCTGCACTTTAATGGGACTTCAGCGGCATTGTGGCAGTGACTTCAGTAACATTGCACAGCAATCACTCAGGTCACCTGTTGGACTTCAAGGTCGAGGCACATTGGAGGCGTGAGGGCAAGGGCTGCCCTACTGTTGAGGCGATTGGGGGTAGGACAAGCGCTGATCTGCAGTTCAGGTGCATTGGAGGTGGGGGCAAGGGCTGGCCTGTGGTTGAGGTGACTTGGGGGTGGGGGCAAGGGCTGCTCTGTGGTTGAAGGTGGTGCACAAGAACGTATGGGGTGGGGGAGAAGGAAGAGGCCATGCATCAGGGAAACCTTGTCTAAAGTGATCATTCCTCTGCAGCTGAGACAGTTCAGATGCAGCCACATTGATATGCGTCGAGCTGGGCCTCTAGCTTATCTGCCCACTCAAGCAATGCAGAGGAATGAAAGCACCACCAAGTGACCCAGATATTTTTATCCCTCGGGCACAGACTGCAAACTAATGAGTGTTTTAGTGGACTGCAGAACAGTAGAATGGCTGGGCACATTGTATTTTCTCCTTGCTAAAGCTGGTTGTGGAGCAGTCAGTTGTGGAGGCACTTATAGTCCCTTGCAATGTCATCATTCAGGTTTGGACTAGTCTCCTCCATGGTTCAAGGTAACAGCGCAGCCTTGCAGTGCAGGTTAGGAGAATGCCTGTACCTGAGCTGAGAGCACAGCATGCAGTCCAATGAGCAAAGCTGCTGCCAATCAGTCAGGTGGAATGGGGCGGAGCAGGGTGGGGTTTTGGGCAGCCATGAAGTGCACTAAACTCTAGCCATCCAAATGGTGGCCAGCACTCTTCAGGATGCGTTAAGAGCTTTTCAGGATTAAACAAGGGAGATTCTTATATACCCAAACTAACCCACGTGTCTCTCTCTTTCATTCTGCGAGAGGAGTACATCAGGAGCCTGGAGCTTTGTGATCTAGCTATATGCCTCATGGCATACAGAGAGTGGAGACAACAGAGAGAAGAGCGACAGAGGTGCCTAGCTGCGCATGTGGGAGACGCAGCACCCTTAGGAAGAAGGGGCGGTTGAGGCACTCACACACGCCACTGAAGAGCCACAGCGAGCCATCGCCTGTTGTTCCTAGCTAGACCCAGGGTCCAAAGACGCCGCCTTTCTTCCCTGCAGATGATCGACAGCTAATGCTGCTGAAGGCTGCGAATGTCTAGAGAACTAGTCGGTCACACCTGCCAGCTACTGCAGGATTTGGTGCCAAGTGGACATGGAGGGCATCCACTGCCATTGGTCGGGAAAGTGACAGCAGCGCTCAATTTTTAAGCCAGTGGCTCCTTTCATGGCTCCACAGGTGACCTCTGTGGGATATGACAAGCCTCCTCCCACAAATACATCCATGAGGTCAGGGATGCCTCTTTAGAGAGGGCACACAACTTTGTGCATTTTGCCCAGAGTCAAGAGAGCCAGGATGCAAGAGCGATTGGATTTTCCCAGATCTCAGGTTTCCCACAGGTGCAGGGTGTGAGCGACTGCACTTAAGTGGCGCTCAGATCTCCATCTCAACACACAGTCAACTATGTTAACCGTAAGGGCTTTCATTCTCTGAATATTCAGCTGGTGTGCAATCACCACAAACACATCCTGCAGGTCTGCACAAGGTTTTCAGGAAGTGTTCACGGTTCCTACATTCTCAGTCGGTCATAGATCTCTGACATCTTCCAGGATCCACAGGGGCTGCAGGGTTGGCTCCTCAGGGTCAAGGGCTATCCACAGAAGAAATGGCTGATGACACCCGTGCAGCGGCCTCACTCTGCAGCAGAGAGGAGGTATAACGAGGCTCATGCTGCAGCTCACAACTTGGTGGAGCAAACGTTCGGGATGCTGAAAATTGTGTTCCAGTGCCGAGATCAGTCTGGTGGAGCCCTGCAATATAATCCACAGAGGGTGTCATGCATCATCGTCTCCTGCTGTGCCCTTTACAACCTGGCACAGCAACAGTGAAAAGAGCTCGATGAGGAGGAGATGCAGGTGCTGGAGTCTCCTCTGATGAGGAGTATATTCACGGTGATGAGGGTGAGAATGACGGCGATGGGGCCCTCACACTGGTCAGACGAGGCAGGTACACTTGGGAGGCCCTTATAGCTGCTGATTTGTGGAGAATAATGACAACATGCAGTGGGGAGACCTCATAGATCCTTACATTGCATCTGTGAATGTTTGACTCCAGTCTGGCTTATGCAGCAGGAATACCCTCTGTGATAATGTTCCTGTCATGCAGATGCAGTAGAGGCTCTAATAGTAGCTCGATTCCAGGAGGATGATGATGACATGCAGTAAGGACATTCCATAGATTGTCACATAGCATGTGTGAATGTCCGACTCTTGTCTGGCCGAGGGCACTCGCTTGCACTCTGTGATCAGGGTCATATCATAGATTGCAGCCATGAAACTTTAAAAACATCTGATCCTTTGTCTGCCTTCAGCACCTGAGCCCTTCAGGAGCACAGCATCACTGGTCACAGATGCTAAAGAGATGGGGGCCAGCCCCACCTTAAAGGCGCCGAGAGGACACAGAGAGAATGAGAGAATTCTGTGATGCCTGCCCACGATATTCTGGCAGCAATGACTAGGGCCATTGAGGTGCAGGCATCAGTAATGTGTCCAGGGAGTGTGAGGCCGGATCATCACTTTAGTTTGAAGGCTGCACGGAGCACAGGGAAGAGAACCTGGACTGAGACACCTGCCTTTATATTGTGCAGAAAGGCTTCACATCTGAGTGACATGAACACTGCTCATCAGAACAAGGAGCCGTAGGCAGGAAGACATTGTTGGGAGGTTATTAACAATAGCGAACAGTGTGTACAAGTGATAACACCCATGCCCAGGCTGTACAATTACATCTTAACTTTCCTAACCCTGCCCCTACGTCTTGGTGCTCCGCAGACATCCACAGTGGAGGTGAAGGGAGCCTGCTGACTGCTACGCCATCTGTGATGACCTTGGCAGGTGTACTCTGGAGGGCCGAGACCTGGAGGCCCCGGCCTGCTTTTGGGATCCTGCTGTGTGGCAGTGGCACCTTCCTCAGCCTGTGGAGATGGAGCTGCTGAGGTCACAGGAAGAGGGGATTCGGATGGGCTGGTCCAGAGGCTCGTCATCTGACTCGGACTCAGCAAATTTCTGGCCTCCAGCATTCCTCCGAGTGCCGAGGACCTGGGAAGTCCCTGCCTCCGCCTGCTGTGGATCAGAAAGTGCATCATGCTCACCACGATTGTGATCCCGAGGCTACTCTAAAGTTAGGTCCCATCGAGGTCTGCGCCGGTGAAGGGTGTGGGTGAGCACTGTGATAGGTCTTCAGGGAGTCTTTCAGCAGATTCCTCTTCTGAGCTTCCCCCAGGGCTCAACTGGAGGCCCTGGGTCATGGACCCTGTCGGGTGTTTGGCAGATGTACCTGCGAAAGCAAGGGGAGATAATTAGTACATGGCAGTGGCCTGTGAAACAGGACACATCATTCACAGCATTGTTGTCTGATGGATGATGCACTGCTGGATCCTCACTTGGTAGAGCAGCGCCGACCCCACCATCAGCACAGGACCAGTTCAGATAATCACTGGCCAGCTGGATGGCTCTGTTTTCAAAGTCCATGAGGACCTTGATTTCAGGAATTCCTCCATCAGCCTGCGACCTTTCTCTCTTGTTGTGTGCCAGCTTGTCCTGCATGAATAGAGATGGAGAGAGTGTAAGCAGGACGCCTGCCATGCCAGCTGATAAGTATGGCTGGCCTGTGTGGGCGGTGAATGGTGCCATGGACAGGATGACGACAGTGAAGGTGTGTATGAGAGAATGAATGGTGATATCCCTTGAACTTGCAGTAAGTGAGGGCCTTGTGGATGTGTGAAGGGTTTGAGAGTGTGTGAGTTGAGAGTGATGGGAAGAGTATCTTACCCTGGCAGAATGGAGGAGATCATTTATCTTCTTTTGCCACTGGGTGGCTCTCCTCTTTTGCAGGGCATTGGCACTGACCACCGTTGTCACTGCCTCCCAAGCCGGATTAGTGATGTTGCTGCCCATCCTGTGCCCTGAGTGGGGTAGAGGACTCCATGGCGAGCCTCCACTGCATCCAAAAGGTGCTTGAGAGACGTGCCACTAAACCTGGGGGCTGCAATTATTTTGCCTTTCAGGGCCATGTCTTCTTTGCAGCAGCCGTGGGCTGGAAGCACTGAGAGGTGAATGCGTGGCTGCTCCTTAAGTATAGCGCCCATTGTAATGAAGTGGCAAGGTGATGGCGTGGCAGGCAAATGAGAGCCAGCCCGCTATGGAAATGGCGTGTTTCCTGGGAATGCATAATTAATGTGGCAGGTTTGAGACGATACGGTGTGAAAAGCAGCTATTGCGGCCGAAGGGTAAAACATTGTTTTACCTGCCCGCTACCGTACTTAGTGCAAATCTGGGGTGATTCTGCCCAGTGTGCCCGCTGTTGTTTGAAATTTTTCATGCATATACTCTGATGGAGTCATACCTCATCAATCTTAATCTGAATTGCTGGATTTTAGGCAGCATCCTTGCAATTTCTTTCATGTTCCAAAGTGGTTTATTGGTCTGTTTCGATTTTGAAACATAATCGTATAACATAGTCAGAAATTTTTTCACACGCCCACATTGCTACCAAAGCTTCTTTTTATATTGTGGTGTATGATTATTCAATTTCTGACAGTGACCTAGAGGCACAATAAACTGGTCTACGCTGGCCGTCTTTTTGCACTTGAATAAACCTGCCCTCAGATCTGTAGTCAATGTATCTGCTGTTAGTATGGTAAGCCTGGACTGTAAAGACCAAGATTTCAGAGGAGATTAATAGTTGCTTAATGCTTCCAAATATATTTTGCTAGTCTACATTCCAGCACCACTGTTGACCCTGTATCACAGGCTGTTTCAAGGCCTCCTTAACCTCTGCTAAACCTCTGTCTACTTGGTTCACCTTCCCCAGGAATCTTTGAAGCTCAGTTATGTTCCTGGGTTGTGCATATTCTCAAAAACTTTGCATTTAGCGGATTAACTATGATTCCTGTGGTTTGTACCATGTGACGTAGAAACTTAATCATGGGTTTGACAAACTCACATTTTTCATTCAGTGTTAGGTCTGCATCCTGTAAAGCTCTCAGGACTGTTCTGACTCTGCAATCATGCTCCTCTCTCATGGATTGATGTATGAGTATATCATCCATATGGCATGTTACTCCTTCCATGCCTTCTAAATTGTTGCACATCATTCCCTGGAAAATCCCTGGAGCAGATTTGATTCCAAAGGGCAATCTATTGAAATAATAATGACCGAAGTGCAATGAATGTGGTTGGTGATCTGGGTTCTTCACCCAGGGGCAATTGACAAAATCCATTGTTTACATCCAATTTGGTAAATAAAGTGCTCTTGTCTAGCTTTTCTAGGCCCTCATCCACTGAGGCCATTGGGTGGATCTTACGTTCCACTGCTTTGTTTAGATGAGTTAAATCCACATAGGTTCTTTTCGAGCCGTCTGTTTTTGGGTCCGTAACCATACATGAACACTATTTGTTGGCATGGTAACCAGTGAAGGGTTCTCAAAATTCCCACATTTTTCATATCATCAACAAGGACTTTTACCTGAAACCAGACAATGAGAGGAGACAGAATATGCATTCTTCCCTTTAAAACAATCAACACAAAACTAAAAGATAAAAACAAAAAACTGCGGATGCTGGAAATCCAAAACAAAAACAGAATTACCTGGAAAAACTCAGCAGGTCTGGCAGCATTGGCGGAGAAGAAAAGAGTTGACGTTTTGAGTCCTCATGACCCTTCAACAGAACTGGGTGAATCCAAGGAGAGGGGTGAAATATAAGCTGGTTAAGGGTGGGGGGGAGGTGGTGGTTGGGTGGAGGGAGAGAAGTGGAGGGGGGTGGTGTGGTTGTAGGGACAAGCAAGCAGTGATAGAGCAGATCTGCTCCCATCAATGCTTGCTTGTCCCTACAACCACACCACCCCCTTCCATTTCTCTCCCCCCACCCAACCCCCCCACCACCTTAAACCAGCTTATATTTCACCCCTCTCCTTGGATTCACCCAGTTCTGTTGAAGGGTCATGAGGACTCGAAATGTCAACTCTTTTCTTCTCCGCTGATGCTGCCAGACCTGCTGAGTTTTTCCAGGTAATTCTGTTTTTGAACACGAAACTAAAGCTCATTAAAATCCTGCATAAATAATCACTACTAACTATGGGGGCAGGAAGACACAATCAATGCAATTATGCGAACCCATCAATACTTCACACACACAATCACTTTCAGTTCAAGACTAGTTACGGGGGCATGAAGACAATGATAAACATCATTCAAGCCCATTAAAAACAACGAGACAACAATCACCTGAAGAGGCCCACCAAAAACCAGACAAAGAAATAACCTTTAATTGGATTGAGATAAGAAATTTGAAAAAAAAACAGTATAACTGGGCCAGCAGATCTGAGTGGGAGCAGTTTTGGGCAGGGACACAGAAGGGTGAGCAATTTTGAAAGCTGACACAAGGCAGTGAGCAGTTTTTGGAGTGGTTTTTACAGTGTTTAAACAGGGAGCTGAGCCAAGCAGAGGAAGGAGATCTGGAGGTTTGCAGGCCCGCAGGCAACATCACAGCGAGGGCCACGGGGTGGCAGGCTCAACCGAAAACAACAAGGCCGCAACCGCAGCCCTCCACAAAGATCAATCACTCTCAACCATGCCCTCCACCCAATTGAAGAACCTTCGCAGATTCCACAGACCAGGACCATGTGGGGACGGCAGGCCCCAGAGGACACAAAGAGCGTATCCCAAAACTGCAACCGGCTTACCTGGCTGGATTTTGAACTGTCATGGTGAGCATGAACCCTGACCTCTCCTAGTTCAATTTAGTTAGGCTTTTGGGGTGAGACAAAGGTAAGGGGATTAGTAGCATGATTTTCCCTCATTATGCTGTGTGTTCCTCATTCTTAACTAAGTGTACTTTGTAGATCTGTATAATATCAATGAAATCCTAATGTTATAAGTTCATTTGTGACTTCAGTAAACTCAGCACTTTTTTCTTGCTGCTACAATTTGTCACAACCCCCAAATAAGTCCAAGGTCTAGAACCCAGGGAGTGGGAGCGATTCGAACCACTCAGAAGTCAGAGGTGGAGCTGACACACACACCACCACCCCCTAGACCGTTGAGATAACCCCTTACTGCTCTATCTTTTCAATTTCACCCTTGACTTTGTCCAAATGTGGGTGAGGGACTTTCCTTGGGTTAAAGAGGAAAATTGGCTCAGCATCAGCTCCGTAAGATGATGTGGTACTCAGTCTTCAATTTTCCAGCCCTGTAAACAATTTTGGGAACTTGTTTTGGAATGTAGTGCTGTAATTCTCATCAGCAACTTTGTCCACTATCAAGATTAATTTCAGTTTTAGGCATACCTTTTTGCTTAGTAGAGAGCGTTCTTGATTTTAAATGACATGGACAAGTTCAAGGATTTCTCTATCTTTATATTTCAGCTTCACCATGAGGTGGCCTTTCATTTTTATTGTAGTCCCTCCAGGGTCTGGTAGTTTAATAGATGAGGGTTACAAAAGAATCTGTTTAAGCCATTTTACTTCACCTGATAAAATACAAACCCCTGCTCCTGTGTCTAATTTTGAAGTCTGTGGGGTGTCCATTCACTTCACGTTAATACCCCACAGCTTGCTTTCAGTGTGATTTTTTTCTCCCCTAGGAAGGTTAATTTCTGTTCTTGTGGGTTTTCCCACTTATTTCACTTGGTTCTGCTTTAACATTTTCTCCATCTTTTTACAGGTTATCAGCATTTTGAACGACAGTTTTAAAGTGCCTATTTTTCCACAGCAGTGGCACTCTGCCACCACAACGCCCCCTCCCTCCACACCACCTCCTACCCCGGATATTCTTCTCATATGTGTGGCTTATTCTTGCTGCACCAGAGACCATTTTAAAATGGTGGTTGGTGTGCATTTCCCAGATTTGGCAGGCTCGGGCTTCGGCGCACTTTCCAGTTTATGGCCCACGAATTAAATGGTCCAGCTTGATCTTCTCCCCGGGACCTCTACTGCCCAGTGAATGAACACCTAATTCTGTTTCCTAAGTTCTGTTTGTCTCGCGACATGCACTGCTTTCACCAGTGTTAAATCCTTTCTTGTCTATAAGAGATGTGATAATGTTTTATCTAAACACCTCTGCAATGACCCCCCTCGCCAATCAGCTCATCTTATAAATCACTTGTTTTAAATCACTCTGTATTGCTTTCAAGGTTACGTTTTTGGCAATAAAGCTGTTGAATTTGTAATGAAATTTGTGGCGTTGTAATTCTCAATCTCACGGACGTTATATCAACAATCAGGCCCAAAATTGCATGCTGAAACCAAGCTTTCAGACAGAGCAAGTCTTATTAGCACAGCACCTATTCAGTACCTGTTTTTACCCTTTCATCTTTCCCAGAAGTTTTATTTCCTATTTTAAACTTGTTTACCGCAACTATACAGAATAATATGATATAATATAAAATGGCTTCTTAAAAGCAATTAGACACTTGCAGCAAAAAGCTGGAACAATATTTCAAATATCAAAAACAATTGGTGCTTTCACTGAATAAACTCCAATCTCTGCAGATTGGCTAAATCTCTTAAATAAATCTTCCTTCCAAATGTGTTCATTAAAGCGTAAGCATAATCACAAAGCAACCAATATCACAGTGGTAATTACTTTTAAGAAATATGAAGCTAGTTTCAGGTGGTCTTCTTTTTGGAAAAATCAGGCAATAACACAAATTCTTTGGCCTCAACAGTCAGTGTCAAGATTTCAGCTATTTGTAGTTGAGTTGACAAATTGGCGCAAAATTTCTACTGTCTCTATTCTTCAACATTCCACCAGTCTGCGCCCAATATGAGCCCTGATAAAAATGAAATGCAGCATTAACTATTGCAAGATAAATTAACCAAGCCAAGATGGAATAGGAAAAGGCTATGTACGCGCTGCTTAAAATAAATGGATTAATGTCTGCATTAAAATAAGAGCCAAAGGAATATCTAGGTTATCATTATCTTTTTTTTTTTATTTATAGCCTTGTTGCCTTTTTTCATTTTATTTGCCCTTCATGGGTTTTTGCACAAGTGTGGAATGTATTCAAGATGTAGATTTCATGTCATTAAAATATTTAGCATTTGGAGTTAGATGCCTGACTACATGGGCTAAAATAAAGTTTGGGTCAATGAGTTAAGATATGAAACAATGAATAGAAAGTGATTGGAAGCACTGGCGATTTATTCCAACCAGAGATGCATGAATGATTTGAGATGTTTTTGGTTAATAAAACCAGCTACGTAAGCTCAAATGTTTTTTTAAAATACAGAGTGACCTCACCTAAGGAGGGGCTTTGGGCTGGACCCAGGATAAGACTAATTAGTTAACATGTGCATATCAATCATGCCATAAAATTATGGCACAGCTCACTATGTCCAGGCTAATAGCAGTTTAAATACTTTTCCTACTGCTGTTAATTTTGCACACTTCCACCGGGCACTAATTGTAACCTTATTCAAGCTTCTGTACACTATTAAAGAACATGCTGAAAGAAAGACTTCACTGACTGCTCGGAGAATTAAACCTAGTGAGCAGCCAAACAATATCAACAAGGAATGTTGGATCTATGGGCCGTGTTGAATTAGCTGATCTGAGTTGTGTTAGCAAGATGGGTGATTTAGGTAACCCTCCATGGTATAGAGAGAAACAGAGGTTCCCACCTGCTGATCCCCATCCAGCAGCCCCCGCTGGAAGTGTGCAACTGTGAGTGATGGATGAGTGCAGAGATAGGCCTAGTTGTCATCCCCTCAGCTCTGATATGATGTTCACTGGTGACTAAGGTTTAAACTACTCAGAATCATTTCAAACCCAAGCATTACAGGGACTAAGAAAATTGAGTTTCCATTCTAGCACTTATGTTTGAATTCAATCCCAGAGGTGGAACAGCATTGGTAACACAGTATGTGGAGAATTTTCTCCCTGTCAGGTGGGCCGGTTGGGAGTGGGCGCGGGTGGGGCTGGAGCTGACCGGCACCTGTGATCGGCTGCGCACTGCCATTTTACATGGACGGGCCAATTAAGGTCTACCCAGCATGATGTGCACCCGAAACGCTCAGCGCCACCTCTGCGGGAGGGGGGTGGGGGGGAAGGAGGGAGAGTAGGGGCCTGCACTCTTTTGCACATGTGCACGAAGGAGTGCAAAAATCCCCCTGAGGCAGCTCTGTGCCTCAGGGAGATTAGGTTCATATTTAAACTTTGAAATGAGGAGAGATAAAAACTATTCAGACATGCCCCCTCATGTGACAGTGTCACATGAGCCGGGACATGTTTATGAAGTGAACAAAATGTATTTATTAATTTAATAAAGCCTTCATGAAACCTCATCCCGCCCGTGGGTGAGGTTTCATGAAAACGTGAAGGCCGTTTGGGCCCTTTGCCTGCCCGTCAACCTTAAGGTTGGATGGGCAGCCCAGTCAATTGCCGAAATTAGTTCATTAATGGCCTTAACAGGTCTTTGACAGGTTGGTAGGCGTGCAGCTGCCTCTGGCCCTGCCCGCCAAACGAAAGATCAGAATGGCATGCGGTGACGTCGGAACGCACGCCTGACGTTACTGGGTGTAATTTTACACGTTGGCTTGGGGGTCCTGCCCCCGCACACTGACGGGAAAATTCTCCCCTATGACTTTTGATCATAAGATGCAGTTGTTTGGGAAAACTATCTTCATAGGGTGGATGTGGAAGGCTGTTTCCTCTTGTGGAAAAAATCTAGAACTAGGGGCCACTGCTAAAAATGAGGGGGTCACCCATTTAAAACAGAGATGAGGCAAAAAAAATTTTCTCAGAGAGTTGCGAGTCTTTGGAACTTTCTTCCTGAAAAGATGGTGGAAGCAGAGTCTCTGAATATTTTTAAGGCAGAGGTGGATAAATTCTTGGTAAGCAAGGAGGTGATAGGTTATCAGCAGTAGGCGGGATGCAGATTTCAAGTTCCTTTCAGATCAGCCATGATCTTATGAAATGCTGGAGCAGGCTCATGGGGCTGAATGGCCTATTCCTGCTCCTTGTTCGTATGTTTGTATGTAAGTCATAGGGCAGAACTTTCTGCCTGTTGGGTGAGCGGAGCAGGAGCGGCCAATTAAGGCCCTCCCAGCGCATTTCCAATTCCCGTGAATAGTGGGAGTGTGCGGGCTGCGGTGGGTGTGCACAGACCACCGGGTCCAATGGCGACCCAGCAGTCTATTTAAAGGAAGGCCTGACAGCCTCCTGCAGGCTGCTCACAATGGCCACATCCAGGTCACACCGCAGGGGTCTGCTGAGCAGGGCACACTGGAGGGAAGGGCAGAGGATTAGGTCACACTGCAGGGTAGGCCAACATGTCCCTCGCTTTTCTGATGAATACCTTGCTGCCCTCCTTGAGGAGGTGGCAGCATGGTGGCAGGTGTTGGTCCCCCAGGATGGGAGGAGGAGGCCCCCCTACATGACCAAACATGACTGGGAGTAGGTGGCGGATGTGGTGAGCTCTCGCAATGTGGTGCAGCGCACCTGAGTCCAGTGTCATAAGTGCTTCAATGATTTGTTGTGCTCTGGAAGGGTGAGTACCAAGTTGGCATTGGGCATTTAACCCAGCAGGAAGCCTTAGCCTTCGAGGCCCCTCCCCCGCCAAAGTCTTACTGTTGTGACTGCATTGAATCATGTTGAGCATTTCTCATACGATGGGTGGACAAGCAGATAGTGCCCAAGCTTAGATCAGCCTGGGTGGTTCATGAGGAGATGAGCTCTCCCCCACACCATGTGTTGCTCTTAGTCGCACATGACTAGTCTGGGGGCAACCTGCAGGAGATGTAGCTAGGCGCATACTCAGAACTCCAACACATGTCCTAATCACCGTGATGAGATTGTAGAAGGGGATCCCCATGGTTTTGCGGCCAAGAGCCATTTGCTGCCCTCAACGTTATATATAGTTGCGCCTCCTTGCTTGGGAGCTAAGACCATGTGTTTCCTCAAGTGATGGATGCAGAATGTGTCCAAAGCGGCTGTTGTTGGGCGTTGGGAGCAGGCGTACTATCTTTGTGTGACTGGTCAGTAGTAGTGGGGAGAAGAGACATTGGAGGCCTGACATGGCCCAATGTGGTTGGGGTGCGGCGTGCGCATGCAGAGTCCATGTGCGATTAGCCACAATGAATGGTCTTCTCTGTTTTTCAGGAGAAGAATGCTCACAATTCCTGAGTGTTCATGGACTGCAGGCGGCCAGGCAGATGATTTTAAGCCGCTTTGAGCAGGAGGCCCTGGAGCTTGAGAGGCACCATGCACCAGGTCCACTGGTGTCGGTGAGGCTGGGGTGGAATGGCCAAGTATTTGAGGTCAACAGTGAGATCCACTCTGTCTTCCCACCATCCACAGCACTGATGATTGTTTGAATTGTTGTTGTTGCAACATTGCTCAGTCACAGATTGATAGAGTCAGAGGTGTGGGTCATAGACAAAGGTACCTAGGCCCTTTGAAGATGCGCATGCCCAGCACCTTCCAAAGCCGCCTTATCCCATTTCTGACCACTATCCCCATGGCCTTGTATGCCATGGCATCGCAACTGCACATCCAGATACTTATTACATATTAGGAGGGTTTCTGTGTCCACCACCCTTTCAGGCAGTGCGTCCCACATTACTGTGTGTAAGAGTTGCTCATCACCTCACCAGTCAACCTCATGGCCCTTTCCTTAAATCAATCCCACCAGGTTACTCATCCCTCCGCCAAGAGGAAAAATTCCTTTCGGTCGACCCTGTCGCCCGTCATAATGTTATAAAGCTCAATAATGTCACCCCTCAAACTCCTCTGCTCCAGCGGAAATAACTCCATTCTATGCTATGTCTCCTCATAAGCCAAACTCTCCAGCCTAGCCAACATTCTGGTCAAAAACCTCTGCACTCTCTCCATTCCAATCACATCCCTCCCGTGAAGCACATATCACAACAGCATGCAGAACTATAGCTGTGGCCTAGGCAGTGTTTTCTGCACTTGCAACATGACCTCTCTGTTCCTATATTCTATTCCTCTGCTAATAAAGGCAAGTATGGCATTTACCTTCTTAAATGCCTTATGTGCCTGTCCCGCTACCTTAATAGGCCTGTCGACATGCACAGCAAGATCCCTCTGATCCTCCTTACTTTCCATGGTCCTACCATTCCTCGTGTATTCCTGTACCTTGTTTCTCCTGCCCAAGTGCCTCACACTTATCCAAATAACATTCCTTTTGGCATTCCTTAGGCCATCTGCCCAGCCCATCTGTATCTGCCTGGAATGTTAGGGTCTCCTCCTGACTATTTGCCACCCACCAATATTCATCTCCATAGGTTTTGGAAGGTTGAGTGCATAATGAGCCAGGGGGAAAGGGATGAAGTGTGTCACTGTGTGCACGCTAACTGATCCACTGTCCTTGTTTTTAATTTCAGCATCTTCATAGCCCGTCCACCAGGAACAATTGCAGATGCCCCCCTCACACCTGATGGCCCTCAGCTGTCACCTGCGTTACACCATTTCTGCAAGGCAGGCACCAGCGCAGATACTAGCACCTCGGTGTGCATTGCAACATCGGCTAGTGTCCCGGGGCACAGTGGAGAGGGCACTTCACAATCACTGGAGGATCTGGCAGAGACAGAGAGTGCCGATGGCACCAGCAGTCGGAGGACTGCAGGGAACCAGGCACATGTTGAGTCGGGATGTGTTGATATGCCCCTACGGTCATCCGCGATGCAGCAACTGCAGGAAATGCAGCCGAGTGTGCGGGAGCATCTGGGAGTGTTGCACGATACTATGCTTCATTTGGTGTCTGTGGTGGAGGAGTCCACGCGGAGCATGAGTGATACAATGAGCCTCATAGCAGATCGTCATGCTTCCTCCATGGAGAGAGTGGCGACTCTCGTGGAGAGGGGCTTCCAGGAGAACAAGCAGCTTCTCCTGGGGTTACACTCGAATGTGCAAGCCCTCGCTTCACCAGAGGTCACAGCTGGTCATTGCCAATGTGGGAGATGCTGTGGGCTTCAAGCTTCCCAGCTCATTGCCCATCCATTGGCGGTGAGAAGGGAGGTCCGGGGCGACCTCACATTGGCGGAGCAGCTGCCTGTCGTCTTTGTGGGCTTCTGTCATGGTGCTCCGGATGAGAGCGGCAGCTCCTCCGCCCCTCTCCCAGTGACTGCTTCATTGGGTGAGGCTGCGACAACTGGGGAGATGCCAGCTGTGGAACTGGCAGTTCCCTCCCAGCCGGGCCCAGCACAGGCTCCACGAGCCAGAGGACGGCCATCAAAGCCAACAGGACAGCAGAGTCAGCAGGCTGTCTCAGAAGCCACTCCGAGCGATGGGGCAGCACCAAGACAAAGCACCTGGAAACATAAGCATAAGGCACCTTAGGCACACCACGGGTTTCTCACTGGTGCTTTTGTGTTGGCCCTAGATTAGGGAATTATTATTTGTTTTTGCTTGGAAAACATTTTTGTTTGACTTTGTGTGACCTTATGATGGTGAAAATTAAAACCAGATGTGTCACCATGGCTGAGGGTGGCTCCTTTGCTCTGCATCTGTTTTACATACATGTCATGAGTGTTTGAGTGGACATTGAAGTTTATGTCCAAAGCTCTTAGTTGCAGCTGATGAAGTGGCAGATGTAACATTGAAGTGCCAAGTACGGAAGCGCCAGGCAAGGCTGGTCCTCCTGATTCATTTGTTGGAGCTAGCTGAGGGTTCATTGGATTAAAGTGTCCTGTAAGTCCCTACCTTCTTGTTGTAGCCCTGGGTCAGCGTTTAGCCCCTCAGCATTCCCCTGTGCTTCCTCATCCTCAGAATCAGTGCAGGACTTAGCGTGTGCAGCAGCAGACACTGCGTCAACGTCTTCATCGTCCATTGCGTCCCCCCTTTCCAGCGCAAGATTGTGGAGAGTGCAGCATGCAGCCACTATCACTGAGACACGATCTGGGGAGTACTGGAGTGCACCCCCTGAGCGGTCAAGGCACCGGAAGTGCATCTTGAGAAGACCGATGGCTCTCTCCACCCCAGAACCTGTGGAGGTGTGGCTCCTTTTTTAGCGCTGCTCAGCTTCTGTTCTTGGATGGTGGAGAGGCATCCCCACCTTCTGAGGGGATAGCCCTTATCACCCAACAGCCACCCGTCCAGCCAAGCTGGAGCACTGAAGAGCCCTGGCACCTGGGAGTGTCTGAGGATGTGGGCGTCGTGGGAGCTGCCTGGGTACCTTGCACAAACTTGTAGAATCAGCATCCTGTGATCACACACAATCTGCAGGTTCATGGAGTGGAAGCCCTTCTTGTTGACGAAGGCACCGGGCTCACCCGCTGGCGCCTTGATGGCCACATGTGTAGTCTATTGCACCCTGGACGCGGGGGAAGCCAGCAATGGCCGCGAAGCCTCTGACTCACTGTGTCTGTCTTGCCTGGTCCCAGCAGAAGTGGATGAAGGTTAATGCATGCCTGAACAGAGCATCTGTAACCTGCTTGACACAAGTGTGGAAAGCTGATTAGGAGACACTGCAAAGATCATCCACCGAGCCCTGGAAGGAGTCAGAAGCATAGAAGTGGAGGGCAACTGTGACCTTCAGAGCCACTGGCGTGGGGTGTCCACCCACACAGTTAGGGGAGATCTCAGGGCCAATCATCTGACAGATATAGTTCACTGTCCCCCTTAACAGTCAGACCCTCCTTTGGCACTGCACCTCAGTCATATTGAGGTAGCTGCTTTGCTGCCTGTATACTCTGGCAGCTGGATAGTGGCATTTTCTGCGGCCCCTTCCACCTTGGACAACTTGTTGGGCCTGCACCTCTAGTGCCTGCACCTGGCCCCCCAAAGGTAGCTCCCCTGCTAGCTGATTGTCCACTCCTGGCCTCCTCCTCATTCTAGCCCTCTCTTCCTCCTCAGAGCAGCTGCCTCCAGTGGACATGCCAGAACCCATACCCAGGCTAAAGGGAGGCCTCTGGAAAGTTGCAGGCCCGATAAAGATTGCTGACTGCAGAGTGCTGAGCTGAATGTTCAAATTACACAGAAAGCTGCTGGAATTCATTCTGAACTGTTACAGATCACGCGGGCAATTTTAAAAAACTTTTTGCAACAAATACTTGCAGACCAGATTGACAACCCCACTGAGCCCTCTTTTCCCACCCGTGGATGAGTTTTATTAAAAAGTCTCTTAATCGCCTGCCCATTGCGCCCATGTGCTGACCTAAAGATTGCACGGGCGTCTGAAAATTAGCATCGATTGACGATTTAAGGGCCTTAACTAGCCCGTTAATTAATAGCGGGCGTGTATCAAACTTCATCGCGTGTCTGCCCAACGAAATATCACGATGGCGCGCTGTGATGTCGGGATGCTTGCCCGACATCACTGCGCATCATTTTATGTGCTAACACGCCCTGCATATCAAGCAGAAAATTCTGCCTATAATTTTTAATAAGTCAAAGGATATCGATTTTCAGCTTGTCTATGCAGCAGAGATAATGGCAATTGCAGTCAACTAATACACAAGATGGTGTAGCTAAAAGCTGCAGGAACTAATTACAAGAACAAAAATTCATCTTTGACAGATTCACCTCCACATTTTCTCCCCAATAGAAATAAAATGTTTGCTCAAGAAAATGAAGGAATATAAAATCCTGTTGCAATGTAGTAGTGGTAATCAGCATTGACCTCACTATGCGACTCCAGTGCTGTGGAAGATGAGGTGCTCCTTTAACTTGTGTGGCCTTAATACTATACCCACTGGGACCAACTATTCCGAGTTCATCTACTGAAAAAAATGTTCATAGGTTGGAGCTTAGGAATAAAGTGTGGTTGCTGTCTTATCCTCAACAATACACTTACGCTGTCACCTAGGTTGATTAACACATTATTCAAACTTAACTTCGTTACCATATATTAATAAGCAACCAGAGAACAGTCACCAAGGTGTAGAGTAATGAGGTACAATGTGTGATACGTACATGCGCTAATATTGCTTTATACGAGTATGAAAGAAAAATATTTGTAGCTTGCAACCCGTCATTATATTTATTCCTATATTCTCTCTTGCTTGGTGTTCATCTTTTTCCTCTGAGATGCTCCTTACCAAAGGGTGAGTTTAATAACACAGCTTCTTGCTGTCTAAAGATGAACTGATAAATATGAATCTACAGATAGAAATGCTGGAAATGCTGAGGTCTGGCAGTATGCTCTGGAGACTGAAACAAAGGGCCGAATTTTCATGGAGTGTGGAGGGTTCTACAGACCTTCAAAAAATGGCAGAGGGCGTACCCAGATGTGGAGGTCCTGCCCCCATTTCTGACATATACAGCAGGGGGAAAGAGGTGAGATGTGATTCACACAGGCAGGAAACCCAAACTCAGCAGGGCCATTTGAACGTAATGCTGAATTCAAACATACTCTGTTTTCGTTATTCCAAGGACCTTAACCTAGACAAATTGATGGAGTAGACATAAATGCTCTTGGGGTGTTGATAAGGTCATTTTGAGTATCATGAACTGAAGATTTTTTAAAATGCCCTTTTCTATAACTTGATTTTAAAAATTGTCAGTGAGAGTTCAAAAACACTGTCAGCTGGATGCCTTTGATTATCAGGCCATCTGGTTTAGGTTCAAAAAATACCTTACCCTTTGTTTGTGCAACTTCAATAGAATTCTTTGTTGACATTTCCAAAGGGTTATTATTATGTCCTTATGAATTCTTGCCTTAGTTTCAAAATTATCTCAGTAGGGAGTTCTGAGTTCACAGTTTTATTGCCAATTTGAAGAGGCTATTAAAGTGTTATCTGTCTTTGATATGGGATCTAAATAGAAGGTTGTTTGTTTTTAAAAGAGATTGAGCACTCAAGGAGATTTAAAATTTTGAATATATTTCATGAACTGGAGTTTTTGCACTATCATGTGTGCACAAGTGAAAACTGTATTAGATTGTTGGAAGTTTTTTTTTGTCTCCAGATTGTTCCCGAGGTTTGCCCATGGTGGATACTGGGTGAGTGGCTACAGAGATGGCATGGGAGTATGAGGGGCCATGGTCATGAGTTGGCATGGACTATGGAACTACAAAGGGGCATGGGTGGGGACCATGAATTGGCATGGAGGGGCCATGAGGAGGCATGGGGGTGGGTGAGGGACTGTGAAGACTAAGGGCTAGAGAGCCTAACAGCTTCTAAAACATCTGGGATAAAGTCCTATAGAACTGAGGCAGGCCTTCTAACAAGTCCAACTTGGCACTTGCCCACCTCCACAGCTATCTCGGATCTGCTTCCAAGGCTGGAGGTTCCAAATCTATCCATCCCCTGCTTCCCTGGAGCAAAAATTGGATCTAATGGGGCCTTTTAAACTCAGGTGGGTCTGCCAAGTTGGGAAATTCCTGCCTTGGTAGGCAAAGTCTGGCCCAAAGTCAATGTTTCAGGTCAATGACCTTTCATCAGAACTGGAAAATGTTAGAAATGTGACAGCTTTTAAGCAAGTGCAGAGGTAAGGAGTGGTGGGGAGAAGATGCAAAAAAACAGAAGTAGAGATCTATGATTGGGTGGAGGGCAGGAAAGATTAAATGATGAAAGTTGCATTGGTGCAAGTCAAAAAGGGGTTGTAAGGGGACAAGTAAAGAAACAAAAATGGGCTTAGTGGAGATGTAAATAGCAACAGCACATCACTACCAATGCTTTCTGCCTAAAAAGATGAGAGTAGTGGCTGTGATCTAGAATTATTGCACTCCATGTTACATATAGAAGATTAGAAAGTGATAAATATTTATACTTCTTCTGATTAATCATGTCACTGCACAGTCAATAGGTTATACACATTGACCTCTGTTTACACACATGACTTATGGCAAAGCATTCAGGAACAGGATTCAACGAGTAGCTCATAATTTCAGTATATGTTGCTCTCCATTCCACCTCTCCTCTATGTAATTCTCTTACTTCTACAATTTTGTTCAGTGGTTTAAAATAACCTACTACTTTTATATCCTGATTAATTATAATACTTTCAGTTATAATGTTGCAGTCTCGGATTTTACCATTTTTTTTGTGTGTCTTGCCACTAGTAGATATAGTTTTGACTTACAAAGCCATTAATATTTCTCTGGAGGATCAGGATCCAACAAATAGACCAGAACATAAGGGATTAGTCAGGAAACCAGGGATACAAATGTGTTCAGCAGGGCAAATTACTGCCTCTTCGTGAATACTATAATGATGTGCCTCCTTAAACCAAACTTGGTGCTTTTGCAAGAGTTATCTTTCGGGTACTTTTGATGCTGAATTTAATTGCTTCTGGTTTTCTCATCCAATACCTTTCTAAAAAATAATTCTGTATCAGATAATTGAAATTACTTAAACCTTGAGACAGTAATAAACTGTGGACTAAATTTAATTGTATTCAAAGCATATACAAATTCTATATATACATATACACACACTGCAATTTCATGATTAATACACTCTCTTCTCTAGGCAGTCCCTCAGGTTCAAGGATGACTTGCTTCCACTCCAGTTTGAGGGGTTATGAGATGGCTGATAAGCGCAATGCGCGACCTGCAGACTCTCCACATGCTTCGAGGCTCAGGTGAATGAGTGGTTTGGAGGTTTATGCGCACCCTCCAATGCCTCAACCTCACTTCTGTACATTCCTGACGAAGTCTCTCAATGTATTTGGAGTCTTCAGGAATGAACTTTCTCAATTTTGGTTGGTCACAAGCTAGGGTCTCCCATGAGTCAACAGGCATGTTTGACCTCTTCAGGATGCTTTGAGAGTGTGTCTATTGCTGTCCTCTTGGGTATCTCTTGCCACAACCAAGTTCTAAGTAGAGTAGTTGCTTTGGGAGCCTGGTGTCAGGCATGTGAGTCACACGTACCATCCAGCGGAGCTGGTTTTGAGTGATTAGCACCTCAATGCTGGGTAAATTAGCTTGGTAGAGGATGCTGCTGTTAGATCACTTTTCTTCCCACTGGATGTGGAGGATCTTATGAAGGCAGCACTAACAGTATTTCTTCAGTGCTTTGAGGTGCCTGCTTTCGGTTGCTCAAGTTTCTAAAACATATAGAAGCATGGGAATCACTGCTGCCCAGTAAACCATGACCTCAGTCTCAGGTTTGAGATCCTGGTGCTCAAATATTCTTTCCCTTAGTCAGCTGAAGGCTGAGCTGGCACATTGGAAGTGAAGATGAATATTGTCATCTATGTCTGCCTTCTTCGAGAGGAGGCCCCCCAAGGTATAGAAAATGGTCCAGATTTTCAGTCACCGATGATCTGGAGTGAGCAGTTTCTGTGTGAGCACACACACAAGCATCGCCTGCAAGCTGAAGTTGAGACAGAGGTTGCTGTGGTTTTGGTTTTGAATTGAAGGTGGTGTAGGTTGAACAGTTCCCTGTCTGTTCTGTAGATTATCTCCACACCTGTGGCTAATTTGCTGGAGCTGAGGTACAGTATTGCAGTGAGGAAAATGGAGAAAAGCGTTCGTGAAATGACACAGTCTTGTCTGACCTTTTGTGACCAGGTGAGGAGGAGTGAACTGGCTTCCCTCTATTCAGCTTCCTCAGTTAGTCACAACAAAGGTTTAAGTTTCTTTTTCATGAGGATATGCCTTTTTTGAATCTTGTGTTTAACTACTTAAGCTGTGAGCAATAAGAAGCCAATCAAACAAGGAAATTTATTAACCACTAAGCACACATGCATACACACGTGCACACACACGCACACCAGAAACAAGGGAATGTAGAGTCCAGTAAAGTTGAAAGAATATATGGTTTAGTGCCCTTTGATTGTCCTTGAGGCTGATTTAGGCTGATTTTGTGGATGCACTCAGATGTAGAAAGTATTGCAATTATTACGAGATCTCAGTTTACTGGTAGATTTCTAGTAATGTTGGTTTCTGAACCTGGTAATATACTTATTCCAAGAGAGAGAAAGACCAGCTTTCAGCCTCTTTCCTCTACTGAAAACTCCTTTGAAATCTCTTTGCAGTGGCTGCAGCCTGGCCTGTTATACTTCACCCATTGTGTATTTCCGAAGGTTTTGGTGGGTCTATCTGTGGCAGCCATTGTTTCAATATCCAGTACTTTACATTTTAATGCCTCTTCCTTAGACAGTGACAAGTTTCTATGGGTGTATGAATGATAAGAAATGTCTTTTCCTTCACACCTCCCTGAAGGTGATTTGTTTGTTTTTCAAGATGCTTTGGAAGATGGCCGTACATTTTTAAGTAGCTTATGTCTCATTTCAAAATTTCCAGTCATTTGAAAGTTTAAATCCTATTTTCAACAATAAAGGGGGTCATGACTGACCCCAGTTTCACTAAGATAGGTTTTTGGTAGTTTCATTGGTGAGGATCATGTCTTACATGTCATCATGGAGTAGGCAGAGGATGGTAACACATTTCTGAGGGCAGTCAAATCTGGGGAGGATACTCCATAAATGCTCATGATTCATAGAACCAAAGGCTTTCATGAGGTTGCAAAAGGCCAGATATAGCAGCTGGTGTTGTTCCGTGCACTTTTCTTAAATTTTCTGCGCAGTGAAGATCGTGTCTGTGGCGCCTCTAGATAGGCGATAATTATGCTGCAACTCTGGAAGAAGCTCCTCAGTCACTGGGAGGAGACAATTGAGGAGAATCCTTGCAATGATCTTCCCTGTGGTGGACAGGGAGACTCTTCTGTATTTATCGCGATCGGACTTATCTCTCCTCTTGAATATAGTCATGATCACAGTGTCCCTGAGACCCCCAGTCTGCATTCCTCTTTCCAGATGAGGAATATGACATTGTGCAGCCGTTTCAGGAGTGTATCTCCACCATGTTTCAGTATTTCAGCAGGATTTCAATCTGCTCCATGGCCTTTACTGTTATCAGCTGCATATGGCTTTTTCAACTTTTCTCCAGACCAGGGTGTAGCCAATATTGAACCAAAGGGAGTACTGGGCCATGGATCATCTTGACACACTATTACTATCAGTATCCCTTACTCCTGCTTAGTTCAGTAATCCTCAGAACTAATTTGTTGAGTATATCGTAGTAGATCAGTTTTCTCCTGGAATCCTGCTCCAATTTATCTTGCTATATTGTTATTAGACAATCTTATCCCTTCCCCTATTTGAAACAAATGTGCATATATTCCAGAAACCATCAGGAATATTCTCCCAAAGTGTCAATTCTAAATGCAGCCATTTAACAAGCTTTTATTTGATTTATCTAATAGGAAATCTATCATATAAAGAGTTAGGCTCCCTTTTAAACTGGTGGCTTTAGGTAAATGGGATAGATATTAATTAACTATAATTCAAAATAACACATCCAGAAGAAATAGTTTCTAGGGCAACGTGAACCTAATTTGTTATTTAGACTCTACAGCAAAGTTCTGATAAGCGTTACTATGTCCATTTCTGAGAAATATTGCTCTTGAATTAGTATGGGACTATTGTCTCTCACTAGTAATGTTGGCAACTAAGGGTCATTCCTACAACAAGCAACATTTTAAGAAAATACTTGCAGGGCTACAGAGAAAGAGAACCTCTTACAGCCATTTCTTCATGTGATATTTTCCGCTGTCTGCAGTCAGATTGCAATTTCCTTTAAGAAGTGCTGGCTACCTTTAACGGATGTCAGTCAAGTTTCATCCCAACCTTGCCCACCCCTGCAAACAGGCATGCAGGCAGTGAATAGCATGGGTAGTGCTGGCTGCACAGCTGAGTCATAATAATGAGTTATCAGTGCCAAGATCACGTGATCCTTGGGATCACATAATCAAGCATGTGCAATGGGCAGCCTGCCCCTGTCCGCCTGTTTTCAGGCATGATTGAATTTCCAGGTCATAGTTTCAAAAATGCATTAACCGGGGAGATGACGGAACTGTTTACACCGTCCCTGTGATTTCAGCTTTAGATTTCTTAGCCGTCAAATATGGGGATCAATGTTCATTTGTAATGTAATCTTTTTTTGAGGCTCATATACAAACAACATGTGGAAGATAAAGTAAAATAAAAAAGACCCATCATAAAAGTAAGTAATTTTTACAGGTTACAAAAAGTGACAGGAGATTACAATGACAATTCTTTAGCTGCCTTGGTTGTCAATAGCCTGACGTATTGTTGTGTGCAATACATTTAGTGGACATTTTATTGATGAAATTGTAAAGTCCATTTCTAATTTGTGTTCTCTTTTAATAGCCTGCACTTTTTTCTTACACTGCTATCAATGAGTGTACAGTGTATGGCAATCCTTCATCTAAGACAGCAGAAAATGTAGCCCACATAAAACCATAAGCTTGGGAGGAGATACAGATGAAGAAATACAGATTACTTATGTTTTCTGCTCAAATAACACATAACATTAACAAAGCCTTAGCAAAAGCCAGCATTAGATTTCTTTGCAGATCGATTAAAGCTCAAAATAGATGACATTTCTGCATGTGAATGTGCTCTATATCTTTCAGTTTTGCCCAATTGACTTACAAAGGTTTAAGGGCTGAAGTATGTTTCAAATCGATAACCCAACTTCCTGCTTTAAGTCAGTCACAAAAGTATGCAAAGCACCAACATAGGAATGTCGGAACACGAGTAAGCCATTTAGCCCCTTCAGTCTGTTCTGCCATTCAATGAGATCATTTTTTTGGATTTGTTCTTGGGATTAGAGCGTTGCTAGCAAGTCCAGTACTTTTTGTCCACCCTTAAATCGCCTTTTAGAAGGTGGTGAGCCACCTTCTTGAACCACTGCGGTCCAACCAGTGTTTTGAAGGGAGTTCCAGATTTTGGAGCCAGCAACAGCAAATAAATGGCGATATAGTTCCAACTCAAGATGGTTGTGGAACTTGGGGCAGAACTTGCATGTGATGGTGTTCCCATGTGTCCGCTGCTCTTATCCTTCCAGGTAGTAAAGATGCTGTCATGGGTGCCTTGGGGAATTACTGCAGCACTTTTTGTAGATGGCACACTGCTGCCAATGTATGCCGCTGGTGGAGTGAATGAATATTTAAGGTAATGGATGGGGTGCCAATCAAGCAGACTGCTTTGTCCTGGATGATTTTTTGACTTTCGCAAGTGTTGTTGGAGCTGCAGTCATCCAGACAAGTGGAGAGTATTCCATTAGTGCTGACCTGTGCATTGTAGATAGCGGACAGGCTTTGGGAGTCAGGTGGTCAGTTACTTGCCTCAAGATTCTGAGTTACTGACCTGCTCTTGTAGCCACATTATTTATATGACAGGTCCAGTTAAGTTTCTGATTAATGGTAACCCTCAGGAAGTTGATTGGGGGAGATTCAGAGAAGGTAATGCTGTTGAATGTCAAGGGGAGATAAGTAGATTACTTTTTGTTGTAGATGGTCATTGCCTGGCACGAATGTTACTTGCCACTTATCAGTACATGCCTGAATGTTGTTCAGGTCATGCTGTTTGCAGGCACTGACTATTTCAGTATTTGAGGAAGTGCAAATAGCACTGAACATTGCAGTCATCAGCAAACATCCCCACTTCTGACCTTAAGATGGAGGGAAGGTCATTTGTAAAAAATTATTTATTATTTTCATGGGATGTGGGCATCACTGGCAAAGCCAGCATTTGTTGCCCATCCCTAATTGCCCTTCTTAGGCCAGTTCAGAGTGTAAAGAGCCAACCACATTGCTTAGGGTCGAGAGTTACATGTAAGCCACACCAGGTAAGGATGGCAGATTTCCTCCTCTAAAGGGTATTTAGGAGCTAAATGGGTTTTTACAACAATCAATGATAGTTTCATGGTCATTATTATCAAAACTAGCTTTGAATTCCATATTTTATTAAGTGAATTTAAATTGTACCCACTGCTGTGGGATTTGAACCCATATCCCCAGAGCATTAGTTGGGGTGTCTAAATTACTAGCCCAATGACATTACCACTACACTATTGTCTCCCTGTTTGCTTTGATGCAAAAGCTGATGATGATGATAGGATACTACCCTGAGGAACTACTGTACTGATATCCTGAGGCTGAGATGATTGATCTCCAACAATCACACCAACTTCATTTATGCTAGGTATGACTCCAACCAGTGGAAAGTTTCATCCCTGATTCCCATTGACTTTAATTTTGTTATGGCTCCCTTGATGCCACACTCATTCAAATGCTGCCTTGATGACTAGGGCTGTCACTCCTACCTCATCTCTGGAGTTCAGCTCTTTTGGGCCAAGGCTGTATTAAAATCTGGAGCTGAGTTGCCCTGGCGTAACCCAGTCTGAGTATTGGTGAGCAAGTGTCACTTGATAGCACTATTGACGACACCCTCCATCACATCATTGATGATTGAGAGCAGACAGATGGGACAGTAATTGGCTAGATTGGAACTGTCCTGATTTTTGTAAACAGGACATACCTGAGCAATTTTCTACATTGTCGGGAAGATGCCAGTATTATAGTTGTACCAGAACAGCTTGGCTATGGGTGCAGCAAGTTCTGGAGTACAAGTCTTTCGTGCTACAGCCAGGATGTTGGCTGCGCTCATAAAATTTACTGTTTCCAGTGCCTTCAACTGTTTCTTGATATCACATGGAGTGAATCAAATTGGCAGAAGACTGTGATGGTGGAGACCTGAGGAGGAGGCTGGGATGGATCATCCTTTCATTATTCTGGCTGAAGATGGTTGCAAATGCCTCAGCCTTGATTTTTGCAGAAACATGCTGGGCTTCCCCCATCATTGAGGATGGGGATATTGCAAAGCCTTCTCCTCCTACTGTTAGTTGTTTAAATGTCCACCACTCATGACTAGATGTGACAGGGCTGCATCTGATTTGTTAGGTGTGGGATCACATTGCTCTGTCTATTGCATGCTTCCAGAACCAGAAAGCGAAATAGCAGGCCCTGGTGCTTCTCCTGGTTCCAGGCCCTTTAGCCCTCACTCTTTAACTCTCTCTCTCTCACGTCCTTTGTGTGTCCAGACTTGGGAAGCATAGTCACTGTGGGGTCAAACTATTTTATATAGGTTTTGCAAAACTTCTTGGATTTTGTACTCTATAAAAGCCCATCAAAAGCTTAGGTTTCAAAATGGTACACTTTACAATCACAGCATTGTCAGACAATTGCACACAACCTGGTCATTCATTATGCAACCAGCTCTGCTGCTTTGAACCTGGCCCAGTTATTGCACTGAACAGCAACATCCAAAGGACTTGAACTTCACAAGCATTGCAAACAACAATCCCATGGACAAATTAGAGTATCTTGAACTAACAGTGACATATTCTATTAGCTCATGACTCCTGGTTTCACTTCCAAATTTAAAAACGGCAAAACCAACTATTTCACCTGCAATAATTTGCTACTGGTATCCACACAAGTGGGCTTCTTCTTCAGAAAAATTATATTTTGCATTGAGTGATAAATATGTTCTCATTTTAAATTGAAACTAACCACACTTACAAATGCCCAACATGGAGCATATGATAGGTGAGCAAAGTACAGCTGTTGCTGGAAATCTGAAATATAAACAGGAAATGCTGGAAATACTCAGCAGACCAGGCAGCATTGACTCTGTTTATCTGTGGAGAGAGAAATAGAGTTTATGTTTCAGGTCCACAATCTGCACTAGATCTGACGAAGGGTCACTGGCCTCTGGTTATCTCTGCATAGATGCCGCCAGACATGCTAAGCATTTCCAACACTTCCTGTTTTTACTGGAGCAAAAAATAACCCCTTTGCCAGCATTCTGTGAAAAGCAATCAGGCTCTTGTGAGCCTCTCATTCCCCCCAGCAAGAAACCCAGCAGCAGCTGCCTGAGATCTGGTTTGGCACAACATTAAACATGAATTTAAAAAAAATTAAGGTATGAAGAAAACATAAAAACTTGCTGAGCATAGAAAATTATAAACTTATAAATTTATAAAATTATAAATTTATAAAAAAGAGGAATTAATAAAAATGACCATTAAAAAGTGCCAAGCAGCAGAGCTAACTAATATAACATTTTTTGTCTTTTTGTTTAAGAAGCAGAGCTAGAGGGAGACAGACTAAGCCCCAAGTCCTAGTCACCAGGGAAGTGGGAGGGGAGCCAGGGCCAAGCTAATTATTTCAGTTTAACTAACGCCGACCTTGCATTCGCCTCCAGTGGTGCACACCCCAACATGGCCTCAGCGGAATTCAGACGAAAGGGAGGTTCGGAAGCAGATTGCCTTTAATCCTGAGTTCTCCTCCTCTCCCAGTCCAGTGTGTGGATAGGTCTTTATGGAGGATGAGGAGGGGGTGGGGGGCGATATATGTCTCTGCACCGTGTTTCCCAATCTTAGGGTTCTGTCTCTATAGCTCTCTCACTCACTCACACACACACACACACACACACATTTACTCACCCACTCTCACAAAGGGAAAGCCAGGGCCAGAGACTTACCATCGTCGAGGGCTGTGGAGAGGCCGAGAAGAGCCAGGGGTGCATACACCATCGACTGAGGGAGGACTCGGAAGAGAGGTTAAGAGGGGAAGGACCAGGGCAGGGCCACAGGCATCATCAACTCAAAGCAAGTAAGGGAGGTCGAGAGGAGAAAAGCCCAGAGTCACACCATTGTTGTGGGACTAAGGAGAGGTCACGAAGAGAAGGGCCAGAGTTACTTACACTGTGGACTTGAGGGAGGAGTTGGAAGGGAGGTCGGGAAGCCAAGGGCTGTGTGTAGTAAACTAAATATAGAGGCACTGGATGCTTTTCCTTACCTTACGCTTCTACAGCCCCCAGCCAGGTGTGAAAAGTTAAGAAAGCAGCACCTGACAAGGTCCAAACAGAACAGTCCACAAGGTAAGAAAGCAAGCAAGGACTGGAGAATCTCATGCATCCTACTCAGTCAATGATTGTTCAGAACAAGAGCAATCATTGGCTAAGTGGCCTGTCAATTGGAATGGTCTACTCACCAGATTGGTTGTTTTGGACACTGATCCCCCAGATTGAAAGGCTACTCAGCCAATAAGTCTGGGCCTTCCTAGAGCACAGACCCCAGTGTTTCATACCTTGTGCACCCCCCAGTACAACCAATACCACCTGATTAGTAGGACAACCATTAAGTAGGCCACCAAGCTTCTTAAGATGCGACTCTGGGGTTTGAACCAGTCGGGTGGTCCCCTCCACTACCCTCCTACAAGGATCTTGGTTATAGTAGTGGTCTGCATGCTCTCAAATAAGAGAGAGGTGAGTACAGTGAGGCCCTGAAATATAACAGCTTATCAGGGAGGAGCAGGAGGTAAGAAAGGAAGAGGAGGAGCAGGGAGATGATGCAAAACAGAGAGGTGCCCTGCTTCATGATGAGGTGGCCTCCTCTTGCCAGCCACCAGGAAGAGAGCTGGTGCACCCACTTGGTGAACAAGAAGGCCGACTAGGGCAGCAGGAATAGGGTGAGCAGCAGCTGCTGCCAGTGCAGCCGGCAAAAAAAACCGAACTTGAACTCAAGACTTTATGAGCAGCTTCAGCTGGCACTTAACATGTGTCTGAGGGCGGGGCACTATGCAGTTGCCTCCGAATCCAACCCTCCCTTCCCTGCTGACAGTCCGTCTCTCTGGCCAACAACAAGCAACAGCAGCAAGCAGGCGCAATTCTTTCCTGGTACTGCCCACCACCTGCTGCACATGCTTGCAGACTCCTGACCATTTCCCTTGCCTCGTGTGCATGTGCTCCCTCCATCCAATCTCATGACCCATTTGTTTTGATACCTCACTTTCACTCAGCTGCTCGCTGGCCTTTAGCTGCCTTCCTCACTTGTTTTTGTGAATGCTGCAGTGTGCAGCATAACGTGAACTGGCTTCTCTGCTTTCTGCTGTCACAAGTGCAGCTTTAAAAGCCATCTTGTGCCCTTAGACCGAGTCTGGCTGCCAGGCTAGGCTCTCTGCTGCACCCGCCTCACGGCCGCTCCGTGCTAGCTAGCCCAATCAGCTGCCTTCACACCCAACCAATTGCAGTGATTGCAGGCTGCAGCAGGAGGACCTTTCACTCCTCTGGTCTGCAGGCAGCTCAGTTTGGCTCAAATCAAAATCAACATAGCCAGGCAACAACAACCTTTAAACCGGAGATCATCTGAGAATTAATTAATGGAAAGTTGGAGCAGGCAGGAAAGTAGGTTTCCCAGAGGGCGAGTGCCAGTGAAAGTGGGATATGGCAAGATACAGGCACTGACAGTGTGTTAACATAGTGGTGAGCTTCAGCTTCCTCTAGTAGTCAGAGCAAATCCAGGGAAAACTCTTTATCTGACATGTCATCATGTCAGATAAAGAGAGAAAAAGATCGTCTGGGGCCTAATATCATAAATGGAAGGCTCAAAAGGAAAAAGAACAAGTGAAGCAAGAAGGTTCCTTTTTGAAGTATCTTTGTCCACAACATCAAGAAGATGAAGGTAGCTGCAGGTCATAGGATCAACCTGCTGAAACTGAAGTTGAGGTAACAGTCCTGCCTACAGTCTCACAAGTTGAAGCAAAGTTTGAATGTAGAAGATGATGAACCAAATGAAGAGGTGTGCCAGGAGGAGGATCAAGATTTGAAAAGATGTGGGTCTGCCACCAGTGTGACCAGTTTGAACTATAGTGACCCTGCTACTTGGCCCAAATGTGACAAGGCACAAAGACAATGGGCTGAACTTTACCAGGTCCTTAGGGACAAGCTTGGAGGTGGAAAGGTCGGCAAAATGGCATGGGATGGCAGCAGATGATGTGCTGTCCTGGAGCCTAATTGAACCATTCAACCCTGCTGTGCTCAGAGTGGGGAGTGGGGTGGCTGAGGTTGGGGGGCTCCGGTGGGAGATGCTTCTTTTAAGGCATTTTTTGGCCCATGGAGGACCGCACATCAGCAATGGCTATGCCCACTGCAATTATGTCACCTGCCCCCTAACCTCTGGAAGCCCTCAGTGGCACCTCCCTGATTAGCCCCTGTGCCCCCAGACCCCACTTACCTAACATTGCAGGTGCACAACCATAAATAACAACCTCGTCATGCAGGTGTAGTTCCAGCAGTGACCACCATTATTGATGGCGCTGCTGAAGTTACCCTCTAGTTTCTGATTGTAATGGCAGTTCTTGGGGTTGGGCTTTGATCCTTAATAGGGATGGCAGCCTCTTAATTGGCTGCAGCTGAAAAAATGTGGCCTCAGGTCCCACTGATTGTGAATGGAGGCTCACTCCCTGCCTTCGGCGCCAGCAGCTGCAGCCTACATAAACTTCAACACAATGGCTTCAATTTTCCCAATCCTTTAATGAGCTACTACTCATCTAATATTAGATGCCAGAGAAGCAGTGAGACAACTTAGAGACAGAGGTGGGGTCAAGGGAGGTGAAAGAGAGATGCAGCTGGGTACGATCAGCCTACATATGGAAACTGATTTCAGATGATCTTGCCAAGGGGCAGCATGCAAATAAGAAAAGTCAAAGTAGTCAATCGAATAAATCAACTGTTAAAATACTCTCTCATCTCATATTCCTTCACAAGACTCTAGCTGCTTTTTGACTTTCTTTCCTATAATATATATATAATCGGAATATCACCATTAGTGCTTTTAGAGTGCATTTAGAATCTCCTCCTGAAAGGTTTTGCATCTTTTTATAGTTCATTTTCAGTTATAAGACTGAATTAGCAATCTGTTATTACTACTCCACCTTCTACATGCACTTCTGAATATTTTAACCAGCTGTACAGTTATCCATCTTCTTACTGCTTTGGATTCTTTAGGGAATTAATGCCTGCGATAAACCAGAACATTCTCCCTGTCATTAAAATAGACTGGGCCACAAAATTGATTTCCAATTTTACACAGTACAATAGAACTGCTGCGATATGAATCAATGCTTTCATGCTTTTAATATTAATGAATCATATCCATTGTTTTTTTTCTGGAAAATGCAGGATTCAAGTACACATGATAACTGCCTGTAGAAGTGTTATGCTATCTCCAGAAGTTTTCTACAGTTTCTGTTTATCTTCACACTTAAGTAGCCTAAATTTGGCATTACCCAATATTTTTTGCAAAGTTGATCTCAGTCTTTAAGGGCAGAATTTTCTGCCTGTCGGCCGGGCGAGCCTGACCCAATCTCCAGCGGGTGGGGAGCCGATCCCCACCGGAGAAGCAGACCGCACCGCCATTTTAGGTGGGTGGGCCATAGCGGGAAACGCTATGCACTCCCTGAGCGGGCGGGGGAGATTCCCCAAAAGCAAGAGTGTGCTTTTTTGCGCAAGCGCATGAAAGAGCACACATCTCCCTGAGGCTAAGTGTGGCCTCAGGGAGATCGCCTTGCCTTTGAAAAATATTAAAAATAGAAAAACGAAACACGTTCGGACATGTTCATAATTTACAGAATAACTTTATTAAAATTTTTAAAACCCTGCATGGAACCTCATCCCGCTGCTGGGTGAGGTTTCATGTTTTCTCTATTTGCCGCCGGGGCTCCTGGCCGATCCGCCAACCTTAAGATTGGACAGGCAGGTTCTTTAATTAGTTAAATGATCCTGTCAATGGCTTCAATTGGCCGTTGACAGGTCGGCGGGCCTGCAGCTGATTTTGCTGCTCCCCTGCCTTCCTGAAAATTTAAATGGAGCTCGATGACATCGGGGGTTCCGCCCAACATCATCCCGCATCATTTTACGAGCCGGCGAGCGAGTCTGCCCCCTGCTCACCGACGGCAAAATTCTACCCTAAGGGTTTAACCTCCGAAAGGATTCTGATTTTGAGCAAGTCTTATGAAGGATTTCAATCAGACTTCAACTTTCAAGGCTGCCTGTTAGCCACCAAAATTATTATTGTTCCTGCAGGGGCTTTCTTTCTAGATGATCTACTCCCGGCCAACTGCTGATGATATTCCCCTTCTTCATGAATTCATTATATCTTAAGTCTCAAATACATTTGCTTATGCACTCAAGATAGTATAAACCTATTGGATTTGCACAGTAGGTACTTCTAATCATTGAAACTTTCTTCAAACAGTTTGCGTTTTCTCTCACTTTCCCCTTTTAATTTCTTCATCTCCCTGTTGTTCCTAACTGGTTGCTAATAGTTTTTATTATATTAATGTATTCTGCCAGATGACACCCCTTTCCTCTTTCAATCACATTTTGGTGCTCTGATCTTTTACACAGGCAAATGCTTTCTTTCTCCTTCACCAGTTGCTTAATTTAGTGTTTATTCTATGTCACATTTTGCATTTTAAAAATGCACAGGAAACATATGCGAAGGGGTATGGGGCCTTATTGTAAATCTGACAATCTCAGCATAAAGAGGCAGTGCTGAAAAAAGCAATGGAAAACCTGTAGCCTCACTTACACTCATATTCCAGCTGCTGCCATTTTGGAAGGAGCCTTTGAGTGCCTGTCTGTTTGTATCAGTATAGACCACTTTAATATGCAAATCAGGATGCTATAACATACATGGGACTCCATTTGCAGATTTGAGGGTGAAGCAAGCACAGTACACTCTGCTTATTTGGCCAAGGTGGCACTTTCAAAACAATGTTCCAAAAGATTTTTATTTTAATGCAGTTGGAACAGGAATGCTCCTTAAGACTATGCATGGCTGCTTTGGGCCAAAGTTGCCCAGTTTCAACCTTGCTTCACAATAGATTCCAACCATGACATATCTAGCCGCCTGCCATGGCCTGACATCCAAGCTGTTCAAGGTTTCTCCACTGGTTAACCTGTTTGGGACATGCAGCTCACTGCGGCTGTGCTGCTGAGGCTGTCCATAGGCCAAAGATTTCCTCATCATGTCAAGTTGATGACAATGCAAACATTTTTACCAAACTACTTGGTATTTTTCAGTAGAAGTCAGATAGATTGGAATTCTGGGTTTCATTGTTGAGTTCTTGGGCTTTTTTTAACATTAATGTCAGTAATATTGTAACAAGACTTCATGGCATAAATAGATGCATTTAATAAGACTAGTACTTTTTCCCATAGGACTGCATTTCAAATGCCGTAACATAGGAAAGAGACAGATGTAGATGTGAATACTTGCTGAATATGGCTGTCAACTGTAATATGATGTAATGAAGATACAGCTTTATTCCATGTTACTTCCTGTTCAAATTAATTACTTGTCTATAAACTCAAAAATAGTCAACCCACATGCAGTGAAATTGGTATGGCAGATGAGCTTAATTATTTTTTCCAGAAATAATACCTTGAAGAAGGATATGAGGAGTTGAAAAGGTTACAATGAATTTGTCACATTCTACAATTAAACAGTACTCCTATACCTTTGGATGTTTTGCTTTCCCAGTCCTGGCAATCCCATCAGTCCACTTTTTAAGTTAAAAGCCCAACATAGCCCAGATAGTGCCTACATTACAATAATGACTACAATTCAAAAGTACTTGTAAAGCATTTTAAGATACTCTGAGGTCATGCTATATAAATGCAAGTCGTTAATCCTTTCTTTATTTTTAGATATAGTTACAAAAGTTTTAACTATGGTCCTCACACCAACACTTGAAATTATAATTGATGGTGACTATAGGGTGTATGACCTTTCCTTAGCTATCTTGCAGTCTCATTTGCCTCAGCCATCATTAGGTGTATTAATAACATTTAATAACAGTAATTAACTGCATTGATTCTGGTTGATTGCTGGACACTGGTGGGAAGAAATGATTTAAATGAAATAACAGTAGCAAATCCAACAAATATGAATTAACCAATTCATAGAACAACATCAAATTGGGTGAGAGGATAATTATGATGTAGAAAGCATATGCATAAATCTTGGTTTGTCTGTTAGCAGTCTAACTAGCGTGGAGGTGACTCATTAACCTTATAGTTCTAAAACAATTGCACTCCAGTGCTTTAGGTTTCTTAGGTAATGAATAATGAATGCATCAAGTCAATTGGAATGTGTCCTTTGCTATATATTTTATCACAAATTTCTTTTATCACTTCTAATTCTGTTTGTCCAAGGGCGTTAGATGTTTTGATGTTACTTCAACTATGCCTGGAGCTTTTCCTGTACTCATCAATTTCAAAGCATTCTTTACTGATATCATAAGGTTTGGTTCTTCATTTGCCTCTATGACTGGGATTTTCCAGCCCTGACATCAGCGGGCATCATCGCAGGTGTGATGGGAAAATTTGAAGAGTCATTGACTTTTAACGGCTTCCAGGTTTTGCTGTCTCACCCACGATAATGCCCGCCAGTGTCGGGATCGGAAAATTCCACCTGTAACTTGAGGGCTCCCTCAATTTGGATCATCATACAATTCACTTATATATTCTGTCCATTTTTTTGCTACTTCACCCTTTTTAAACAATATTTTACCAACCATTTATTTTATGCACCCACTCTGTTGTTATCCCTTTATCTGTCAAAGGTTTCACCTTCTGGAGCATTACTCTCGTTTTGTAATTTCTTTCTAGATTCAATATACTTCATTACAATACTTCATCAAATGAGATGTTGCTGTTTATTTCAAGAGGAATGGAATGTAAAAATAAGGAAGTTTTGTTACAGGTGTACAAGGCATTGGTGAGACTACATCAAGAGTACAATGTACAGTTTTGGCATTAGAAGCAGTGCAGCAAAGGTTCACTCAACTGATTCCTTGGATGGTTGCCTTATAAGGAAATTTTGAACAGGTTGAATCTGTATCCATTAATAGATTGAGAGGTGATCTTATTGAAACATATAAGATCCTGAGAAGACTTGACAGGGTAGATGCTGAAAGGATGTTTTCCCCTTGTGGGAAAGACTTGAACTAGGGGACACAGTTTAAAGATAAGGGGTCTCCCATATAGGATGGAGATGAGGGGAACTTTTTTCTCCCAAAGGGTCATTAGCCTGTGGAATTCTCTCCCCCAGAGAGCAGTGGAGGCAGGGTCTTTGAATATATTTTAGGCTGAATTAGATAGATTCTTGACTGACAAGGGTGTCAAAGGTAGAGAGGGTACACAGGAACGTAGAGGCCATAATCAGATCAGCCATGATCTTTTCAAATTACAGAGCAGGCATGAGGGGCTGAATGGCCTACACCTGCTCCTAATTCACATTCATAACGCACATCTTATTATACCATTCCTCTTTAGCCTGTTTACATGCATTCTTTATTTTCTTTTCAATTTCACTATATGCAGGCGTGTTTCTTTTCTTCCCTCTATCTTAATCGTTTGTATCTCATCTTACATTCACTCCTTGTCTCTTTTTCTTTTCCGTTTTGGTAATATTTCCATTGCAGCATGTGTATATTCTAATTCTTGTTTTGTACATTTGCCTTTTATTTCTTGTCCTTCTGTATGTTCTGATTCTTCATTCCTGAGACTTCAGGAGTGAATGCCTTTCTGATATTCTCATCCTTCAACATGTCAAAGTCTAAATGGTTGCACATCTTTTCCTTTTTTTGCTGTTTTCAGCTTCAACTTAATTTTTGCCACAAGGAGACTATGATTTCAATTTATACCCACACTGGGATATGTATGAATGTTCTTTACATTGTTTATAAAACATTGATTCATCATCACATAATCTATCTGATTTCTCTACATATTGCCTAGACTTCTCCAAGTGTACTTTTCAGTTGCTTAAAGGTGTTTGCCACCATCAGATCATTTTCTTGCCAAAATTGTAACAGTCTCTTCCCTCTTTAGTTTTTCAATCCAACGCCACATTGACTGAAGTGTGTTCCTGATGTTCCTTCACTGATTTTAGCATTTATGTCGCCCATTACAATTACCACATCAGTTGACTTAACTTGATCAGAACACTTCAGGATGTCAGCATAAAATGCCTTTATTTCCTGCTCACTGTGATCTTGTGTCAGCTAGGGCATAAACTTGCATAACAATCAGATCAAAAAACTTTCCTTCAATATTAACCAGGATCACTCTTTTTGAGATTGGCCAGTAACCTTGAACTGATCTCCTGTATCTTACTTTAGCCAGGGTTCCTACTCCATTCCTATGTTTCTCACCTCAGGAGAAGTAAAGCACGTGATTCTTCTTTCCATCTGACCATATTCTAACCATCTTACTTCTGAAAGCCCTACTAAGTCAATACAGTGTCTATCCATTATCTGTTTACAGTAATTGCCTGATATAAAGTCCTTATGTTCCTGTTCTCAAAAAGATACCTGGTCATTGAGTGTAACAGGCTCAGAAGCTGACCTCTTTTGTGAGTTTAGGTCAACTTGATCATAAATTTGTTGGTTACTTGGTCATTGGGCAAGGGCATCTCCTTCCCTGTCACTATCTACAACAGAATCAGTTGCAAGGGGTCCAACCCCCTTCTGTATCTCTTCAAACTATGACATTACATGACTAACTATGGGGCTTATACTGTGTGAGGCCCCAGATGCCTCACAGGTGACTGGCCATATTGCCTTACTGAGCGTCTTGACTATGCCCCTTGTTGACTGTGTCACCTTGCTGTTCTCCCTTTCTGAGCCATTGTCCAATATTTGTTAGGACCTTCTGCATCTTCTGCCATTCACAGGCTTTGTGCACATTAGAAGGAGTGATGTCCCCACATCACAGCAGCTGAAGCTGATTGACTCCTCAATTAGTTTTGCACAACTGCTGAGTCGAGATCCTGGGGTATGACTGCTGATGTGCTTAACAAGCTGCTTGGAGTCATAAATGAGAATCCATCCTCATGCTGGACTGACAAGAGAGGACTAGAATGCAACCTCTAAATGCTAGGTTGATTTTCAGTGCGGAACTTACATCCAGTTGAAGTAACCATTGTCTCAGCGGTAACATTCCAACCCCTGAGTCAGAAGAGTTGGATCCAGGCCCCATTCCAGATAATCCAGGTAAGTGGAGATGGGAGCACCCAGCACTGAATACTGGGGATGCCTAATGGAGATACTTAAGCCTACTGGATGGGAGTGACTCCTCCTGATAAAGTGTAAATAGGGCAACTTAGCCTGACTTGTAGCCCACCTAGGGGAAGTTACGCCAAAGATAAAAGCTGTGAGGAAGCTAATGGCTTGACTCTAGGACATTTCTCAGAAGATAGCAAGATAGCATTCTGCATGCATGCTTGGCAAGAGGTCACAGCCTAAGTCAATGACATGTATCGCAAAAACTGGAATAGTGCATAAGGTAATGGCACATGTTAAGGAAACTGCAAATTAAGACCAACCAACAGTACCATTTTCCAGGTACACGACCATAAATTGTTACATATCAACCACATAAAATTTGCTGCTGATCCACCCTTTACTGTTGCCGGGTCAAAATCCTGGTACTCCCTACTTAACAGTAACAGCACTGTGGATGTACTTTCACCAGGTAGACTGCATTGGTTCAAGGAGGCAACTCATCACCACCTTCTAAAGGGCAATTAGGATGGGCAACAAAAGTTGACCTTGTGAGCGATGCTCACATCACATAAAATAATTATAAAAAAGAGGTCCTATGATTGAACCTGCAGCTTCAAGAACCCACCCTCCACCATTAATTGGACAGCAGACCTGCTTGCCTCATTGGCATGGCCTGGTGGTAAATATCAACAGGAAGAAAAATGGCTCAGCTACTCCTTCCTAACGTGGGGCTGAAGAATCTCGTATTAGATTTGTTGAATTAGGTCATGCCTAAGGGCAGAATAGATGGACACATGACCTACCCTTAGAAAGCCTGTAAAAAAGTTTGAAATAGAATATCTACAAGGAAAGGGTTCTCTCATCATGACGCCAGCAGAGATGGGCAGAAGTAGTGGAAGAACACACCAGAGAATATCCCCCCCACTTCTTTGCCCCTATATTTTTTCTAAGTGGCTTTATACATTTAATTGTGGCACACAGCCACTTAATTGCTGATGAGAGGTTGATTTTTCTTCCCTCTACTTTGCTGAGTGTAATGTATTCACAGATTATGAGTATGCCAAGTGCATGTAGACATGATTAAACATGTAAGCTAGCCATCTTGGTGTCTGTCCCTCTTGTCAAGTCCCTCCTGATGTACAACAGAATATGGTGATTGAATGGGATTCAAGTATAGACATTTTTACAGCAAACATCAGTGGGGACCATAATGAATAAAATAAACTGGTTCCCAGTGACCCAACTTTAGGATGGTGAAGATTTTTGACTAGATTGTGTTGAATCTTATTCTTTCTGAAAACATGTGGCTGCGCTAAGTTGAATAGGCTGCTGCAGGGTCCTGGTGAGTTTATTCAGGGTTAGGCTAAATTAGCTTCTATATCACTGTCACAGACAGCCACAATAAAGGGTTTGCTCTGTCACTGTTACATTTGAAAATGGGACAATATGGTTATGCCACAGGATACATCAGAAGGTTACAAATGTGTAATAGAACTCGAGGCCCATTCAGTTCAGACATTGGAAGAATAAACGTGTTCTGCAGAAAATGATGAGGCCCAGTCTAAGAATAGAGTCATAGAAGTCTACGGCATAGAAAAAGACCCTTTAGCCCATCGAGTTTGCACAGGTCAAACAAGTACCTAACTATTCTAATCCCATTTTCCAGCACTAGAATAAGACAAATCTTGAGCACAAGAAAGCAATTCAGCTAACAGAGATTGACCTGGAAGTGTCTGGAACACTAACAAGCCTTCTTGCTCCTAACAAGGCAAAATATATGCTATTCAAAATAATTATCACCATGTTGGAGGAATATTTTAAACCTAACCCACTAGATATAATGGAAAGATATACATTTGGAATCAGGAATCATAAAGTAGCGAAATAGTTGGTGACCACATTATGGCGCTGAAGAATTTGTTATTACATGACAACTTTGGTGCATTCTTAGACCATGCATTATGAGGCAGAATCATGTCTAGTCTAGTAGATGAAGGAATCTAGTCGAAGCTACTAAACACACAAAATCGTACATTTGAGCTAGTGTGTAAAATTGCTTTTACCATGGAGACAACATCAAAGAATATTCAGTAATTTTTACCTATGCAAATGACTAAGGACAGCTTCTGTCCACTGTCAGCAGGATTCTGCCAAGTCTAAAGTGGGAGATCTGATTAGAAAAGTGCTGCAGAGGTTTAATTGCTTGTTATCACTCTAATGACAACCACGTAGCACAGGCATGTCAGTATAAAAATTTTAATTGTTTTAATTGCCAAAATTGCAACTGCTTGCTGAGTGAAGACCAAAGCAAAAAAGAGAACTCATTCTAATGGTAATGGAAAACAGTGACATCACAAGGATGAAGTTCATAATCTTGAAGTGAATTCAGAGAGCTTAAACAAAAGGGAGCTAGGGTTATACATATTTATGCCAATAGCAATCACTTAAATTACAAAACTTTTTATATAACGGTGTTGGTAAATCAATAGTATGTCATCTTATGCATTGATGTGGCTGCAGATTGCTCAAGCATGAGTAAAGACACATACAAAAGCAAATTCTGTGATGTACTCTAACAGCTCAATTGAAAACCTGCTCAGGTGAGGTGCTAGAAATGTGAGGACAAATGGAGAGTAATGTCCAATATAAGGGCAAGTATCACAAGTTACCTTGTTGTGAGAGATATGTCAACAACATGATGTTAATGGGCAAAGACTGGCTTTGAGAGCTGAAGTTAGACAGGAAACATGCTTTTCAAGTTGAGATGGCCAAGAAGCTAAATGAGCTTTTGAATAGCTGCAGCAATATTTTCAAAGACAGTTATGAAGGTACAATCAGTGTGAAAGCACACATCCAAATCAGACCTGATGTAAGGCCAGTATATTACAAGGCTAGGCCGGTTCCTTATGCTGTCAAAAGGAACTGAAGAAGATAGAGAAATGGTGTGTTAGTGAAAACTGATCACAGTGATTGGGTAACTCCAATCGAAGTACTGCACATGTCCGATAAAACAGTGAGACTATGCAGGGCCTACAAATTCACAATCAACCAGACTGTTGATAATGAACAGTATCCCCACTAATGGCCTCTCAAGATTTGTACGCAAAGTTAATGGGATCCAAGATATTCACAAAGTTGGATTTGCCTCTTGCTTATGCACAGCTCAATGTAGAATGAGGGCGTCAACAGTATTTCACAATAAACACACATGGGGTTATATGCTGACAGGAAGCTGTCCTATGGTGTGAAGTCTTCTCCAAAAATCTTCCAGCTACCACTGCAAGGAGTGCCACTTATTTGTGCAATTAGCATGATTTGTTGATTGGAACTGCAATAGAGGAAGGGAATCTTTAAGAGTTGGATGAAGTGTTAAGAAGGTTCAATGATTATAATGTGAAGTTGAAAAAGTTGTTATTGTGCAATCTGAGGTAGTATGTTGGCCTGAAAATTAATGAGCCGGTGAAAGAGCAGATAGAAGCTATGGTCAATGCCCCAACAGCAAAACACAAATCCGAGCTTAGACCTTTTCAGCATGGTGCAATATGGCTCAAGATTTCTACCTGAGCTTGCAACAGTGTTAGCTCCATTACATGAGTTGTTGAAAAAAGATGTGAAATGGGAATGGTCTAAAGCACAACAAGATTCTTATGATGCATGTAATAGAAGCTTGAGCAGTAATACACTAGCCATTCATTGTTACACAAATTGTGACCAGCAGCTAGAGTGTGGTGCTTCAAACTATCGAGTTAGGTCTGTGATTAGTCATGTCATGGATGATGGACATGAGAAGCCCATAGCATTTGTGTCATGTACCTTAAAAAGATTGAACATAACTAGTCACAGATAAAGAGCCCTTGGAATTGTTTTTGGAGTCAAAACGTTTCACTAATTTTTGTTGGGTAGAAATTTCACACTAGTATAAGTCATAAACCCCTAGCAGCCATTCTTGTCCAACAGGTCAGTCTGCATTATCAATGATGGCGGCATCAAGGATGCAAAGGTGGGCTGTACTTCTCTTATAGTATGGCTACAACATTGAATGTCAAGGTTGAAAGGAGAATGCTATAGCTAACGTACTGCTGCTGCTTAAAGACTCAAAACTAAGTTGTGATTTGCAATCTTTACAATAGGAGTTGTGGATGAGGACTTCCCAGTCACTGCAACTGAAATTTCAGCTGAAATTCAGAAAGGCCTAGGCAGGGATTTTCCGTGCCCACCGGTGCCAAGCGTGTTCGGTGGTGTGAGCGGACAATATGGCATGATTGATTTCACAATGGCGCGAAACCAATTTGTGATCTTCCACTCGGCCCGCCATTCTCCACCATCGCATGTTGAGAGCCTTATTGTAATACATCGGCATATCATTATTAGGCCAACTGCTGGAATCATCCCCCCCAATCCCCCAAATTGGATCATCCGCCCATAGTGAGAAGGGGTGCGGAGAGGGGTAGGAGTAAGGTTTGAGGAAGAAGTGAGGCTAGAGGAAGAGGTAAGGCTGGAGGAAGGAGTTTGGGGGGGGAGGAACTAAGGGTGGCGGAAGAGGTAAGGGCAGAGGAAGGAGTCAGGAAGGGGGAGGGACTAAGCAGGAAGGGAGTCTGATGGGGCGGGATGAATAGGAGGAAGGGGTTCCAGTGAGGGAAGAGGTGTAAAGGGAGGAAGGGGTGAGAAGGGGGAAAGGGGTGCAGAGCGGGGTGGGTATGCAGGTGAATGTGCACGGCAGGGGTCAGATAGGTCCATGTCTGTCTCCTGGGAGGCAAACTGAGGGTGGGTGTGGTATGGAGGAGGGTGAGGCCGTACGGTGTGAGGCTGATGGCTCGACGGTAGTGATAGAAGGGGTGATGGTTAGTGGGGACTCAGAGGCAGACATGGACCCTGGGGATGGGAAGGAGGAGATCACAGGTGAATGTAGATGGGGGACTTTTGGGAAAGGAGGGAACATGCACATTAACCTGGACATCCCCGAAAGGAAAGGATAGGGGCTGGTAGGTAATGGCGGGGAGGTGGAATGTGATGCCAACGGGGTCAACTGTGATGTGGGAAAGTAAATGGGTGCCTGGGGGAAGGTAAAGGATGGGGGAGTGAAAGTAAAACTGACTTAGCGCCATGACATCCAAATCGAAAGTGAAACGAGAGTCATGGTGGGCAAGATCAGGTGCTGCATGGGAGTTTGATCGTTGGGTGGGTGGAGATGCAGGTCAGCTCAGATGGACATCTGAAAGCGTCTGGCAGCATTCAAAATGGTCAGGACATTGAGATGAGTGTGAAACATGAAGGGTCCATGTGCATGGGAGAGTGCTTGCACGAGGCACCAAAAGGCCCTGCCACACATACACTCTCCCTCCAGAAACACTCATGGGCCGGCTGCTCCCTCAGCGGAGATGGGTCTTCCAGGCTGCTTACTTCCACCTCTTCACTGGAGGAGAGGAGTCCTCTTGGCTGCAGATGAGGATGTGGATGGAGCTCAGGGACTGGCTGGCTAAGGATATCGGTGCCTTGGCAGAGCTCCCTGTGAAGCAAAGTAGAGATGATTAGTGCATGGCAGCAGGAGAGAGAGCACACACATTTGCATTGAAGGAGGGATGATGGGGTGCAGGATCCTCAGCTGGGTATTGGCCTCTGACCTCACCATTGTCACAGGGTCCACATCCTCATCAGTCACCACAATGGCATACTTCTCAAATTGAGTGAGGTCCTAATGTGGGACACTCCATCCTGGTCTTGGACCTCTCCCTGCTGTTGTGAGCAGGCTTCTCCTGCATGAAAACAGGTGGAGAGAGTGTGAGCAGGACTCATGGCACTGTGTAGAATGTTTGGTGAGCGGAGCTATTGATGGGATGAGGATGTGAGCGTGAGGGGATATGAGCCTGATGGAGATGTGAGGGTGTGTGGGAGAGTTAGTGCCATTGTCCCTTGAGGTGTAAGATCCCTGTGGATTTGTGAGTGTGTTGAGTGTGATGAGAAGGGTGAGTTACACTGGCATAAAGGATGAGACCATTCATCCTCTAGTGGCACTGGGTGGCTGTCCTCTTTTGCAGGGCATTGGCACTGATCACTGATGACACTGCCTCCCAAGACCGGATGGTAACGTCGCTGCCCATCCTGTGGCCAGAACAGGGGTAGAGGACATCACGGCGGGCCTCTATGGCATCCAGATGGCATTCCAGTAACACATCATTAAACCTGGGGACTGCAGTCTTCTTGCCTTTCGTGGACATGTTCCCTGCAGTTGCCCTGGCCTAGAAGCACTGAGATGAGTGCACGCAGCTGGACTTTCAACATGGTGCCTGGCGTGATGAAGTGGCGAGGTGATGGCAGGTGGGCGAAGAGAGCCCGCCTGCTATCGGAATGGCGTGTTTCCCGGGAATGCATGAATAATGTGGCGTGTTTGGGGCGATGCAGCGTGAAAATCTGCCATCGCTGCAAGTGGGTAAAACATCGTATTACCCAGCGACTATAGAAACATAGAAGCATAGAAAATAGAAGCAGGAGTAGGCCTTCGGCCCTTTGAGCTGACTCTGTCCAATTCTGCCACTGTTTTCCAAGTGCTTAGCCATTAAATCTTTTATAATGGACTATAAAATTTTACCCACTACCGATGTCAGGCTGACTGGTCTATAATTCTCTGTTTTCTCTCTACCTCTCTTTTTAAATAGTGGGGTGACATTAGTTATCCTCCAATCTGTAGGAACTATTCCAGAGTCTATAGAATCTTGAAAGATAACCACCAATGCATCCACTATTTCTAGGGCCACTTCCTTAAGTATTCTGGGATGTAGATTATCAGGCCCTGGGGATTTATCGGCCTTCAATCCCATCAATTTCTCCAAAACCATTTCCCTACTAAGACTGATTTCTTTCAGTTCCTCCCTCACACTAAACCCTGTGTTCCCCAACATTTCTGGTATGTTATTTGTGTCCTCCTTTGTGAAGACAGAACCAAAGTATGTATTTAATTGGTCAGCCATTTCTTTGTTCCCCATTATAAATTCCCATGTTTCTGATTTTCCCCTTCTTAATCAATCCCTATGGTCCTCCTTTGCTGAACTCCAAACTGCTCCTAATCCTCAGATCTGTTGTGTTTTCTGGCCAATTTGTATGCCTATTCCTTGGATTAATACTATCTCTAATCCCCCTTGTAAGCCATGGTTTGATCACCTTTCCTGTTTTACTTTTGCGCCAGACAGGAATAAACAATCATTGCAGTTCACCCATGCGCTCTTTGAATGTTTGCCATTGCCTACCCAACATTATCCCTTTACGTAACGTTTCCCAATCCATCATAGCCAACTCGCGCCTCATACCATTGTAGTTTCCTTTATTAAGATTCAGGACCTAGTCTCAGAATCAACTATGTCACTCTCCATCTTGATGAAGAATTCTATCATATTATGGTCGCTCATCCCCAAAGGGCTTCGTACAACTAGATTGCCAATTACTCCTTTCTCATTACATAATACCCATTCTAGGTTGGCCTGTTCTCCAGTTGGTTCCTTAACATATTGACCCAGAAAACCATCCCATATACACTCCAGGAATTTCTCCTCTATGGTATTGTTGCTAATTTGATTTGCTCAATCTAAATGCAGATTAAAGTTAGCCATAGTTACAGATGTTCCTTTATTGCATGTATCTCTAATTTCCTGTTTAATGCCCTTCTCAACATCACCATTACAGTTTGGGGGTCTATATACAACCCCCACTAATGTTTTTTGCCCCTTAGTGTTTCTCAGCTCTACCTATCCAGATTCCACATCGTCGGAGCTAATATCTTTCCTCACTATTGCGTTTATTACCTCTTTAACCAGCAATGCAACTCCACCGCCTTTTCCTTTTTGTCTGTCCTTCCTAAACACTGAATACCCCTGGATGTTCAGTTCCCATTCCTGGTCACCCTGCAGCCATGTCTCCGTAATCAAGACTATATCATACCTGTTTACATCTATTTGCGTGGTTAATTCATCCACTTTATTGTGAATGCTCCTTGCTTTAAGGCACAAAGCCTTAAGGCTTGTCTTTTTAACATTACTTGTCCCGTTCCCACTATTTTTCACTGAGGCCCTGTTTGTTATTGCCCTTGATTTCTCGGCCTATCACTTTTCTTATTCCCCTTTCTGTCTTTTGCTCTTGTCCTTGATTCCCCTTCCTCTGACTCCTTGCATAGATTCCCAACACCCTGCCATTTTAGTTTAAGCCCTCCTCAACCACTCTAGCGAATATACCCCCTAGGACAACAGTCCCGGTCCTGCCCAGGTGTAATCCGTCCAGTTTGTGCTAGTCCCACCTGCCCCAGAACCGGTCCCAATATCCCAGGAATTTGAAACCCTCCCCCTCACACCATCTCTTCAGCCCAGTATTCATCCAATATATCCTGCCATTTCTACTCTGACTAGCACGTGGCACTGGTAGTAATCCTGAGATCACTACCTTTGAGGTCCAACTTTTCAACTTACTTCCTAACTCCCTATATTCTGCTTTTAGGACCTCCTTCCTTTTTTTACCTAGATTGTTTGTACCAATGTGTACCACGACCACTGGCTGTTCACCCTCTCCCTTCAGAATGTCCTATAGCCGCTCTGAGACATCCTTGATCCTGGCATCAAGGAGGCAACATACCATCCTGGAGTCTCATTTGCAGCCACAGAAACATCTCTTACAATTGAATCCCCTAGAGCTAATGCATTCTCACACTTTTTACTCCTCCCCTGTGCAGCAGAGCCAACTGTGGTGCAATGAATTTGGCTGTTGCTGCTTTCCCCTGAGAGGCCATTCCCCCCCAAAATGGTATATCTGTTTTGCAGGGTGATAGCCACAGGAGATTCCTGCACTGCCTGCCTAGTCCTTTTGCTCTGCCTGGTGGTCACCCATTCCCCTCCTGCCTGTGGACTCTTAGCCTGCATATGCACCTCTCCATTCTATTCGTGGATGCTCCACAGTGTCCAGCTCCAAAACCCAGGCTTCCAGAGGCTGCAGCTGGAGACACATCCCACACACGTGCTGGCCCTGGACACTGGAAATGTTGCCAGCTTCCCACATAGAGCAGGAGGAGCACACCATGGCTTTGAGCTCTCCTGCCATGACTTACCCCTTTAAATTAAATTAAACCTTTTGGAAGATACTTAATATCAAATAATATCAATTACTCTAGGGCCTTTATTCCCTGCTCCTCATTGTTACAGAATATAGCCCTTACAAACGGTGAACCGCAAAATAAGACCTTAAAAGCTATAGCGATAAAAGTAGTAAATACTTACCCAACCGTACTCACAGTGCTTAAAAGGGTCACCTCGTTCCCTCCTCACCAAACTCCCTCAGTCACCTCTGCTCTTCCAGCTCCTTTTCAACTCCTGACTCCTCCCACTTTTCTCTTCAACTCTTGGCTCCTCTCGCGCTCGTTTTCAACTCCAGGCTCCTCTCGAGCTCCTTTTCAACTCCCAGCTCCACTTGTGCACCTCTTCAACTTCCGGCTCCTCTCACGCTCCTTTTCAACTCCCAGCTCCACTCGTGCTCCTCTTCAACTTCCGGCTCCTCTCGCGCTTCTTTTCACCTCCCTACTCCTCTCGCACTCCTTTTCAACTCCCAATTCCTCTCACGCTCCTTTTCAACTCCCGACCCCTCTCACAATCCTTTTCAACTCCCGACCCCTCTCACACTCCTTTTCAACTCCCGGCTCCTCTCACACTCTTCTGCTATGGCACTTGGTGCAAATCTGGGCTGATTCCACTGCTGGTTTTAAAAGGAGTCTACAATCAAACTTTACATGGTCGGACAGTGTTTGTTCAGTGTGCAGATGAGGAAATGAAAACATTTTACAATTGATATAATGAGTTGTCATGTGAACAAGAATGCATTAAATGGGGACACAGAGTGCTAGTGCCTCGTTTTTTCAGAGACAAGGTTCTGTGAGAACTCCATACTGAATAGAGGAACATAGTTATTTTGAAATCCATAGCCATAAGTTTTATTTATTGGCCTGGTCTAGATGGTAATCTAGAACCATTGGTAAGCAAATGTCACATTTATCAAAACTGCAGAGTAAGCTCATGGCCATGGTCATGGTTGACTCAATCATTTCAAAGTATGCATATAAACTTTTGAGAAAATGAGGAATATATTTTCTTGGTACTTATTAACACCTTACAGGTGGATTGAACTAAAGCCTGTAGGTTAAAACATCAACACTGAAAGGACAAAAGATCAGTTACATTCCACTTTTGCTTGTCACGGTTTAAAAGAGGAATTGTCTCAGGTAACATCCCTCAATTTCAGTCTGCTCCTTTCCAGAATTTCATAAAGCAAAGTGGTATCAAACAACTCCACCATGCAGCATCAAATAGAGCAGCAGAGAAGTCTGTAAGAATAGTCAAGCAAGCACTCTAGACCCAAATACTGCATGGGTATTCAAATTTCAACATGAAACAGAGATTAGCTATTTTTCAGCTGGAGCATAGAACAACTCCACACTCCACTACAGGCCATACACCTGTTGAGCCCTTAATGAAGCGATGATTAAGAACATGCTTGAGTTTAGTTCTACCAAATTTAATTGCTAAAGTTGAACAAAAATGGTTCAGTCAGAAATGTTAGCGTGACCCAAGGAGAACATAGTTTCAAGGGAAATGAACATGTTCATGTTATGAGCCACCCCCACAAGTAAGATATGGGCAATTTCAGAAACGTTTGTGCTGTTAAGAGTTAATTACTTGAAATTGGTATAGAAAAATGAAAAACGTTCACGTCGATCGTATGCTCCCAAGGAGGAATCATCCAAAACTTGAGCATGATCTACTTATGTAGTTGGTGTAACTGTAAATAATTTATGAAAAAAAACTTGTTTTTAAAACATAGAAGAAGCAGAGTGCTGTATTCATATATTATGATCATGCATAATGATGTAATTAAATGTGCGATATGGCTACCTTGATGCCTGTCTCTCTTTATAAGTTCCTCCCAATATATACCAGTGATTCCCAATTTCATGCTCAATCCATACTGCTAGCTTGCCTTGAATTTTAAATGAGGGCCAACCTCAGAATACCTCCCCGTGTACCTCCCCTGCGGTCTGGCCCCGGTCCTGAATTTTTCAATTGGCATATCTGTGATAATTTACTATAGCCTATGGATAGCCATAAAACTGGTTTCATAGGAAGAGAGGAATATGAATAACCCATTCAACCTCTTGAGCCTGTTCAGGAATTCAATGAGATCACGGCTGATCTGTATCTTTACTCCATCCACCTGCTTTTGATCCATAACCTTGGCTGTCCAAAATCTATTGATCTCAGGTTTAATTTTTTTAAATTGAGCTAGCATTTATTGCTTTTTGTGGGAGAGATTTTCACACTCCTACCACCTTTTATAGGAAATGTTTTCTAATGTCTCTCCTGAATAGGCTGGCTCTGACTTTAAGGTTATGTCCCTTTGCCATAGACTTTTCCAACTGTGGAAAGATGCTTCCATCTATCCGATCAATTCCCTTCAATGCCTCACTCAAATCACCCCTTTACATATTCCAGGGAATACAAGATTAGCATCCTTCCTCATAGTCTAATAGTTGGAGACCTGGTAACGTTCTGCTGAAAATGCACTGCCCTCCATTTGATGCTGAGAACCGCTCATTACACTTGTTGGGTGTAACCAATGTTGCCGAACACTGCGCATGTCTAGGGAAATGGTCGATCACATATGCCACCTGCTGCAGGATTTGCCACCACGGAGACATGGAGGGCATCTACTGCCAGTGACCGTGAAAGTGACCGTGGGACTCAATTTTTATGCCAGTGGCTCCTGTCCGGGTTCTCACAAGCCTCTATGCACAAGCGTATCCAGGAAGCCACTGACGCCACCTTCACAAAGGCATTGTGCATTTTGCCTGGGATCAGGAAAGCTATGAAGCAAGAGTGCTGGGATTTGCACAGATCTCAGGTTTCCCATGGGTGCAGGGTGCCATTGACTACACTTATGTGGCGCTTAGTGGCAACAAGCAGTCAGCTACGTCAACCATCAGGGATTCCACTTGCTGAATGTTCGGTTGGTCTGAGACCACCACAAACACACCCTATAGGTCTGCTTAGGATTCCCAGGGAGTGTCCATGACTCCTATATCCTTTGCAGGTCTTAGATCCCTGACATCTTCCAGGGCCTACAGAGGCTGCGGGGTTGACTCCTTAGGGGCAAGGGCTACTCGCAGAAGACGTGGCTGATGACGCCTGGGCAGTGGCCTCAGACTGCAGCAGAGCGACGGTATAACGAGGCTTATTTCTCATGCTGCGAACCAGACCTTTTTGGAGCAAACAATAAACATTTTGAAAATGAGGTTCCAGTGCCTCGACAGGTCTGGTGGAGCACTGCAATACAGCCCCCTGAGGATGTCGTGCATCATCGTAACTTGTTGCAGCTACACAACCTGGTGCTGCAACAGGGGAGAACCTGGCTGAGGAGGAGATGCAGAAGCTTCATGTCTCCTCCAATGAGGAGGGCATCAAAGGGGATGAGGGTGATGAGGTCCCTGAAGGCAAGGATGTTGGCGATGAGACTATTGCAGTGGCCAGACGAGGCAGGCGCTGGGATGCCCTCATAGCCATAAGATTCATGGAGGATGATGACAAGATGCAGTAAGGACAGTTCTGACATGTTCGACTCCTGTGTGGCTGATGACAGCGCACATACCGTCAGTGCTCAGTCTTTTATCATGGTGAAGCAGAGGAGGCTCTAATAGTCACTAGATTCCAGGAGGATGATGATGACATCCAGTGAGGACACCCCATAGATCTTCACATAGCCTCTGTGAATCTCTGACTCCTGTCTGGCTGAGGGCAGCTTGCATGTGCTCCGTGATCAAGGTCATATCATAGAGACACAGCCATGAAACTTTAAAAGTATCTGATCCTTTGCCCGCCTTCAGCACCTGAGCCCTTTGGGAAAACAGTGTCACTGGTCACTGATGCTGAAGAGATGGGGGGCCAGACCCACCTTAAAGATGCTGAGAGCACATAGAGAGAATGATGGAACTCTGTGACACCTGCCAACGTCATTCTGGCAGCAATGACAAGTACCATCAAGATGTAGACATCAATAATATGTCCAGTGAGTGTGAGGTTGGACCATCATTTTGCCCTGAAGGTTACACACTGCACAGGGGAGAGGCCCTGAACTGAGACACCTGCCTTTATTTTGTGCAGGAACCAAGGTTTCACAGCTGCATGACACAAACATTGCTCATCAGAACAAGGAGCCATAGGCAATGAGACATTCTTGGGAGTTTATTTACAATAGTGAATATTATATACATGTGATTAACACCCGTGCCCATGCTGTGCAATGTCTTGGTCCTCTCCCGATATCTGCAGCGGAGACGGAGGCAGCCTGCTGACTACGACGCCCTGTCTGCGATGACTTTGGCAGGTGTTCTTTGGAAGACCAGGACCTGGAGGGCCCCAGCCTGCTTTGGGTATCTTGCACTGGGCCAACTGCACCCTCCTCGGGCTGTGGAGCTGGAGCTGCGGCTTCACAGGATTTGGATCGGCTGGACATTCCCGGAGTCACCTGGGTGGATGGCCCCGGGGTTTTGAGCTGCTGGTCCTCCTCCCTATGGGTGCCCGACAGCTCCTGGCTAACTCCTTGAGAGAAGGGGAAGCTGGTGTGAGATCGAGTTGTCCGGTGCCCATCTCACTTCAATACCGTTGGACGTCAAACATGGTGTTAATGATAGAGTTCAGCCTGCGCAGTAGTGCAGAAACGATATCCTGGATCAAAGTCTTCATGGCAGCCGCCAGCCTGCCAGTGCTCACCTCGGACTGGAGTTAGATGGACTCCATCATCCTTTGAAATCTGAGGAGTGTGCCAGTCGTCCTGATATTCCCATGATTGTCTTTGCAGCTTCACCAGCTGATTAAGGACCAAGTCCAGGGTCTCATCATGACTCGGATTCAGCAGATTCCTTGCCTCCAGCTGTCCGCCGAGTGCCAGCAGCCAAGGATTTCCTGCCTCTGCCTGCTGTAGGGTGGTAGGTATGTAGGTTGGTAGGTGGGTAGGGTGGCAGGTAGATAGCGTGATAGATGGGTAAGGTGGTAGATGGGTAGGGTGATATGTAGATAGGGTGGCAAGTGGTTTGGGTGGAAGGTGGGTGAAGTGGGAAAGGTAGGTAGGTGAGTTGTAATGAAGTTGGCTTGGGTCGGGATGATCTAAGTCGGGGGGTGGTGCGGTCAGTGACGAGTCGATGATTGGGGGGGTCAGTGTGAGTGATTAGGGCATCAGTTCTGTAGTTACCCAGGAATTAAAGTAGGATTTTTGTGTCTAACATTTCCTGAGTGACAATCTAGGTAAATCCTACGGAGCTGTCCAAAGTCTCCGACTCTAACTCAGAGTCAGACACTTTAACGAAGGGTCCCGGGGAGCAGGAGTACTGCTTGTCAGAAGATCAAACTTCCTGGGCAATTCTCATGGGGGTCAGAGCATTTTGACTTCTGCAGGGTCCTGACGCACATACTGGGTCGTACGTCTGACCTCCGATGATCAGAAGACTAGAAGATCTTGGCCAAAACAGCTAAACCATTTTGCAATGATCTAATTAGTGCGTTGAGGTTGTATTCACAAATTAGGAATTCTCTGTAATAACAGCAAATAGAAAGGGGATTGTGTAAACTGAAATTCTATGCATAAATCAGAATGATTCCCCTATCAGGAATTTTTTTTATCAAGGTTTGACTGTACCCTTACATAAAAACAGAAAATGATGGAATAACTCAATAGGTCTGGCAGCATCTGTGGAGACCGAAGCAGAGTTAATGTTTCGTATCCATATGACTTTTCTTCAGAGCCGTGAAGAAGAGTCATTATGGACTCGAAACGTTAACTCTATTTCTCTCTCCACAGATATTGCTGAGTTTTTCCAGCATTTGCTGTTTTTATTTCAGATTTCCAGCTTCTGCAGTATTTTGCTTTTATTGACTGTACTCTTCATGCATTATATTTAATTTCAAATTGCTGTCAGTAATTTATCTTATAAGCCAGTGTATTTATTTACTGATTCTGTGTGTATGTATGTTTCTGGATCAGGAGCCTGTGACCCTTTGAAATAATTGGCTCCTTTTCAAAAATTTGGTTTAAACTGTGCGTTTGTTGCACTTCAATGAATAAATTGATTATTTTATGACACAATTGCATTAGTGATAAAATGAATCATGTTCTTTACTCACAAAATTTTGGAGGACTTTACAAAAAAAAGTAGCTAGTTACTGAAAAGTAGCTAGTTACTTTTTCCCTTTGTTGCAGCCATGTGAGGAGGGGTAAAATATGATTCCCCTATGAAACTGCCCCGAGCCTGACCATAACAGGTTTTGTTCAAGGACTTAGAAGGATGAAGGTATTGTCTTAATGTCTGTTTTTAACCATTTAAGTACTGATTGCAAAGAACCAAGTCTGATGCACTTTCTTGAGGTTCAAAGCAAAAAGGAGTTCATTTTTTAATGCGTCAAAAACCTACATGGATAAAGATATAAAAATATTTTAAAAGATAAACTTGCGCTTCTCAAACTTTCGAGACCCACATTCACACACACACACACACACACACACACACACACACAAGCATAAAGAATATACAAGTTATACTTTAGGTAGCTACTTTCTTAGCCAAATTAAAGTTCAATGCTGAAATAAAAAAAACTTGAGAGTTCACTGTTTATGAGTCCTTAGCTGGTCACAGTGGCTGTGGCAGAATTTTTTAACAAGTTCCTTTAGATTTCAGGAATTGAGTTGAAGCCTATGTAACTGAAATTGCCAGAGAAAATTTATTTTTAATCTTCAATCTGTCTCTTCCAGAAGCCAATGAGTTTTGCACCTGAGGTTCCTTTCATAGGAAAAATCACTATCTCTGTGCTGGATAGGGTCTTAACTTGGGAGAGAGAAAGGATCTCCTTATTGCTTCATTGGCAGCTTTTCCAGACTACTTACTGCTTCTGCCTTTAGCAGCTTGTATAAATAAATTTTAAAATGGCTATTCAAGTCACATGACCTCTCTCTCCCCATAATGATTTCAGAAGGGGTTTGTTTATCTGTTTTCTGAACAATGGTTGTTTTTGTTTCATGGCTGAGAGGTGAGTAGATTCTGTAATGTCCCAGCCATTAACCCCCTCAATGAGTTAGTATCCATCCTGATGAGAAAGGAAGACATATCTCCGTAGAATCATTATTCTAGCAGACTTTCTGTCTCTGCTGGAGAGGTAGTCTTATAGAAATGCAAATGCTATGTCCAGTATACTTCAGTAAATCTCTTTGAGGTGTCCCTTGACATTCTCAGGTGCCTAATTCTAGAGAAGGATGTTGTGGCATGTCTGAATTGCAATTCACTGGATTCTTTCAGAACCTGGTTAACTTGCAATACCAGACATCAGGTGATGTGTGGAAGCCACCTTTAGTTAGAGTCTTTTCTTACCTTTAAAAAAATCCCTTTTAAACAGTGCAGTATATGATTGGTCAGCTGGTGAAATTACAGATTAAAATCACTCATGCACAAACCACATCATTGTGACACCTTGCCAAACTATAACAAGCTCCCATGCTGAAATATTGGGCCAATGTTCATCCCCAATTTTGGCCAGGGCAGGAGCAGTAGCATACATAAGATTGGATACAAAATATCTCCCTCTTGACGCCTTGTTCTGCCCACTGCCAAATTGATTGGGGTCTTCAGTTAGGTGGTCAAGGTTGTTATGGGGATCAGGAATCCTATGTCATCAGTAGGAATGTGGAAATAAGACTAAGCTGTTCAGCCCTTTGCGCCTGTTCCACCATGCAATTAGATCATGGCTGATCTATATCTTAATTCCATTGGCATACCTTAGGTTTGTAACCTGTATAAAACATTTGCCTAACAAATAGCAATCAATCTCAGTTTTGAACTTTTCAATTGATGCCCAGCCTTGACAGCTTTTTTGGTGAAGAAGGTTCCAAATTTTCACCACCCTTTGTGTGAAGAACTATTTCCTGACATCAGCTCTGAATGGAGCCTCCTCTAAATTTGTTATGTCCCCTTGTTCTGGACTCCATAATTACAGGGAATAGATTTTCTCTATGTACTCTATCAATTCCTTTAATCATCTTTAACACCTCAGCAGCAGTAACAGATGTAGAGTTGCCTAACTGGTAGTTCATAAAGTGACCATTGGATTCTGGTCCTAAAACAGTGCATGTAGGTTTTCTAGCCGTACTTGAAAGATGGGAAGAGCAGTAATACTTCACTGGCCCTGTAAAATTCAAGTTGCTCAGTTCACACACACACACACACACACACACACACACACACACACACACACACACACATACACACACACACACACACACACCCCTTAACTCAGCCTGCTCAGCTTCACAAAAGAAACATTGGTTTCTCTGCCTGATTGGAGAATCATTATCCTGGCCATTTCAGTTCTTGAACTTGTCTCCATCATAGCTCCCACAAACAATGAAAGCATCATGAGATGCCTGGCCATTAACTGTCTATAGACTGTCTAATCACAGAATGCATATCTCAAGGATTTTTCATTGCGTGAAGCACCATCTATTTCCAATTTCATAGAATTTCACTTCCAACCACAGTGTCTCCCTGTGACTGATTTTGTTCTAAATTAATCAGTTTGATGTTTCATCTAACTGGTTCCTGAGGAAGACAATTGACTGTCTTTACCTGGGAACCAAGGTGGCTCGCCATCTCCATATGCCCACCAGGTGGACAGACCTCAAGTAGAAGCATTTCTGTTGCTGTCAGCCAGTCGGCCTTATCCATTTTCAGCTCACTGTCCAGTTATAGAGTGGTGGTATGACAGAGGCATTGAAAGCTGTGGAAGAAGAGCCTTCTGGAGAGAAAGCATCAATATTCATTGTATGTGATAACCTTCACCTCCTACTGACATCTCTGCCATTTTGTCAGGGGGTGCAAATAATGCCGAAAGAATCTGGTGGGTAATACTGGCATCGAGTGGAGCACTGTTTGTATACGCTCCCCACAGATTGTACTTATTTTTATGGGCCTTGGAAACAATTGGCCCAGCCAATCCGTATTAATAGTATTTTTGTTTGTCCAGTGCTTGATTGGGACAATTGAACTTTTCTTCCTAAATCCCTAAGTTTAATAGCAAAGCTGTTGGTGGCCTATGTTCAGAGCAGATGTAACAGTAATGAAAGGAATGTTAAGGTGTGTAAAACAGACAAAACAAGCATGCGGGAGATTAGGAAGCCATACAATTAACATGGCAGGAAGCAGGCAGTGTATTTTAATGATTTAAAATAAATCTCCAAACATCACAAATAGTTATTGTGGATGCCTAGAGCATGTTTTACCATCGATGTCATGGCTAGCTATGATACTGTGATATAGAACACCTGCACTTTATGAGGCAGAATTGAAAAAAAACAGTAACCCAAAATTTATTAATGTGTTTGGGGGAATTGTATCCCTAACTGGTGGGTAAAAATTTGGCATGTGGGTAGTTAAGCTATCAATAGTTTTGTGCCCTGGAAATATGCAGATTCTGGTCTGATGCCATCATTGGGACCCGACTGCAATTTTAACTCAGGCATAAAAGGCCAAGTTATCATGGCTTTCCCTTCACATTGAAGAGAGTAGGGATCTCTGAAGCAAGGTGAAGAGGCCCAGACAAATAGGCTTTCTGTTTGTCTTTGTGGGCTAGAAAAGAGTTCCTCTGCGAGTGCCCTGATCTCCTACCCTTCCCTCCTGTGAGATCTTCCTGGAACTCCCTCCCCACACAGTTACCTTCATGTAACCAGCAGCAGAGGCACAGGCCAATTTCCAAGAGACCAACAGTCACTTCCATTGGTCTGAGTAGGATGAACCAATAACATGCTAAAATAGCTTGGATCTCAATTTATGTCCAGTGAGTGTGTTTCACTTACACCACTGACCCCAAAACGGTCTGGAACTTTAATTGAAACTGGTAACTTTGTGTTCTGAATGCAAATGCACACATAGGATTTACAGCATTTGAGGTTGTCCCTTCTAATCACTTAGTTAGATTTTCTACCTATGACAGAGTAATTTTTTTCCCCACTCCTGTTGAGATCGGTTATATGAGATTAACCTCACATTATTGAAAAATTACTGGCCCATTTGATGGGTTAGGGCACATCTGTTTTTAAGCCATGTGCAAAAGGGCAGCAAGAGGCACTTGAATTATTTGAGTCTGGATTTTTATTATTTTTATATGTACAAAAGCAGAGTGGTTGTCATTATGGACTTGAGTTAAAGCAAGGACATCTGGGTACCTGGGGATTTCTCCACAGTTTCCTGACTCAATCATAACAAAAAGAATTAGACACATTACAAAGGAGTATCTCATCCTCTGCAGGTATCAACACAATAATCGATTAATTACCAGCTTAACAAATTAAACAGTAATATTACTATAGATGCATCCGATTGACACCTTAGTTGTAACATATCCAAGTTTACAGAAAGCATACCAAATTATACATGGATGTATATAAAAAAAAACCCTTATGTGATGTACCAAATGCATCCTAAAAAGTGGCATTGCTAAATTTCCCAGCATTAACATCAGAGTCTGTATTCACTGTAGTGTGGTATCCATTTTCATATCATTATTACAATCAAAAACATTCATTATCCTGAACGTTCATTTGCACGCTAAACAACTTTCTGTCATGGGGATAAAATTGATAGAGAAACCTTCTCCATTATTCAAAATCACTGTGCCTATTGTGGACACTTCAATTTCTTCAACATGAGCACTTTCATGTTCTTAGGAGGAGGAAAGATACTCAAGGCCTTGCGAGTGATGAAAGCACTTTCACTGGTTAATGGACCTTGTCCCATATATCATCTGCTACTTCCATTCTAAGAATCATTATGACCATTTTAACTACTGCAGATTTAAATGCACTTCATCACTGTTTCCGCTAAGTGCACCCATATTAGGGCCCCAGACCATACCCCAACTGCATTCCTAAATGTCGCCGTTAAAGCATTTACAGGATACTCACTCATGACTGACACTTTGCTTTACTGACCAGACAGCAATATACCATTTATTTTCCCCACTTTCTTTTGGGAGGAGCCAAGAGTCCAAGATTCCACCTAAATAATTCTTCAGGATAGCTGTGCTTTATCTGCAAGTGCTTGGTGATTTTCAGGGTGTGTTCTTTTAACAATGAAAGGGAAGTTGTTTGCAAAGCAAAGAACGCAATATCTATTTGCAGTAAGTTATAAACAAAATGCATTAGGTACCTTACTCTGAACAGCCCTCACAGTGGAACCCATGGGATTGCAGTCGAGCAGACAGGCGTATATTTTTTCCTGGTGAAAGGTCCAGCCATACTGACAGAAGGTGCTGTATCAGAAAGATCTCTGAATAGGCAATAGAACCAGATTAGACTCCTACCCACAGTATTTCCTCAGAGTTCTCCTTCAGGACATAATCCTGGACTCTCTTAATGGAGCCAAATGGTGCATGTTATTGAGGCAGTGGAGGTTTACCCTAACCCGAAACCTACTGTGGCTTGAGACACTTTGGGAAATATGCCAGTCCAAAGAAATCTTCTGCTCACTGAATTTGAATAAGGATCTACTAGAACATCTGTACTCTGTTCTTAGTCTACAGACAGACTTGGTCAGCAGGTTAGGGATATTCGCCACAAAAGCTTTAGGACCTGGCGATCTCCTTACACCTGACTCATCAAGACCAAATGTGGCAACAAACAATCCATGGAGGTACAAAGAAAAGCTACCAGATATTAATGCAACTGACAAATTCAACAGTGCCCACAACAGTGCTACCAATCTTTAAATTGAAACTCCAAGAATTTTCACAATCTGCCCAGCACCACCTTTAGATATAGGAAAGAGGACAAAGCACAATTGTAATAGAAAAAAAAATCTTCAAACAGCTCTTGGCTTCATAATGTCACATAGGTTGTTTAAAGGCTCTACACAATTTGTCCAGAGAGATGAAAAAATATATGGTTAGTTTGCACCTTAAACATCGCCTTGTTTTAAAGTAAAATTTCTTCAAAATATCTTTTTAAAAATGTGGTTATAGTGCACTTTTGTAGAGGCTTGAGTAGAACTAAAAATTTGATTGCATCTTACATTATTTTCTGCCTGCGACACACCAGCACAATGACCAGTGGCTGCAGAGTCTTGGCAACAGACACCAATGCCAAAAACAACAACCCACAACAACACTTGGTGGATTCATGGGCAACACTTGTGGCAGAACTGGCTTCTCAAGGATTGGACCCTTCAGTCATGAGTAAAGGTGCACCACATGAAGACACCCCCTCTGTAATGGATTATTTGCTGCATGTCCATCATTTTTCATAAATGGAAGAATGTTGGAACTGACATTGGACTGAAGAGGAGTGACAATCACCATTGGATTACCATTCTGTTCCTATTTACTTAACTTGCACAGGAGCTCCACATTTCTCGCCCAGGCTTCCAAACTGGGCCTTCTCAGAAATGTGGAATGCACCTGTTCAGGAAGCCTTCCTTCGTAAGAGGGGTTTCAGGGGAAGCCAAACCCCACCCTCTTTTTATGGCAATAGCTATCGTGTTCCAGTAAGTTTACATGTCCCAAAGCCACTTTGACAAACTACGGAGAGAAGGCAAATGCGTAAAGTGAGTGGCTGAGGGGTTCGGGTGGGTTGGGAGGTTTGGGGTTAGTCTGGCTAGAGGGGATAGTTGGTTTGGGGGTGTCATGAGGGGTAGTCAGATCAGGGGGGATGGCCAGTTAGTTGCAGTGGGTTGTTGGGTTGTGGGGTAGTTGGGTGGTCAGAGGGGTTAGTCATCGTGTCCAGTTGGGATTGGGGATGGGGTCAGTAGTTAAGTTATCAGGGAGATGGAACTGGTTTTATCCTTTTAACTTCTCCTGGTAACTATTCTGATAACTGAAGCAGAACCACCTGAAGTCTCTGACTCTAACCCAGAGCTTTGGAGGGTTCGAGACGCAGGGTAATTGCCCATTGGAAGTACAAATTTCCTGGGAAATTTCCGGGACATTTGAGGGGTCCCCCAGTGCATCTTAGGAGGGACCTCCAATGTACAACCATCCAGGAATAGGAAGTTCTGGATCATTATCTTCAACAATCATTGGTATTCTTCTGTAGAAACAAGTTTGGAATATAAAGCTTGACAGTATTCTTAAACTTTACAGGGTCAATTTAAACCCAACCTTGGCAGGAAAATGACGGGTCAAATCAGCCAGCCATTTTACACTTCTTTTGATTTTACTACCATTAAATTCAGTGAGTCACTAGCCCAATTCAATCCATCAGATTCCTGCTGGAGTGGTTCTGTTAATATTACCTTCTGCTCTTTCTATTCCGGTCAATCCTAATTCCAAAAAGGCAAACTCTAAACTTCTAAATTTTTTCAGTGAATAAATCCACCCTTCAGCTGAGAAGTTACTACTAAGACCCTGTCTACCTATTCTGGTAGTTTAGCTAGGTCTTGATGGTTCTGTGAAGAGTTCTCCATGTGACCTGGCCATCATTATTTCTCCAAAAAAATTGGACTAAAAGTCAGAATAAATTAGACAACTCTTTCAAAGAGCCAGCAAGATGGGCTGAATGGCCTCCTTCGGTGCTGTAAGTTTCCAGGTGGAATTTTCCGGTCCCACCAGCAGCAGGTTTCGTGGTGGGCAGGAGCGGAAAATTCGGATTGAGGCCAGAAGTCGGATTCCCGCTGGCGGAAAAACGTGTCGAGTTTTCCCCTCACCACATTCATGATGGCGGGTCAGTTTTCCCACTGATCCATGTCGGGGATGCCATTTGCATGCATTAGCATGTTATGAATATTCATTACAAATACAATACGTTGGAATCATGTTCTCCCACCCAATTACGTGCCCATGCCAGTGGAAAATTACATCGGTCTAAATCACGACCAGGTATAAGTGGTGTGCAGCTGTCCATCTTCACTTCATTTGTGACTTCAAGGTGAATGCAACATTCAAAGCCTAACTGTAACAGTGCTGCTCTGGTTCCTCAGTGATGCCACTGTTAGGTCAGACTGGTGGGGCTGTTCAGCTTGGCTGTCGTGGTTGTTGAGTTGGGCTGTTCACAGTGGCTATTGCGCTACTCTGGCTGGACATCATTGAATGCTGTGAGTCTCAGGCAGGGCTGCACTCTATAACAGAGGCCAGAATGAGCGACTGAGGAGAGGGGTAATAAGATAACAAAGACATGAGTGTGAAGGGGGTTGGTAGGATTGTGGGGTGGGGTGGGGGGGCGGTGGGGTGGGTGGGGGGCGGCGATGGCAGGCAGAGGGAAGATTGGGGGTGAGGAAGCTAGAGCCCAACATGGAATAGTAGAGTAAAAGCAAAATACTGCAGATGCTGGAAATCTGAAAGAGAAACATTAAATGCTGGAAAAACTCAGCCGGTCTAACAGCATCTGTGGAGAGAGAAACAGAGTTAACATTTCAAGTATGTATGACTCTTCCTAGGAGCTAAAGAAAAGTAGAAATGTGATGAAGTTTATACTGTTTGAGCGGGGCTCAAGCAGGTATAGCAAGATAGAAGGCCTGGGGTGGGGTGGTGGTGGGCGGGGGGTGGGGGGATGGCGGTGGGGGGCGTGCAAGGAGAGATTGACAAAGGTGTCATGGACACAAGACAAAGGGAGTTTTAATGGTAGTGGTAAGGGCTGAAGAAGGTGCTGATAGTGGCATAAAGGTGAGAAAGCAGAACGTGTGAAAGAACAACATGGAGCAGGTGAGACGTGGCTCTATTGGGGTTGAGTGGGGAAAAAGGATAGAAAAAGGGATAAAAGGATAAAAAAGGGATAAAACAATGAATAAAGGATTAAAATAAAAATAAGTAAATACATTTTAGAAAAGGGATTTAAAAAGGGGTGAAGATGGAGGACAGAGTTCATTGTCTGAAGTTATTGAACTCAATGTTAAGCCCAGAAGGCTGTAAAGTGCCTAATCGGAAGATGAGGTGCTGTTCCTCCAGTTTGCTTTGGGCTTCACTGGAACATTGCAGCCAGCCAAGGACACACATGTGGGCATGAGAACAGGATGATGTGTTGAAATGGCAAGTGACAGGGCGGTCTGGGTAATGCTTGCGGACAGACCAAAGGTGTTCTGCAGAGCGGTCATGCAGTCTGCGTTTGGTCTCCCCAGTGTAAAGGACATCACATTAGGAACAACGAATGCACTGGACCAAATTGAAGGAGGTGCAAGAGAAGTGCTGCTTCCCCTGAAAGTGGTGTTTGGGCCTTTGGACGGTGAGGAGGCAGGAGGTAAAGGGGTAGATGTTGCACCTTCTGCGATTGCACAGAAAGGTGCTATGGGAAGTGAATGAGATATTGGGGCTGATGAAGGAGTGGACCAGGGTGTCCCAGAGGGAACAGTCCCTACGGAATGCAGAATGTTTGAGGGGAAGATGTGTTTGGTGGTGGCATCATGTTGGACTGGGTGGATGATCCTTTGAATGCAGAGGCTGGAGAGGTGAAATGTGAGGACAAGGGGGACCCTATCATGGTTCTGGGAGAGAGGAAGAAGGAAGACATGCCAGTAGCATTGTTTTGGAAAGTGGCTTCATCAGAACAGATGCGACGGAGGTGAAGGAACTGAGAGAATGGGATGGAGTCCTTATAGAAAGCGGGTTATGAGGAGCTGTAATTGAGGTATCTGTGGGAGTTGGTGGGCTTGTAATAAACATAGATGGACAGTTTATCACCAGAAATAGAGACAAAGAGGTTAAGGAAGGGGAGGGAAGTGTCGGAGATGGGCCATGTGAAGGTGGTGGAAGGGTGGAAATTGAAAGCAAAATTGATAAATTTTTCCAGGTCCAGACGAGAGCAGCACCAAAACAGTCATTGGTGTACCCAAAAAAAAGAGTTGTGGGAGGAAGCCTGAGTAGCTCTGGGGTCTGGAACATGGAATGCTCCACATACCCCAAAAGAGGACTGGCACAAGTGGGGCCCATACAGGTATGTGTAGCCATACCTTTTATTTGGAGCTTTACCTGCTCCACTGACACCGCCCCCCGCATGCCCCCCCCCCCCCCCCCCCATTAAACAGTATAAATTCCATTACTTTCTACTTCTTTTTAGCCCTGAAGAAGATTCATGCGGACTCAAAATGTTAACTCTGTTTCTCTCTCCACAGATGCTGTGAGGCTGAAAGTCCAGCACTTTCTGTTTTAATTATAGAACAGTCAAACACAGACACAGAAGGGAGTGAATGGGGCTCAGTTTGCATGAACAGGTGGGGATGCATGCAAAATCTAGAGTATGAAGGTGGGGACGGGGGAGTGGTTAGTATGCCACAAGAGGGAAGGGTTGCATAGGGACTCATAGGGCAGCATTTTCTCTCCATCGGGGGGGGGTTGTGCGGGAGCAGGCGCAAGCAGGTGGGTTCCCGATCGGGGGCGCACAGACATTTTACATGGGCGGGCCAACTAAGGCCCGCCCATGTAAAATGGCTGTGCGCTCCCTGTGCAGGTGGGGAGGGGAGATTCCCTGAGCCGGGAGTGTGCTCTTTCGCGCGTGCTGCCTCAGGGAGATCAGTTACTTTTAAAAAGATAATAAAAGATGAAAAAAGTTTTATTGACACTGTCACATCAGCTGGGATATGTCAATTACTTTATTAAAAATGTAACACAAACTTTAAATCCCTCATGAAACCTCATCCCGCCCATGGATGAGGTTTCATATTTTTTCTGAAGGCCGCCTGGTCTCCCGGCCTGCCCACCAACCTTAAGGTTGGACGGGCAGGGCCATTAATCACCTTAACTACTTTTAAAATGGCCTTAATAGGCCGTTGACAGGTCATCGGGCACGCAGCCAAGGCCGGCTGCGCGCCTGCCGAACTGAAAATCTAAATGACATGGGGTGAGGTCGGGATGCACGCCCGGTCGCCAACTGGAAAATGCTGTCCACGGAGCAGGGGGACAGGAAATGCTTTTGTGATCACTCATTAAGGAGCTGGAGAGCTGAGTGGAAAAATCATAGACCCTGGACTGATACCAAGTGGTTGGGGTGAGAGAGTAAAGGCAGTCCTGAGGCTATGTGGATCTTGTAGTCATGGTGAGAGATTAAAGGCAGTCCTGGGCCTCAGTAGGCCATGTTTCAGGACTATGTATAGGTTACACGCCGTTTTCCCATTCCATGGATGTGCAAGGCCTGTGCATTCAATAGGGATCAGGCACAGCTTGGTGTGCAGGGCATGGTCATTGTCTCAGATTCGGCAGTGATGGGGGGTGCCTGGCTCAGTACTGGGCTGCAGATGGGATGGTCATGGTCAAGGGAGGCATCTGCTGCCTGTAAATAGAGAAAACATAATAAAGTTGGGTGGGAGAATACTCAAACCTTTCTTGGGTAGGTCACCTTTGTATGTGACCATACACACTGCCTCAAGATGGGGAGGGGTGAGGTCTACATGGGGCATGGGCACATCAACAGTGATGGGTTCAAGGGGGAGGCTGAAATGTCCACAATAATAACTCTGGGATCCAGGGTTACTGGGGGAGGCTGTAGAATCATTGGAGGGAGTTATACCTGCCCATCATGAGCTTCCAGGAAGATTGGGGGGACCCAAAATCTGACAGGGGTAGGGTCAAAGCTGGTCTCAAAGTAGAAATGTAGCACCAACATCTTGATACCCTGAAGTTATGATGCAGTTTAAAATTGAAACTGGAAAATAATCTGCATGGTAGGTGGCTGAGGCAGTGTGGGAGGAGCCTAGAGCTGGACTCAGGCTCACTAACAAGGGGCACCCTCACATTGCTTAGAGTAATAACATGGAAATGGAGTCGGTGCTGATAGAATTCAGGAAGAGGTCATTAAGAATGTGCAATTAGAGACATTGACATTTGGAGCGCATTAAAGTGAGAGTGCAGGAGTCATTGGGTTCAGAATTAAGTTGATCAATTTGAACATTAACAGAGAGGAATGTGAGAATGGAAGATGCTGCCAACCATGAAGGGAGCGCAGCTGCTGGATATCTGCAAGATGATCAATGAAAGCCTCTAAGGTTCTTTCTGAAATTGGCATGGCTAATGGGCCAAAGACCAGGGGGCATCCAGTTGTTTCAAAAGTGCAGGATAAGCATAATCAGTGTAGCAGACCAGACATAGTAAGAGTGCATTAGGCAAGGTTGGACATATCCTGGATGCACTCATGCCTCTACCAACCTCTCTGGGATTAAGATGTCAAGTATCTGGGGTGGCATCTTGGTCAGCTCGATGTGTGAGTTTGTGCCTCAGCTGGAACACTGGACCTGGGAAAGGTGAGTAGCATCGCTGCAGCTTTAGGGCATGACAGTAGCTTTCTGGTAGTGATTGAGAGATCCACTTTAGTTGCCCATTATTCATTAATCTGTTGAATCTATCTGTCCGCAGGGAGAAGGAGGATCGAATAATGGAGTCTGCGCTCAATGCTGCTTTCTTGATGACAATGATCCGATTGAGGAGGAGAAGAGGAGTCCAGCGCCGCCTAACACATCTTCGAGAAGAGGCGCGGCCTAAGAACCATGGTTCAGGGGAGCCCCAGCAAGACCCGGAGGATGAAGAGGTCAGACCCATCCCACAGAGGTGACTTGCACAACTAAGGATCTACCAACGACACCATTCCTATCTGGAGATGAGCGAGAGACAATGCCGCGCCCGTCTATGCTTGTCAAGAGATATGGGGATAATATCTGCTACATTCTGCGGGAGTATCTAATGCCCCATAGACTGGGTGGACATCCCCTGCCAGTGCCCCTGAAGGTCACCGCCGTGCTCAATATTTTTGCCAGCGGGTTGTTCCAGAGATCCACAGGGGAACCATGTGGCATCTCTCAGTCCTCAACACATAAATGTAACAAGGATGTGGCAGAAGATCTCTACAGTAAGGCTCATCATTATGTAAAGTTTACACTGGATGAAGCTAGACAGGCTGCTAGGTTTCTGGGTTTTGCTGGAATCTCTGGCTTCCTTAGAGTACGGGGTGTGATTGATTGCACACATGTGGCTTTGACACCTCCATGGTAGCAGCCCCTGATTAACAGGAAATGGTTCAATCACTAAACGTTCAGCTGGTGTGTGACCATCAGAAGCACATCATGTACATTTGTGCCAGATACCCATGACTCAGGCATGCTGAGGCACTCCCAGATATTCAAAGGGCCGTGGCATTTAAAAGGTTGGCTGCTGGGTAATAAGGGATACCAGCTGAAACGATGGCTCGTGACACACGTGCATCATCCTCAAAGAATCGCAGGGGAAAAATACAATGCGGCGCATTGGACCAGTTCAACCTGGTCCATCATAGGGCAGACCACTGGCATCCTGAAGATGTGCTTCAGGTGCTTGGACCACTCAGGTGGGGCTCAGCCGCACTCTCCCCAGAAGTTGTCCCCATCATCGTGCTCTGTTGTGCCCTGCACAATATGGTGATTCAAAGGGGAGATCACTTACCAGAGGGAGCCATGGAGGAGGCTGAGATCTCTTCAGACGATGAAGAGCTGGAAGGGCAGCAATCTGAAGAGGGCCATAAAGGGAAGCTTCCATGTGAGGATGCAATCAAAGCCGCAAGACACAGAAGAGGTGCCCATGACACACTCATAGCCACAAGGTTCCAGGAGGAGCGAAGTGCAGGCAAGTACATTTCTCCTGTCCCTTAATGGCATGCCAGTGATCTGAAAGGTCTTTACGACCACTAACATCGAGAGCAAAGTCAGCACTGGGCCTTGGAATTCCAACCCTAAGGTTTCACCAGGCCCTAATCTTTGAATAGATCACTAGCCAAAGCTGTATGTATCCGCTCTGGGGAGTGAAAGGCTGCACAGCAGCACAAAGCCTGAGTCATCGCCTCCTGAATGAGATACTTCTTGCTGCCACAGAGATATGCACACAGCTGGAGAGGCCATCATGCTGCAGGTCTTGTGCTTTGGCACAAACAATGAAGACAGCTATTTGGTGATGAGACAACATGAGTGGTACATGAGCACACATAACTCCATGGTGCCTCTTAATGAATATTAAACCAACACAATTTGCAGTCAATTTCAATAAAGGGGTTGATACATCTCCCTGAGGGGTCCTCCTCCTTGTGGGTGCCTGAGGGCTCCTACCTGACTCCTTGAGGAGAAGGGCATCTGGAGGGAGGTTGAGGTGTCCTGCACCCCACTCACCTGGCTGCTGATGGACCCCACCAGGGTAATAGAGTGCAGGTCCAAGCGCAATTCCGGCAGCATCTGCTGGACCAAGGTCTCCAAGGCAGCCGGCATCCTTCCCATGGAGACCTTGAGGCATTCCCAGGACAGAGTTATGACATAAGACAGAACAAGGGTGGACTCTTCCATCCTTCGCTCTAGTCAGTTGAGGGCCTCCGCCATTCTGCCTGATGTTCTACCATCTGTTTTTGCATCTCCAGCATTTTTGTGATGGCTGCTTCCAGAGGCTCACTATAACGGTCAGAATCAGCAGTTGGCCATTCTCCAGTGACCTGGTCTGTCACTGCCTCCGCACGCTGCAGAGATGTGTCAGTGAGGTGTTCCCCAAAATGTTACCTCAAGCCTAATGTAAATCTATGACCCACTGGGGTGTGTGTCTCTGAGCTGGTGGAGGGTGCGGGTGAACACAGTGACGTGTCTTCTTCTAATAGCTCCTCAGCTTTCCCGTCTGAAATGGCCTGGGGGCTGTGGCTTATGTTGCTTGTGCTGGTCTGTCTGGACCTGCTGCTGCATGTAAGAGTTAGCAGATAGATTTAGTTTATGAACAGGCTGAATACAACATTGCGTGTCACTCACTGGGAATGTCAGGATGTGATCAACTCATGGAGGAGTCATCCATGCTGGCTTACTGAGGGAGGCCGATATCACCTTCCCCACAGGAGAGACCTCTGTCCTCCCCTGCCAACTCGGAGGCATCCTCCTCAAACTTGGAGAGAACCTGGATATCTACCATCCCTCCTCCAGTCTGGGATTTCTTCCTCGTGTTGTGGGAAAGCTTGGTCTGCATGAAGACAAAGGGATGGAATATAATGAGAAGAGATGGAGGAGAGGTTGGGAAACATGCATGCCTGCTGTGTGTGCTGAGCCCTCCCCAGTAAGGGCTGAGGATGGAGTTTGTGCAGGATGATAGATGAGATGCTGGTGAATAGGCTTTCAATGCTGATATTTCCCCTGCTAATATTGTGTGAGCTCCCTGAACTGAGTGCGTAATGCCACTATTAGAGTATGAGTTTTGAGTCAGATAAATTATGACTTACCCTAGTGGTATGGATGAGATCATTCATCCTTTTCCTGCACTCCTTTGTGACCACCTCCCATGCCGGCCAGGTAAGATTGGTGAACCTCCTGGGACCACCCCTCGGCTAGAGGACACCTCGATGCTGGCACACACCACAAATAAATAACTCAAGGGAGCCATTGCTGAACCTTGGCACTACCTTCTTTTTGCTTGGAGACATCTCAGCCTTGGTCATCCACATTGCTGGGCTGCTGGGGGTAATAGGTGTGTTCAACTGGCATTTATAAATGCCGCTAGTACCTTTGATCCCATAAGATTATGGCGGTGGCAGACAAATCATTGGCCGCCCTGCCACGTGATTCAGAGAGATATTTGCTGATGCATAATTAATGAGCTTCCAAGCGTAAAATTGGGCATGATTTCCCAATCTCGCCAATCAGCAAAAACTCACTGTTAATTCCACACACCACTGTACTTAGTCTCCAGAGCAGAAAATTCCACCCTCTATGATTCCAACAAACTTCAGCAAAAATAAGTAACTCTTCTCTTGACAGTATATGGGAAATTTCTTTGTGAAAATACCTGCTGTCTTTACCTACAGAACAAGCTCTGCATGTCAAGCTAATTCTTTAAAGGTGAAACACTTAGAAATGTTGGTGAGAGCTATGACAAGGCACTATATTTATGTAAGTAATTCTATTTCATTAACTCAAGAAAGATACATTAAATGCAGTCAATGTGAGGCAGAGGAGCAGCAATGTAGATGGAATTGGAGCTGAGATCAGCCAATAGCGGTATATTTATAAATAAATAATATTATATAATTGTTTTGCCTGGCAAACATTCATCGGAAAAGTGAACTGTAACGACTTGCTAAAGCTCCAGAATATGTCCAAAGTAAACCTCTAAACTGAGGCTATTTTGCTAATTTACTTCCAGAGCTTAATTAAACTGTTAGGAAACACATTAGCCACAAGCGGGAATTCAGATTAAAAAGTTAACATTTTGGCCACTCTTTGCAGGCTTGTCTGGCAGTAAGGCACGCTAGTTAAATGTACAATTATAACTATGTACAGTTATCACAAGCTGACTGAACTCATTTTCAGCTCCAGCAGCTAGCAGTAAATCAGCCATCCAACTTCAGCAGATTGGTGCCTCATCTCTGGGTCAGGATGCTGTTGATTTAAGCCCTCCCCAGAGGCTTCAGCATATAAATTAGGTTCCTGCTGCGGGATTGTATCATGGGAGGTGCTTTTCTTCAGGGTGATGTATCTCATGGGAACTGTTGTTTCCCGGAACTAATTTTGACTCACCTTTTGGTGGTTGGAGAGGGATTTCTTTTAATAACCCATGTTATTTAAAAAAAAATTTCTTTCATCTCACAGGAGGACTGCAGATTTTACAACCCTGTTTAAAAAGAGAGGGAGAGGAATAAGCCCGGCAACCACAGTTCAATCAGCCCAATGTTGGGGGTGGGAAAATGTTGAGAGGTAATAATCCAGGTCAAAATAAATCAACATTTAGAACAATATAGGCTAATAAGTGAAAACCAGCACAGTTTTGCTAAGGACAAATCATGTCTGACTAACTTGCTTGAGTTCTTTGATGAAGTAATGGTGAGGATTGATGAGGATAGTGCAATTGATATTCTCTTAAATCTACGACTGTCAAATTACCAGTGGACTCCAAAATATACCGGTATCTGGATGAAGTTTTTTTCTTACACATGAGCCCCTTTGTCCATTGGTTTTCACTACCTTCAAAAAGTGTTTGACAAAGTATCACGTAATGGACTTGCCATTGAAATTAATGACCATAGAATTAAAGGACAGTGACAGGTGGGCAGAAAATTGGCTAAGGGACAAAATAAGCAGACAGTAGTGATGAACAGTTACTTTTCAGACCAGAGGGATGTGTACAACTGTATTCTCAGGGGTTGTTATTGGGACCTATGCTCTTTGATATATTTAATGGAACACATGGTAAAATTTTAAATTTTTAGATACAAAACTTAGAAATATAGTGAATAATGAGGATAGTAACAGACTTCAGGAAGACGTAGATTGGTAAAATTGGCAGACATATGGCAGGTGAAGTTTAATGTGAAGGCATGTGAAGTGATACATTTTGGAAGGAAGAATGAGGAGAGGCAATATAAACTAAATGGTACAATTATAAAGGTACAGATGAGGGAAGCCATTCAGCCCTTCCAGTTCATCCTTCCATTGTACCACATTGTATCTTACACGTCAACATGAGGTCTCCACTCATTTCAAACTCAAATTGTTCTAACCTTGCAATGTTAATAGGAGAGATTATCATTGGACAAGTAATCCAGGGCAATGCTCCGGGGATTCAGGTTCAAATCCCTTCATGGCAAATGGTGGAGTTTGAAAATCTGCAATTCAAAGTCTAATGAAACCGGACGGACCACTTGGCATTGACCTAAGCACCAGAAATGACAACTGCACACTCATCCCTGTCAACCCTCCAAAGTCATCCTGACTAACATCTACAGGCTAGTGCAAAAATGGGTTAGCTGTCTCACAGGCTAGTCAAGCAACAGCCTGACACAGTCATACTCATGGAATCATACCTTAAAGGTCAGGTCCCAGACATCACTGTCACCATCCCTGGGTATGTCCTGTCCCACTGGCAACAAGCCCAGCATAGCTGGCAGCACAGTGGCATAGAGTCAGGAGGGAGTTGCCCTGGGAGTCCTCAATAATGACACCGGACCTCATGAAGTCTTATGGCATCAGGTCAAACATGGGCAAGGAAACCACCCGCTGATTACCATGTACCATCCCCCCTCAACTGATGAATCAGTGCTCCTCCATGTTGAACACTAACTGGAGGAAATACTGAGGGTGGCAAGGGCGCAGATTGCACTCTGGGTGGGGGTTTCAAGTCCATCATCAAGAATCACTCAGTAACACCTGTAGCACTTGCAGAAATCATCAGCCAGAAGTATTGAGTGGATGATCCATCTTGGCCTTATCCTGAGGTCCCCAGCATCATAGATGCCAGTCTTCAGCCAATTTGATTCACTCCACGTGATATCAAGAAATGGCTGAACGTACTGGATTCTGCAAAGGCTATTGGCCCTGACAATATTCCGGCAATAGTACTGAAGACTTGTGCTCCAGAATTTGCCGTGGCCCTAGCCAAGCTGTTCCAGTACAGTTATAACACTGGCACTTACCTCGCTATGTGGAAAATTGCCTAGGTATGTCCTGCATACAAAAAGCAGGACAAATCAAACCCGGCCAATTACTGCCCCATCAGTATACTTCCAAAGTGATGGAAAGGGTCATCAACAGTGCTACCAAGCAGCACTTGCTCGGCAATAACCTGCTCACTGATGTCCAGTTTGGGTTCCGCCAGGGCCACTCAGCTCCTGACCTCATTACAGCTTTGGTTCAAACATGGACAAAAGAGCTGAACTCCCGAGGTGAGGTTAGAGTGACTGCCCTTGACATCAAGACAGCATTTGACCGAGTGTGGCATCAAGGAGCCCTAGCAAAACTGGAGTCAATGGGAATTAGGGGAAAACCCTCCACTGGCTGGAGTCATACCTAGCACAAAGGAAGATGGCTATGGTTGTTGATGGCTGATCGCCTCAGTTCTAGGACATCAATATAGGAAATCCTCAGGGTTCTGTCCTCACCCCAATCCTCTTCAGCTGCTTCATCAATGACCTTCCTTCCATCATAAGGTCAGAAGTGGGGATGTCCGCTGATGATTGCACAATGTTCAGCACCATTCACGATTCCTCAGGTGCTGAAGCAGTCCATGACCAAATGCAACAAGACCTGGACAATATCCAGGCTTGGGCTGACAAGTGGCAAGTAACATTCGCACCACACAAGTGCTAAGAAATGACCATCTCCAACAAGAATGAATCTAACAATTGCCCCTTTACCTGCAATGGAATTACCATCACTGAATACCCACTATCAACATCCTGGGGGTTATCATTGACCAGAAACTGAACTGGACCAGACATGTCCCCTTCAAAAATAAGACTGGTACTGCCAAATCTAGACCCCCTGGTTGTCTAGAGGAATACAGGGGAAGATCAAACAGAAAAAGAAAGCATGCATTAGGCACAAAGAACTAAGCACTACAGATAGCCTGGACGAAAATAGGAAGTGCAGGGACAAAGTAAAAAGGAAATAAGGAAATCAAAGAGAGGGCATGAAAAAAGATTAGCAAGTGAAGTTAAAGATAACCCAAAGAAGTTTTACCAATACATTAATGGTAAAGGGATAGTTAAGGAAAAAGTGGGACCTATCAGAGATGAAGATGGAAACTTGTGTGTAGATGCAGAGGCTGTGGGAAGGATTTTGAATGAATATTTTGTCTCAGTGTTTACAAACGAAAGGGAGGATGTAAATATAGTAGAGATAAAAACAAAAAAACTGCGGATGCTGGAAATCCAAAACAAAAACAGAATTACCTGGAAAAACTCAGCAGGTCTGGCAGCATCGGCGGAGAAGAAAAGAGTTGATGTTTCGAGTCCTCATGACCCTTCGACAGAACTTGAGTTCGAGTCCAAGAAAGAGTTCAAATATAAGCTGGTTTAAGGTGTGTGGGGGGGGGGGCGGAGAGAGAGAGAGAGAGAGAGAGAAGTGGAGGGGGGGGTGTGGTTGTAGGGACAAACAAGCAGTGATAGAAGCAGATACCTTAGGTCTTGAGCTCCCTCCTCCATCCCCACCCCCTTTCTGTTTCCCCCTTCCTTTTTTTTCCAATAAATTATATAGATTTTTCTTTTCCCACCTATTTCCATTATTTTTAAATATTTTAAAATCTTTTATGCTCCCTCCACCCCCACTAGAGCTATACCTTGAGTGTCCTACCAGCCATTCTTAATTAGCACATTCGTTTAGATAATATCACCAACTTTAACACCTATGTGTTCTTTTGTTCTATTGTTGTTGACATCTTTTGATGATCTGCTTCTATCTCTACTTGTTTGTCCCTACAACCACACCCCCCCCTCCACTTCTCTCTCTCTCTCTCTCTCTCTCTCCGCACCCCGCCACCCCACCCCCCCCACCCCCCGACACACACACCTTAAACCAGCTTATATTTCAACTCTTTCTTGGACTCGAACTCAAGTTCTGTCGAAGGGTCATGAGGACTCGAAACGTCAACTCTTTTCTTCTCCGCCGATGCTGCCAGACCTGCTGAGTTTTTCCAGGTAATTCTGTTTTTGTGTTGTAAATATGGTAGTCCAGGAGGAACACTGCAAGATATTGGATGGGATAATCATAAAGAGAGAGGAAGTACCCAAAGGGTTGAAATCCTTGAAAGTTGAAAAGTCACCAGGGCCAGATGGATTGTTTCTGAGGCTGCTGAAGGAAGTCAGGAAGGAGATGCTCTGAGGATGATTTTCCAATCTTCACTAGATACAGGGGAGGTACTGGAGGACTGGAGAAATGCAAACGTAGTTCCATTGTTTAAAAAGGGATCAAAGGAAATGCCAAACAACTATCGGCTAGTTAGTCTTACATCGGTGGTGAGCAAATTAGTAGAATTGATCCTGAGAGTGAGGATTAACTGTCATGTGGAAAGGCATGGACTAGTCAGAGGTGGTCAGCATGGATTTGTTAAAGGAAGATCTTGCCTCACAAATTTGATTGAATTCTTTGAGGAAGTGACAAGAAGAGTTGATGAAGGTAGTGCAGTGGATGTTGTGTACATGGATTTTAGCAAGCCATTTGACAAGGTCCCACATGGCAGATTGGTCAGGAAAGTAAAAGCCCATGGGATTCAGAGTAATGTGGCAAAATGGATAAAAGGTTGGCCTTGTAACAGGAAACAAAGGATAATGGTCGATGGATGCTGTTACGAATGGAAAGTTGTCTCAAGTGGTGTTCCACAGGGCTCAGTGTTGGGACTCTTGCTGTAGCTACAAGGAGAGATTGGATAGGTTGGGGTTATTTTCCTTAGAACAAAGAAGGCTGAGAGGTGACTTGATTGACGTGTACAAAATTATGTGACAAATAGATAGAGTGGACAGGATAAAATTGTTTCCCTTGGTGGAAATTCTAGAACCAGGGGACATGAATTCAAGATAAGTGGCAGAAGGTGTAGGAGGGGGCATGAGGAACAACTTGTTAACAAGGGCAGCAGATATATGGGAACACCACCAGCTGGAAGTTCCCATCCAAGCCAGTGATCATCCTGACTTGGAAATATATCGCCGTTCCTTCACTGCCACCGGGTCAAAATCGTGGAACTCCATCCCTAGCAGCACTGTGGGTGTACCTGCACCACGCAGACTGCAGCGGTTCAAGAAGGCAGCTCACCACCACCCCCTCAAGGGCAATTAGGGATGGGCAATAAATGCTGACCTAGACAGCGACGCCCACATCCCATGAATGAATTTTTAAAAATTGATCCTGTTATTATATGTAATTTTATACATAACATTGAAAAAGTTGCAATATAATCTGTCTTCTTCTTCAATGAAGAAGGCCTCATAATATTTGACAATTATAACTATGGTTCTTTTTCATTTATCCTGTAGGCTTTCCAGAATATGCACCCATAAGGACATGATTTAGGCTTTGCCACTTCAAAGTGTATAAATTATTTGTTCAAAAAAACACTCCAGAAGCAATCTACGCTAGGTGACCATTGAGAGCTGTCCTGACTGAAAGCAGCGTAAAATTTACCAAGACTCAGATGATAAGACTCTGACCTCTATCTGGCAACTAAATATAAAGTATAAAGTAATTGCAAATGTTCCTCTTCCTAGACCTTCTATGTCACATTCATGAGAGCTGCAATGATCTGCTTGCAGGTCATTGACAGTGCTGCCTTATGGCCAGTTATGTGGAAACAGACAGAGAACAGTGTGGGTTGAAATATCCTCTGGGATATCGACTAATCTACAAAGAGTGATCTCACTCATTCCTAACAATGACCTGACCAAGATTAAACTATCTTGTGTATATAAGTCCATGTCCTGCTGCTCAGCAATGCAATTTGTTCGCATGTTGTGCCACCAAACCACATGAGAGGAAATTTTTAGCATGGCTTCATTTTGTGGTTGTTGGGAGGGCCTGAGCAGCATTTATTTCATTCTATGCATTTGCAGAATAAATACGTACCAGCCCGTGGACTTAGTGGCAAATCGTTCTTTAACAACTGAGAGATTAGTGTAGAAATGCCCGGAGATATATGGCACATTCAATATTCTTTGTTTGATTTAATGCTGCATCTGCTGACAAATTTTATGTGGAACTGCAGGTGAAATGATCACTGATTTAGGCTGCTGGAGATAGTTAGAAGTGAATGCTGACAATATTACTAGGAATCAAACAAGTATAAACTCACTTTCTGGATATGAGATAAAGGAAAAAGGTAGGTTTGCATTTGTTTTTAAGTGAGATCTTGGCCTGAATTTTTCACTCGTCGGGCATATGCCATCGACGGGCTCAGAAGCGAATGGGAAACACCCCCGTCAGCTATCAGCCCCCAACCATGATTCAATGCTGGTTGGCCAATTAATGGCCAGCCAGTGTGAAACATGTGCTTAGAAGGGCTTAGCATTTCCGGTACAGGCAGGAAGAGGGTGAGCGCCGATGTTACCATGGGTGCTGGTGAGCACTCCCGCTGAGCTCCCTGAAGGCAGACAGCTCCCCCAGGGCACTGCAGACCTCCACAGAATAAACAAAATAACAAAATTGCTGCAAAATGTGTCCATGCAGCTCAATCTAGCACCTGAAAGCATACCTCATAAAAAAAGTCCCCAGATATCTCTTTTTATTTCATTTTTTCACGGAGATTTCATACCGCCCTGGGTTGAGGTTTAAGCAAAAATTAAAGGCCACCAGGCCAATTGGCCCATCCGCCAACCATAAAAGTGGACAAGCCACAAAAAATCGCTTTCAATTTCCTCCTTTATGGGCTTAATTGTTGGCGGGCACGCTTCTGACTGCCCCATGCACTTACCGAGCAAGATATCGTGCAAGTGCGCGATGACGTCGGGACACTCACCCATTGTCATCTCGCGCTATTTTGTGGCTGGATGGGTCAGGTGCACACCAGCTAGCGGGACATAAAATTCTGGCCCTATATTCTTACAAAGGTGCAGCCTGTCGGTATTGGATGTTGAGAATAAAAATAATAAAATTCATAAAAGCTCCAAGCTTTCTCCATGTAAGGCATTCAGGCGCTTGAGCAATGACACCAGTATTCTGCCAACAGGCATATCAGACTGCCTACCAGTTGACTCTACATTGAGCCTGGATGACACCCACAGGTTTTCTTCACGAATGTATCATAACTCTGGTTCGTATTGGACATTTGAATTCATCCCACAAGCTGCCTTCAACAACTTTGGACAACAGTTCTTTCCTGCAGACCTTCTAGACTGCATGTTTGCATTATTTCCATTACAGTTCTCTTGTTTTATGTTCCTGAAATCGATCTATGTTATTCACTTTCATACATGAAAGGGTAAGAAAGGCAACAATTCACAAGTTTTCATCAGTACTATGACCAAACATTAGGAAGTGCATACCTGTATCTTATTGTGAATGACTGATTCTTTCACCATCATTTTTGTGAGAGTACCCAACTTCCACTTGATACTTCTGCATTGGAACAATGAGCTTAATAACTTGTCATAGGAGTAATAGTGAATGCAAATCTATATTTTACCAATCCATATTCCATAGTATTTGATTTTCAATGTGCTATGACTTTATGCCAGCTTCTCTTTAATCTGTTCTGATGGCATTTAACTTTTGCTCTACAAAGCCTTTAAACCAGTTAAGCATTAATCACCTGCACATTTGAATAAAGGACTGGAGACATCTAATTCTAAAATAAAACTGTTGGTCTTCATCAATCCATTTTACAAACCATAGTCTTTGGTCACTTGGTATAACAGAAGTTGAATCTTGCTGAAAAGAGAGACATGTTGCCAATGATTTTCACTTTGCACTTATTAGGACAAATGTAGAGTGCAAAATTTCAAACAATCACAAAAATGTATAATGTTGCAAAAAAAGGTGCTGATTGGTTGGTAAGTCGACTCTGATTGGCCAAGGCATTGCCATGGAGAAAGCAATGGGGACCTATAGGCTCTCCATGCTCCCGGGTAATTCAAAAAATGGGCAAGGCTTGAATATATTTCTTCTGTATGCAGAGAACGGTCTCTACATATGGATGTGTGTCACTCTGTTGTGATGCTATGGCAGCTCCTCTTTAATCTAGTGTGTGGCATTCAAAGCCATTTAGTGAGGTAGGCATTAATCATCTCTAAGTTTGAATGGAAGACTGCATATGAACGTAAGGCCAAGCAAGCCTTTTCACACAGCTACAATGCAGCGGCTATGCGAGTGGTATTTTCTGTTAACAGTATGCTGCCGTCAGTCCAAAAAGACATTTTGCCTACCACACAATTGAGCAATGTCATGTATGAATTTCAGTGCCAGTGTGATGACAGACAGGTAGGCTGCATCTCCCAACAATTGGCTGATCTAATCAAACAGCATATTCTTTTGGTTGTTCATAATAGGGAGAGTACAGACCGCACTCACCTAGCCTGTGCTGCAAAACCCAAAACAAAACAATTACCGTTCGATGTGATTCCACAATTGGGCAACGTTAGCTGAAAAATCCTGAGTACACTAACAACTAATTTAAGTTGATCTCATAACGTGGCTCATCGACACTTGCTGGAAGTGAATTACATTTATACACAGGGACCCATCCTTTGCAAACAAAAGGGATATGTTCAAGCCTTGCACTTTCTTTGAATTAACCGGGAACGTGGGGAGCCTGTGATTCCCTGTTGCTTTCTGCATGGCAATGCCTCGATTAATCAGAGCCAATTTGCTTACCAATCAGCACCCTTTTCCCCTGTAGGATAAATTGTTGTGATCGTTTGAAATTTGACATTCTTGTGTTTGTCCTGATGTGTGCAAGGCTAAAAGCTTTGGCACCGTGTCTCAATTTTCAGCAATAGATCATAATGTGTTTGTTCTTACATCAAGTATAAAGGTATGAAGTTTCAACTACTGTAAAGGTTTAACCTTTACTTTGCCCTGAAGGTTTTAGTTTCTGTTTAGCAATCAAGAATTGGATAAGCAGTTGGTAAATGCAAATATTGTTCCCCATTCAGTTAACAATTGAACCATCTGTTGTGTGGTGAGATGCTCTTTCTGAAAATGAGCAATATTTTACAGTAAGATATCTTGTCTTTAAAGTACAGTCAATGTCCCCTATTCAGATAGCTATACTGTGTGACCATTTTGCAGACTATCACTCCTTTTCCCTTAGTCCAGGCATGCCAACATTAACTCAAGCAATGAGATTGGACTGACAAGCAATGCATAATTATATTCAATTTTGTCTGTTTTCATCACTGAGCCCAAGAGGGTGCTAAATTATCCATTCTCTACAGATGTCAGTGAGCTGTTTAAAATATACAAGCTGCTCAGCAGCAGAATCAAGTTTCTGGGTGAATAAGATGACTGGAATTTGCAAGCAAGGCTCATTGTTGCAACAGTATTTGTATCCCTAAAATGATGATCTTGATCAAGTGAGGGGATGTAAGGAAGGTGGCATATAGTAACTGGTGAGAAATATAAAAATGAAAGTGGTCTAAAGGGAGTGAGCTAATTGAGAGATTGTAACCAGATAAATGTAAATGTACGTGTGTACAAATGTACATGAAGTGAGAGTTCAGGTGGTGAAAAAGAAAGAGGTCAGGGGATAAAACAGCGAGCATTCGGGAGGTAAAACAGCAGGAGTTCAGGGGTTAAAACAGTGAGATTTCAGGAGATAAAACAGCAAGAGTTTGGGAGATAAAACAGCGAGATTTCAGGAGCTTAAAACAACGAGAGATCAGGAGACAAAACAGCGAGAGATCAGGAGACAAAACAGCGAGAGTTCAGGAGATAAAACAATGATAGTTCAGGAGATAAAACAGCGAGGGATCAGGAGATAAAACTGAGAGTTCGGGAGATAAAACAGTGAGAGTTCAGGAGATAAAACAGTGAGAGTTCAGGAGATAAAACAATGAGAGTTCAGGAGATAAAACCGCGAGAGTTCAGGGGACAAAATAACGAGAATTCAGGAGATAAAACAGCGAGAGTTCAGGAGATAAAACAGCATGGGCACAGAAACATAAATTTCTAAACAAGCATAGGGACAGTAAGAATTTAAAGGCACGGGAGAGGGAGCTGATTTTTGAGTAAGGGCGAAGAATTTCTATTTTCACTAACCTCCAGTTTATAGTTAACAGTACAAAGTGTAGGGTCAAAGTAAGTTAAAGTAAGTAAAAGTAACTAAAGATTAAGTAAAAAAGTGATTTAAAAGTTTAAGGTTAAGGCATGGCAGGACAGCTCAGCCAAGCAGAATGCCCACCCTGTGGCATGTGGGAAGTCATGGACACTTCTCGTAATCCAGACGAGCCCATGTGCAGGAAGGGACGCTGGCTGCACAAGTTAGAGCTCCATGTTTCAGAGCTTGAGGATCGACTGGAGTCACTGAGGTCTATTCATGAAGCTGAGAACTACTTGGATAGCACATTCAAAGAGGTGGTCACGCCACAAGTTAGGGGCAAGCAGGCAGATAGGGAATGGGTGACCACCAGGCAGTCCAAGAGAATCAGGCAGCTAGTGCAGGAGTCCCCAGAGGTCCCTCTCTCTAAGCGGTTTTCCAATCTGGATATCGGTGAGGGTGATGGATCCTAGGAGGAGTGCAGCAAAAGCCAAGTACAGCTGTACAGTAGGGGAGGAATAAGAGCGGAAGGACAGTACTGATAGGGGATTCTTTAGTTAGGGGAACAGACAGGCATTTCTGCGGCTGTCAACGTAACTCCAGGATGGTTTGTTGCCTCCCTGGTGCTAGAGTCAAGGATGTCACAAAATGGCTGCAGGACATTTTGGTGGGGGAGGGCAAACAGCCAGAGGTTGTGATCCACATTGGTACTAACGACATAGGTAGGAAGGGGGATGTGGTCCTGCAATCGGAATTTAGGGAGCTACGTAGAAAATTAGCAAGCAGGACCTCTAAAGTAGTAATCTCCAGATTAATCCCAGTGCCATGTGCAAGTGAGTACAAAGATAGGAAGATAAGACAGATGAATGTGTGGCTGGAAAGATAGTATATGAAAGAAGGCTTTAGATTCCTGGGACACTGGGACTGGCTTTGAGGGAAATAGCACCTGTACAAGCCAGATGGGTTGCACCTGAACAGAGCTGGGACTGAGTTCCTTGCAGGTCGTTTTGCTAGTGCTGTTGGGGAGGGTTTAAACTAACTCAGCAGGAGTGTGGGAGCCAAGCGGGAGTATTAGAAAGTAATACCAGGGTGCATAGAATGCTGGGAGAGGCAGATAGCACTAAAATAGAGAATAGGAAGTTAATAGATGGAGTCAGAGTAAGGGAGCAAGTAATGAAGTTTAAATCAGGATTACACTGCATGTATGTGAATGCATGGAGTATAGTTAAAGTTGCTACAAGCACAGATTGTCTTATGGGATAAAGATGTTGTGGTGATAACGGAGACCTGGCTTAAGAAAGGGTAGATCTTGGTGTTAAATATGCCTGGTTACAAGGTGTTCAGAAATGATAGGAAAGGGAAAAAAGGAGGAGAGGTGGTGTTTTTGGTTAAGAAGAGTATTGCAGTACGAGAGAAAGAGGATGTGTCAGAGGACTCAGGGGCAGAATTGATTTAGCTAGAGCTAAGGAATAAGAAGAGTGCAATTACAGTGCTCCATGTAATAGATAGACCATCAGCTGCTGGGAAGGATACAGAGGAACAAATCCACAAGGAAATTACAGAGAGGTGTAAACATCATAAGCTAGTTATGATGGGGGACTTTAATCACCCATATATGGTGGGATAGTGGTAGTGTAAGGGTCAGTGAGGGACAAGCGTTCCTAGATTGTGTTCAGGAGAATTCGCTACAGCAGTATGTGTCCAGCCCAATAAGAAAGGAAGCACTCTCAGACCTTGTTCTTGGGAATGAGGTAAGCCAAGTAGATCAAGTGACAGTGGGGGCAAATTTAGGGGACAGTGATCATCGTATCATAAGGTTTAGGATGACAGTGGAAAATGACATTGGTCAATCCAGAGTAAGAATAATCAACTGGCAGAGAACAGACTCCAATGGGGCAAGAACGGAGCTGGGTTAGGTAGACTGGAACCAAAGATTGGCAGGAAAAACAGTAGCTGAACAATGGGTTACCTTCAAAGAGGAGATGGTTTTGGCACAGTTCTCCTCAAAAGGGAAGGATAGAACAAACAAATCCAGAGCTCCCTGGATGACAAAGGAGATAGAAATTAAGTTTAAGAAGAAAACACGTGCTTATGACAGGTATCAGGGAGCAAATACAATTGAGAACAAAGCTGAATACAGAAGGTTCAGAAGGGATGTGAAATAGCAAATTCGAGAAACAAAGAGAGATTATGAAATAAAAAGACTGGCAGCTAACATTAAAAGAGATCCCAAAGTATTCTATAAGCACATCAATGTTAAAGGGTGGTAAAAGGAGGAGTAGGGCCGACTAGGGACCAAAAAGTGGATTTGCGCATAGGGGCAAGAGGCATGGCTGAGGTGTTAAATGAATACTTTGCAACTGTCTTTACCTATGAGGCAGATCCTTCTCAGGTCATGGTGACAGTGGAGGAAATTCAGTCACCAGAATGGTTTAAAATTGATAAGGAGGAGATATTGGATAAGCTGTTGGTACATAAAGCCGGGACCAGGTGAGATGCATCCAAGAATATTGAAGGAAGTGAGAGTGGAAATTGCAGAAGCACTGGCAATAATCTTTCAATGTTCCCTGGATTTGTGGGAGGTGCTGGAGGACTAGGGAATTGCAAACATCACGCCCTTGTTCAAAAAACATTGTAAAGTTCTGCCCTGCAATTACAAACCTGTCAGTTTAACTTCGGTGGTGGGGGAACTTCTAGAAACAATTATTCAGGATAGTATTAATAGTCACATGGAATAATGTGGATTGATTCGGAAGTGTCAGCATGGATTTGTTAAAGGAAAATCGTGTCTAAGCAACCTGCTGGAGTTTTCTGAAGAGGTGGCTTAGATGGTTGATGAGGGCAAGGCCATTGATATCGTGTATATGGATTTCCAAAAGGTGTTCGATACTGTGCCACACAATTGACTTGTGAAGAAAGTTATAGGTCATGGAATAAAAGGGCAGTAGCGACATGGATACAAAATTAGCTGAGGGGTAGGAAAGAAAGAGTAATGGTTAATTAGTATTTTTTGGGCTGGAAGAATGTTTGTATTGAAGTTCCCCGGGGTTCAGTATCGGGACCCTTTCTTTTCCTGATATATATAAATGATCTAGATTATAGTGTGCGGGGGACAATTTCAAAGTTTGCAGATGACACAAAACCTGTGACAATTGTAAACCATGAGGAGGACGGTATATAACTTTAAAAGAACATTGGCACATTGGTGGAGTGGGCAGATAGGTGGTAGATGATGTTCAATGTGGAGAAGTGTGAGGTGATGCACTTTGCTACAAAGAACATGGAATGATACTATAAAATAATGTATACTATTCTAAAGGATGTGCAGGAGCAGAGAGACCTGGGTGTATGTGGACATAAGTCATTAAAGGTGGCAGGACAGGTAGAAAGAGCTGTTTCTAAAGCATACAGTATTCTAGACTTTATTAATAGGGGCATAGAGGGCAAGAGCAGAGAGGTTATGATGAACTTATATAAGACACTGGTTAAACCTCAGCTGAAGTATTGTATACAGTTCTGGGTGCCACACTACAGGAAGAATGTGACCGCATTGGAGAGAGTGCAGAAGAGGTTTACGAGACTGGTCCCAGGGATGAGACAGTTATGAGGACAGATTGGAGAAGTTGGGACTGTTTTCCTTGGAGAGGAGAAGACTAAGAGGAGACCTGATAGAAGTTTTCAAAATCATGAGGGGTCTGGACAGAGTAGATAGGGAGAAACTGTTCCTGCTCGTAAATGGATCAAGAATCAAAGGGTACAGTTTTAAAGTGTTTTGCAAAAGAAGCAAATGCGAGGTGAGAAAAACATTTTCACACAGCAAGTAGTTAAGGTTTGAAATGTGCTGCCTGGATGTGTAGTGGAGGTAGGTTCAATTGAAGCAATGAAGAGGGCAATGGATGATTGTCTCCCTGGTGCCAGGGTCAAGGATGTCTCGAAGAGGCTGCAGAGTAAGCTGAAGGGGGTGGGGGAACAGACAGTGGTACATATTGGTACCAACGACATAGGTAAAAAAAGGGATGAGGTCCTACAATCTGATTATAGGGAGATAGGACGTAAATTAAAAAGTAGTGCCTCAAAGGTAGTAATCTCAGGATTATTACCAGTGCCACGTGCTAGCGAGAGTAGAAATAACAGGATATATCAGATGAATACGTGGCTGAAGAAATGGTGTAGGGATGAGTAATTCAGATTCCTGGGTCACTGGGACCAGTTCTGGGGAAGGTGAGGCCAGTACAAACAGGATGGGTTGCACCAGGGCAGTACAGGGACCAATGTCTTCGGAGGGTGTTTGCTAGTGGGGTTGAGGAGGGTTTAAATGAGAATGACAGGGGGATGGGAACTTGAGCAGGGAGACAGAGGAGGGGAAAACAAGGACAAAAACAAAAGATAGAAAGGTAAGAAGCAAAAGTGGAAGGCAGAAAAAACAAGGGTGAAAAACAAATGGGGTCATAATGCAAAATAAAGATGACTAACAAGGTTAAAAAGACAAGTATACAAGCATTGTATCTTAATGCGCAGAGCATTCACAATAAGTGAACAGCGCAAATAGATATAAACAGGTATGAGATAGTTGCAATTACGGAGACATGGCTGCAGGGTGACCAAGGATGGAAATTGAACATCCAGGTGTATTCAATATTTAGGAAGGACAGACAAATAGAGAAAGGAGGTGGGGTAGCACTGTTAGTAAAGGAGGAAATCAATACAATAGTGAGGAAGGATATTGGCTAGGAAAATCATGATGTGGAATCTGTTTGGGTGAAGATAAAAATTGCCAAGCAGCAGAAAACATTGGTAGAGGTTATCTATAGGCCCCCAAACAGTAATGGAGACATAAGAGAAGGCATTTAGCAGGAAATTAGAGATGCATCAAATAAGGGTACAACCATAATCATGGGTGACTTTAAGCTACATATAGATTGGACAAACCAAACTAACAATAATACTGCAGAGGAGGATTTCCAGGCGTGTGTATGTGATGGAGTTTTTAGACCAATATGTTGAGGAACCAACTAGAGAGCAGGCTATCCTCTACTGGATATTGTGCAATGAGATAGGGTAATTAACAATCTTGTTGTGCGGGGTCCCTTGGGGAAGAGTGACCATAAAGTGATAGAATTGTTCATTAGGATTGAGAGTGAAAAAGTTTAATCCAAAACTAGGGTCCTGAATCTAAATAAGGGGAATTACCAGGGTAGGACGCACGAGTTGGCAACGATAGATTGGGGAACCTTACTAAAAGGGTTGATGGTGGATAGGCAATGGCTAATATTTAAGGAATGTATGAATGAATTCCAACAATTATTCATTCCTGTCTGGCGCAAAAGTAAAACAGGAAAAGTGGCTCAAGCATGGCTTACAAAAGAAATTCGTCATAGTATTAGACCCAAAGAGGAGATATATAAAATTGCCAGAAAAAACAGCAAGTCTGAGGATTGGGAGCAGTTTGGAATTCAGCAAAAGTAGACAAAAATATTGAAGGGGGAAATGGAGTATGAGAGTAAACTTGCAAGGAACATAAAAGCTGACTGCAAAAGCTTCTATAAATTTGTGAAGAAAAAAAGATTAGCAAAGGCTTACAGTCAGAAACAGGGGAAATTATAATGGGGAACAAAGAAATGGCAGAAGAATCAAACATATTTTGGTTCTGTCTTCACAAAAGAGGACACAAGTAATTTCCCAGAAATGTTAGGGAACCAAGGGTCTAGTGAGAGGGAGGAATTAAAGAAAATCAGTATTAGTAAAAAAATGGTGCAAGAGCAATTAATGGGGTTAAAGGCTGAAAAAACCCCAGGGCCTGATAATCTACATCCCAGAGTACTAAAGAAAGTGGCCCTGGAAATAATAGACACATTGTTGGTCATCTTCCAAAATTCTATAACTCTGGAACAGTTCCTATGGATTGGAGGGTGGAAAATGTAACCCCACTATTTAAAAAAAGGAAGGAGAGAAAAAAACAGAGAATTACAGACCAGTTAGCCTAACATCAGTAGCGGGGAAATTGTTAGAGTCTATTATAAAAGATATGGTAACAGAGCACTTGGAAAGCATTAACGAGATTAGACAAAGTCAGCATGGTTTATGAAAGGAAAATCATGCTTAACTAATCTACTGGAGTTTGTTGAGAATATAACTAGTAGAATAGATGAGGGAGAACCAGTGGATGTAGTGTGTTTTGATTTCAAGAAGGCTTTTGGCAAGGTCACACGTAAGAGGATAGTGGGCAAAATTAAAGCACATGGAATTGGGGGTAATATACTGAGAATTGGTTGATAGTCCGGAGACAGAGAGTGGGAATAAATGGGTCCTTTTCCGGGTGGCAGGCGGTCACCAGTGGTGTGCCCAGGGATCAGTGCTTGGGCCCCAGTTATTCACAATATATGTAAATGACTTGGATGAGGGAACCAAATGCAGTATTTCCAAGTTTGCCAACAACACAAAACTGGGCGGGGTTGTGAGTTGTGAAGAAGATGCAAAGAGGCTTCAGGGTGATTTAGACAAATGGTGTGTGTGGGCAAACATATGGCAGATGCAGTATAACATGGATAAATGTGAAGTTCTACGCTTTGGTGTGAAAAACAGAAAGGCAGAGTATTACTTAAATGCTGATGTATTGGGAAATGCGGATGTACAAAGGGATCTGGGTGTCCTTGTACACCAGTCAATGAAAAGTAAATAGGCAGGTATAGCAAGCAATTAGGAAGGCAAATGGTATGTTGGCCTTCATTGCAAGAGGATTTGAGTTCAGAAATAAGGATGTCTTACTGCAGTTAAACAGGGCCTTGGTGAGACCACATCTGGATATTACGTGCAGTTTTTGTCTCCCTACCTAAGAAAGGATATATTTGCCATAGAGGGAGTGCAGCAAAGGCTCAATAGGCTGGGGATGGCAGGACTGTCGTATAAGAAGATATTGGTTCGAATGGGCCTGTGTTCATTAGAGTTTAGAAGAATCAGAGGGGGTCTGATTGAAATGTATAAAATTCTAACAGGGATAGACAGGCTGGATGCAGGGATGATGTTTTCCCTGGTTGGGGAGTATAGAACCAGGGGCCACAGTCTCAGGTCACGGGGTAAGCCATTTAGGGCTGAGGTGAGGAAAGATTTCTTCACTCAGAGGGTGGTCAACCTGTGGAATTCTCTACCACAGAAGGCTGTGGAGGTCGGGTATATTCAAGAAATAAATTGATAAATGTTTGGATATTAGGGGCATCAAGGGGTATGGAGAGAAAGCAAGAATATGACGTTGAGATAGAGGATCAGCCATGACCATATCAAATGGCAGAGCAGACTCGAAGGGCCAAATGGCCCACTCCTGCTCCTAGTTTCTATGTTTCTATGTTTGAATAGAAACAATGTGCAGGGTTATGGGGAAAAGGTAGGAGATTGGCATTAAGTTAAAATGCTCAGAGAGCGGGTGCAGACACAATGGGCCAAATGGCCTCCTTCTACACCATAACAATTCTGTGATTCTGTAATAACACAGCAAATACGGCTGAGAAGATGTAACATAGAAATTATTAATAACATAAAAATTAAAGAGATATATTTAATATTTCTGGAAGATATTTAAGGTTAAACAGACTAGAGAGAAACCACCCGGAGATAAACAGAGGACACAAAATGAAGCATACTAAATTAAATATAAGGTTATTTTAAAATTTAGTTCTGAAAAACAATTATTATAATTTAGTCTGGCTTTGAACTTAGAATTAAACAACTTTTAAATGGAACAAGTCTTATATGCATTTCAATGTAAATTGGGTTTGACTAATTCACCTTTCCAACCTAGCTTGGTACTTGATAGGTTTTAAATTATTATTAATAATATAATTACTTTTCATAGCTTGTTTAAGTAATGATCTACTGCAATGAAATGTATTATGTTTCTTAATCACTGTGTAAGAAGTCATCTTAGGGGGAACTGGATAGCACAGTGAACAAATAGGGGCATAGAGTACAAAAACAAGGAAGTTATGCTGAACCTTTATAAACACTGGCTAAGCCTCAGGTAGAGTATTTTACCTAGTTCTGGCCACTACACTGCAGGGGGAATTAAAGCCCTTAAAAAGAGCCCAAAGATTTACTAAAATGGTAACTAGAATGACAAACTTCAGTAATGTGAGAGATTAGCAAAATGAGATTGTTCTCTTTAAAGCAGATAAGGTTAAGGGGATAAAAACAAAAACAGAATTACCTGGAAAAACTCAGCAGGTCTGGCAGCATCGGCGGAGAAGAAAAGAGTTGACGTTTCGAGTCCTCATGACCCTTCGACAGAACTTGAGTTCGAGTCCAAGAAGGAGTTGAAATATAAGCTGGTTTAAGGTGTGTGTGTGGGGGGCGGAGAGATAGAGAGAGAGAGAGGTGGGGGGGGGGTTGTGGTTGTAGGAACAAACAAGCACTGATAGAAGCAGATCATCAAAAGATGTCAACGACAATAGTACAACAGAACACATAGGTGTTAAAGTTAAAGTTGGTGATATTATCTAAACGAATGTGCTAATTAAGAATGGATGGTAGGGCACTCAAGGTATAGCTCTAGTGGGTTTTTTTTTATTTTTTTTTAAATAATGGAAATAGGTGGGAAAAGGAAAATCTTTATAATTTATTGGAAAAAAAAGGAAGGGGGAAACAGAAAGGGGGTGGGGATGGGGGAGGGAGCTCACGACCTAAAGTTGTTGAATTCAATATTCAGTGTTATTCTGCTTCTATCACTGCTTGTTTGTCCCTACAACCACAAACCCCCCCCCTCCACCTTTCTCTCTCTCTATCTCTCCGCCCCCCACACACACACCTTAAACCAGCTTATATTTCAACTCTTTCTTGGACTCGAACTCAACATCTTGACAAGATTGCCCCTCAGTCTTCTATACTCAAGGGAAACAAGCCAAGTTAATGCATTATTCTGAATATTGAATTCAACAACTTTAGGTCGTGAGCTCCCTCCCCCATCCCCACCCCCTTTCTGTTTCCCCCTTCCTTTTTTTTCCAATAAATTATAAAGATTTTCCTTTTCCCACCTATTTCCATTATTTAAAAAAAAATAAAAAAAAACCCCACTAGAGCTATACCTTGAGTGCCCTACCATCCATTCTTAATTAGCACATTCGTTTAGATAATATCACCAACTTTAACTTTAACACCTATGTGTTCTATTGTACTATTGTCGTTGACATCTTTTGATGATCTGCTTCTATCACTGCTTGTTTGTCTCTACAACCACACCCCCCCTCCACCTCTCTCTCTCTCTATCTCTCCGCCCCCCACACACACACCTTAAACCAGCTTATATTTCAACTCTTTCTTGGACTCGAACTCAAGTTCTGTCGAAGGGTCATGAGGACTCGAAACGTCAACTCTTTTCTTCTCCGCCGATGCTGCCAGACCTGCTGAGTTTTTCCAGGTAATTCTGTTTTTGTTTTGGATTTCCAGCATCCGCAGTTTTTTTGTTTTTATCTCAAGGTTAAGGGGATGCTTAATAGAAATGTTAAAAATCATATAGGGTAGCAATAGAGAGCATCACTTGATTTGACATTCACAGCCACAAGCTCAGATAATCTCGCTACTCTTAGCTTGGAGACTAGTATGGAGTTGGGATTGGCACTTCATGAGTCACCAGATATGAGTGGCTGCAGCCAGGCCAGGAGTAAAGGATAGTTCATTGGGGGGTAAATTGGCAGACAAGTACTGCTGCAGAGGACTCAGAATGAAGTTCCCAACATGTGGCGGCGAGAAATGTGGCCCGTCATTGACAGGCAGGGTGGATGATTGCAAATTGGTTTCAGTACGGGGTAAAAATGATTTTTGACCTTTCTGTCATATTGTTCATGCCCGCCATGGCGCCTTTGCAAAGCCAAATGTGCTTTAGGGCAGGAGTATTATCTTTAGCCACTCAAAGCTACCCTGACATTCAGCTAGAACACAACTAATCTGCACCTTGCCTCTGTTTATTCATTTTAGTTACATTTACCTTCTTACGTATACATAATAAAAATATATAAATCTCAGTGCTGAAAGCTCTAATTGACTGAGGATCTGTGGCCATTTAGCAGAGACAGTTCTAATGCCCTTTGTGTGGAAAGTCCTCCTGATTTCCTTCCTAAATGACCCATCTCAAATTTTAAGCTTATGTCCCTTCATTCTCGATTCCTCCACCATACAAAATAGTTCCTCTTTGTCTACGCTATTGATTCGTGCGCTTCAACATCTTGACAAGATTGCCCCTCAGTCTTTTATACTGAAGGGAAACAAGCCAAGTTAATGCAAACCAAATAGTTTAACCGTCTAAGCCCAAACACTCAATTTAGTTAAAAACAAAAACAGAATTACCTGGAAAAACTCAGCAGGTCTGGCAGCATTGGTGGAGAAGAAAAGAGTTGACGTTTCGAGTCCTCATGACCCTTCGACAGAACTTAGTTCTGTCAAAGGGTCATGAAGACTCGAAACGTCAACTCTTTTCTTCTCCGCCGATGCTGCCAGACCTGCTGAGTTTTTCCAGGTAATTCTGTTTTTGCTTTGGATTTCCAGCATCCGCAGTTTTTAACTCAATTTAGTTATTTATTTGTAGATAAAAATTTGATTCACTTTAACATTGTATCACCTCAAGAATCTTTGCCTATTCCAACTTTGCAAAACAATCATTAAGGAGATGATCATATAAAGAATGATCTTTTCTGAGTTATTTTTTATTGTTTTGTAGCATTGCACTACCCTTTCACAGTGAAGCATTGGGACTTTCCCAATTGACTCAAAGAATTGTTGCAACTGAATTGAATGCTGCATGTCTTTTAGCATATTATAGATATAAATGTATATATCGTGGAATTTAGCATCTTTCTACAGCAGAATATTTAGCTGGAACTTATATTCAAATTCATAAGGTGACTTTATAGAGAATGTGTTTGTGTCTATATTGGATATAAATATAGATATATATATATATGTGTATATATATATATATATATATTTATATATATATAGACCGATAGAGATATGGATATATAATGTGTTCATATGTAATTACATATACGTATTACATATTTATTGTGGTAGAATTATTCTGAGCAGTTTTATTTATAAATGTTTAATGTGTCCATATCAAATTTTTCTCCCTGCAATTAAAGCAGTAGAGAGGAACCTGATAGAGATGTTCATATGATTTCATTCCCTGCTTCCTTTTAGCAATGTAATAAATTCATTAGAAAATTTCTATATGATTATCAACAGATGTTTCTGGCCAGCTACCTCAAACTGTGTTAAACTGTTCACCATCTGTTTATTTCATCAATACAAGTTATTGTCTAAATAGCAGACCAGTCAGTGCCACCTGTCTCAAAATCAAATGCCTACAGCGCGGCAGAAAAATCTCATAGATTCATTCTTTGCAATGATTGCAAGTTAAAAGTGAATGCACATCATGCTTTGGAATGGTCTGGTTAAGTCCTCAGAGTGTATATTTTGTTCATTTTTAATTTTCAAATAATCAATAGGTACAAAAGTAAAATAGACAAAATCAACAACACTTCAAATGTGCAAGAGACAGAAATGACACCACCTTGTTCCCAGAAGTATTATGTATATGTAAGGAAATACATTTCCTGGTTTGATTTGACAGATTGCAAATTTGGAATTTGGCATAGAGAGTGGTATCCAGCCTGTGTAATCAGCTAACTGTCATCTGATAAATTAAGCTTCACAAGTACCGTAACTTCAGGCATTTGGCATGCACGCAGTTTGACTAGGAAGATAATGATGAGCTATAATGTTTGTGAATATTTAATGAATCTGCCATTCACATACACACAAGCATAACCATACTCTCTCACACTCAAACACACACAAACATGCTTTTCCATATGGCAGCTTTGAGTGACCACATCCTCCTTCAGCTGTAGAAGCAGTTGCCTATCCTATAGGTGCCTCCATGGCCAACACCAAGATCTTAACACAATAGTCTAACAAATGGTATCTGCAACAAGGCATAAAGAAAGGTGAATAATGTAACTTTTGTTTCCTCTGGATTATGTGATGCAGTTTCCCAAGTTCTCCAACTCACAGCTGGCTAGAAACTCACTAAGTTAAAGTAGATTGGGACACATATCAGTCACGATCCCTGATGGTCACTTTATTTATGTTACAGCATGTGCAAACACAATTATGTGCCATCAAATAATGTTAATTAAATTTAATCACATTTATCATGTTTTATTCTATGTTCCAAGTGTCACATGCAAAATTATATGCAATTTTATATATTCTTCCACGTAAACAACCAGTTTTTAAAAAATTCAGTTAGGGCTTGACTTTGTTCAACAATGAAAATGGATGAAAGCAAATCATTTTTGCACTCTCCCCATTTTCTTTTCACTGACATATGCTGTTTTATACTACGGATCTATTCATTTGAATTTGATGTTATGCATTTAAAACAAAAATAAAACAAAGTATTATTGTGGATATAGTTAATTAATCAATACCAAATAACGTGTTATCAGAAGGAAATACAAATGGGAAGAATGGCAGCAGTGTAAATCAAACAATAGTGAATTGACAGTCTGTTTTGCATCTTTCCCAAATTTTATTTGTCTTGAAGCTATCACCTACTTATTATGAATTTGCAAAGTCATGGTAACTTCCAATCACTCAACATCTGACTTTTGGATAAAGACTTTAGGAGGAGTACGAGAATACAAGAAACAAGAATGCAAATTTCCTTGGAGAATGAATCACTCAATATTATTTGGGGAAATGTTGTCTTGTCTCTTTTCTACAGACAGTTTCCTGAAACTCTCAAACCTATCATGCATGCTGGAAACACTACGCAGTGTTATCATCACTTTGCTCACTTTTCTAAATAAGTTATTAAGACCTGGATTTTTCAGTTGGCTCGTATCACTTTTCCTCCAGGAATAACAACACTCAATGTCAGCACACATTCCAGTTTTTTTACAATAAAGCCCAAAGTGAAGATAAGCCAACATATTTTTTCCAAAAATCATGCTACTCCAGTGTAATCACACAGACCTTACTTTCATCTATTTCAGTGCTTCTTGTAGTTGTAACATGAAGCCCAGCATTATGATAGATGGTGGCTGCTTATATTCTACAAAAGATTCACGGGACTGAGTGTGGCCCTCCTGGTCCCTTCCTCTTGAAAGGGAGGTGCTTCTGCCTCCCTTCCTAGGTTTTGTTCCTAGGCTGCAACACCTATTTCATGAGTATGGTTCTCTGTGGGAATAGGTGAGAGGCTTGGTACCTGTTGCTGTATTGAGATGGCAATATCAGGAGGCTGGATTCCAGCCCTCGGCAGTTCACAATTTTCTAGATCAGCGTCCCTGCTGACCTCATGGCAACCAGCAGACCCTGAAGGCAGAGAGAAACAGCAGCATACTTTGTGGCCATCATGATCTGGAAGCCACTATGCTCTCCATTCTCTCCTCTATCATCAACAAAGCTGCACCCTGTGCTTCCATGGGGGTAGTGGCATCAACTGGTTTCTCATCGTCCTGTAGGTAGGGGTCTGCTGCAGATTTCAGTGAAGCAGCCAATCACTCAATAGGTGCCTGAAATGAAGAAGATTCACATGATGTTGCTATAAACTTAAGAGTCATACCTGTCTGTTGCTGCACATCTTTGGAAGGTGATTTTAGAGACCACACATTGTTTGATATTTCACAAACATCCTTCCTTGCAAGTGAGTATCAGAAAGTTCACCTTACCATAAGCCCAAAAATATAGGCAATTTTTCTTCCAGCTTCAGCTTGAAAGGTGGCACATTCTCACCCATTTACCACTAGTCAGTTCCCTCATGACCTGTGAATCACCAGATGCCATTTCATCATGAGAGATTTCTAATGCTCTATGAGCAAAAGTATTTAACTGCTGCATAGAAGTGAAGAAACAGGTCACACTGGGGTGAATTAGAGTTGGGATTGGGGCATAGCAACAAAAAGCAGGAGGTCTGTGCAAGAATATGAGGGGACTTGAAATCTGGTAGAGGGAAAGGTGAGTTTAGTCGTGGCATCATGTTGTAGATGGCTGAAATAGGACAGGATAATTTGTTGAATGTGTAAGTTGGTGGGATGCAAGATGAGGACAAGGGGACCCTATCATGTTTCTAGGAGGGAGGGGAAGGTGTAAGGGAAGTTCTGGAAATGGAATGGATGTTGTCAAGAGTCCTGTCAGCCACAGTGGAGTGTAATCCTCAGTTGAGGTAAAAGGAAGGTGTACCTGAAACGCTAGTATGGAAAGTTGCATCATCCAAACAGATATGATGGAGACAGAGAAACTGAGAGACTGGAATAGAGTGGAAGGAAGTCTAATCAGTGTAGCTGTGGGAGCCAGTAGGCTTATAGTGGATATTGGTTGATAGGCTATCTCCAGAAATGGAGACAAAGTCAAGGAAGGAAAGGGAAGAGTCAGAGATAGACCATATGAAAGCAAGGGAAAACTGGTAATTGGCAGCAAAGTTTCCAATTCGGAGTAAAAATGGGAAATGGCACCCATTCGGTCATCTTTTTATATTTCAGATTTCCAGCATCTGCACTGTTTTGGTTTTGTATTACCTGATCATGATAGTTAGATCTATGAGCAACAATTTACAGTTGTACTCCTGTAGATCTCATGCTTCATTGCTGATGTGAACATGGTGGTGATGTGATCTGCTTGTGATAATTTACCATATTTTTTAACACATGAACCTGGACCATTTCACTAAGGTAACAACATAGGTACAGATGAAGAAAGCCCTCCAAAGCATTCCGGCATACCAGCCTTACTATTTTCCCAAATTAAAATTCCAAAGATCTAAGCTCAACCATTATTCTTGGTAACCCATTTCTAGCTGTTGATTATTGTATAAAGACATTTGCACTCACTTTTGCCCTAACTTCCCCTTGACAGCTTTGAATCTTGTTGTTTGTGTTAAGTTTATCAATGCCAGTAAACATGGAATTTAGCAATGCACAACACAGTGTATTGTATTGCAAACATCACAAGTCAGATGATCTAATTTGAAGCAGCAGCAGAGAATCAGGCAAATGCATAATGGCTGAAATTCCAGTAGTTTCTGACTAGCCCTTAAAAGCAAATGTTACCATGTGTGCAGAACCAGTATTTGGGATTTCTGCCACCAGGAGTTCCAAACCTTGGAAGAATGGTGGACTGTGAGGGGGATAGTATGAAACTTCAAGAGGAAAAAGACAGGCTGTTGGAATGGGCGGAGAGGCAGCAGATGAAATTTACTTCAGAGATGTGTGAAGTGATTCATATTGGTAGGAAGAATGAGGAGAAGCAACATAAAATAAAGTGTACCATTCTAAAGTGGGTGCAGGAGCAGAGGGACCTGGGTGAATATGTGCACAAATCATTGAATGTGGCAGGGCAGGTTAAGAAAGTGGTTCATAAAGCGTATGGGATTCTGGGCTTAATAAATAGGGACATAGAGTACAAAAGCAAGAAAGTGATGACAAACTTGTTTGAAACACTGATTCAGCCTCAACTGGAGGATTGTGTCCAGCTCTGGACACTACATTTTAGGAAGGATGTAAAGGCATTAGGGAAGGTACCGAAAAGGTTCAAAAGAATGGTTCCAGGGATGAGGAACTTCAGTTACATGTTTAAATCTGGTTACTGAAATTGCAACTAGAAACAGTTTATCCTTGCTTAGGCTATAAAACCCCTTTATGAACACATCATTTCAGCTTTATGTGGATTGCCAAGTACACCTCTGGCAATACACTCAGCTGTTACTTTTTCAAGAAGTCATACGCAGTTTACACAGATAAACGGAAGATACCTTGCAGGAAGAGACCAACTTGATGATCGACCAGATTCATTAGGGTTCACAACCTTTTCCCCTTTCTCACCAACTCTATACTAGATAGTCTTCCACCTGAGAGGGTGTAACTCAGCAGGATATTCACTGTGTGAAGTACTGATAAATAATGAGCATGAGGATCTGGGAATGGAAAAGCAGGAACATGCTATTGCTCAATGAAGGATCAGGAAACAAATGTCCTTGGCTGAGGAGCATGCGGACACGGATTTTAAGGATCAGCCTTCAAAAAATAATGAAGTGTTTATATAAAGTAAATAAGAATAAATTGTTTCTAAAAGGCTGAAGAGTCAATAACCAGAGGGCCAGAGGTTATTGGCAAAAAAAGAAAGCAAATGTGTCATGAGGAAAAATGTTTTTCATGCAATGAATGGTTATGATTTGGAATGCACTGCCTGATAGGTGGTAAATACAGTTTCAATAGTAGCCTTCAAAAAGGAATTAGATAAACACTTGACAGAGAAAAGATTGAAGGGGTATGGATTAAGACTGAGAGAGATGGACTAACTGGATTGTTCTTCAATAGCCAACACTGAGTCAAAGGGCAGGATGGCTCCCTTCTGTTCTGTCACTTACCACCCCAGTGCTCTACCTCATCTCCTTCTTATACATCCACCTTTTAATATGGGGATGTTAGGATTTCCCTTTCCTTCATCACAATCAGCATCACCTGTTTAGCTTCAGAGAGTACCAATTTTTTCTGCATGCTGATATTCTGCAGAATCCAGCAAGGAAGAATGATTTTGGAGACTCTTGCAGGAGTTCCACCAGATTTATCCAAGTATCTGACTTGATGCCTATGATTAGCTCTATTAAAATTCTGGTAGTCCCATGGGCCTCATTATATTCATTTTCACCCTCTGACTGAAGATGTTTTACAGAAGTCATCAGCAGGGGTACATTCCTGACCACTAGTCAATCACCCTAACACATAGTTCTGAGTCATTAAGGTATGTACAGCAGATTGTCACATGATAAAAACATCCTAATGGCTTCAAGGGAGCAGGTATTAATATTCATGACAAGGTAGATGACATTATACACCAGGTGGAGGCTTAGTGAATAAAAGCATTTCCTATTAATGAATTGAGAAGAGTATTATACTGAGGTTTTCAATACTGCATGTGCTCCATCAATTGTTTCTTGCACCTACAGGAACCCTGACAATTTATAGCATTTGAATGCTCATTGCTTTTCTTTAGACAGTGGAGAAGGTAATAAGCTGTGAGGTTGCCTGAATTGAGCAGCATTGACCTTTGCACAATGGTGATCTGCTCTCTGACTAATGTAACAAAGATTGCCCAAGGCTTCCTGGAAGGAACCAGTCGCAAAAATAATTCACAGCAATGGTTGCTTTCAATGTTAATAACAATGCTTTTCTTCCAGTAAAGGTCTTCAGTCAGAAACGGCGATCGCTCCGTAACAGGCCCCAGGGGAAACTATATCCTTCTGAGGTATTATCAGGTGGAAAAATCCAAATAAGACCTTTAGGCTCGAAACTCCAACCTAATCCTTTCCATGTTCTTATTCTTCTCCTCTTTCCAGCACAAAAATAGAGAGTATTCCCACGAGGAAATCTATTTCTGAAGTCTGCAAATGTATTTTCTCAAGATTCAGAAAACTGTCAGGTGAAGTCTTGAGATGGACCAAAAGTCACAGTGCAGGCAATCACTGCAAACTTTAGTTAGGTATTACAGAAACCATCATTTCTAACCAAATTTAATTACACTGTAATTCAGAAATAGAGATTTCCTCTTATTTATGAAGAATAGGTTTAACCTTAATTGTTATAACTTTAAGAATAGCCTTGGTAATAAACTATGTTAACAAGTTAAAGCTATAAAAATTGCCAACGCTGGAAATCAAACTGGAATAGAAAATTTTGGAAATGCATAGCAATTTAGACATCTACAAACACAACCTAACCAAAATATCATGGGGGCCAGATTGAAGCCTCTCACGTATGGAAATAGGGTATTAAGATCCCAAAATGGTGTGAATAACTTGCCTGCTCATTCCAGCTGAATGTGTGGCCATCCCCATCTTAAGCAGGACCCACCAACAATTGAATCAGACAATGGTCCCATTCAATGTGTAAATCAGGTCTCAAGAACACCAACCACCATTTTAAGACAGTACTGAGTGCAGCTAGCATAGGCCACATATACATTCCGTCCTGCATCAATCTTCCAAATTACAGCATTTGTTATGGAAGTTTTACAATTTGCTGATTTTTATTTTCATCCTTATGCTTCTTGACCCTAGTTAGATTTCCACTACTAAGATTTTTGATCAGATTTGGTGACCTTTTGCAAAATGGGGCAAACTTCACTATAATAAAAGCAAAATACTGCAGGTGCTGGAAACCTGAAATAAAAATAGAAAATGCTGGAAACACTCAGCAGGTCAGGCAGCATCTGTAAAGAGAAAAATAGAGTTAACGTTTCGAGTCCAATATGATCCTTCTTCGGAACTGGGCAAACTTTACTTCTCGTCTTACAAGATTCCTGATTGACAAGAGAGTCAAAGGGTATGGGGGTAGACAGGAAAGCAGAGGTCACAATCAGATCAACCATGATCTTATCAAATGGCAGAGAAGGCTCAATGGGCCAAATGGCCTACTCTTGTTCCGCATTAGTATGTTTGAATGCTCATATGAACTAAAGAGCTATGTTCTTAGCAAGACTGTGTGTATTCGCAATGAGACTTTTCTCCTATTGAAGGTGTTTAGCTTTTATTCCATTCCTTTTCAGGGCCATACTCCAAGTTAGCTTTTCAATATTCCAATGTAGACAGTTCAATAAGTTGCCTAAATGTAAACAGCAGTTTTGAAACACAAGGCAAAGTTCCAACAGATGACTTCCCAGTAGAAGATCTTCCACGTGACAGGTTTCCTAAGGAGTTTTTTACAATTGAGAGCACATGCTGTTTGCAATGTGATTTCTCTAGAAAGCTTTAAAATGCATTTTGAAATGGAATTGAGAGTATCCTCTTTTGAACTTTCCACGCTTAAAGTAATTCAGTTAACCTTTCCCTCACCTCTCAGAACCAGAAACATTCTATATCCTTTTGTTTAGAAGCTACAAAATGTTACCAAGTATCTCAGTAGCTTAGTGTTACTGGGTGCATTACTGGATGTATTAACTTTTACCCAGCTAATTAGAGAGAAACTCCCAAGTGTTTTCACAGGTATGCTATTAATTTCACTTTAAGAGGTCTGCTGGGGATTGTCCCTCTATCAGTGAGGTGATAGTAAATGAGAGGCAATAACTGTCATATTATTGCAGACACCCACTGCACATGCCGACAATCAACAATCAAATAAAGCAAAATGCAGAAAGAGCACTTACTCTGAAAAACTTTTACACAAAAAAAACCACTGTGGTAGGCTACAGAATAAGAAAATGGTAGGAAATGCCAATGATCTTGGAGAATTTGGTTTCTTTAGACCAACCCTCTCCAAACATGCAGTGTCTTAGGCCAACCATCTTCAGCTGCTTCATCAAAGATATTTCCTCCATCATAAGTTCAGAAGTGTGGGTGTTTCCTGATGATTGTATAATGTTCAGCACCATTCATGACTCCTCAGATACCGAAGCATTCCATGTCAATATGCAGCAAGACCTGGACAACATTCAGGCTTGGCCGAATAAGAGACAAGTAACATTCATGCCACACAAGAGCCAGGCAATGAACATCTCCAACAAGAGAGAATCTAATCACCAATGGCATTATCATTGCTGAATCCCCAACAATCAACATCCTGGGGGTTGCCATTGACCAGAAACTGAACTGGGCCAGCCACATGAATATTATGGCTGCAAGAACAAGTCAGAGGCTGGGAATTCTGTGGCAAGTAACTCACCTCCTGACTCCCCTAAGCCTGTCCACCATCTACAAGGCACAAGTCAGGAGTTTGATGGGATACACCCCAATTGCTTGGATGAATGCAGCTCCACAACTTCAAGAAGCTCAACACCATTCTGGACAAAGCAGCCTGCTTAGTTGGCATCCTATCCACCACCTTAAGTTTTCAGTCCCTCCACCACCAATGTACACTGGCAGAAGTGTGTACCATCTACAGGATGCACAGTAGCAACTCCCCAAGGTTCCTTTGACAGCACCTTCCAAACCCCTGACCTCTGCCGCCTAGAAGGACAAGGATAGCAGACCCATAGGAACACCACCACCATCAAGTTCCCCTCCAAGTCACACACCATCCTGATGTGCAACTGCATCACCATTTCTTCACTATCGCTGGATCAAAATCCTGGAACTCCCTCCCTAACAGCACTGTGGGTGTACCTATGCCACATGGACTGCAATGGTTCAAGAAGGCGGCTCACCACCACCTTCTCAAGGGTAATTAGGGATGGGCCATAAATGTTGGCTTAGCCAGTGATGTGCACATCCAGTGTAAATAATACATTTTTTAAAAGATTAACAATGAACAAAAACACTGTTGTAGCCTAAACTGAATAAGAGGTAGGGTGGCAAAAACTGACCAAGAACCAACAGATGTGAAAGTGGAGGACTGTAGAGCCATTGAAAAGTTACAGTTCAGAAGGAGTCCATTTGGCCCATCTTGTCCATGCCAGCCTGAGGACACCCAGGTGCCCTTTCTAATCCCACCTTCCTGCACCTGGTCCAAAGCCCTGCAGCTTAAGCACTTTAGGTGTATATCCAGGTACTTTTTAAAAGAGTTTAAAGTTTCTGCCTCTACCACCAACTTGTGCAGCGAATTCCAGACACCCACTAATCTCTGTGTAAAAAAGTTCTTCTTCATGTCCCCCCTACACCTTCTGCCACTTATCTTGAATCTATGTCCTCTGGTTCTAGTATTCTCCATCAAGGGAAACAATTTTATCCTGTCCACTCTATCTATTCCCATCATAATTTTGTACACTTCCATCAAGTTACCTCTCAGCCTTCTTTGTTCTAAGGAAAATAACCTCAACCTCTCCAATCTCTCCTCGTAGCTACATTTTACTCACCCTGGCAATATTCTTGTAAACCTCCTCTGCATTCTCTCCAAAGCTATTACGTTCTTCCTGTAATGTGGTGACCAGAACTGCACACAATACTTCAGTTGTGGCCTCCCCAGTGTTTTATACAACTCTAACATTATATCCTTACTTTTATATTCTATACCTTTGCCAGTGAAGGAGAGCATTCCATATGCCTTCTGTACAAACTTGTCTAATTGAACTGCTGCCTTCAGGGACCTGTGTACTTGTACGCCAAGATCTCTTAATTCATCTACCACTCTTAGTATGTTCCCATTTATTGTGTAATCCCTGTAACTGTTTGACCTCCCTAAATGTATGACCTCACACTTCTCTATGTTAAAGTCCATTTGCCGCTTTACCGCCCACTCCACCAACCCATCTATATCATTTTGGAGATTATGGCTATCCTCTACACTATCCACTACTCGGCCAATCTGTATGTCACCTGCAAATTTCCCAAATCATGCCTCCCACGTTCACGTGCAAATCATTAATATATAACACAAACAGCAAGGGTCCCAACACTGAGCCCTGTGGAACACCACTTGAGACAACTTTCCATTCGCAACAGCATCCATCGACTATTACCCTTTATTTCCTGTTACAAAGCCAACCTTTTATCCAGTTTGCCACATAACTCTGAATCCCATGCGCTTTTACTTTCCTGACCAATCTGCCCTGTGAGACTTTGTCAAATGCCTTGCTAAAATCCATGTACACAACATCCACTGCACTACCTTCATCAACCCTTCTTGTCACTTCCTCAAAGAATTCAATCAAATTTGTGAGGTAAGACCTTCCTTTAACAAATCCATGCTGACCATCCCTGACCAGTCCTTGCCTTTCCACATGACAGTTAATCCTATCTCTCAGGATTGATTCTACTAATTTGTTCACCACCGATGTAAGACTAACTGGCATATAATTGTTTGGCATTTCCTTTCATCCCTTTTTAAATAATGGAACTACATTTGAATTTTTCCAGTCCTCCGGTACCTCCCCTGTATCTAGTGAAGATTGGAAAATCATCCTCAGCGCATCTGCTATCTCCTCCCTGACTTCCTTCAGCAGTCTCGGAAGAAATCCATCTGGCCCTGGTGACTTATCCACTTTCAAGAATTTCAGCCCTTCGAGTACTTCCTCTCTCTCTGTGACTATCCCATCCAATATCTTGCAGTGTTCCTCCTGGACTACCATATCTACATTCTCCCTTTCCTTTGTAAACACGGAGACAAAATATTCATTCAAAACCCTTCCCACAGCCTCTGCATCTACACACAAGTTTCCATCTTCATCTCTGATAGGTCCCATTTTTTCCTTAACTATCCTTTTAGCATTAATGTATTGGTAAAACATCTTTGGGTTATCTTTAACTTTACTTGCTAATCTTTTTTCAAGCCCTCTCTTTGATTTTCTTATTTCCTTTTTTACTTCGTCCCTGCACTTCTTTATTTGTCTAGGCTATCTGCAGTGCTTAGTTCTTGGTGCCTATCGTACGCTTTCTTTTTCTGTTTAATCTTCCCCTGTATTCCTCTAGAGAACCAGGGAGGTCTACATTTGGCAGTACCACTCTTATTTTTGTAGGGGACATGTCTACAATTTGTACAATTAGGATCTTGCTTTTTAGTGCTTCCCACTGGTTTTCCACTGTTTTAACCTCCAGCAGTGCTGTCCAGTTCACCTCAGCCATGTCCCTTCTCATTTCTGCAAAATTTGCCTTCCCCCAGTTCAAGACTTTTACTCCTGCCTTATCTTTGTCCTTTTCCATGGTAATGCTAAATCTAACTGAATTGTGATCAATATCCCTGATATGGTCGCCAACTGTCACTTCATCCACTTGCCCTTCTTCGTTCCCCAAGACTAGGTCTAGAATTACATCTTCTCTCGTTGTGTTTGTCACTAATTAGTTGAAGAAATTTTCCTGGACACACTGCAAGAAATTTTCTCCCTCAGTGCCCCTTATATTGTTTGAGCAGACTCTTAAACACACTCATACGGTGCTCTGTGTCGGCATCCTGCACTTCCAATGAAATACTCAAAATAAATGACAACACCAGATCTTGTCTGTGCTTCTAGCGCAAGAGCTATGAACGAACTTTAAGGCTTAATGTAGATAAGAAATCCACAATCTAATCATAAGGATTTCTAGTGAAGTAATTGCAATTCTGGAGTACTAATGATAAATGTTTAAGGTCTTTTGAAAGAAGATTTTTTTTTACCAAAATGATAGAATTGTTCTAAATGTTGCAGCTTATAATATATTTGCAATTACGAAGATCAGATATGGTTCAGTAATTCGATGCATCGACCTTTCACTTCTTAGGCCTAGAGTTAAATCTAGGCGAGATGAAAGCAATCTGTCTCTCCTAACGCTAAAATTTCTATATGAAATGATTTTGAGCCCTCATTATCTAAATCTAAGTAGGCTCACAGTACAGAATATAATTCAAAGAAGATTGACTCCAACTTTGAAATCTCATTCAGAGATTTTGTATGGATGACTGGCGCAAGTAATAGAAAAAAAATCAAATTGGTACTGCGTGATGCTTTCCTGAAGCTGAGTTTAAAAAGCATTGTTGGGGAAAAGTAGAGTGAACTCTACTCTGGGGATAATCCTGACTTCATTACACACTATTTTATATCTCTCCTGATTTTTATCCCAATTGACTTTAAGAGATGTAAAACAAGCTGCTGATTCAGTATTTTATACTTTTGCATAAAGTCAGAATGACCCCCTTCTATTTAGCCAGATTGTGTGTGGGCACCTTATTGATAAAAAAAAGCAACCAAAATGGCTAAATGAAAAAATCACAAAAGGGAGCAAGAATGTTCAATGGGGAGGTGAAGGTGTAGTGGCATTGTCATTGGACTAGCAATCTAGAGACCTAGGGTAATGTTCTGGGGACTTGGGTTTGAATCCCCCCATGGAAGATGGTGGAATTTGAATTCAACAAAATTTGATATTAAAGGTCTAATGATGACCATGAAACCATTGTTGATTGTTGTAAAAACCCATCTGGTCCACTTAGGAAATTTACTGTCCTTACCTGGTCTGGCCTGCATGTGACTCCAGACCTACAGCTATGTGACTGGCTCTGAACAAGGGCTATTAGGGATGGACAATAAATGCTGGCCTAGCCAGTGATGCCCACGTCCCATGAATGAATAAAAAATATATATATTTCCTCTATTGTAAAGTAATGGGGCGGCTTCAAGTCTGTACAAATGATTAGTGTAAATGTGCTCTTTGATGAACTTTATAATTCCTCACTGCAGTTTACAAGTTTGAGCTTTTGCTTCATCAATTTCCCATTCATTATCAATATTGCGAAAAACAGAGCTAGCAGCTGGTTCTGACTGGATCTGAATGATGAAGAAGAATTTGAACGGTTGAAGAACAAAATTTCTACCATGGCGTTAAGAACTCATAGATGCTCAGCAGGTGAAACAGCCTGCCCTAAAAACTTAGCTATACTCGAGTGAATTATTCAGTATATCTGCACTTTCCAAGGCGTTGTTCTGAAGTTTTTTTTCTTTTTGAAAATCACATAAAATGCAATTTGACTGAAAACATAATTAACACCTGGGGTAGCATGTCTGTATTGTCATTTCAAAGACCTTCTTGTCAAGTAATAGTGGAAATATGGCCTGCTGTGCTTAAAAAACAACAGTGTCTAATCAGAATGTATTATTTTATACTTGCATATCTCCTGTGATTTTGTTCAGGGCCAGATAGATGGTACATTTTTTTAGCAGGGCAATAGCATAATACATTGGTTGGATTTTGCAGTTGTGCAGTAATGAGAAAAGTCTCAGTGTTTACTGTCTGTGAAACTAACGGCAACTTCTTGGGCAGAATTTTTGGGTCAACAGGTGGCCGCAATGGGCGGGCCTGAGAACTACCGGGGAATGGGCCGCCACCCGCTATTAGCCCCCGACCGCGATTTCACACTGGCTGGCCAATTAACAATTAGCCAGTGTGAAGCGCACACGCGCCGCTGGGGTGGGGGCAGGAATGGGGCGAGCGCCGAAATTGGTGCGGGTGTGGGGGAGCGTGAAAGGAAACAATTTAAAATCAATTAAGACAGAATTTAAAATCTGGGAAAATGTCCATATATCTGAAGGGGTCACTTATGTGTGGACATGATAAAAATTCTGTGCATAGATTTTCTTTTTTTTTAAATTGAATGCCAGAAATATCATCCCGTCCTCGGATGACATTTCTTGATGAATGCAAACGACGCCTGGTTGGACCGGCAGTGAAAAATCCCTGTTAATTAATACTTTATGTCCTTAATAGGCCTCTTAATTGTTGGTGGGCATGCTGCCTGAAATATCGTGCTATTTTATGCCCAATCGGGTCAGGCACACGTCCTCCTGCGGAACGTAGAATTCTGCCCCGTGGGTCCAAACACGCTCAGGTCAATGTGGAAATCTGCAAGTTGCTCTCAGTGATTCCTGCTCCACCACAGGCTGCATTGTTAAAGTCCTTGCAAATGGAAATCAATTCCACATCACAGAATTGATATGAACTTCCATTTTGTACCTGCAATACTAGCTGTAAAAACCTTTGAAAAAGTTAAAAGCAAAATACTGTGGATGCTGGAAATCTGGGCCAGAATTTTATGTCTTCCGATCCGAACAGACGTGAAATAGCACAGGCTAAACAGGCCGGCGGGCAGCCCACTTTTAACGAAAACTCATCCAAGTGCGAATTAAAAAGGGTCTGCAGCATTGTCATTGTGAAGAGTAAGGAGTTTAGGAGATAGTTTGCTGCTGGTTGCTTATTTGAACTTGACAGCTTCAGCTCTGTTCTGAGCTTCAGTTTATCATTTCTAGGCTTCATTTCAGGACTCACTGGTGTTACCAAGCCCTCCGAGGGAATGTAGACCATATGGACCCTTCTAGGCACCAGACAGCCTTCTGTTACCCTGGTAATGGGGATTGTGCTCTCCGCTGGAGGCACCTCCTCTGAGGAGGAAGAGAGGGATCAAAGGGAGAGGAGGCCCGGTGTCCCAATGCATCTTCCAGGGGAGCGATCTGTGGGAGGAGAGGCGCAGGCACAAGGGGTGCAGGGCCAGCACGTAGTCCAAGGTGGAAGGAGCTACAGAAGATACCACTATCCTGCTGGCAGTGTTTACAGGCAGCGATGCAGCTACCTCAACATGTCTGAGGTGCAATGTCGAAGGAGGTTTTGCCTTTTCAGGGATACTATGACGTCCATTTGTCAGATGATTGGGCCTGAGATCACCTCCAACAGTGTGGGTGGACACCCCATGCCAGTGGCTCTGAATGTCACAGTGGCCCTCAACGTCTATGTCTCCGGATCCTCCTGGGGTCAGTGGGGATCTTTGTGGAGCATCCCAATCAGCTGTCCACAGTTGCATCAAGCTGGTGACTGATGCTCTGATCAGGTGGGTAATGACATTTATTTGTTTCAGTACGGACGAGGCCAGCCAGGCTGAGAGAGCCAGAGGCTTTGTGGCGATTGCTGGGTTCCTCCCGTGTCCAGGGTGCAATTGATTGCACACATGTGGCTATCAAGGTGTCAGCCGGGTGCCTTGGTCAACAGGAAGGGCTTCCACTCAATGAATGTCTAGATAGTTTGTGACCACAAGACACAGGTTCTGCAAATCTGTGCAAGGTACCCTGGCAGCTCCTATGGCGCTTACATCCTCAGACACTCACAGGTGCCAAGGCTGTTCACTGCTCCAGCTCGACTGGATGGATGGCTGCTGGGTGACAAGGGCTATCCCATGAAAAGGTAGCTTATGACATCTCTCTACCACCCAAGAACAGAGGGTCATGTCTCCACAAGAGTGGTGATAGAGAGGACCTTAGGTCTGCAGAAGATGTGCTTCCAGTGCCTGGACCTTACAGGGGGTGCACCATAATACCCCCCAGAGCAGGTGTCACTGATAATGGTTGCACGCTGCATTTGCCACAATCTGGCACTGGCACGGGGGGACCCACTGGAGGAAGGGGATCTTGAGGCAGCTCCACAGGCCAGAGAGAATGAATCCAGTAGGGAGTCAGAAGAGGAGCATGGTGAGGAGAACACTGAGGATGTGCAGGCAGACCTCTGGATCCTTCAGGGAGACAGTGACACCAGGGACACCTTGATCCAATGCTCCTTCAGCTAGGCTGCCAAAGATCTGCTTCCACCTCATGCCAGGGCTGCCGCCTCCATCCTGGATGTTTGAAATGACCCTTTAATTTGAACCCAAAGTCCACTCAGTGCCTGAGCAATAAAGTTTAGAGCCACTCATGTCCGGTATGAGATACTGACGTGCCCTACACCAATGAAAAAAATGAAGTATACTCAGGTCATTAAGACAAAAGCAAGATTTATATCATGTTGGCACTCACATCAAATGAACAGAACAATATAATGTGCCAATAGTCACACCAGTAAACAAATTGATGAAGCATGGCAGAACAGAAGATCACCCATGAACAGACCCTCTTGTGCTCATGCTGCTTTAAACTCACATTTGTGAGTGATGTGTCTCGTTGCGCCCAGCCATTCCACCCCCCCCTCCCCCCCCCGCCACCCCCCTGACTCGCTGGCAGCGGCAATGGAGACAGCCTGCTGACTCTGCTGTCCTGTGGCCAGTGGAGCCTATGTTGGCCTTGCCTTGTGGGAGATGGCCAGTGCCACGGCTGGCATCTCCCCAATCATCGCAGCCTCATTAGATGCCACGGTCACTGGCAGAGGGGCAGAGGAGCTACTGCCGTCATCCAGACCGCCCTGAGAGGAGCTGACAGGGACAACAAGCAGCTCGTGTGCCAATGTGAGGTCGCTCTGGACCTCCCTGCTCCACCATTGGGCACCTAGCTGGGATACCGAGTGCATCATCCATTTCCCACACTGACCACGTGAGGTCAGTGCCTGTGTGAGGGCTTGCAGGTCTCGTGCGCAGCCCCAGGAACCCCTGATTCTGTCCCTGGAGCTGCTTCTCGATGAGCATTGACGCTTTCTCAACGGAGGAGGCAGTGCGCTCGGCCATAAGGTTCAACACAATGTTCATGCTCTGTATAGACTCCTCCACAAGAGTTAATGGCATGCAGACCCACATGGATCACCGCCAGATCCTTCCGCACATCCGGCTGGGCATCCAGCATCTGCCACTTAATGGACAACTCCAGTGGCTCAAGATTTGCTTTCCAATTAGCATCATCATGGTCTCCAGCAGTCCTCTGACTGCTGTCACTTTGGGTACTCTCCTCCTCTGTCTGGTGCTCGAGTGAGTGTGAAGTGCCCTCACTGCTGTGCACCGATATTCTGGCCAACAATCTAATGCCCACCGAAGTGCTGGTGTCTGCGCTGGTGATTGGTGTTGAGAGGGGGTGTGACACAGGTTCATCTAAAGCCCAGTGGTCCTCTGGCATCAACGGTGGCTCTTTGGGGTCCTGTGTTCGTGAGCGAGTTGGTGATTCTAATGGAGAACAATGATATGTCATTTATTTAAGTCATCACACTATCACAGTGCATTCCAGGCACCCTGATGAGACAATGGAGTTCTGCATCATGGTGCCATCGTCTTTCAATGATCAATGGGGACTCCAGGTTTGAGGCTCCCATTAATGATGAGACTGAATGTTTGCACAATCCGACACTCTCACCTCTGTGCACTGCACTCTTACCATCATCGAAGACCCCCTGCTTTTCCATGACCAGCTGACCGAGGTGGGTGATGGGTCTCCAGGTCCAAGGCATCCATCTCATACCTCATCAGAATGAGAAGGCTTGTGGGACCTCCGCCTGTCTTTAGTTCTTTCGTTGGTGTTATGGCTTCTCTCCTCCTGAAATAACAGAGCAGCATTGATTTGTCCAATCTCTACCTGCAGCGCCATGGCAACCTGGCAAACCCCCCTCTTTGGGACACCTTACTAGGCAAATCTGATTCATGGCCCTCAACCCACAAGGCACTCAGATCAAGCAGCCAGGGCTCTCCCCCTTGGCCGGCACCAGCGTGAGTGACAGTTGGCACCCAGGATCTAACACTCCTGAGCTCCATGGGGGGATGGCCAGCCCTTAACACTTATCCACACTGATCCACACCAACTCGGTACTCACCCTTGCCAAGTGCAGCACATCATTGAACCATTTGCAGCACTGCACCTATGTGCGCCACACGACATTGTGGCCGCTGACCTCAGGTACCAACTCCTTCCAGGCTTTTTTGGTCAGGCGTGGTGGCCTTTTCCTGGGTACTTGAGTGTCCTGCCTGACACCTCCCGTGAGGCAATCATCTGAGAAACGGGGGAGAGCGGCCGAGTACCCATCCGACTTGCCCTCCCACCTGACATCTCCAGCCACTGGTGAGCCCATTGTCCGAATCCAATGGTTTCCTGGACAGACTCCAAAGATTTTCCCCTGACAGCCTTCAGGGAGCTGCTGTACTGGTTTTAAAATGCCCACTGGGTCGCCATTGAACCCGGCGCTCAACAGGCTCCCCCTACCACCTGGCCCTTCCCGAACATTGAGAGGACACATTTCATGCTGGGCGGACTTTAATTGATGATCCTGCGTGAAATTGCATTTGCAATGCAACTGCAACCAGGAACAGATTCCACATCTGCTTCCACTCCTGCCAACTTTGCGTGCACACCAAGCACGAAATTCAGGCCCTGGAATAAAAACAGAAAATGCTGGACAAACTCAGCAGGTTTGGCAACACCTGTGGAGAGAGAAACAGAGGACAGAAATGTCCCAAATTTTCAGTAAGTGCGGTTGCAGGCAGGTAAAACAACATTTTACCCACTGGCCGCAATGGTGGCTTTCCACACCGTCTCATCCCAAACCAGTTGCATTAATTATGTATTCCTGGGATACGCGCTGTTTCCATGAAAGGCATGCTCTCATTTGCCCACCATGCCATTACCTAGCTGCTTCATCATGCCGGGCACCACATTTAACGTGCAGCCGCACGCACACCTCTCAGAGCTTCCAGCCCAAGCCTGCTGCGCAGAACACATGGCCCCAAAAGGCAAGAAGGCTGCAGGCCTCAGGGTCAATGATGCATCCCTCGATTGCCTTTGGAGGCCCACCATGATTCCTCTACCCCGGTCTGTAAACAGGAGGGGCAGCAACATCACCAATCTGATTCAGGAGGTGTTGGCAGCGGTGGTCAGCGCCAATGACCTGCAAAAGAGGACAGCCACCCAGTGCCAGAAGAGGAGGAATGATCTCCTCCATTCTGCCAGGGTAAGTCACTTTTCTCATCACTCTCAACTCACATTCTCACAAATCCATCACACATCCTTCGGGCCCTCACTCACTGCCACGTCAAGGGACATCTTCATTGTTCTGATCCTGTCCTTGCGACCACTCACCACCCTGGTGAGGTATACTTATCATCTGGCCTGGCAACTGTCCTGCTTACACTGTCTCCATCTCTATTCATGCAGGACAAGCTGGCACACAATGAAAGGGATGCATGATATCAAGATCCTCACAAACTTTGAAAATAGCACCATCCAGGTGGCCTGCAAGGATCTGGACCATTCTTGTGCTGATGGTGAGGTCAGCAGTACTCTACCAAGTGAGGATCCATCACTACAATATCCATCAGACAACCATGCTGTGAGCGATGTGTCCTCTTTCACAGGCTGCTGTTAAGCACTAATTATCTCCCCTTGCTTCCACAGGCGAATCTGGGAAACAGCCAAGAATCCATGACCTAGAGCCTCCAGTCAAGCCCTTATGGATGCTCAGAAGAGGAATCCGCTGAAACCCTCCCTGAAGCCCTGTCACAACGCTCACCCACACCCTCCACCAGCGCAGAGACACACACCTCAGGGGGATCTAACTTTAGAATAGTCTCAGGATCACAATCTGGTGAGCACATCGCACTGTCTGATCCACAGCAGGCGGCAGCAGGGATTTCCCAGATGTCTGGCACTCAGAGGAGGCCAGAACTTTCTGCTGAAGGCCAGAAAGGGCTCATCATGTCTCAGTTGCTGGCGCTGCAAAGGCAATCTCGGGAATATCAGGAAGGGATGTCCACTGCACTCCGTAGATTGTAAGGCACAATGGAGGAGCCAATCCGCCTTCAGTCTGAGTTGATAGCACCAGCATGCCAACACACTGGGGTGAACACTGGCAGGATGGCGATTGCCATGGAGACCTTGGTCCAGAAAATCACTCCTACACCGCTGCATGGGCTGACCAACAATGTATATGTGAGAGGGGTGTGGGGCAGCCCAATCTCACTCCAGCTACCCCTTGACCTCAAGGAGCTGGCCTTGTTCTAATTAGCAGTGTTCATGTCACTGAAATGTGAAACCTTTCTGTGCAAGATAAAGGCAGGTGTCTCAGTCCAGAGCCTCTTCCCTGTGATCTGTGCAGCCTTCAGACCAAAGTGATGATCTGGCCTCACACTTGCTGGACACATTACTGATGCCTGCAGCTTGATGGTGCTTGTCATTGCTGCCAGAATGTTGTGGGCAGGCATCACAGAATTCTGTCATTCTCTCTGTGTGCTCTCAGCACCTTTAAGGTTGGGCTGGCCCCAATCTCTTCAGCATCTGTGACCAGTGATGCTGGGTTCCAGAAGGGATCAGGTGCTGAAGGCGTACAAAGCATCAGATGTTTTAAAGTTTTGTGGCTGTGTCTCTATGATATGACCCTGACCACAGAGTGCAAGTGAACTGTGCTTGGCCAGACAGGAGTCAGATATTCTCAGAGATCTATGGAGTGTCCTTACTGCATGTTGTCGCCATCCTCCAGCAACCGAGCGACTATTAGGGCCTCCACTGTATCTCAATGACAGGAGCATTATCACTGCCATAAGCCAGACTGGAGTCAAACATTCATAGGTGCAATGTGAGGATCTATGGGGTCCCCTCACGGCATGTCGTCATCATCCTCCACAAATCTAGCAGCTATGAGGGCCTCCCGAGCGTGCCTGCCTCAACTGGCTAGTGCGAGGGCCTCATTGCCATCATCGTCATCTTTGAGGACCTCCTCACCCTTGTCATCGTCGACGTCCTCCTCATTGGAGGAGACCTTCGGCTCCTGCATCTCCATCTCAGCCAGCTCCTCACCCCATTGCAGCGCCAGGTAGTAAACAGCGCAGCACATGACGACGAGGCATGATACCCTCTGTGGACTGTTTTGCAGGGCTTCAGCAGACTGGCCCAGGCACCAGAACCTCAGTTTCAGCATCCTGATGGTTTGCTCCACCAAGTTGCGAGTTGCAGCATGAGCCTCGTTATACCGTCGCTCTGCTGCATTCTGAGGCTGCCGCACGGGTGTCATCAGCCACAGCCTCTGTGGGTAGCCTTTGTCCCCAAGGAGTAAACCCTGCAGCCCCTGTGGACCCTGAGAGATGTCAGAGATCTGTGACTGACTGAGAATGTAGGAGTCATGCACACGCACTGGGAACCTTGCGCCGACCTGCAGGATGTGTTTGTTGTTGTCATGCACCAGCTGCACATTCAGCAAATGGATTCCCTTGTGCTTGACATAGGTGAACCCTCGTTGTGATGGAGATCTGAGCACCACGTGAATGCAGTCAATCGCACCCTGCACCTGTGGGAAACCTGAGCTCTGGGCAAATCCAATTGCTCTTGCAGCCTGGTTGTCTTGGTCCCAGGTGAAATGCACAAGGTTGTGTCATGAAGAAGGCATCTGAGACCTCATGGATGCATTTGTGGGCAGAGACTTGTGGGATCCCATAGAGGTCACCTGTAGAGTCCTAAAAGGAGCCACCAGCATAAAAATTGAGCACTGCTGTCACTGGCAGTGGATGCCCTCCATGTCCCCGTGGTGCCAAATCTTGCAGCAGGGGGCAGGTGTGATTGATCAGTTCAGCAGACATGCACAATCTTCAGTGACACTGGTTCTTCGTAATCCACAAGAATGTAAAATGGCATCTATAGACCCTGGGTCTGGCTAGGTGCCAACCAATAACGGCTTCCTATGGCTCTTCGGCGGCATGACTGAGATCCCCAGCTGCCTCTTCTTCTTGAGGGTGCTGGTCCTCCCTCTGCGCAGCCAGACACCTCTGTCGCTCTCTTCTCCCATCATCTCCGTTCTCTGTATGCCATGAGGCTAGTTCACCAGGCTCCATAATCCTGATGTACTCCTCCTGCTGGATGACAGAGAGAGACAAGTGGCTTAGCATGGGTGTATGAAAAACGTCTCTTGTTTAAGTTAAAAACCTGTTAACGCATCCCGGAGAGTGCTGGCCACCACTTGGATGGGCAGAGATTATTGCCCTGCGTTGTTGCCCGAAGGCCCAACCACCTTCATCCCACTCCACCTGACCGATTGGCAGCAGCTTTGCCCATTGGACTGCATGCTGTGCTGTCAGTTCAGGCGCAGGTACTCTCCTAACCCGCATTGCAAGGCTGCACTTTTAGCTTGAACCATGCAGGAGATTGGCACAAACTGGAATAATGACATTGCTCTGAGCACCTCCATCAGTGACTGCTTCACGGCAAGCTTTGGCAAGGAGATTGTACAATGTGCCCAGTTGTCCAATGGTTCTGTAGTCCACTAAAATGCAAATTAGTTTGTAGTCTGTGCCCAAGTGGTGAAAAGCTCTGGAGCACTTGGTGGCACTTTCATGCCTCTGCATTGCTTGAGTGAGCAGATAAGCTAAAGGCCCTGCTTCATGCATGTCAATGTGGCTGCGTCTGAACTTTCCCAGCTGCAGGAGAATGGTCACTTTATACAAGGTTTCCCTAATGTGTGGCCACTTATCTCCCCTCAACGTCGAATGTGCTTGTGCACTACTTTCAACCACAGGACAGCCCTTGTCCCCACTTCCTAAGTTTTTGAACTTGAAGTCCAACAGGCGCTATGCAATGTTACTGTGCACTCACCTCTGAGTTTCCCTCAAAATGCAGCCCACCAAGTGCTTGCTTAATATATGCTGTTGTGAAACATGCCAATGTGCAATCATGCCGACGTGGGTGGACAATCCAATGTTGGGGGGTGGGGGGCTGGGTTATTCCAGTGACTTAGCCTTATAATGATATGTATTACAAAGAGGTTCCCGACGTTTGATGGCAGGAAAGATGGCATCAATGGACTGAGCGGATGATCGCAAACTGGTTTCACGATGTCATGAAACCGATTTCTGACCTCCTCTCCATATTGTCCGCTCATGCCACTGAACACCCCCGGCGCCAACGGGCACAGAAAACTCCGCACAGAGTTAACATTTTGACTCTGTATGACTTATGTTTCACTCTTGAAAAAGTTAAGTCTTGCTGAATGAGGTGGAACCATTTTTTTTTAAACAGTGCACCAAGTCATAATTTTGCTGAGCAATCTCTCTTGTCCTGTAATTCTCTCTGGCCCTGAAAACCTATTTTTTTTATTTTTGGAATGTCAAATTTCCCTGTTCCATGATAAAAATTCCATAGTCTTTGAAAATATTTTTTTATAAAGTTTAATTATGATGTGGTAATCCCAAAGCTTGTTCAAATCCTTATTTTACGTTGTGTAAAATTGTAAAAAGTGAATGATGAAACTTGCTTATTACTTCTTGGTTTGCCATTGGTGCGAGTTCTTCAGTTTCATTGGTGCTGGGCTCCAGAGACCTCTTTGGCTGGCCCCAGAATCAAATTAATCTCGGGACAGGGGAAATCCAGAGCAAAGAGCTTGCTAGATCTTTGTGGGAAGCTTGCCTTGAAGTTGAGCACTGTCACTTTGCCACTGACTGTGAAAGCCAGTCCAAGGTAATGCAGAATGAGTATTTCTGCAGTTAAGATGCAAACTGCATGACAGCTGAGGGCTGGATTTTCAGGAACACAACAATCCCAAAACAGAATCGGGAAATGAACCATGCCACCGACTGCCTGGAATCTATTGCCACTGGGGCAATTTCTTGTGAGAAAAAATGGTGAACAAAGGATTGGAGGCATTCAAAATAGATGCTAATGATGGGATTTCATCATTTTACTGATGACCTTTCATGAAACTCTGATCAATGTAGAGTTGCTGGAATACTGATATACTCCTAAGAGTTCCTTTTCATTTATTTTTTATTACATTCATTCATGTGATGTGTCACTGGCATGGTCAGTGTTGGTTGCTCATCCCTAATTGTTCTTGAGACGGTGGTTGTGAGTTGCCTTCTTGAGTTACTTCAGTCCATCTGATCTTGGCACATCCACAGTGCTGTTAGGAAGGGAGATCCAGTATTTTGACCCAGCAACAGTGAAGGAGCGGTGATGCTTTTCAAGTCAGGATAACGTGTTGCTCAGAGGGGAGCTTGCAGTTGGTGGTGGTCCCATGTATCAGCTGTCCCTGTCCTTCTAGGTTATAGAGGTTGTGGGTTTGGAAGATACTGTTGAAGGTGCCTTGGTGAGATGCAGTGCATCTTATAGACGGTACACACTGCTGCCAATGTGTATTAGTGGCACAGGCATGAATGCTTATGTGGTAGATGAGGTACAGGTCAAGCAGCTGCTTAGTCCATGATGCTGTTGAGCTTCTTGAGTGTTGTTGGAATTGCACTCATTCAGGTAAGTGTTCTATCATATTTCTGACTTGAGCCTTGTAGATAGTGGACAGGCCTTGGTGACTCCCATAATCAGGCACAACCAACATGGTTTTGAGAAAGGGAAACCATATTTGACCACGTTATTAGAGTCCTCTGAGGAAGTAACAAATAAGGTGGATGAATGGGAACCTGTAGGTTTGGTGTATGCTTAGATTTCCAAAAGGCATTCAATAAGGTGTCACATCAAATGTTACTACACAAAAAAAGAACTCATGTTGTGGGGGGAAACATATCAGGATAGATAGAAGATTAGTTATCTAACAGGAAGCAGACAGTGGGGGTAAATGGGTCATTTTTCAGGTTGGCGAACTGTTACTAATGGAGTCAGTGCTGGCACCTCAACTATTTACAAACTATATCAATGACTTGGATGAAGGGACTAATGGTAGCTAAATTTGCTGATGATCAAAGGTAGGTAGAAAAGTATGTTGTCAAGAGGACACAAAGGGCTGAATTTTCATCAAGCTGGACTGTTTGATTTTCGGGAATGCCTTTAAAGGGTCTGGGCTGGTTCCTGGCAAAAGGCCACACCGAGCCCTCCCAACCTGGCTGGTTCCATTGCAGAGACCAGCATATCCTACTCCTCCACAATTTTCATGGAATTTGGCCAGATTTTTAAGGAGTCATGGTTCACGGCCCCTAGAGGAATCATAAGCCCCAGTCTGCATGAATAGACATTCTAAAAGGCTAGTTGCAAAGGTTGACTTCATGCTCCCCATGCCAAGATAAGGCCCCCTACCCCCCCCACCACCCACCCTCCCCACACCCCTATTGTCGCTTATGGCCCCAAGTCAAGATTTCATCAAGAGTAATGGATGTCTAGGCTTTCAGCCAAGCATACGTAATGAGGCTTGGCTGAAAGATGAGGGACCTTAGAGTGGGTGTGGCTGGGTGGAGGGCCAGGGCTTGGAATTGGGGTTTTGAGAGGCCATGGCAGAATGTGGAGGGGGCGTCATGGATGGCATTGCTTGGCATCTAGGCAAGAGGTGGCATGGATGAGGCATGGAGACTATGTGTGTTGGGGGGGGGTGGGGGGGGCACGTAGTTTGTGGTGTGAGTGGGGAGGGCTGGAGGGCTTTTGTCATTTTCTTTTAACTGGGACAAAGTCCCATGGCACCAAGGCGGGCCTTTTAAACATTCCATCTCCAAACTTAGCTGCTCCTCTGGCTGCCTCCGAACTTCTCCCTGAGTTGGCAAGCCCAACTCTAGCCTACACCTGCCCCCCTCCAGCAATAAAGATACTGCCTATGTTGGCACTTTCTCCTGAGGTGGTGGACCAATCCCCAATTCCCACTGTGAGGATGAAAATTTAGTCCAAAGCGTCTATAAAGGGAATTAAATAGGTTAAGTGAGTGTGCAAAAAAATTGGCAGATGGAGTATAATGTGGGAAGGTGTGAACTTGTCCACATTGGCAGGAAAAATAGAAAAGCAGGATACTATTTAAATGGAGAGAGATTACAGAGCTTTATGGTGCAGAGGGATCTGGGTGTCCTGGTTCATGAATCACAAAAAGTTAGGATGCAGGTACAGCAAGTGATTCGGAAGATAAATGTAATGTTGACTTTATTGCAAGGGGATTCAAGTATAAAAGTAGGGAAGTATTGCTACAGCTACACAGAGCTTTAATTAGACAGCATCTGGGGTAATGTGCACAGTTTTGTTCTCATTACTTAAGAAAGGATATAATGGAATTAGAAGCAGTTTAAGGAAGATTCACTTGACTGATTCCTGGGATGGAAGCAGTTAGCTTATGAAGAAAGGTTGAGCAGGTTGAGGCCAAACCCTTTAGAGTTTAAAAGAATGAGAAGTGATCTTATTGAAACATATAAGATTCTGAGGGGACTTGACAGAGTAGATGCTGAGAGGATGTTTTCCCTTGTGGTCGTGTCTAGAACTAGGAGAAACGGCTTAAAAATGATGGGTGTTCCATTTAAGAATGAGATGAAGAGAAATTTCTTCTCAGAGGGTCATCAGTCTGTGGAATTCTCTTTTCCAAAGAACAGTGGAGACTGAGTGAGATTTTTGATCAACAGGGAAGTAAAGGATTGCGGGTAGGGGTCAGACAGGAAAGTGGGGTTGAGGCCACAATCAGATCAGCCATGACCTTCTTGAATGGAGGAGCAGGCATAAGAGACCTACTGGAAGCAGCCACGCACTTGGAAAATCTTGTCAAGAGTGAGCATTCTTCTGCAGCTGAAACTGCATATGCACATGATTGGAGTCGGGCCTCTGAAGCTTTTCTTCCCACTCAAGCAACGCAAAAGCATGAAAGTGCCACAAAATGCTCCAGAACTTTTCACCCCTCAAGCACAGACTGAAAATTAATGTGTGTTTTAGGGGGAGCAAAACAATTGGCTGACTGGGCAAGCTGTACAATCCCCTTGCAAAAGGCAGCCATGGCACAGTCATTGGTGGAGGTGCTCACAGCCCCTTGCAATGTCTTTATTCAGGTTTGGACCAGTATCCTTTATGGTTCAAGCTATCAGTGCAGCCTTGCAATGCGGTTAGGAGAATGCCTGTGCCTGAGTGTAAGCACAGCTTGCAGTCCAATGGGCAAGGCTGACGCAAATCAGTCAGGTGGAGTGGGGCGGAGGTGGGTGGGGTTTCGGACAGCCATGAAGCGCACTACGCATTGGCCACCCAAGTGGTGACCAGCACTCTCCTGGACGTGTGATAGGGTCTTTAGACTTAATTAAGAGAGTTCTTAGGATATCTATGCTAATCCATGCATCGCTCTCTCTGAACCTGCAGGAGGACGACATCAGGATCATGGAGCCTGGTGATTTAGTGGTATGCCTCATGGCTTACAGAGAGCAGAGAAGAAGAAGAAGAGAACAGCGGAGGCACCTGCCTCAGTAAAGGGAGGAGCACCTCCCTCAAGATGAAGGGATGGCAGGGCCTGCGCTGCACACAGCTGAAGATCCAGAGTGAGCTGTCACTCATAGGCACTTCACGAGACCCAGCGTCTATAGATGGTGCCTGCCATTCCTGCAGATGACTGTAAACTAGTGGTGCTGAAGACTGTCAGCGACTGCCGCAAGGAACTGGTTGGTCACAAATGCCACCTGCTGCAGGCTTTGGCACATGAGGACATGGAGGGCATCCACTGCCAGTGAAAGTGACCATCGTGCTCAATTTTTACACCAATAGCTCTCTCGAGTGCTCCACAGGTAACCACTAGGGATCTTGCAAGTTTCCATGCACAAGTGTATTCAGGAGGTCATGGATGCCAACTTCGTGAAGGCACACAACTTTGTGTATTTCACCTAGGATCAGGAAATCCAGGAAGCAAGAGTGTTGGGATTTGCGCAGATCTCTGGTTTTCCACAGGTGTCATTGGCTGCACTCAAGTGGCACTCAGATCTCTGTTGCAACAAGCAGTCAACTACATCAACCACAATGGCTTTCACTCGTTGAATATTCAGCTGGTGTGCAACCACCAAAAACGAATCCTAAAGGTCTGTGCACGATTCACAGGGAGCGTCCACAACTCCCGCATTCCTAGCAGGTCTCAGATCCCTGACATCTTCCAGGGTGCAGAGAGGCTGCAGGATTGGTTCCTCAGGAACAAGGGGTACCCACAGAGGACGTGGCTGATGATGCTTGTGCGGTGGCCTCAGACTGCAGCAGAGCGACGGTATAGCGAGGGTCATGCCACAACTCGGACTTTGGTGGAGCAAACAATAGGTATCTTGAAAATGAGGTTCTGGTGCCTCAGCGGGTCCAGTGGAGCACTGCAATACAGATAACTGAGGTTAGCATGCATCATTACAGTTTGCTGCATGCTACGCAACCTGGCACTGCAACAGGGTGAAGAGCTGGCTGAGGAGGAGATGGAAGATCTGCACGTCTCCTCTGATGAGGAGGACATTGAAGGGGATGAGGTGATGAGGTTCTCAAAGGTGAGGGTACCAGTGATGAGGCTATCGCACTGGCCAAATGTGACAGGCGCGCCCAGGAGGCCCTCATAAACGTAACATTTGTGGAGGATGATGGTGAGATGCAGCAAGGAAGGTCCTGATATCCTCATCTTGCATCAGTGAATGTTTGACTCCTGTGTGGCTGATGGAAGCGTGCTCAGGCTTGTGTCTTGGAGACACAGCAGAGGCCCTAATAGTCGCAAGATTCCAAGAGGATGATGACGGAATGCAGTGAGGACACTCTGTAGATCTTCACATAGCCTCTGAGAATGTCTGACTCCTGCCTGGCTGAGGGCAGCTCCATTGCGCTCTGTGATCAGGGTCATACCATGGAGACACAGCTATGAAACATTAAATGCACCTGATCCTTTGTCACCCTTCAGCACCTGACCTCTTCAGGAGCACAGAGTCACCGGTCACAGATATTGACGAAAGGTGCTGAGAGCATACAGAGAGAGTGACGGAACTCTGTGGCACCTGCCCAAGAAATTCTGGAGCCAATGACAAGCACCATCGGGGTGCAGGCATCGCTAACGTGTCCAGTGAGTGTGAAACTGGTCCATAATTTTGGTGTGAAAGTTATACACTGCACAGGGAAGAGGCTCTGGACTGAGACACCTTCCTTTATCTTGTGCAGAAAACAAAGTTTCACATCTGAGTGACACAGACACTGCTCATCAGAACAAGGAGCCAGCAGGGAGATATTCTTGGGAGTTTATTTACAATAGTGAATATTATGTACACATGATTAACACCCATTCCCAAGCTGTGCACATACCTCTTCTTAACATTCCTAACCCTGCCGCTACATGTTGGTGCTCCCCCGACATGCACAGTAAAGGTGGAGGCAGCCTGCTGACTGTTATGCCCTGACCTTGGAGGATGTCCTCTGGTGGGCTGAGACCTGAAGGGCCCCATCCTGCTTCCAGGGCTTTGCTGTGCAGGGGTGGCACCCTCCTGGCCTGTGGTGCTAGCTGGAACTGCTAGGGTCACAGGAAGAGGGGATTTGGATAGGCTGGATACTCCTGGAGTCTCCTGGGTGAATGACCTGGGGGTGTGCACCTGCAGATCCTCCTCCCTATGGGTGGCTGAGAGTCCCTGGCTGACTCCCTGAAGAGAATGGGAAACTGGAGTGAGATTGAGCTGCCCTGCACCCCTCATGCATTGACACTGTTTGAGGCCATCTATGGCGTCAGCGATGGAGTTCAGCCTGCAAACAGTGCAGGACTTATGTCCTGGACCAAAGTCTCCATGGTGGCTGCCATCCTGCCAATGTTGACATTGGTGCATTGGCATGCTGGCGCTATCACCACAGGCTGAAGATGGACAAGCTCCTCCATTGTGCCTTGCAATTTGAGGAGTGCAGTGGACATCCCTTCCTGGTGTTCCCGAGCTTGCCTTTGCAGCTTCAGCAATTGAGGTATGACCGAATCCACAGGCTCCTCATCTGACTTGGACTCAGCAGATTTATGGTCTCCAGCTGTTCTCCAAGTGCTGGAATCCTGGGAAGTCTCTGCTAGGGATCAGAGAGTGTGATGTACTCACCATTTTATGACCCTGAGGCTACTCTAGAACTAGGTCCCACCGAGATGTGTGTCTGCGCTGGTGGAGGGTGTGAGTGAGTGCTGTGACAGGTCTTCAATTAGGGTGTCATCGGGTTTTTCTTCCGAGGTGGCTTCGGTGCTTGAGTCGAGTGCCTGGGTCATGGACCCACTTAGCTGCTTCCCAGATGTGCCTGTGAAAGGAAAGAGAGCTAATTAAGTGCATGGCAGGTGTGGTAATATACCTTTAAAAGAATGTGAACAGATTGACCACGTGACTGTATTACCCAATTGCTGTATAGCATGGGCTACAATGTTAAGCAGAAGTTTAGAATAGGGTCTGGTTTGAGAAGCACACATGTATTAGTGCTCTCATACTTATATTAATAAACAGCATGTGCTTCATTTTATATTGATCTTTTTTCTGCAGTATATTGTTTGCCAACTCACCCACCGGTGGATAGTCATGCAACAGTGCTCACGAGTGAAGCGACCCAACAGAAAGAACAGCAGAGAACTGCGGAACAGGGATCTGACTCACAGCATGGCTGTCTGATGGATTTTGCGCTGCTGGATCCTCACTTGTTTGAGCACCACTGACCTCACTGTCAGCACAGGAATGGTCCAGATCGTCGCTGACCAGCTGGGTGGCTCTATTTTCAGAGGATCTGTGATATCAGGCATTCCTCCGACAGTCTGTGACCACTCCCTTTTGTTGTGTGCCAACTTGTCCTGCATGAATAGAGATGGAGAGGGTGTAAGCAGGATGCCAGGCTAGGTGAGAAAGGTGCCTGGCATGTGACGGTGATGAGTGGTCCCACGGATGGGATAAGGGTATGATCTGCAAGGCAGATGAAGGCGTGTGGGTGAGAGTGAATGGTGCTGTCCCTTAAACTGGCAGTGAGTGAGATCCCTGTGGGTGTGTGTTGGGTTTGTGAGTGGAAGAGTTGAGAATGATGAGAAGAGTGGCTTATCCTGGTGGAATGAAGAAAATCAGTCATCCTCTTTTGTCACTGGCTGGCTGTCTACTTTTGCAGGGCATTGGCACTGACCAGTGCTGCCACCACCTCCCATGCTGGATTTGACACCTTGGTTGCTGGTCTTCGCCCAGGGTGGGGGTGGAGGACTTCACAGTGGCCTGCCAATCCGTCCAGAAAGCGCCCAAGGGAGGCGTCACTAAATTTGGGGGCAGCATGTTTCCTCCCTTTGGCAGCTATGACTTTACAGCAGCTTCTGATCCCTTAGAGAGAGCTAACTCTGTGCAGGGGCAGCCTTTAAATATGGCGCCTGGATTACAGATGTCCTGAGATGATGTTGGGGCGGGAAAATCAGAGGCTGGATGCACTGGGAAGAGGACAGTATGGTGCAAAAGGCCTAAAAATCCACAGAGCAAATCTCTCCCAGCCCGGCATGGAGTGAGTCACTTCCTCCCTCACCTTGCCCTGCAACCAGGTGAAATAAAGCGACTTCATTCATGCCCACTACCGCACCTCTCCCGACCCAACACAGAGCGCGTCTCTCCCGGCCCAGCACAGAGCGGGTCTCTCCCGGCCTTGATGTCAAGGGACGTCACTCTTATCTCACCTCTGGAATTCCACTCTTTTTCCTTTTTTTCTAGCAAAGCTTTAAACAGGTCTGGAGCAACGTATTCCTGCAGAATCCAAACCTAATCCAAGCACCAGTGAGCAGGTTGTTGCTGTTTAAATGCCTCTTAATAACACTGCCAATGACACCTTATATCATTTTGTTGATGATCAGGAGTAGACTAATGGGGTAGTAATTGGTTAGGTTGGATTTGTGCTGGCTTGTGTGAACAGGACATACCTGTGCAATTTTCCACATTGTCAGCTTGATACCAGTGTTGAAGCTGCACTGGCACAGCTTGGCCAGGATTGCAGCTAGTTCTGGTGCACAAGAATTCAGAACTATAGCAGGAATGTTGTCAGGGCCCATAGCTTTTACAGTATCCATTGACTTCAGCCATTTACCGATATCATGTGGAGTGAATCGAATTAGCTGACGATTGGCATCTGTGATGCTGGGGACCTTAAGAGGAAACAATATGGATAATCACTTCAGGCTGAAGATGGTTGTAAATGTTTCAGCCTTGTCTATTGCACTAATGTGCAGGGCTCCCTCATCACTAAGGATTGGTATGGTGTAAAAGTCTGATATTAGGTCAGCTCTACCTTACACATCTCCCCTGATTTTTTGTTACAATTGAAGTCAATGGGGATTAATATCAGGAGTGATGTTTAATAGGCTGGTTAGCTGATATAGCACATCCAAAGTCAAAATTACTCCGCACCAACTCCGGAAGCAGATCATAGTTCACCACGGAGGTGGGCAAAAGTCGAGGCAGGCTGGTTAGAAGGACTGCCTTGGTTCTCTTGGACTTCTTCCCAGTTATTTTAGAAGCTGTTAGCCCCCTACACACCCTCAAATACCTGTTCCCTCATACACTCCATTTCACCACCATAGCCCTTCACCCAGTATCTACCATGGGTAGACCTCAGGAGCCATGTGGAGATGAAAAATATAAACTTCTAGCAATCTAATAGAGGTCTCACCCATACACACCTGATAATGAGAAAAACTCCCATTCATGGAACCCATTCAAAACTTTCAAGCCTCAAGTGGTTAATCTGTTATAAAAATAAACACACTTCTTTTCAGTAGCCACATCAAAGACCATTAATCCTTGAATAGTTTCTTTACTCTGTAAATCAAACTGTGATTTCAGAACCCACTGCTGAGATAATACTTTTGTAGCTTTTGAAAATCATCCAAGAATTCATAATGATATAATAACATCCCTTGATAAATGTCAAAAAAGTACTCTGTTGAAACTGTGGATCAGGTGATTTTTTTTTTTCTAACCTACACTAGATGGCCTGTTAATCAAAGCAGTCCAGCAGACTCTCATTGACAACTTAAGCCTGTTTTGCTTTCAAGTTTAAAGAGTAGGGACATAAAAAACTACAGATCATGACATTTAAACAGGCATTATCAACACTTTAAGAGCATTTACATCTACCCCATCAATTCATTACTCCCTCACTGCAGATTATGACTCTTGCAAAATCGTGTCTGTTTGAACTCAGCACTAAGTTCAAATGGCCTTGCGGTGTTTGGATCCCCCATCTGTGTGAATCATGCCCCACCCAATACCTTTGTTGGCAAAAATTGGATCTGTCAGAAATAGAAGCAGAATGTCTGCATTCAAGTCCCACCTGCCATTTTTAAAGGTCCAAGGTATCTTCCTGACTCTGCAAAAATTTGGCACATAATTTCCTATCCTTATTTTAATTGAGCAATTAACTATCTATTGCTGTAGATCAAAGATTTCCTTTGTGGGCCGTTGGTGGAGGTTATAAACCTGCTTATTGTTTCACCAGCTTGTAGATAGCCCATTTGATTTCATCTTTCCAGAATGTTAACTTAAACATCCTCCCACTGCGGCCTTTGGGCTAGTGTATTGATCTTATCACCCATTTCATGCAACCCACGCCATCTGTCAATCACCTTCTGTGTACAGAAGTACTTGTCCTTCCTTGAACCTAACCATCTGACCTTGCTGCCTGGTAAACCCATAAGTGCAGCTCTGCATTTGTCTTTTTTTAATGACGTTAAGTGTCTTTGTAAAGTGCTCTCTGAGTTGTAATCTTTCAAAATATTACCACTTCAGCTTATCTAGTTCTTCTTCATGGTTTCTATGTTTATCACACTGTGTCTCAAATTATTAACATGCCGTACCCTAGAATGTTATTTTCAAAAATAAATTGATCTAAGTTTTATTTGAATGAATCAATAATAAATCGCTTCCATCATCTCCCTGGGAAACTTGTTCCACTGATTGACCATTTTCTTGCTGAAATATTAGGCTGAATTTTCCCAGCCATTTGGACACAGGCTGGGAGGTGAGAGGGCTGGCAATATATTGGGATAAGGCATCAGGAGGGGAGCTTGATGTCTTCCCACTGCTGTGACATATTCTCAGTGGCAGGAACTCAGCAACTGGGCCACCCGCTGGACGGCCAATTGAGGCATTTAATTTCCCAATAATGGACCACTTCCCTGCTCCACCAGTGTTTTGCCCCCGTCAGGAGGTGCACCATGTAGGGAGATCGCCAGGTTAAATCTGACAGCCACCCAGCGGGTTTCCAGGGGGGTTCCTCCTTGATGCCAACTCCAAAGCCCACCAAGGGTCTGGCGGCAAAGGCCATCCCCATGCTCAAGATATCACCACCAGGAAAACCCACCATGACACTCCCGATCACTACGGTATGCCTGTATGGCCCCAGCTTCTTCAAGAGTGCCTCAAAATGCAGGTCATGTCCTCTACTGCTCTGGACAAGTTGAAAATAGCTGTTCATGGTTTACGTTGGTTAGTCCCTTTCAAATTCAGCAGTCCATCATATCACCTGTCAACTTTCCTTTTAGCAGTGAGAACATAACCAATGGCCAGGATTTTGCCCTCGGAGATTTGGGGGCGGTGCCTGGTCGCCAAGGGGAAAATTAAGCGGGATGATGACGGGAGGAATGCCCGACATCATCCTGGTCCATTTAAATTTTTAGGAAGGCGAGTGGACAGTGAAATCAGCTGTCCCCCGCAGACCTGTCAATGACCAACTGAGGCCATTGACAGGCTCATTAAAGTAATTAAAGTCCTGCCCAGCAAACCTTAAGGCTGGCGGGCAGGCCAGGAGCCCCAGCGGGCTACAGATTTTTCATGAAACTTCATCCACTGGCGGGATGAAGTTTCATGTCCATTTTGTAAAAAATTATTAAAGTCCATGTGTTCTTTATTAACATGTCCCATCTCGTGTGGCATTGTCACATGAGGGGTGCATGTTAATTATTTTTTAATGTTTCTATTTTTAAAGTTTTTTCCACTCTCAGTATTCTCCCTGAGACAGGACTTTGCCTCAGGCAGAAGTGCGCTCTTTCACACGCATGCACAAAAGTGCGCACTTTGACACATGGGGATTCCCTCCCCCCACGGAACAGGAAGCCCACCCACTTAAATGGCGGCGGGCCCCGTTTTGGTGGCGGGCGTTGGCTGGCCGCCTGACATCCGAGGGCAAAATTCTGCCCAATGTAACTGATTTTTTTTTTCTGCAAAAATATACTTTATTCATAAATCTTCAACAACATTTCAAACCATTTCAAAATCCCCATTACAAAAATACAATCAGGTTCAACTATTACAACATGAATCACAAGGTGTATCAGTACAAACAATGAATATTACAATCATTGGCAGACATTCATTTTGAGCTGTACATCCCGAGGGGCTCTGCACAGTTCCCAGCCCCTCGGTGCACTATGGCAGAAAGGTCTTAGACGGCGACCCTTCCCCATTGCGCCTTTGCGGATCTGGTGTTAGGCAAGGTGCCTAATAGAAAAAATAAATAGCCTTAGAACATTACAGGCAACCATAACCAAGTCTGAGATATAATCCATTTTGGAAGAGGGTAGCTCATATTTTCTATATAGATTGTCGCTTGAAAGAGAAGAAAATAGAAAAGCATTTGACCTTTGGTCATTAAGTCACAAGTTTGAGCTCAAGAGTTATGCAAAAGGCAACTATAAATTGTGAAGTTAAATAGAGGTGGGAGTCCATTCTAATTAAATATATATTAATTTCCATAAATTGCATTAAAACAAATGAAGTCTTATTGTAATTCCCTATTTGAATAATCTTTGAAAGCAGGCATTATATTAATGGCTAAATGGGCCACAATATAATGATGCAATTATATAATTATTAATAAAGTCAAGTGTCTGCAAGCAGACTTAGGGAGATAGGTAGGAAATTGAAAAGCAGGGCTTCAAAGGTAGTAATCTCCGGATTACTCCCGGTGCCATGCAGTAGTGAATATAGGAACAGAAGGATAGAGCTGACGAATGTGTGGCTGAAGAGATGGTGCAGGAGGGAGGGCTTTAGGTTCCTGGGGCATTGGGACCATTTCTGGGGGAGGTGGGGCCTGTACAAGTTGGACGGGTTACTTCTGAACAGGAATGGGACCAACATCCTTGTGGGGAGGTGTGCTAATGCTGTTGGGGTGGATTTAAACTAAATTGGCAGGGGAATGGGATCCTGAAAGTTTAGAGGGGAGAGAAGCTGAGATGGAATTAGAAGTTAAAATGCTAGTAAGTGAATCTGGAAGGTAGAGAAAATATAGGCTAGATAAGAAAGAAGAGAGTTTAGCAAAGCTAAATGGAATATATTTTAATGCAAGGAGCTTGAGGAATAAGACAGATGAGTTGAGGGCACAGGTAGGCACATGGGAGTAAGGTCTCATCGCTATGACCAAGATTTAGCTAAAAGAAGGGCAGGATTGGCAGCTCAACATTCCTGGTCATAGGGTATTCAGACAAGATAGAGAGGGGGATAGAAGAGGAGGGGGTGTTGCAATATTGATCAAGGAATCAATTATAGCAGTGGGGAGGGATGACATCTTGGAAGGATCATCAAATGAGGCCATGTGGGTAGAAATAAAAAACACAAAAGGGGAAAACACACTGTTAGGTGGGTACTATAGGCCCCAAAACAGTCAGGGAGAGATAGAGGATCAAATATCTAATCAAATTTCAGAGAAGTGTAAGAATAGTAGGGGTTTTTAACTACCCAAATATTAACTGGGATAGTTTTAGTATGCAAGATAGGAAGGGAGCAAAATTCTTAAGTTGCATCCAGGAGAACTTTTTTTAGCCAGTAGGTAGAAAGCCCAACAAGGGAGGAGGCAGTTCTGGAACTAATATTCGGAAATGAGCTGGGCAAGTGGAAGGCATATCTGTAGGGGAGCATTTTGGAGATAGTGACCATAACTCAGTTAGATTTAGGATGTTTATGGAAAAGAATAAGGTTAGGTCGGGAATAAAAGTTCTAAACTGGGGAAAGGCTAATTTTATTAAGATGAGATATGATTTTGTCCACGTGGACTGGGAGCAGCTACTTGCAGCTAAAACTGTGTCAGAGCAGTGGGAGGCATTCAAGGAGGAAATAACAAGAGTACAGAGCAAATATGCCCCCGTAAAGATGAAGGCAAGTCCAGAGAACCCTGGATGCCAAGGGAAATAAAGGTTAGGATTAAGAAAGAAAAAGAGAAGTTTATGGCAGATACTGAAGGTTCAATATGGCTGAATCCCTAGAAGAGTATAAAAAAAATGTAGGGGGGACGTTAAAAAGGAAATGAGGAAAGCTAAGAGAGTGCATGAGAAAGCATTGGTGGGCAGAATAAAGGAAAAACCAAAGCGGTTTTGAAAAATATATAAAGAGCAAGAGAATAACTGGGGAAAGAGTAGAGCCAATTAGGAACCCTAGAGGTAATCTGTGCATGGACCTGGAAGACATGGGCACAGTTCTCAATGAATACATTGCATCAGTCTTCGCAATGGAAAAGGACAACACAGGTATAGGCATCAGTGTTTAGGAAATGTTAGAGGAAATTATCATAGAGAGAGAGGAGGCACTAGCGGGTTTAGCAGCCTTAAACGTGGGTAAATCCGCAAGCCTGGATGAGATGTATCACAGGCTGTTGAGGGAGGAAAGTGAGGAGATATCAGGGCCCTAGCAGTAATTTTCAAATCCTCTCTAGCCACAGGTGAGGTGCCAGAGGACTGGAGGACAGCTAACATTGTCCCATTATTAAAAAGGGAGGAAGGGACAGACCAGGAAATTACAGGCCAGTCAGTTTAACATAGGTGGTGGGAAAGTTACTAGAAAGAATTCTGGGACACAGAACATATCTGCACTTGGAGAGACATGGATTAATCAGTAAAAGTCAACACGGATTTGTTAAGAGAAGGTCATGTTTGGCAATTTTGCTTAATTTATTTAGAGGAGGTAACCAGGAGTGTTGATGAGGGTAATGCATTTGATGTGGCCTACAGGGACTTTAGCAAGACTTTTGATAAGTCCCCTCATGGCAGATTGGTCAAGAAAGTAAGAGCACATGGGTTCCAAGGCAAAGCGACATGTTGAATCCAATATTAGCTGAGAGACAGGAAGCAGAAGGTGATGGTAGAGAGACGTTTCTGTGACTGGAAGTCCGTTTCCAGCAGGGTTCCATAGGGCTCAGTGCTGGGGGCCTTATTGTTTGTGATGTTCAGAAATAATTTGGACTTAATGATCAAGAAGTACACGAATGACACAAAAATTGTTAGGGTGGTAAATAGTGAAGAGGATAGCCATAAACTGCAGGAGGATATCAATGGACTGGTCAGGTGGGCAGAGCCATGGCAAATGGAATTCAACCCAGAAAAGTGTGAGGTAATGCACTTGAAGGTAGCAGGGCGGGTAGATAAGGTGGTTAAGAAGGCATATGGGATATTTGCCTTTATTAGCTGAGGCATAGAATACAAGAGGAGGGAGGTTATGCTGGAACTGTATAAAATGCTGGTTAGGCCACAACTGGAGTACTGCATGTAGTTATGGTCACCATATTATAGGAAGCTTGTGATTGCAATGGAGATGGTACAGAGGAGATTTACCAGTTTGCTGCCTGGGCTGGAGGGTCTGAGCTATGAGGGAAGATTTGGTGAGCTAATGTTGTTTTCCTTGGATCAATGAAGGTTGAGAGGGGACCTGATAGAGGTGTATAAGATTATGAGGGGCATAGATAGAGTGGATAGAAAGGCACTTTTTCCATTAGTAGAGGGGTCAATAACCAGGGGACATGGATTTAAGGTAAGAGGTAGAAGGCTAAGAGGGGAGTTGAGGAGGACTTTTTTCATTCAGAGGGTGATGGGAGTCTGGAACTCACTGCCTGAAAGGGTGGTTGAGCCAGAAACTCTCATAACATTTAAGAAATATTTAGATATTCACTTGCATTGCAATAGCCTCCAGGGCTATGAGCCATGTACCCGAAAATGGGATTAGTGTAGTCAGATCTTTGTTGACCAGCACAGGCACAATGGGCCGAAAAGCCTCATTCTGTGCTGCAAATGTCTATGAGTCTATGAATATTGCTCATGGCAATCAGTATTTCCTGTATATTGAGAATGTGCTAATTTGGGGTTTTAATTTACTTGAGTAATATTACATTTCACATGTAATTATTTTCTTAAGGCTTATACTGTTCTTCACTGCTTTACTGTTCCAAGAAATTTGAAATGAAGAGCAAGCAATCAATAACAAGAAAGAATAGGCCATAATAAAAGTTAGTGATTTGGGGAAAACCAAAAGAAATATTGTTTAAATTTAAACAAATCTCAGAACAATGCAATGATGCTTCTATGGAGAAACATATAATAGAAGTCACTTATAACAAATTGCCTGCAAGAGAAAGCCCTTTTTGCAATGTTTTTCCTATTGTTTATTCAGGAGCATTTCATAAAAAAGAAAATCGCTCAAGGTGGAATATCAATCTGTTAAAGTCTTCAGAATTTGACCAAAAAAACATTTTCTTGCTTGATAGAATGAACTTTGGCTGCACTCAGATATCCAAAGATGATAGCACACCCCATTGCAACATATGTCTAATGCACAGCAACTGGTGCCTGCAGCAGCTGGCATCTTTCCACAGAGCAGCAGGGTACAGGGAGGTGTATTAGCATCAGGTTAGAGGCAACACCGTCTTGCTGTCCAATAATGAAAAGTAGGGTAAAGCTAAGTTAAGGAAAATTGCACAAAAGGTTAAATTCAGTAATCCTGTGCTTTTATCAGAGAAACATGCTCAAAGGGAATGCCAGTTAGAGACTGCTATGTTGTACTGCTAATTCTATACTTCAGCTACTTCTTTGTAAGCAGCGTGCACTTTATATCCTTCCATTTTAATGTTAACCTGTTCCAAGAGAATGTCAGCCCAGTACTTGGCTGCACTTAAAAGAAGGAAAATTAAGTAATGGATTTTGTTAGAGGAACGTCAGTAAATTTTCCATACAGAGTCTCCAAGCACCAAGCTTTGTGGGACACTTGTGCATATCACAAATTCAGCTGTGAAAATTGCATGATATTTTAGCTGGTTTTGCAAATCTTTGCTGCCCAATTCTCCAGATGTGCCTTCATTGGGCAAAGCTTTGAACTGGAAGCAGTAAGTTGTAAAAGAACCCCACCGTATGGAGATTATATTGCAGGAGCTGCTATATCAGTACACATGCAGCTAACTATGGCAGTGCATAATGGATGATTGTATTAATACATCCAGAGTTGTATCCACATACATATGCAATAACTGCAAAAGCAAATATTAGAACACACTAGGCCACATGTGTTGGTAACATAAGGCTTGCGAGTATCAGCACATGTTTTGGGATTGCATAAACGCATAGACGATCTGCAACAGCACATTTAGGGAGCAATTGCATCTACAGAGTGAAACTCATTGAAATGGATGCAAAAGTAGATAATTAAGCTAATTGGTTGCTTCTGGGTTTGCATAGATAGTAGATACATGGAGCTGACATCTACAAAAAAGAACAAGTTTGTTGGTCCCAAAGGCCATTGTCTGTTTCTAAAATAAAAGAAAATTACTGTGAATACTGGAGATTTGAAATAAAAACAATAAGTGCTGGAAAAGCTCAGCAGGTCTGGCAGCATCTATGGAGATAGAAACAGTTAACGTTTTGAGTCCAATTGATTCTGAAGAAGAGTCACATTGGACTCGAAACATTAGCTCAGTTCCTCTCCCCACTGCCGAACTTTTGCTAACACTTTCTATTCTTAGGACTGTGTCTGAATATTCGATTTCAACTCCAGCACTTACAAAATAGAATAAGCAAATATGCATTTAATAAAGATATGGAACATATTTGCTTCAGGTTATTCAGTTCCTTATGCCCAGGAACTGTAATTATCATCTCACACCTGAGAACATCTTATTGTTTTTGTTATAATCAGCATTTTGATAAGCTCAAGCAATAATGATTGCCTCCAAGGAGAGTCCATCAAACCTGAAGACCCACAAACTTTCAAAATCTTGCATAATTATATTTTCCCATCAGTTTGTCATGTCATGTAAGATTTTTCAGTTATATTCTACAGCATTAGGACAACTAAAAAATTGGTGAAATACAAATATGAGCAGAAAACATTCCTCCTATTCCTCTCACCTCCTGCTGACTGCAATCACAGAAAGGTCACATGATTGGTGAGAGAATGTGCCTCCTATAAATTACATCTGGCAGTACTGATTTTCTGCAGACACAAGACTGCATGTATTAAAAGATTTAACTAAGGATCAGTAATAGAACCCTGACCACAGAGTAGAAAGCTCAGCTTCAACTCCCATCCTAGAGACTTGATCATGCAATCTAGTCTGAAACTTTGGACTGCTGCACTGTCAGAATCCCAACTTCCAGATGGGGTGGGGTGAGAGGGACGGTGGTGTTAAATCAACACCCCATCCCTCCCTTCAGATAAATGTCAAAGATCTCATATTTTGAAGAAGAACAGGGAACATCTTCTGCTGTCGTGCACAACACTTATCCTTCAACAGTACCTAAAACAGATGACCTGGTCATTTATTTCATTGCAGTTTGTGGGACCTTGCTGTGTGCAAAATAGCTGTCACATTTCCTACATTACAACACTGATTTCAATTCAAAAGTATATCATTGCCTGTAAGCGTTTTGGGACAGCCTAAGGTCATGATATTATGAGGAACAGGTAAATCGAGAGAATCTATTTCTACTGGTTGAAGAGACAAGGGGGCTTAATCTGAAAATTAGATCCAGGCCTTTCAGGATTCAAATTAGGAGATGCTTCTACACACAGAAGATGGCAAAGCTTGGAACTCTCTTCCACACGCAGCAATTGATGTTAGACCAATTGTAATTTTTAAATCCTGACATTGATGGGCTTTTGTTATCCAAAGGTATTAAGAGATATAGGGCAAAGGTTTTAATAATCTCACTAAATGGCAAAACAGGCTCAAGAGGTTAAATTGCCTCCACCTTATGAAGTTTGTTCAATAAATGCAAAAGTCCCTCAATCGGAGACTATGCACTTGTTGAACAGACTAGCTTTTAGACTAATTTTTAAAAAAGAAACCATGCTAAGCCATATAACTAAATCAGATTGTTGACAAAACAATTAAAAAGCATTTTTAAAAAATGTTTGTCTTTGTTTTTTTTAAATACTCCCCTTCTTCTTAGATAGAGCAAATGAAGATCCCAAAAATGTTCAAAATGACATTTAACTTAAAATTGTGTCTATTTTTGGGACACACTTGAGTATTAGTCAGTCATCGTAAGCTATCTAACTTCACCAGCACAAATCTTTAAAAGTGGGAGGTGTTACAATCCCAGCTGAGGTTACCCCTGGACAAGCCTGATCCCAGAGTGGAACCAGCTTGATGGATCCTAACTTTTATTTGTTTATTTAGATAAATGGAATGTGGCTACTCAGAGTCACATGAGTCAACTGATGAACTTTTAGCCAAAGAATAAAACATTTATTCAACAAGAAAAGATTAACTATATTACAATACTCCTTCACCCACAACTATACCTTTACAGATATATGCAGATTTCTAAGGATAACACAAGTTACAAAAGCTATCTTCTGCTTTAATGTTCACAGTAAGTACATAGGCACCCTGTGGTCAGACACCCCACACTCTGAAACCAAGTGACAGATGCCACCTCAACCAGGTGCAATTGATCTCTCCACGACTACCCCCAGATGCTTGTCACCAACCAGTCTCACTGAACTCCATCTTTCACACCAAGGTTTTCAATCCCCACTCTCCAAGACCTCACTTTGGAATCTTGTCTCAAACCAATGCTTTTTCTCAGATGCCTTCCGCAAGGGTTTACCTTCAGGGTTTTGAACTCTCCTTCTAATGTTCCTCTCCCCTGGATCATCACATGCATTCAAGCTGTCTTCCATGCACTCTCTCTGTGGCTCACCTATCAATAGTGCACACTGTTTCACATGCCCATAGCCAAGAGTTACAGACCTTTGGCTGTTGCTTTGCACTTTCTTGCCTCTTGAAAGCTGTTCTCACTTTAAATCTGCTTTCTGCAGCTTGAAGCTTTAAATTTGAAGCTTGGACCATTTCTTTGCCCCTCACTCTTAACTTCATTAACAGAACTTTTTCCATGTTCCTGTCCTTCCTTTGACTAGAAGGTTTTCTTGGACTTTCTCTTCTTCCACTCTCCTGGATTTTGGGGTTTTCCTTAAATTAGGACTGGCTATTTGTCCCTTTCTACTCCAGTCTCTGTCTGGCAGCTACTTTCAACCAACGTTAGCTTGGAACTGGCTATATGCCTCTTCTAGGCTGCTCCTGCCTGGCAGCTCTCTTGAAAACCAGCTAAACTCCAACAGCTTCCAAAATAAACTGTGTGTCTGTGGAAGGGACCTGCCTCTCTGGGCTCCTGTTGATAGGCAACAACCAGTTTTCTACTGTTGTGTTTATTTAACTTCTCTTTAGGAATTGTAAAACTTATTAGAGATGCAGGCACCATTTTAAAGTGAAACTAAACCTCAGTTCGACAGTTATTTTGGAAGCTGTTGCAGTTCAGCTGGTTTTGAAGATAGCTGCCAGGCAGGGGCAGCCAAGAAGGGGCAGATAGCCAACTCCAAGCTAAAGAAAACCCCATAATCCAGGGGAGCGGAAGAAGAGAAAGTCCAAAACAGTTCTTAACACACAGATACAGAAATACAAATCAAACTTAAACATTAAAGCTAAAACTCATTCCTAACACCCACAAGTACAAATATAACTTACTTAGACTATCTCTATTTTCTAACAGAGAACAAATTCACAAAATTGTAAAAGAAAAGATAGGTGCATGGGAGTTTTGCTTTTTAAGTGATAGAAGAAATGAGTATAAACATGATAAAGTAATAATTAAACTGTACAACTAATCGGTTAGGCTGCAGTTAGGCTATCATGTCCTTACAAAAAGGAAGATGTCAAGGCAATGGAGAGATTCAATAAGATGACACCAAGGAGGAAAGGCTTTAGCTATGAGAAGAGATTAGAGAAATATGGGCTGAATCTTCAAATGCCGTCGGATTACCATTTCACTCCTTTTTACTTACCCTTGACTGGAGCTGAACATTTCTCACCCAGACTTCCGACACAGGTATGCTCATAAATATTCAGCAAGGCAGCTTCAGGAGTTCCTTCAGTGCAGTGCAGGGTCGTCAAGGGAAGTGAAGCCATACCCCCTTTTTATGGCTCTAACTGCCACAAACTGGCAAGTTAAACATCACCAGCCCTTTTGACAGGAGAGGAGGTAAGTGTGTAAGATAAGCAGGTTAGATGGGTCAGGTGGTCGGGGGGGTGGTGTCGGGTGATCAGTCCCGTTGCTGGGGTGGGTGTTGGGGGGTGGGGGGGTGGCGGATGGAGGTAGTCAGGGGTTGGATTGGTTGTCAGGAGAGGTGGGGTAGTCAGGTGGTCAGAGAGATGGGAGGTAGTCAGGGTGGGGGGAGTCCGATGATCAGGGGGGTGGGAGTGGGTCAAGTGGTCAAGAGGTGGTGGGAGGTGGGTCAGGTGATCAGGGGCTAGTCAGGGTTGGGGAGTTGAAGGTTGTGGGAGGTAATCAGGATGGGTTCAGTGGGTGGTTGGGATGTCAGTTGTATAGTTACCCAAGAGTTGGAAGCGGTTCTAATCCTTCTAACTTTCCTGGGTAACTACTCTGCTAAGGGAGGTGGAACCATCCGAAGTTTCCAATTTAAATCAGAATTTCAGAGGGTACCAGGAGCAGAGAGATTTCATCCCACCCTTGAATGAGGTTTCATGAAAAATGTAAAGGCTGCCTGGCTGATTCCCCTGCCTGCCAACCATAAGGTTGGACGGGCCATGAAAAATTGGAGATAGTTGCACTGTTATTGTCTGCCTTTGTTCTTGCTGCTTCTTAACATTTTGTGTCTTTCCAAATTGGTTCTTTTTGAACTTTAATGATATTTTAATCTCTCATTTAGTCACATAATCTTCACGCAGAGAAACTCTGTACATTTACTGAAACTCAATGCGTAGATATTGAAAATTGTCCTGACACATTTCATCAACACAAGACAGAAAGATCCTGAAAATCAAGTGGTGGATTTTCAATGGGCCAGGAGGCTGGAACCCAGTACAGGCAGGATTTCACAATTGTGGTTATGGTGGTCGTCTCAGGATCCTAATGCCTGCAGGGCAATTGTGAATTTTCAAAGAGCCAGCAGCGGGGAAGAAAGCAAGAAATACTTTATCTGCCAACCCTTAAAGAGCTGGCTAAGGGGCTTGTCCATTTAAGATTGCAATTTTTAATGTATTTTCTGGTGAGCTGAAATGGTCTTGTTCACAGCCATGGGGATCCATTAAATTTCTTTGCATTGTGTTACAAAATCAAATTTGAGGGGCCAGCTACCACTGGCCAAGCAATGCACAGTAACTGGGTGTCCATGGCTGCTTTCTAAAATATTTGACCTCGTCACCTTCTGAGGAGCTGCCTGCTCTATTTGGCAAGGCAGCGTCAACCCACAACATGACTGCTGTCTGGCTATATCGCAGCCACCACACAGGCTGCTCCCGCCTCCTGGAGAGCTCAATGCCCAGGCCCTGAATTCATCTGCATGCCAGGTTTTACACTTTGAAAATTGAGCACCAAGATTCTGAATACTATGTTTTACAGACTTGTATCTGAAGAGTGAAGTAAAAAATACCTTTAGTATATAGAAGAAAGGAAAGATCATCAAAAAACATTTACTAGAAAAAATAGTTTTCCACCTTCTGACTTAAGTAGTGAGTTTTGCTGAAAAAGAGAGACATTTTTTTGTCGAAACTTTTTGCCTTGCACTCATCAGCACAATTCACAAGAAACACTCTTCTCATACAGTATAAATATGTTGTTTTCCATGACATTGGTATTGTTTTGCGAATTGTCCTGATGAGTGCAGAACAAAAAGCTTTGACAAAAAAATCTTTTTTTCAGCAATAACCTTTTGATTTATTAGAAATTATCCTTACTTATGTCAAGAGCCAGTAATATCTTTAAACTATTCTTCTAATGTTTGACCTTCAGATGTTTTTCTTATTAACAAAGAGTTTTGGATTCAAATGATGTGTTGTGCATGTTTAAGACATGCTGTGATTAGGAGCCTTGTTGACTAGTGAGTACGAAATCACTTGACAGAGTCACTGGGGACATGTCCCCAATTAAATAAAACTCAGAAAGTAAATTTAGCAAGCAAAGTGATTATTAGGCACTCAACCATTCAGAACTCCTAGTTCAAGAAGTTGTTGTGTGACGCAGACGTGATCCAGAGGGATAATGGCCCAGATTTTGCTGCCAAAGTAACTGCAATTTTGCTATGCATGGCATTATTAATGTGTAAATCATTCAGCAAATTCTGGTGAGGAAGAGATGCCTCGTGAAATGCAAAACTCCAAAAGATGCTGGATAATTATCCTTGTGAAAACAACAGCTCGACCACAAGCTCCTGCTATGTGAAACTGCTAGATTTGCACATTAATTGCCCATTAAACTTGCATCAGAAAGTTAGGGCTGGAACTTAGCAGCGTAAGTATCCTTTTTATGGTGAGATTTATGTCCCTAGCAGTGTCACTCAACCACTCCTGTTCATAAATAGAGCAACTGAAACTGTGAATTCTCAATTCCTACAGATAGTAAATTGTTGTTAAATTGTTGTTAGAGATGTTTTAAATTTAAAATGCATTTTTTCTACTTTGCTACTTTTCTGTTTCTTTTCCCCCTTTCCCTTAATCCCATCTTTATTTCCTTCTCATTATTTCTCCTTCCATACCACACTTAACTCTAGCAGACCCAATTTTCTTCTCCAATGTTCCAGTTTCTTTCACAATTCTTGGTTCAGGAGATAGGCTGTTAATTCTGTCAATCACCAAGGTCCCAGATGCCTTGTGGTCTTGCTGTGTACAGCCAGGGATTTTCAAGCTAAAACAGTGAGGGAAACAATTTAATGGGCATATTAGATGCCTTGCTTCATAAAAATCTTGGTAATTATAAAACATGTTAATTGGTAACATACTAAGAAAGAAAATAATGGAAAACACAAAAATTTGTTGCACAAATTAACACAATTACCTGTTTATTTTGAAATCTCCATGTTGTCAATTATTGGTCTCCTACTTGTCAAAAGATATTAGATAGAAATATAACATTCTGTTTGCTGTTTATGTATTAGAAAAGCATAACTCACTGGTATCTCCGGTCAAGTCATCATTTGAGAAAGAGTTGCATACCAGTTAGTAAGCCTAAAGTTACCCCAAAAACTTTAGTACAATAAAAAGTATGCATTCCTTGTTTATCATTTAGTACTCCCTCCATTCCACAAAGAAGAAATAGTCAGAATCTTTCTCCAGTTTAGTCATCTGTGTTGTGAATACAGAATGAACCATCTCGTGAATTCTTCACTAATTTAGAAATGGAACAAGGACATAAGGTGCTGGGTGAATTTGCCAACTGCAAACAGAGACCTATGAGCTTCTTCAATACACAATAAAAAAATGAGTTAAGTAATGTTTCAGTAAGTCTTTCTCAGGCAGGGTAAGAAAGAAAGGACAATGGCCTAGATTTTCTACTGGTGGTGTAGCTTTGAACCAACAACAATGACAATTTATATTTATATACATCTTTGGTGTAATGAAAAGTCCCCCTTCACAGGAGCATTAAAATACAAAGTATGATACTAATTAACACACATAAGGACATATTACGTCAGATGAACAAACGCGTGGTCAAAGAGGAAAGTTTTAAGAAGTGTCTTAAAGGAGATAAGTGAGGCAGAGAATCCTAGAGTTTGGGCCCTTGGCAACTGAAGGCATAGCCACCAAAGGTGGAGCAATTATGATTGGGAATGCACAACAAGCCAGAATCAGAGGAGTGCAGATATCTTGTAGGATTGTGAGGCTGGAGGAGATTACATAGATAGGGAGGGACAAGGCCATATGGAGGGATTTGAAAACAACAACGACAATTTTAAAATCAAGAGTTTGCTTGACTGGGAGCCAGTGTATGGTAGAGGCGGTGGGGGCATGGTACTTGCTATGAGTTAAGAAACAGGCAGCAAAGTTTTAGATGACCTCAAGTTTACTGTGAGTGGAATATGGGAGAACAGCTAGGAGCGTGTTGGAATAGTTGAGTCTAGAGGTAATGAAGGTAATGACCCAAATGATTCTTGGTGGGTTTTAGAAAGACTGCAATGGAAGCAGGTTATTTGCATCTTATTTTCCAAGGTCAGTTCATTAGTATGCTTCTCCTGTCTCCAACTGCAGTCACAGGGACAAAAGGTTGCATATTTTAAAAGTAACTTTCACAAAGTACAGCCTGTGTTACTAAGATAGAGCCATAAAAAACAACAATGGGGCAAGTCTACAATTGATGATTTGAGCAGCCCTGGCAGGATAATATAATGCCAGAAAGGTAACTTTTTTTCAGGATGTAAGGAGCAAAGGAAGGATGGGAAGATATAGATTCTTTCTTAAACAAGAAAAATTGGCAAACCTGAAGGAATCAGATAACGTAAGCTAGATGACAATTACAAACTCCAGTTAAAGATGGAGGCTCAACAGCAGTATACATAAATGAAACCACTTCTACTAACCGACTGTGTTATGTCACTTCCAGTGTTACCATGGTGACATAAAAACAAAAGTTATAAATCATGATCCTCCACCAACCATTCTTTAGGTGGTGATATTTATTTATTTGAGATGTAGCAATCTTCATACCCATTCCTGAAATGATAATTATCTCACATTATGGTACGAGATTCAAATTTCTATAACAAAGATCTGAATTTTACGGATGGCAAGGTTTCCCTTCCTGCCATCCTGCCCAGCAGCCATTTTGCACTCGAATGAGTGTCAGTTGGCTGCAGGCAAGACTTCCGCCATTCACTCAGGAGGAATTCCAGCCTTACAGCCTTGCCAGCCAATTTGATTGACAGGCAACTTTCCAGTTCCTTCAGTGAAAAGAACTGCAGTGAACTGAAGAGGAAGTACACCAACATGCCTGAGCCTAGGTCTTAGAACTGGAGGACAAGATAAGTTTAAGGGTTCCCATGGCAGAGAGGGTAGGAATGGCCTGGGGGAAACACCTGGGAGAAGATCGAGGTGTTAGGCGAAAGGCTGGGGCCAGGGGCGGGGGGGCGAAGGGGCCGTAGATTGTTGATGGAGGTCCAGCGGCCAATCGACATTAAAGTGGGGTGGGGGTGTGGTGGAGGGGGGAGGTGGTGCTGGTGGGGGAGTGCCCACAGTCAGAAAAGGGCTTCTAATAGAGGTAAACCCCACCTCCCTTCCCATCCCAGGTCTAGGCTCATTCATTTTTGGGCCTCCCCCATGCTAAGTAAATCCTCCCGACAGCCTAAAAATTGAGGCTGGATGGGAAACAGCCCTTAAGTGGCCAATAATTAGCTACTTAAGGGCCTCAATTAGGGCAAGGGCAGGCTTCCTGTCCTTGGCCTTGCCCACCCCAGCGTAAAATGACTGCATGTTTGGGGATGGTGGGAACCTGGAGGGAATCCCAGCCCTTCAATTTCACACTCCTCCCCAACCTAAAAACTGGTTGGGGTGTATGAAATTCTGGCAGAAGGGCTGATCCCAATTGGACCCTCAGCTCAGTGGAAGGGGGATGGCTGGAGGTGACCTGCATGAGGTTTCCATTTCTCAGGACAGTCGCAGATGCCAGAAATCCAGCCCTTGTCCCTTCAGTGCACCAATGTGAGTGCATCTACTGCATCCTACACTCTGGGAACTCAAAAACACCAATGAACTGGTTGGCCTGATCTTGCTGCTCTCCAACACTCCTAAAAAGTATATCTGTTAGCTGATGAAAGCATGACCAGAGGCACCCTAGCTAACATATTGTACAGACTCATAATTGCTGCTTGAAATGATTCGGCGGCAAAAAAAGAAATAAGCGCAGTTGTTGACATCAAGGCCACACGCAGTGCTGTCTAGGCAAATTCAGAGCCACATGAGGTAGCTAATAAAGCTAATATGTTGAGCTGAAAATCCCATTGCCTCAATGCAATGTCCAGGATATGCCCAAAACAATATAAGACCCTGGGTTGATGTGGAGAGGATGTTTTCTCTTGTAGGAGAATCTAGAACCAGGGGGTCACTGTTTAAAAATAAGGGGTCACCCATTTAAGGAGAAGATGAGGAGAACTTTCTCTCTGAGGGTTGAGGGTCTTTGGAACTCGCTCCCTCAAAAAGCAGTGGAAGCAGAGTCTTTGAATATTTTTAAGGCAGAGGTAGATAGATTCTTGATAAGCAAGTGGGTGGAAGGTCATTGGGGGTAAGTGGGTTACAATCGGATCAGCCTTGATCTTATTGAATGGTGGAGCAGGCTTGAAGGGCCGAATGGCCTATCCCTGCTCCTAATTCGTATGTTTGTATGTTCATAATAAGTGCAGAGCCTGTACCTTTGTATATTTTATGGTCGTTTCTCAGAATCCAGGGTTTCTGGTCGGAAATGCTTTGGTTAGGAATAGTCATTTGAGCAGATAATTACCATAGCAACCAAGTATGATACGGAAAGCGTGACAGGGAAATTGTGACAGGAGAAGCGCTGTAGGAGGTGCAACACTTATCGAGTGCATGCCAGACTTTGATGATATAAATAAAATGAACTTATTGTATGTGTGCATGTACTGCGCTGGCAGATGTTGTGCATGTACATGTGATTGTGTATGTATGTGTCTGTGCGTGTGTGTCTGTGTGTGCACACGTGTTTGTTTTTGCCTGTATTTCACTCAGCCAAATTCTTCAAAGAAAACTTGTAGTATTCCTTATATTCAGAGATTTCTATTTTCACTTAAATGGACAGTATTACAATCTAATTTGATCACAGTTCTTCCTAGGAATGGAGACAAGGTAGAGAAGATGAGTGTCTTTCAAAAGGTGATTCTGATGATGTTGTAAATCTATTGGGATCTTTGTGAAGTTTGTGGCAGAACCTCTGAGTTCTGTGTTTCAGGAGAGAGATTTTCTGAAATATATCAAGTGCAGTATGTGGCAAACTTAATATTCTGTCTGATAGGAATAACAGATTTGAAGCAGTTATTTGATTCTGAGTACATCGTTCTTTTGATTGATTGGTGAAACCTTATACTTAAATGCAGGTAGTGGAGACAGATAAATTAGTGCTCTTGATATATGAACCGTTATACTGTGTAAAATATGTAGCTGGTCTTCTCAAGTAGCAAGAGCTACAACTGTTTGAAAAAAAATGCACAGGAATGAAATTTTAAAAGGAATATAATACACAAAATACATATATTCATTTATCATCTATCAGCACGGTAGCCAAAGGGATGATGGTCCTTTCATTTACTTTTTCAGCTGACAGATGGTGCTTCAGTGTAATCTATACATCCTTATTGTGGATAGGATTCATTTGAGAGTTCCTTTATGGATGAAATTTCCCTAAGTAGCAAGTAATTTCCAAAGCCTTTAAACCAATTGATGAGAGATATTTTTAAGACTGATTTTGTTTCCAAGATATCCCAACTAACAAGCTTCAAACATACCAATTTCAGACTCAGGGCCCTAATGCAAAGCTCTATCCACAGACCTTCTGTTTCATGGCTAACTACAATCTGTGTCAACTGACAGCTTGCGTGAATTATCTCCTTTCATCTGAATGATGATGAACTATTTAGTGCACTTTCATATAACCAATAAAAAATAATGAATAAGAATATAGATCCCTTCATATCCTTTTCATTGATACTTACTTATGAGCAATGGTTTTAAACTGTGTAGTTTATCATTTTAAATTCAAGGAGATGTGAGAATCCTAAACTAGAACACGTTGGAGATTTAGGCCTAAATTTTCACCACCACAAACAGCCTTTCCATTGTGGCAAAAATGGTGGAAGCAGCTCGAATCCAGGGAGATAGAAACATAAAAAACAAGAGCAGCAGTAGATCATTCAACCCTTCTAGACTGCGTCACCATTCAATAGATCATGGCTGATTGTCTATCTCAACACCATGCTCCCACCCTCTCCCCATACCCATTGACGTCTTTAGAGTCCAGAAATATATCTATTTCCTTCCTAATTATATTCAGTGAAAAGGTCTCCACAGCCTTCTGTGGTAGAGAATTCCACAGGTTCACCATCCTCTGAGTGAAGAAGTTTCACCTCATCTCAGGTCCTAAATGGCCTGCCCCATATCCTGAGGCTGTGACTCCTTGTTCTAGACAACCCCCTCCCCCCCCCCCACCCCCCCCCCCCCCCCAGTCAGAGGAAACATCATCCCTGCATCCAGTCTGTCCAACCTGTCAGAATTTTCTACGTTTCAATGAGATCCCCTCTAAACTCCAGTGAATACTGGCCTAGTCGGCCCAATCCCTCCTCATTTGACAATCGTGCCATCCCAGGAACCAGTCTGGTGAACCTTTGCTGTAGTCCCTCTAGGGCAAATATTTCCTTCCTTAGGTAAGGAGACCAAAACTGCACACAATACTCCAGGTGTGGTCTCACCAAGGCTCTGTACAGCTGCAGTAAGACATCCTTGCTCCTGTACTCAAGTTTCTCGCAATGAAGGCAAACATACCTTTTGCATTCTTAACTGCTTGCTGCACCTGCGTGCTTGCTTTCAGTGATTGGCATACAAGGACACCCAGGTCCAGTATTCCTGTGGCCATTTCATCTGCTTAGCTATCTGCTCAAAATGAAATAAAGAACGCTTCTACATCTCTTTCCTCAAACTTTGGAAGAGCTTGTACAAACCTAAACATCTCCCCACTTGGTTTTAGATTAAAGACATTTTTATCATCATAATTCTCCTCAGGATTGAGATCCCTTTTTTTAAACTTCCAGCCTTTTAAGCAGGTATTCTCTCTCTTTCTTTCTTTCTTTCCCTTGCCTTCTTACTTTATCCTTCTCTCTTGCCTGAAATTACAGTACCAAAGTTGTTTCTTTCTCCTGCCTTTCTGCTTGCTCCCTTTGAAATGCCCTTTCTCTTTCCTTTGCTACTATTTCAAGTTTTTTCAGTTCCTTTTTGCTTGTTTAAGTTCAAGCATCTTCAATTGTAACTGAAGTCTCACTACCTGTAGCGGTGATTCACTAGTGTCAGGTATCACTTCCAACTGTAGATGCTGTGCTATACCTTTAATTATATCTGCTTTCTTCACCCCTATAGGTAACCCTAATTTTAACTTATCTGCCAGCTTATTCTTGGATACGTTTTTTTAACCCAGAGTTATATCTTCTACTCCCAGACAAGTCTTAGGAATTGCCAAAGCCATTTGCAGTCTCACCACTTACAAAAAACCTCAAATTCTTGAATTCAAAGTGCTTCTTGTACTCATAACCTTAAGATTCACCAATTCAAAACCGATCAAGGCATTACAAATATCATCCTGCCAAGAGCCCCCAATTGTTATGATACAGCAGCTGGTAAAAGCTAAGTTGTTTAAATCCCAGAGGGAAATTGAACAACTGTCATAACTTATATTTTCAATTGGTACATTTGAGATGCAGTTCAGAAAAAAGACCATCGAGACTCAAGAGGTATTTTATATAAAGCTAAATTAAACATTTATTAATTTATCAACAAATTAAGCATGTCTACAAAGTAGTACCATAATAACTTTTAAACAAATCCCCAAAATTAATCACTCGCCAGTAAATTTCCACCAAGGCAACAATACCCATTGGCTTTAAACAGATGCCTCACAACTTCAAAATGAGGTTCCTTACAGTTTGGTTCCTTTGCAGACACAGTTGTAGGCTTACTGGCTGGTTAGATCTTAAATGCCTCTACATTACACACAATCTCCTTTCCCTCTTTATAATTAGCTTCCCCTTCAAATGTAAATTTTCAATTGTATCACCAGGCGTTTAACTTCTAACAATAACATTTTCATCCCACTAATTTTATTAGTAATATAAACACATTGCTTGCCGCTTCCCAGCTAGATGCAAGATTTTACTTCCACTCTTGAAAGTTTTATTCAACAAATGCAAATTTACATTTTACCTCTTACCCTCCTTACATTTATCTAATTAACTTCTCAAAACTACTTTACATCAAAGCACCCAGACATACACAGACACACACATAGACACAAACCCCCTGCAATTCCATTTTAAAATTAATTTCCAATAACATTATAGACATTAATATCTCTTTATGACATTATAGAAGCTTTTACAGTCCGCTTTTATGTTCCTTGCAAGTTTACTCTCATACTCTATTTTTCCCCCCTTAATTAATCTCCTTCGCTGAATTCGAAATTGCTCTCAATCCTTAGGCTCACTACTTATTCTGACAACTTTACATGACTCCTCTTTGGATCTAATTCTATCCTTAAGTTCTTTTGTTAGCCATGGTTGGGCCACTTCTCCTGTTGTGCTTTTGCATGAAAAGAGAATGTATAATTGTTGCATGGCAGACATTTGTTCCTTAAATAGTAGCCATTCCCTATCCACCATCATGCCATTTAATGATGCTCCCCAATCGATCTTAGCTAGCTCACAGCTCATACCTTTGTAGTTTTGTTTGTTTAGATTTAGGACCCTAGTTTCAGATTGGACCACTTCACTTTCCATCTTAATGAAGTATTCTATCATGTTATGATCATTGTTCCCTAAAGGAATCTGCCCAGCAAGATTATTAATTAACCCCTTCATATTGCACAATATCAAATCTAGGAAAGCCTGTTCCCTATTTGGTTCCTTGACGTACTGGTCTAAAAAATCTCATACACATTCCGGGAATTCAGCTGTCACAGTATTATTGCAAATTTGGTTTGCCCAGTCTATCTGTAAATTAAAGTCAACCATGATTACTGTAGGACCCTTCCTACTTGGATCTCTAATTTTTGTTTAATGTCATCCCCCACCTTGCAATTGCTGTTTGGAGTCCTATAGATGACTCCCACTAATGTTACTGCCCTTTGTTGCTTCTAAGCTCCACCTAGACTGATTCTACATGTAGGTTTTCTGAGCCAATATCCTCGCTCACTATTGCACTGATTTCATCCTTAGCTAAGAACGCCATACCACGTCCTTTTCTTTTATGCCTGTCCTTCCTAAATATTGAGTATCCTTGGATATTCAATTCCCAGCCTTGGTCACTCTGCACCATGCCTCTGTAATCACAATCATATCGTACCCGTTTATACCTATTCATGCTGTTAATTTGTCTAGCTTATTGTGAATGCTCCATGCATTCAGAAACAGTGCCTTTAGGTTATTTTTTTTGTACTATGGCCCTCTTTGGTGCTTGCCCTTGTTTCCTCTGCCTTCCACTTTTGCTATCTACTTTTCTGTCTTTCATTCCTACCTTTGTTTCCCTCTCTTGACACCCTGCTCATTTCCCACCAATCCTGCCAATCTTGTTTAAACCCTCCCCCAAAGTAGTAGTCTTGATCCTGCTGGGGTGCAACTTGTCTATCCTGTAAAGATCCGATCTTCCCCAGGTCCCAATGCCTCAGGAATCTAGATCCCTCCCTCCTACACCATCTCTCCAGCCACACATTCATCTGGTCTATTCTCCTATCCCTGATCTCGCTAGCACATGGCACTGGGAGTGATCCTGAGAAAGCAATTTTTGAGGTCCTGCTTTTTAATTTTTTTCCTAGCTCACTATATTCTGCCTTCAGGACCTCATCCCTCTTTTTACCTATGTCATTGGTACCAATATGGACCATGACCTCTGCCTGTTTACCCTCCCCTTTCAAAATGTCCTGCAGCCACTCAGTGACATCCTTGACCCTGGCACCAGGGAGACAACATACCATCCTGGTGTCACACCTGCGGCCACAGAAACGTCTATCTGTTCCCCTTAGTATAGAATCCCCTATCATTATTGCTCTTCAACTCTTTTTTTCTCCCTCCACTCCCACCACCACCCCCAACTGTGCAGCTGAGCCACTCGTGGTGTCACAGACTTGGCTTTTGCTGTATTACCCTGAGAGACCATCTCTCCCAGCAGTATCTAAAATGAAAAATCTGTTAGAGAAGGAGATAGACCCAGGGGCCTCCTGCACTGCCTGCTGAGTGCTTTTACTCCATCTGGCAGTTACCCATTCCCTTTCTGCCTGTGCACTCCTTACATGTGGTGTGACCACCTTATTGTACGTGCTATCCATGAAGACCTTATCTTTGCGGATGTTCCACAGTGACTCCAGCCACAGCTCCAGCTCTGAAAAACAGATTTCGAGTAGCTGCAGCTGGAGACACTTACTGCACATATGGTTGCCCTGGACACTGGAAGTGCCCCAGAGTTCCCACATTGCACAGGAGCTGCATTCCACTTGGCCGAGCTGCCCTGCCATGACTTACCCTTAAATTATACCCTTTGCTTTTACTTCCTCTAGCTTAGAGAATATTATGGACAGAAGAAATATTCACCAGGTCCTATTTACCAAGGCTGCCACTGTTTTTACACAGAAAATGTAGAAAATGAAAGGATCTCTCCTTTCCTCTTCACCAAACCCCCTCTCTCACCAAACTCCAAATTTAGCACTCTAATGCAGACAAAAGCAGCACTGTGGATGGCTTGCTTTTATGCTGTCTGAATCTAGCTTCTGGAAAGCTGTTTAAGCCAGTTAACTAACTAGCTGCAGCTGCAAGTAGAACATGGACATCCTCTGTTTTAAAGCTGGATTAAAACAAATCTTCTCCTAACCCAAAGAGGATATTTTAGTTGGCTGCTAAATTAAAGAAAGATTAGACTTTAGATAGAAATTAACCCTTAAAAGTCCCTCTCTCACCAAACTCCAACTTAAGCACTCTAATTAAGCCCAAAGCAGCATTCCAGTGCAGATGCAAGTCTGCACTGGAAGAAATCCCCCTGCTGAATGTGGCACCTATCATTTTTGTAGGAATGGGTTGGCCCAGGTTGGCAACTGCACATGCTCATTTCATAGGAGGCAGCTGCCCATAAAAGCAATCAGCAGCCATTTCCCCTCATGACATTTTGGTGTGAGGGGTATCTGAAACCCAATGAGCACTGATTAGACCTGGTAGGGGCAGGTCTGAGCTTTGTCGGTTTGTTTGGATAGCCAGGGAACCCTTTTGGAGGGATATGATCCTGGGACACATTTTGGGGAGGGGGGGAGTAGGGGGGGTCAGGTGCCCTTTGAGAGAGGTCAGGTGTCCTTTGAGATTTCCAAAAGTGAGCACGAATGTGCTTATAAAGTGCACAAACTCTTTGGAACTGCAATGCTCATTGGAACAGTCAAAAGTGTGAAGATGAAGTGTCAAAGGGAGCTGTCAAGCTGCCAAGGATATTAAAACTCCTGCCCTTTAACTTTTTGAGAAAACTTTTTGGCGTGTTAAAAAAACGAATCCTTGCTATTTCACTCTGTCCGGTGACATAAGCCTTAGGGATTCCATTACATAACCATCCATTATCACAGTAGGGTGCCTGCCATTTCACAGTTTGATTGACAGCTGCAAGTAGTTATTTGAATTAGGGCTATGAACCCCAATGTTGTTTTTATAAGTGATTATACAGTTGAATGAAATGTTTGTTGTTGTAAGGGATAATGTAGTTGAAGGAATGCAAATATAGTAAATAAGTTTTTATGAATGAGAGTGTTCTTTTATAAAGTTTGCAATAGACACTTGGAACTTTATTTAATTTAATCTTAGCATGGGTCCTGAGGTCTGCCCATGGTGAATACTGTGCAAATTGGCATTTTAAAATAATTTGTTCATGGAATGTGGGTGTCACTGGCTAGGCCAGCATTTATTTCCCATCCCTAATTGCCCTTTTTCAGAGGACATTTAAGAACCACATTGGTTGTGGGCCAGGCCAGGTTAGGACAACAGATTTCTATCCCTAAAGGACATTAGTGAACCAGATGGGTTTTTTCAACAATTGGCAATGGTTTTGTGGTCATCATCTCCAGGCTTTTTTTGGGTTCAAATTCCACCATCGTCTGTGGTGGAATTTGAACCTGGGTCCCCAGAGGATTACCCTGGGTCTGGTCCATTGACAATACCACTATGCCACTTCCTCCCCCTATGCTGCATGGTAGGTGTAAGGGCAAAGTGTGATGGATGGTGGCCATGGTTGGCAGTAAGTTGGCATAGTGGCTATAAAGGGTCATGGGAGTGGGCAGAAGGGCATATGTTGGAATAGGGGCTATAAAGGTTCATGGGGTGTGAGCAGAAAGGCATATGAACTATAAAGGGCCTTGGACGGTGGGCAGGAGGACAAAGGTTGGTAAGGGGTAATGACAGGCCATGGGGCTGGGCAAAGGACATGAGTTGGCATACGTTGGCATGAATGGGACATGGAGTGTGTATAGGGGGGTTGAGAAGGTGTGAGGGGTGAGGACTGGAGGGCTGTTTTATGTTGATCTTTTTCTTTAAATTAAACTTGAACACAGTGCTGGAGCACCGAGGCAGGCCTTCCGCCCAACTCCCTTTTATACCCGGCATCCTCCGCATTAGTTCTGGGGATGCCTGGCCTGAATCCCAGGGAACCCCAACACCCCAGAACAAAAATTAGATGTTCAGTCAGAGATTTTTAGAAGTTGGGTTCGTGGAGCCAGGAATTCTCCCAACTCTGAGCAGCCGATATGTGTGCGAAAATCTTGGTCATATAATTCTAAGGTGGTGAATTAAACTCACCAGAAAAATAATGCATCATCAGGATCTGTTCTGGAAATGTGCAGTTGTGTGGAAGCTCAACAACTCATAATTATATGCAAAAATTTGAATGAAATATGCCTTTAATAATAACGCTAGAAGCTGTTAACAGTGACTCATTCATGTTCATTTAAACTGGGCTCATAACTTATGGTACAATATTAAAGTTTTGCTTTCAAGGAATATTCTGAATTGTTGGTCCCTTCTGATCATTTTGAAACATTTACTTACCTTGTTCTTTTGACATGTGTTGAACAATATAGGATTGGTGTCAGCAGTCTATAAAGGTAGCAAGGAGCCTAACAAGATGGGAGCAAGGATCAGAGAATCATGGCTGGAGGACACCCTGCCAGTTCTGCCATGTTCTACTTTTCTGCTGTTTAATGTAAGCTTCATTATCTTATCTTTGTCTCCAACAAGAAAACATCTCAAAATTCAGCTGATACAATGATTGAAAAAGAAATTATAAGTTGAGGTTGGAAAGTAGAGAGAGAGAAAGATGCAATGGGACCTCAATCTGATGGGCTGAATGATACGTTGTGTCAGGGTGGGCGGGATTTGCACTCGGAAGCGGGTGGCTTTCCGACTCCCACCCCCCGACCTCCCCATCAAACTGCACTATATAAAATCACAATTATCCAATTGCGAGCCTGAGGGTGGGTTTACAGCCTGCGAGTCTGAATGTGTTCTGACATCTGCCCAAACGATGCTGGAGGGCAGGATGTCCAGTGTCCACAGACATTGGCCGTGACCTATAAGGAGGTCACAACCACGCATTTAAAGGGTCACCTGGCATGGGGCAGCATCAGGTGACCCAGCAAATGTGTGAGTTCTCAATACATATTGTGAATTTAATTCTAGGATATCAGGTTTGGTTTCAGGTAAGTGTGAATGTTTTTAATATTTGTCTGAAATGAGCATAGTCTGAGTTGTTTCTTGCCAGTGACCACAGATAGCATTCAATTTGAACATGAACTTACTTTTAAGATCTTAATATAGAGGAGCTGTCCAGCTCTAGCATATTTTCCTCCATAGATGGCTGAGGCAAGGGAGCAAGGGGAGAGTCAGGGAAGAAGGCCAAGAACAGCCCCTAGGTACGATGATGAATCCCTCTGTGCCCTCCTGCAGGGTGTGATGGTCAGGCATGAACTCTTAATGTCAGCGGACAGGAAGAGAAGAGCCCCCCTCTGTGACAAGGTCAGCCTGGGAGGAGGTAGCAACAGAGGTCAGCAACATGGGTGTTGTACATCACACATGGACACAATATAGGAAGAGGCTGAATGACCTTTTGAGGTTGGCCAGGGTGAGCAAGTTCTCATTATGTGTATTTATGTGCCAGGAAGCTACAGGAAAGACACAAAGCTGCTGGAGGCTTGTGAGGATGTCTGAGGTCGAAGGCAGCATTTTGCAGCAAATGGCACTGTTCGTAGCACCAATGCCTCTGTGGAGTTGATATAGTGATATCATTGGGAGGAGTGGGCGGAGTTCATACAAGAGGAAGGCGCACAGTGTCTTGGCTGTCAAGCACAATGCTGACCATGCATTTCTTTGTTACCTTGGAGGTAGGATGATTTCAAGTAACCTAACAGTGTTAATCATTGCAATGTAACACCTACTTTCAGGAAAAGCAGGTCCACAGACACAGGGAGAGAAGCTGGATCGGAGGTAGAGTCCCAGACCTGGCCATCCTAATGCTACAGGAAGAGGAGGTTCTCCTACTTACCTCAGCAGAATCTGCACAATCATTGGTAGAAGTGAGACTGGAGGAAGGTGTGGGTCTGGTGAGATTGCAAGTGACTGAAGCAGGGACACTGGGTAGGGATGGTGGAGGGCAAGTGGGAGGGGGACTGATGCTTGGCATGCATCGACAAATGTAAAATTTGTTGCCTCAGTGCTCAAAGGGAGGGAAGCTTCCTAGCGGATACCTTCTGATGTTGCTGCAAGTGTGGTTTAATGGTTGCAATGTGTCATATCTCATATTGCCTATGATTCTAATGGCACTGAGCATTGTGACTTTGCGCACCTATTGATTGGTTTCCCATGCCAAGAAACATTGTTTTTCCTCTGTCTCCTGTGCAGGTGAAGCCTATTCTGTGGAAGACGCCAGAGGTGTCGGACAGACAATTGCCTCAGATTATGAAGAATCACCTTCAAAGGGTGCAGCACCACGTCCTCTCTCTGCGTCAAGCACCAGTGCAAATATTGGCACCTTGGCAGGGATTAGCACATCGGGACAAGGGTAGGCACAATCTGGTGAGGGCACTTCACAGTTGCACATGCAGCTGCTGGAGAGTATTGTGGAGCAGACCTTAGGCTGTTGGAGGAGTGTTCAAGGTGAACCAGAGACTGATTCTGATTTGAATGATGAGCTTCTGCAGTTGTCCGTTAGGCAGCAGGTGCTGGATGTCTAGCACGAGGTGCGTGGAGATTTGGTGAACATACCAGAGGGTTGTGTGCTTTGACCCAGACTGTGGAGGTGTCCATCCCGACCATGTGCACTGCAATCACCCACTCTTCAGAGTGCCCAGCCTCCTCCTTGGACAGACCAGTGACTGTCCTGGAGGGGCAAGCATATTGCAGACACAATCATTGGTATGTGCTCCAACCTGCACACCATCACCCTGGCTCTGAGCTCAGGAGCCCAAATCCAGGGCAATAGGGGGACTGGGAGCCAGGACACTGAGCCACCTCCTGGGACCTCATAGTAAGGCAGGGAGGGCCAATCGGCACTAGTGGCAGATGATGAGCAGCTGCTGTTGCCATCTGGAAGCAGTTGTCAGGACTGTTCTGATGGGGGAAGCCTCTCCTTCGCCCATCCATCATTGTCATATTCCTCATCCGTTGCTCCTCAGAAGCTCCTCCTGCCACGCTGCAGGCGTCTTCTAATGTGGCGTGGCCCTCATGGCCTCAGCCGCAAAGAGGATGCCAGCCAAAGTCATCCAGGGAAGGGAAGCAACAGGTCAGCAGCCTCTCTCCAACTCAGCAGCAAGTAACGGCAGAGCACTGCACCCGAACACGAGGAAACAATTTAAGAAATCTCCACAGTGGTCACTAAGTGGGTCACATGGGTGTGTTTTGTATTTTTGTTCATTTGATCTCTCATAGTGATTGTTAATACACCTTACATTTTCTATCCCTCATCCAGAGGTTCATTCAATATGTCATTGCCATTAAACTTCCTTTGGGAGATATATATGAGCTTTAGTAATCAGAGGCAGAGCAGGATGTCTTTAATGTCAAGGACTCAAAACAGTGAGTATGCTGACAGAACTTTGTCAGGAATCTCACATTCCACATGCAATGATATTGCGACACATGCAGTGTACGCATCTCTGAGGCTGAGACTTCCTAACCTACTGGTTATTGCCTTATCGAGGTATCCCTTGTGTATTGGCCATCCATGCGGTCACTTCCAGGACCTAGGCTGGGGTGTTCCCTCACCAGTTTCTCAAGGGTATCCCCTCTCTGAATGGTGAGGTTATGGAGGTTCAGCATACTACGGTTATGAGTGACACGCATGATGGAGTACACTGCAATAATCCTTCTGATTTGTCAAAGATGTTTGAATCTTATCTTCAGTATTGTCTGCTCCATGATGGCCCTAGTGCTCTCATGGCTGTCACTGTAGCTGCTCTCTGCATCTGTTCTCAGTGCCCTCATTGGAGTCATGAGCCATCTCTTCAAAGGGTAACCCTTGTCACCTAGGAGTCAATCATCCAAGGATCAGGTCTACTGAACATGCCTGGAGCCTGGGAGTTAGGCAGAATGTACAAGTCGTGGCTGCTGCCCAGGTACCTCAAGCATACCTGCATAATCCATCGATTGTGATCACAGGCATGCTGGATGTTCAATGAGTGAAATCACTTACAGCTGGAGCCTTTATGGTAACATGCATAATGTCAAACACTCCCTGGATCCTGGGGAAACCTATGATTTCCGCAAACCCTCTGGTTCTTTTGAGTTGACTCTGGTGGTCCATTGGCAATGAAATGTAATTACCTGTTCTTCCGAACACTGCGTCTGTGAAGACCTTGATACAGTGATGTGCAGCAGGTTGCGTAATACCACTGAAGTCTCCACATGCAGCCTGAAAGGATCCTGTTGCAAAGAAATTCAGCGCAACAGTCACTTTTACAGCAACTGGCATTGGGTGACTACCAACATAGTTGGAAGAGATCTCCCCTGCCAGCGTGCCACAGAGGGAGGTCACTGTGACTCTTAAGAGCCTGAGCCTCCTCTGGCACTGTGTCTCAGTCATCTGAAGGTAGCTCAGTCCCTGTCTATATACAGGAGAGTCAACATAAGTCCTTCTACACCTCCGGTGATACATCATGATGCAAGCATCACCATCTTGGTGCTGCACAGATCTGCCAACCTCATGCACATCAATCCTTAACTTCCCGATCTGCTCTTCTGCCTCTCGCGCTCAACCTCCTTCTCCTGTCCTCACTGGAGGATGTGTCTCCCATAGAAATGACTATTCCCATGTTCTCCCTGGTAAGAAGCTGAAGTGCTGTTGAGGGTCTAAATTCACCTCACAGCAGGAAGAACGAGGCCTCAAAATAACAAAAGTATAACATGGAAATGCTGCTATTTACATCAAGCACTGCAGTCACAGCACGCTGAACTGCTGAGTTCAAACTGAGGACTCAGCTGGAGACTTTAGACCCGCCCTTATAAGCTTACTGTTAAAAAAACCGAGATCCCCACCTGGCGTGAATCACTCTCTCCAAGCATTTTATTGCCCCCATCATGTAATATTTAGGTCAATTGGGACATTAACAAGCTTAAATATCTAAATTAATTAATTTTGAATAAGGTGGGTAGGCTCCTGATTTCTAGGCCCACACACTTGCTATATTATCCGGATCGGGTGTGATGATGTTGAGAACGTGACCGGACATCATCGCACAGAATAATACATCAGCACGGGTGCAGGACAGCCTTGTTTTTGCACTGTATTATTAACTTCCTTGAGTCAGATCCATCTCAGACTGACAGGATGAAAATTTCCCATGTCTATTGTTTGTAAAAGTCTTATTAGAAATGAGGCTGAGCAGTTGAAATATGTTCTTATTGGGCTTGGGGCTCAGGACTCAACAATTCCTAGTTTGGTACTAAATAACACCAAGATGAAGAACTGTTCTAACCATTATGGGTAGTGAATGAAACTTTGAAAACTATTTTAATGCATTATGATGTTACTACACATTTCAACCAAAGCAATTCTTACCCTAGATTGGCTAATCACTTAGAAATTTCACAAGATGTAAGAAATAAAAATGTGTTAGAATCAGCAAGGACAACTTCACTTTGCATCTCACCCATGGGAATGCTTGTAAATGAGGCTTTTCTTAATTCACAATCTCATCCTGATTGAATCTATTATCATCCTTGATCTGACCAAAACCATGCTTGCTGCCGGAGGCTCTTTCTGCCTCAATTAACTGGGCCCACCTAGCTGCACACCTTCAGCCCAAATTATCATGCCTCTCATCAGCAAGTCACACCTAGGCACTCCCCCATTTCTTGTGGACTTTCCCTTTTTTGAGTACTCTATCCACATGCATTCTTTCTTCACCTCACATTTTCCACCTCCCATTAGTACTTTGCCTCATCCTCTTCCTATTTCTCTTTTTTTTTGCCTTATCCTCATTCTACCCTCTCTTCTTCATCTTCATCCACAACTCCTGCCTCTTTTTTAAGGCTCTTGCATTCTACCATCATTCTAAATTTCTGGCAATTTCAACGCCGAGATTGTTAATAAGGAACATTAGAAACAGTGTAGTTTATCCTTTTAACTTCAACGAAATGAGCAACTTGATGCAGAATACATTGATATCATTCTAACATGATGAATTAAAAACACAAGGAGAAAAGTTACATCTCTACTTGAGGAAGTAAAATTTAAAATCTCATGATGACATAATTCATCTCTTTAGTAACACAAAGTTAAATTACTTTTAATATTGAGTGACTTATCCAAGTTGGGATAGTGTTCAGTTCCCAGCATTAATGTTCCTGAACTTGTGCACAGTCATCAATGTAAATGAAAAAAGTACTATCGCTTGCTTCCCTTTAAATATGAATATTAAAACCATCATAGATTATGAACTGAGCGATCAAGGTTGAACCATGGATAAGTGATCCTTCACAGCATTAAAATAATAAAATATAATGTGAAAAACAGTATTTTGTATTCAAAGATAGATTGAAAGTGACAAAAACTGAGGAAATAAAAAGTGAAATATCAATGGCTGTCTCAAAACTTCTCCTTCAGTGTCTTTAAGTTCCAATAAATGATATGAAAGTGATTATATGTGCACCCTCACCAACTGTGCACCACGAAGAAGCAACTTTTCAAAGAGAATTTGATTTTCAATGGGTAAGGAAAAATTTACAAGGTTATTGGGAAAGAATGGAGGAGTGGGACTAATTGATTTGCTCTTTCAAACAACTGGCACAAACACAAAGGGCCAAATAGCCTCTTTCTCTATGCTGCATCATTCTATCTTTCACCAGGACCTTAATGTACACAAAGGGCAGGATATTGAGTTCAGTGAGCGAGGATCAGGGCCCACTCGCCGACACGTAAAACGATGCGGAATTCCACCTGACACCACCCCGCGTCATTTAAATTTTCAGGTCGGCGGGGGCGCAGTTAAATCAGCGGTGCACCTGCCGGCCTGTCAACAGCCAATTGAGGCCATTTAAAAACTAATTAAAGTAGTTAATGGAGCTGCCCATCCAACCTTAAGTTGACAGGCAGGCCGGGAGCCCTGGAGGGCTTCAGAAAAAGCATGATAGCTCATCCATGGGCAGGATGAGGTTTCATGTCGGTTTTCAAAAATTTTATAAAAGTTGAATTAAAAGTGATGGACATGTCCCAACTCATGTGACAGTGCCACATTTGGGGACATGTCAGGAAAATTTTATTTGTCTATTTTCATATTTTTGAATTTGGTGCTGATTTCCCTGAGGCAGCACTTAGCCTCAGGGAGATGAGTGCGCTCTTTCCTGTGCATGCGCAAAAGAGCGCAGTCTCGGCTTACGGAATCCGCCCGCTAGCACAGGAAGCACATAGCGCTTCCTGGTGGTTGTCTTGCTGGGCGGGCCTTAATTGGCCCGCCCACGTAAAATGGTGGTGCGCCCCAAATTGGGGCATAGATCGGAGGCGCGCATGCACGCGCCTGCTCCTGAACATCCCCCCCTGATGGGGGGAGTATTTTTCCCAAAGTGATGGTGGAAACAGTGAGCCAACCTCTGACAACATTCCCTTTGAACATGGATCTTTGGTAGGAATGAAGGATCAGTGAATAATGTTTCATGATTAGTCAACAAAACCTCTGCATTCAAAACATTCACTCCATTTCAGGTGATGACTCTCATGCAGAGTCATTCCAGTAAATTATGATTTTTATTCCAGATTTTAAAAGTTTGCAGAGTGGATCATGGTGAGCAGCAGTCTGCTGCCCACCTTTGAGCTTACCCTGGTCCTAAGGTTGGGAGTAGGCTTGTGGAAGAGCCCTTGGTATTGGGGGTAGTATATTAGCATGGACAGAGGATTAGCTAACTAATAAAAGACAGAGTTGGGATAAGAGGGGCATTTCCAGGATGGCAACCTGCATCTAGTGGGGTGCCACAGGGTTCAGTGCTGGGGCCACAATTATTTACAGTTTATATTAATGGCTTGGATGAGGGAAGTGAATGTACTATAGCCAAGTTTGCAGATGACACAAAAATAGGTGACAAGGCAAGTGGTGAGGATGACACAAAGAGTCTACAGAGGGATATGCACATGTTAAGTGAGTGGGCAAAATCTTGGAATATAATGTAGGAAAATGTGAGGTAATGTACGTTGGCAGGAAGAATAGAGGAGCTGAATATTATTTAAGTGGGGAAAGACTGCAGAAAGCTACAGCACAGAGGAATTTGGAAGTCCTCGTGCATGAATTACAAAAAGCTAGCATACAAGTTCAGCAGGTAATACGGAAGGCAAATAGAATGTTGGCCTTTATTTCAATGGGAATGGAGTATTAAAATAGGGAAGCCTTGCTAAAACTATACAAGGCACTAATTAGACCACACCTAGAATACTGTGAACAGTTTTGATTTCCTTATCTAAGGAAAGATATACTGGCATTGGAGGCAGTCCAGAGAAGATTCACTAGGTTGATCACTGGTATGGAGGGATTTTCTTATGAGGAGAGTTTGAGTAGGTTGGGCCTGTACTCATTGGAGTTTAGACGCATGTGAGGCGGCCTTATTGAAACAAATAAGATTCTTAGGGGACCTGACAGGGTAGATGCTGAGGGGTTATTTCCCCTTGTGGGAGAGTCTAGGACCCAGAGAACATAATTTCTGATTAACGAGTTATCCATTTAAGACAGAGATGAGGAGGAATTTCTCTCTCAGACAGTAGTCAATCTGTGGAATTTTTTACCGCATAGGGCAGTAGAAGTTGGGTCATTAAGTATATTCGAGACTGAGATAAACAGATTTTCAATCAGAGGGAATCAAGGGTCATGGGGAAAGTGGAGTTGAGGATTATCAGATCAGCTATGATCTCATTGAATGGTGAAACAGACTGGATAAGCCAAATGACCTACTTCTGCTCCTGCGTGTTCTTATCCTGTGTTTTCCTATATTTTGTATTTTGAAAATGTTATTAAAAGAGAAAGAATCAATTTTAACCTTTCTTACATAGAGTTGGGAGATTCAAGATTATGTGCTACAAAATACAGTGTAGATTCACTTCATCTATCTGGAGCAGCAGTCTCCAATTGTAATTCAGCAAGCAGTGCTTTTGTGCTTTAATATTTGGCTGATATCAAGAAACAACGTTCAACCCACACATCTCTTTAATAAACTCACTAGGAGGTGTCTCATCTCTGGTGACCACTTCATCTTACTAATTTTTCTTCCGTTTCAAGTTGTGAATATAGAACAACTCGAAAGAAGAATAAACCTATTGATAACCTTGAGTGTCATCTCCCCAGGTAAAATCTGAATATGCCAGAATATCTCTTGTATATTTAACTAATGATGAATGGCTCAAAGCAGCAGACTTGTGAAATTAGAACAACTTTTTAGGTCACTAGAGAGTGTTTTCTTCATGTGTGTGCGAGCATGTGATTGTTACATTTTGTCCCCAGGTATCTCAGAATGATAAGCTGATCATATGCAAAAGGACTAAGCAGGTAACCTATCCCTTGATCTCTGCCAATTGCGCCTTTGAACCAGCTGTTAGGAGGCACATGAGAATGGCTGTCAGAAACTTCAGATTTTTCTTTACTGTTTGGAGAAGCCCACCTGCTTGCTGCCTTCCCTTATCACTATGGCTGTGATCATGAACTCAGTGACAGGGAAGAATGATATCCCAATGGTATGGCATTATGCCACCCACTTGCAAGTTCCGTAGGAGAAGAAAGGAAGCTTTCTGTTTAAAATGTATTTTTTTGGTTTCCTTTTTTGCTAATTAAAATACCATGCACATTTTAAATTTATAATGAATATATTTAGAACCTGTGAATATATTTCCACTTTACAAGCCATAGAATCTGCTGAAACAGAGCCTCGTACCTGTCTTATTTTTACCATTTGCTTGTCGCCCAGTATCTTTTCGTAATAAATATACCCTGCATAAGTATGTTGAAATTTAAATTTACAGTCCTCCAAATAAGTAAACACATTTCACATTCATTGGCCTCTACTCAGATGAAGCATTAATATTGTTTATGTCGGAAATATAAATTCGGTACATCATTTCTATCACACAGTTTTGGCACTGAGACCAAAAATATGTAACAGTGTAGAATGTGTTGTATAAATGGTGTTTTATTCTTTTGCTCTATTAATAAAAGGACCCATAAACAATGCTTACTGAATAAGAATAAGTCTTACAGCGACAGGCTGATGTACCCATTCATCAAATTAGTATCTTTTCCAAATTTAGAGCTGTACTTAAAGGCCTAGGCATTGAAAAGATCAGAAGATTAATGCTCACAGCATCGGCCTCAAACAATATTGTACAGTTACCAGAAGAATCAAAAGGAAAACGCTTCATGCTGGCATGCCAACAAAAATTGATTGTGTGGACTCATTGTTTGAAACAAACCAGAATAACAAAGTCAATAGACACACACTTCTGTAGCTGTAGTTTATTGTTCCTTCATCATAGCAGCTTTCTTATTGATCTCTATGGTGGCTATATGTTCGATGTCAGCATGGGCTGCCAGTTGGAGGTGTTCCACTGTTGGGACATCTGTTCCACGTCACACTGCCAAATAAGTGTTGCTTTCCCTCTGCCAAATCTCCTCCTTTACCTTCTCCACTGACTGAAATGTATTCAGATATGAGGATGAATAGATAAAGAGCTGTATATAGGATGAGAAGGCACATTATATGGGATCGAAGAGTTAACAGCAGTAAAAGAGACAAGTTTCTGTTCACAGTTCACGGGAAAACATTGGGCCCAGATTTTCGGTCCCAGGTTAGGCGTGCGGAGATGGGAGAATTCACAGTTCTGCAACCCGGCCTTTAAAAATGGTAGCCCGTAGTTCTGGTTTTCACTCCAGGTGGGGAGTGGGGGGGTGGGTGTGTGGACAGGGGGTGCTGGATAACAGGTCAGGCCCGTCGCCTCCAGAACAGGTGGGGAGGATGCTGGAGGTGGAGGCAGGCTGTGTTGAAGGCCTGCCTCTGTGCTCTGGCACTGTGTTGAATTAAATAAAAAATTGATTAAAACATAAACAGCCCCCAGCCTCCAGCTCTCACTCCCCTCACCCCTACACACTCCTCATGCCCCATCTACAGCAAGCTATGCCTCCTGATGTCCCCAACCAGCCCCCCCATGGCACCTCATAGCCCCTATGTTAACTCATGTCCCCACTTCATCCCCATGGCCCTTTATAGTCCATATGCCAACACATGCCAACCCATATCCCCCACCCACCACCCTTTTCGCTTACCCCCTCCATGTCAACACACCTAATATCTATCATGGGTAAACCCCAGGAGCCATGCTGACATAATAAAAGTTGTCAATTGATGATGTCACTATTTAAAATTAAAATAAACACTCTTATTCAAATATATTCAATACATGTAAATTCCTTCAACTAATTTCCGCACTTTTTGAAAAATTTAAAGCCCAGCAGAGATAAATCCCTTGATAGTTCCAATAAGTTTTGACAGTTCTTTGACAACTTTGACAGTTCCTTGACAGTTCCAGTGAGTTCATGCACTTTTTTATGCACAATCATGTCCAATTTTAACAATCCTAAAGGGTGCCTTACCTAGCCCAAAAGGACCACATCCAAAGGGGTACCTTGACTCTCCAATGGGGTACCTGGGCTATCCAGATGAATCCACCAAATTCAGGCCAGCTCTTACCTGGTCTAATTTGCACACAGCGGGTTTCATGCTCTTGGCTTACCAAAACCCCACTTTAGAGGAGGCAGCTGATGATTCAAATGGCCAGCTGCCTCTGTAACCCCACACAGTCCAAAGATTGCAGAATTTTAACCACAAATTACTTTCAGCACAGAGTTTCCACAACCTTTGCACTAATTTAAATACATTCGACCAGAAGCCCCAACCACAAAACTGTCCACGTCAGCTGATCTAATTAATCATAATTGTGAATTTCTACTAATTGCACTTATTTACAGGTTTTTGAGGAGGTTCTAAAAATTAAACTGGATCTCTTGGGTGCAAGGACAAGAATAGGCCTTTTTTAAAAAGCTTTTATAAAAGCAGGGATGTGCTGCTGAGGCTTTATAAGGCTCTGGTCAGACTACGTTTAGAATATTGTGAGAAATTTTGGGCCCCGTATCTCAGGAAGGATGTGCTGGCCCTGGAGACGGTCCAGAGGAGGTTCACGAGAACGATCCCAGGAATGAAAGGCTTAACATATGAGGAACATTTGAAGACTCTGGGTCTATACTCGATGGAGTTTAGAAGGATGAGGGGGGGATCTGATTGAAACTTACAGAATACTGAAAGGCCTGGATAGAGTGGATGTGGGGAAGATGTTTCCATTAGTAGGAGAGACTAGGACCAAAGGTCACAGCCTCTGAGTAAAGGGAAGACCTTTTAGAACAGAGACGAGGAGAAACTTCTTTAGCCAGAGAGTGGTGAATCTATGGAACTCATTGCCACAGAAGGCTGTGGAGGCCAGGTCATTGAGTGTATTTAAGACTGAGATAGATAGGTTCTTGATTGGTAAGGGGATTAAAGGTTATGGGGACAAGGCGAGAGAATGGGTTGAGAAACTTATTAGCCATGATTGAATGGCAGAGCAGACTCGATGGGCCAAATGGCCTAATTTCTGCTCCTATGTCTTATGGTCTTATAGAGTCCATACAGGACTGATGCTGTCTGAACTTTTTAATCTAATAAGAAACTGACTCTATACACCAATCTAACTAGCAAATGGTTTTGTAACATTTTTAAAAGTAATTTTATGTTATTTAAAATCAGTTACTAACAGGCAATGACCTAAATATTCTGATTAAATACTTATTTTTGTGATTAACCCCCTTTCTGCTATATTGGTCAAACTTGCGCCAAGTTACCACATCTTTATATCAAGGAATTTTTTTTAATCGCATAAACTTTGAAAAAATTGCATTCTAAAACGTTGCCTGATTTTAATGGTTCATGGCCTATTTTACACTTGTTAATATGAGTTTGAGGAGAAGTTTATGAAGAAAAAATTTCTCAAAACTAGCACAATTTTGGGCATAACTTGAGCTTGGATCCTGGATTGCATTCAAAGAAGAAACTCTACCCCTGGGAGTTTGAAGACCTACTTAACTTTCCTTATGACATAACCTCAAAGTGTCCTGATTTTTGACGTTATTCTCACATCTTCCTATGAAGGCATTGTCTCTTTATGGGGATATGACTCCTTTAGGTGCTGGGACCTCTGCGGCACCTCATCCAAATGGTTGCTATTTATGTATGAACTTTAACAGTGAGTGCCAGCAGCCTATCTGTTCATGGGGATGGGAATTATAATTGAGCTCAATCTTTTCCTCACTGAACTTTGCCTCACATGAACTTTTAGCTTGGCTACCAGATAGTGCTTGGGACTGGATACACTGTCCAATATTCCCTTCCCCTAGTCCAGTTGAAATGAAGTCACTGCACCTAACTAACTCAACAGAGACTGACCTGGATAGTGGCCAGTATGGTTTAGCCACTCAATGAGCCATGGAGGGAGAACATTGTTTGGTATGTTAACATGCACAAATGATCAAATTTGTTATATTGCTAACCTGCAATATCATATGCATCAATTGAGTTGTGTGTACAGTAAATATTTGGAGTGTACAAGTTAATGAGGCATTATAAAATAGGGCAGAATTCTCCCTTCGGCGTGTGGGCCCCACCCCTGCTCACCGACGTGTAAAATGACGCACACTGGCGTCAGGCGGGCCTCCCAACGTCATTTAGATTTTCAGTTTGGCGGACGCACAGCTGACTCGGCTGCGCACCCGCCAAACTATCAAAGGCCTATTAAGGCCTATTGAAAAGTAATTAAAACAGTTAAAGGAGCTGCCAGTCCAACCTTAAGGTTGGCGGGCAGGTGAAGAGCCCAGGCGGCCTTCAGAAAAAACATGAAACTTCATCGACGACCGGGTTGAGGTTTCATGAGGGATTTAAAATTTTGGTTGTATTTTTAATAAAAGTAATTGACATGTCCCAGCTGATGTGACAGTGTCACATGACGGGACATGTCAATAACATTTTTCTAATCATTTATTATCTTTTTAAAAGTAACACAGATCTCCCTGAATCAGCATGCGCGAAAGAGCACACTCCCGGCTCAGGGAAATCCCCCTCCCCGCCTACACAGGGAGCACATAGCGCTTCCTGGCACACGTCATGCTGGATGGGTCTTAATTAGCATGCCCACAGGGGCGCCGATCAGGAACCCACCCACACTCACTCCCGCACAACTTCCCTCGATGGGGGGAAAATGCTGCCCATAAAAAAAGTTGATAAGAACATAGGAGCAGGAGTAGGCCATTTGGCCCTTCTGTCCCACCATTCAAAAAGATCCAGGTTGATCCTTTACCTCAACTCCACTTTACTCCCCTTTCCTTTAATTCCCTTAGAATCCAAAAATCTATTCATCCCAATATTTCATATACTCAACAACTGAGCATCCATAGCTCTCTGGGGTAGAGAATTCCAAAGATTCATAATCCTCTGAATGAAGGCATTTCTCCTCATCCCTTACCCTTATCCTGAGACTTCTTCATTTAAGTACTAACTCACATTCTACCCAATAGGTTAAAGCTGTAATGTTGTCAGGAACTGTTTTGCTTTATTTTCAGGGAATGTGTGTGTTGTGGACAAGACTCTAATTACCCTTGAGAGTCTTCTTTTTGAACTGCTACAGCCTGGCTGGTGAAGATGCTCGCACAATGCTGACCATTTGGGAGTTCCTGGATTTTGACCCATTCTGTATTGGAGTAGCTTAAGGATTTGGCTAGTTCAGGAGAAGGTTTCTTCAGCACTACATTAGCAGGTTGTTAGGACCCATACCCTTTTCTGTACCCAACACATTCCGACATTTCTTAACATCATGTGCAGTAAATAAAATTGACTGAAGACTAGCACCTATGATGGTGGGGACCTCAGGAGCAGGCCAAGAAGAATCATCCTTCTGGCTGAGGACATATGAAAATACTTCAGCTTTGTTATTTGCACTCAAGTGCTGGACTGCATGGTGATTGAGGATGGACCCAGTAATGGACCTTTCTTCTCCTGTTAATTGCTTAATTGAGGCATGGTTACAGAACAATACCAGTTAGATTTTTTGATGGATAGCAAAATATGTTTACCCTTCATATGCTGTATAAAATATATAATACATGATCTAAATTATATAATTAATATTACTATGAAGGATAAGCACCAGCATAGACTAGGTGGGTTGAATGGCCCATTTTGGTGTTGTAGACTCTGAGTTGGTTTATAAGCCTAAAATGAATAATACATTTCTTGTCCTCAGGAATCAACTAATATGAAATGGATGCAGTCGCAATTCATGCTTGTGAAGTTAGTTTTCCTTTCACCCAGTTATTGTACACTCTATCAGGAGGAGATGGTTGGTGGTTTGAACCATAAAAAAATTTAGTTGACTAAATACATCTCACTGACTGAAATGATGAAATAAATTCAGGCAGTAATATTCAGAACTGGTATTTCCACTTCTATAAAAGTAATGGATTTGTACCTCCTGCACTCACTTATGTGCATTAAACCACACCACAACTTATTAAAAGAGTTATTTTGTTCTTAAAAATCTATTGTTAAACTTTTTTAAAACCAGAATTGGAGTGATGATGTATTAACCGTTTTATCTACTTCGACCACTCATTAGCTTGCCATGAAATGGAGGTTATGAATAAAAATACAAACTTTTACCCCAGCTTCGACAAGGCTTGTACAGGTCGCCTACACTTGTTACAGTGTCTGATTGGGAGAACGCTACGGTAATTTAACCACCATTAAAAGGAACTCAAATCTCAATTTCACCTTCTCAGTTGAATAAGTTTTTTTGGAAGAAAATTTTTGTATGTTACCTTGACACACCATTTGTGATGTGAACGTGAGAACCACCAAACATTAGCTGTACAAGCTATCCTTGGACAGGTGTGGCTCAGTTTCCATACAATATTTCAACATTTGAAAACTCTGCGAGCACCAGCATTGTACATGATCATCGCCATTTTGCACAGGCACTTTTCATTGGGTCAAGATTATTTTCTTGAAGGAGGTGCCAGCTGAGGAGACAGGCACAGAAGACTCTGAGGTGAAGCATTTCTCTGCTTTTAGAGGGTGTTTCAGTGCGATCAGCAACCACGCCCTCAACTTCCCCTTTAAAAGCAAGCTGCTACACTCAAAATTGCTGCTTTTATATTATTCCTTCTTCTTCAAATAATGTGGACACTTTAAACAACCGCATGGTAAAAATATCACAGATGTTTCCTGGATCAGGCACACTGATGCCAGTATGGCTTGACAGGATCCTGTACCATGAAAGTTTCATGGTGTGGCAATCCTCACTTGCACACAAAAAAAACGGGCCATCCTTGACCAAAACGTTTTCTATAAGTCAATGGGTTGGTACAATTCTAAGGCAGCCTCCCTTATGAAGTGGAGGTAGGCAAGTCAAGCCTTTTATGAACTGAAGCATCTTTGGATACAGACCCCATGGTCACAATGGGTTCTGCCAAATGTTTCAGGTATCATTGTGCTTATGTATGTTGGCCCCTCAGAAGTTCCCTTTACCTCATAGCAATTATGCTGCATGGTCAGAAGCCTCAAAAAGAACAGCCCCATTGGGCCGAATTTTTGCTTGCAAGCCAGGAGCACAGAGTCAGGAAAATTCCTGACTACGCAAACCCGACAAAGGGAGGAGGTGCCTAGGATCTTTGAATATTTATTCCGGAGTGGGTGATGATGCTGGAGTTAGTGGAAGTCATGGCGCTGGCCCTGAAAGGAGTTTGGAGGCAGTAACAGGTGCTGCCGGGTGCCGAGCCAGGCTGTGTGAAAGGCCCACACTGGTGCTCTGGGACTTCCTACTAGCTATAAAAATACAATGGGCAGAAGTTTCTGTGCCCACTGGTGTTGGGCATGTTCGGCAGCGTGAGTGGATAATATGGCGAGAAGGCCAGAAACTGGTTTCACGAGGTTGCATGTCAATGGGCTGTTCTCTGGGTGAGGCGACTTTATTGGGCGGGGTGGGGGCAAGGGCTGCCCTGCGATTGAAGGTGGTGCACAAGCACGTGCGGGGTGTGGGTGGGAAGTGGCTATGCATCAAGGAAACCTTGTATAAAGTGACCATTCCTCTGCAGCTGAGACAGTTCAGATGCAGCCACAGTGATATGCGTGGAGTTGAGCCTCTAGCTTATCTGCCCACTCAAGCAATGCAGAGGCATGAAAGTGCCACCAAGTGCTCCAGAGCTTTTCACCCCTCAGAAACAGGCTGCAAACTAATGAGCGTTTTAGTGGACTACAGAACAATTGGACGACTGGGCACATTGTACAATCTCCTTGTTAAAGCTGGCCATGGAGGAGCAATCACTGGTAGAGGCGCTCACAGCCCCTTGTAGTGTTATAATTCTGGTTTGGACAAGTTTTTCCATGCTTCAAGCTAACAGCGCAGCCTTGCAGTGTGGGTTAGGAGAATGCCTGCGCCTGAGCCGAGAGCACAGCATGCAGTCCAATGGGCAAAGCTGCTGCCAATCGGTCAGGTAGAATGGGATGGAGGTGGGTAGGGTTTCAGGCAGCCATGAAGCGCACTAAACTCTGGCCATCCAAGTGGTGGCCAGCACTCTCCAGGAAACATCAAGGGTCCTTCAGACTTACCCAAGAGAGATTCTTAAAACACCCAAGCTAAACCTCACGCCTCTCTCTTTCATCCTGCAGGAGTACAACATCAGGAGCATGGTAAACTAGCTGTATGCCTTGTGGTGTACAGAGAGTGAGGACAAGTGAGAACAGAATGACGGAGGTGCAGCAGCATCCTCAGGAAAAAGGGGTGGCTGGGGCTCTCACACACGGTTCTGAAGAGCCACAATGAGCCATCTCCTGTCGGTGCCGTGCTAGACTCAGAGTCTATAGATGCTGCCTTTCATCCTGCAGATGACCGAGGACCAGTGTCACTGAAGTCTGCGCATGTCTAGGGAACTGGTCAGTCACATCTGCCAGCTGCTGCAGGATTCAACACCATGGGGTCATGGAGGGCATCCACTGCCCATGGCCATGAAAGTTACCAGCGCTCAATTTCTATGCCAACGGCTCCTTTCAGGGATCCACAGGTGAGCTCTGTGGGATTTCACAAGCCTCCACTCACAAAGCCATCAATGAGGTTATGGATGCCAACTACGCAAGGGCACACAACTTTGTGCATTTCACCCGGGACCAGGAAAACCAGAATGCAAGAGCAATTGGATTTGCCCAGATCTCGGGTTTCCCACAGGTGAAGGGTGCCATCGACTGCACTCATGTGGCGCTCAGATCTTCATCGTAACAAGCAGTGAACGACATCAATCTCAAGGGCTTCCATTCACTGAATGTGCAGCTGATGTGCGACCACTACAAACACATCCTGCAGGTCTGTGCACAGTTTCCAAGGTGTGTGCATGTCACAAACATTCTTAGTCAGTCACAGATCCCTTACCAAGGTGCACAGAAGTTGCAAGGATGGCTCCTCAGGAACAAGGGCTACCCGCAGAGGCCGTGGCTGATGTTGACCATGTGGCAGCGTCAGACAGCTTGCAACATGGTGGAGCAAACCATCGGGATGCTGAAGTTGAAGTTCCTGTGCCTGAACTGTTCTGGTGGAGCCCTGCAATATAGTCCACAGAGGGTGTCACGCATCATCGTCATCTGCTGCACCCTTTACAACCTGGTGGTGTAACAGGGACAGAAGCTGGCTGAGGAGCAGATGGAAGAGCTGGAGGCCTGCTCCAATGAGGGTGGGCGGTCCTTGAAGGTGACGATGATGGTGATGCAGCCTCGCACTAGCCAGAAGAGGCAGGGGCACTTGGGAGGCCTTCATAGCTGCTAGATTTGTGAAGGATGATGACAACATGCAGTGAGGAGGCCCCATAGATCCTCACATTATATCTGTATAATGTTTGTTTGACTGTAGTCTGGCTTATGGCAGCATGCATACCCTCTGTGATAATGCTGCTGTCATGGAGATGACATAGTGGAAGGCCTAATAGTCGCTGAACTCCAAGAGTGAGGGCACTCCATAGCTCCTCACATAGCCTCTGAAAATGTCTGGCTCCTGTCTGGCTGAGAGCAGCTCGCTTGTGCTCTGTGATCAGGGTCATAACATAGAGATGCAGCTGTGAAACTTTAAAAGCACCTGATCCTTTGTTCGCCTTCAGCACCTCAGCCCTTCAGGAGCACAGTGTCACTGGACACAGATGCTGAGGAGATGGGGGCCAGTCTCACCTTAAAGGTGCTGAGAGCACACAGAGAGAATGAGAGAACTCTGTGATGCCCACGAAATTCTGGCAGCAATGACAAGCACCATCGAGTTGCAGACATCAGTCCAGGGAGTGTGAGGCCAGAGTATCACTTCGGTCTGAAGGCTGCACAATGTACAAGGAAGAGGCCTTGGACTGAGAAACCTGCCTTTATCTTTTGCAGGAACCAAGGTTTCACATCTGAGTGACATGAACACTGCTCATCAGAACAAGGAGCCATTGGCATGGAGACATTCTTCGGAGTTTATTTACAATAATGAACATTATGTACAAGTGATTAACACCCATGCATCTTTTAACCTTGTTAACCCTGTCGTTACATCTTGGTGCTCCCCAGACATCCACAATGGAGGTGGATACAGCCTGCTGACTGTGATGACCTTGGTGAGCGTCCTCTGGAAGGCCGACACCTGGCCTGCTTTCAGAGTCCCGCTGTGTGGCAGTGGCACCCTCCTTGGCCTTTGGAGCTGGAGCTGCTGGGGTCACAGGAAGAGGTGATTCGGGTGTGCCTGACTCTCCTGGAGTCACCTGGGTTGATGGCGCCGGTGTGTGCACCTGTGGACCCTCCTGCCTTTGGGTGCCCAACAGCCCCTGCTAACTCCTTGAGGAGAAGGGGAAGCTGGAGTGAGATCAAAATGTTTTGTACCCCTCTTGCATACACACTGTTGGAGGCCAACTATGGTGTTAGCGATGGAGTTCAGTCCATGCAGCAGTGCAGGACCGCTGTCCTGGACTAAGGTCTCCATGGTGGCCACCATTCTAGCAGTGTTGACATGTCGCTCTGTTGGCATGCTGATGCTATCACCTCAGCCTGAAGGTGGACAAACTCTTCCACCATACCTTGCAATCTGAGGAGTGCAGCAGACATCTCTTCCTGATGATCCTGAGCTTACCTTTGCAGTGAATCTGGCTTGGATTCAGCAGATTTCTGGCCTCTTAGAAGCCCCTGCCACCACCTGCAGTGGATCAGAAGGTGCGATGTTGTCATAATGTTATTGAAATTTATTGTAAAATAGAGTCTGTGTCTATGGAATGAATCTTCGGGTCGGTGAGCGGGGCCGATCTCCGCTTGCTGACGCATAAAATTACGCGCGGTGACTTTGGACGTGTGTCCTGATGTCACTGCGCGTCATTCAGACCGGCAGGTGCACACCGGAGTCAGCTGCGCACTTGCCAAGATGTCAAAGGCCTGCTAAGGCCATTTAAATATCAATTAAAAAACTTAACTTAGCTGCCCGTCCAACCTTAAGGCTAGTGGGCAGGCAAAGACCCAGGCAGTCTTTGCATTTATCATGAAGCCTCATCCACAGGCAGCATGAGGTTTCATGAAGGTTTTTAAAGTTTAATAAAAATTTTTAATAACAATCATTGACATGTCCCAGCTCATGTCACATGAGGGGACATGCATGAATATTTTTTTTTTGTCTTTATTAAAAGTTTTATAAATCAAACTAATCTCCCTGAGGCAGCGCTGGAAAGAGAGAGCTCAGCGCTTCCGGGTGCGTGTCACACTGAGTGGGCCTTAATTGGCCCACCCACATAAAATGGCGATGCACAGTTGACTGCGGCCAGCGATCAGCTGCATGCCCGTCTGTGCCTGCTCCCATCCAACCCCCCCAACGGAGAGAAAATTCTCCCCTATGTGTTTAAATGTATGTTTATGTGTGTGTGTATATGTGTGTGAGAATTAATTAAATTAGAGGCATCTAGTCTGGGTGCTTTGATGTAAGAAGGGAAGTTACATTTGGAATGTTAATTAGGTAAACATGGGGAAGTTTTAGAATTGAAGTGTAAACAGGGCAATTTGCATTTTTAAATCAACTAGTGTGGCTTCAATTCAAAAGTGGGGGTGTAATATATACCTCGCCAGCAGAAGTAGTAAGAGATAGTGTGTTTATTTAATTTTCCCAAAGCTTACAAGTAAGATTTAGTGCTATGAGAATTTTTTTATTATCAGGAAGGTTAAGTCTGAAGATATAGTGATACAATGGGTATTTGCATTCAAGGGGGAAAATATTTATAAAGGAGCAAAGGCTGTGTGTAAGGAAGGTAGTTTAAGATTCAACAATAATGTCCATTTTCAGCCTGTATGTACCAAACTGCTGCCTTCAGGGACTGAAGTTAAAAGAACTCACTTTGAATTCGACTGTTCAGGGTATTGTTTACTTTGCCTGGGTCTTTTAAAAACATGTGTCTTACTTTTGCCTTAACAAAAGTATAACCAGGAGTCAGACTAAATAGGCAATTTAGAAGTTTTCATAGTAGTAATTTGTAGATCTATTTATGCATTTAAAGTCATGTCTTCTATTAAAAAATGTTTAACCTATTTCTGTAAAAACCAAGAAGACTTTGTGTTCTTATTACTACTGAAGTCAAGGCACGCATCTCAAAATTTATACAAATTGCAAAACAAGTTGTGGCAGTTGTTTCAGCATTTACCATCGGCTGTGCTAGAATAATGTGCTCACCAGATTGTGATCCTGAGGCTACTCTAAAGCTAGGTTCCACCAAGGTGTGTGTCTCTGCGCTGGTGGAGGGTGTGGGTGAGCACTGTGATTGGTCTTCAGGGATGATGCCTTAGGTTTCTCTTCAGAGGTTTCCTCAAGTCTTGATTGGAGGCCTTGGGTCATGAACTCTGTCTGCTGTTTCCAAGGTGTACCTGAGAAAGCAAGGAGAGATAATTAGTGCATGGCAGTGGCCTGTGAAACAGAACACATCACTCATGGTATGGTTATCAGATGGATGTTGCTTTGCTGGATACTCACTTGGTAGAGCACCGCTGGTCTCACCATCAGCACAGGAACATTCCAGATCCTTTCCAGGCACCTGGATGGCTCTGTTTTCAAAGTCGGTGAGGACTTCGATTTCGGGCATTCCTCCATCAGTCTGCGACCTGTCCCTCTTGTGTGTCTGCATGAATAGAGATGGAGACAGTGTAATCAGGAAGCCTGCCAGGCCAGATGATAAGTATGCCTGGGCTGTGTAGGTGGTGAGTGGTCCCATGGATGGGATGAGGTCAATGATGTTGTGTGTGAGAGAGTGAACCATGATGTCCCTTGAACTGGCAGTGAGTGAGATCCCTGTGGATGTGGGATGGGTTGGAGAGCATGTGAGCCGAGAGCAATGAGAAGAGTGATTTACCCTGGCAGAATGGAGATCATCATTCATCCTCTTGTGGCACTGGGTGGCTATCCTCTTTTGAAGGCCATTGGTGCTGACCACCACTGTCACTTCCTCCCAAGCTGGATTAGTGATGTTGTTATCCATCCTGCAGCCAGAGCATGGGTAGAGGGCATCACAATCTGCCTCCGACTGCGTCCAAAAGGCATTTGAGGAACGTGTCATTAAACTCAGGGGCTACAGTCTTTTTGCCTTTTGGTGCCATGTCTTCCATGCAGCAGTTGTGGGCTGGAAGCACTGAGAGGTGTATGCATGGCTGCGCTTTAAATATGGTGCCTGTAGTGATGAAGTGGCGAGGTTTTGGCTTGGCAGGCAAATGAGAGCCCGCCCGCCATGGAAGTGGCGTCTTTCCCAGGAATGCATAATTAATACAGCAGGATTGGGGCAAAATAGCATGAGAAGCAACCCCTGCGGCCAATGGTTGAGACATCATTTTTCCCACCCGTTACCATACTTAGTGGAAACCTGGGATGATTTTGCCCAATAAAACAAAAACAAAAAGCCCTCTAGCCCTTATTCCTCACACCCACTCCAAACTCCCTTTGTCCCCATCCATGCCACCTTATCCTACCCCATGCCTGCACTGCCACCTCATAGCCCCTCATACCCTCCATGCCAACCTAGAGCTCTCTGCCCTACCCCATGTTCTCTCATACCCTCCATGCCAACTTATGTCCCTCTACCCACTCCATGTCCCTTTATAACCCCTCCGCTAACTTAAAGTCAACCCATGTTCTGAATTTCTAGATATCTATTACAGACTTCGCTATTACAGGCTTCATTGATAAAAACCCACTCACTACACTTAAATCTTTTCAAGTACTTAATTCCTCCTAAAACACACATTTGTATTCATAGCCCCACCTAAAAGATTGGGTGCAATCAATCAAACTATGATTTTACAAGCTCCCAAATGTGATAATAATAAATTGTAGAATCAAATTGTAGAAATAATTATATAATGATAACCCTCAGACTTATGTCAACAGATAGCCCCTGAAATTGATTTTTTTCAACTGCAGAGTACTTTTTTTTAAAATAAAGAGATTGGGGATTTAAGTGCCTTGACAGCTTGACATTTCCACTGAGTTCATTTTTTCACACATTTATGTCTATTTTTAACAATCCTAAAGGGCATCTGGACCTCTCCCAAAGGGTTACCTGGACTTCTCCAAATAACTGAAGCAGTTTTAGACCTTCTGCTCAAATGTCTAAAGCCCATGAGTCATGTTTTGGACATCCCACTAATGAAAATTGGATCTGTTTGGAGGCAGCTGCACTTTAACATTTGCAGCTGCCTCCATGAATCCTAAGTGTGCAAACTATGCCCCACTCCCATTCCACACCCCCCCCCACCCCCCACAGTGAAAATACCAGTTTGGGGTGGGACCTCAAAGCAGGGCTCCAATGCCACTTTGGCTATGGCACGGAGCACTTCTGACCCCATCAATATTTGGCCCTTATGGTCTTTGAATGACAATTTAAAAATCAGGAGAAACCAGGAATAACAAAACAAACACTTAAAATTTTCATATCACTTGTCTATCAAGCTTTTTGACTGTGCATAATTAGTCAGAAATTCTTCTTAACAGATTTTAAACATGGCAGGGAATTTATTTTTATATCATCGCTGCCATAGTCTTTGCTTTATTTTGGAATGTACATTGAAAATTTATGATGGTGGAAGATTAAAGCAATAATAAATTCCCATTCCATAGGTGTGCAATTCATCCTTTCTAAGCAGATGGAGTAGAGATTTACCCATTTTACCAGCTGCACCAAGCTAATGGCTTTGGGTTACTAAACAATGTGTTCATAGCAACTGGTTATTAATATACACTGCGTCATTCATTTGTACTGATGCAGTCAGGACTAATCATAGTCAGTAATTAGCACCAGCAGGCACAATGCTACATGATGAGGGCACCAAATATGAAACTAGCTCTTTACATTCATGTTACATAAAGCTACCTGTTTTGCTTTAAAAATGCATACTGGTGATGCACACCAGGAAAAAAAAGCATTTATATAGCACCTTCTAATCCTCAGGACATCCAAATGTACTTCACAGCTAACAGCTTCTTCTAACAAAATGCAGCAGCCAATCTGTGCACAACAGGGTCACCCTGAGCAATGAGGTTGGCGATAAGTAACCTATCTTTGTGGTGTTGGTCAGGGAGTAAATGCTAGTCAAGGTGCTGGGAGAATCCCCCTGTTACTCTTTGAACACTACTGTCTGTTCATTCATGCCCAACAGAAAGGCCAGTGGTTTAATGTCTAATTTAAAAGATTGCAACTCTCAAAAATGCAGAACTCTCTCAGCACCACATTGAAATGTTAGCTCGAGCCTCTGGTAGGAGGGCTCGAATCCATAACCTCTGTCACAGAGATGAGAGTGTTAACGTAGTTCCAAGGCTGACAGTTAAGACTGTGGGTTAATCTTGTGTCTGAATTAATTAAGATAAATGCAAAATCCAATAATCACTGTTGCATAAGGGAATGGGGTGGATATGGAAAATGCACAGTGCCAGCCAGCCAGAGTGAACTAGCAGAGGAAATGATCTCTGCATCAGAACATAGGCCAGAGGCCCAATCAAAATTGGACCTCAGGCCTCATTTAAATTAAGCTGGTGAGTTGTGAGCCCTTGCTGCATGTCCCCAGGTAGCTCACCGGTGAAACAGGAGGTGAATGTCGGTCTGCTACAATGCCAGCAGCAGGCCTCAGGGAGGTCCAATAGGGCAAGGATCATTGGAGGCAATCAGAATAGGGGCAATGACCTGCAAATAGCCTTTGAGAGAGCTGCAGAGCCAGGAAAAACAAGATTGCTCCTCTGGGTTAAGAGAACAGTTTATTTTTAAGAAAGGGTATTTTAGTGGCTTACCTCATTTTGATGTCAGCCTAAGCAATCCAAGAAAACCCAGTTCAAAAAGGGTCCTTTAATGTGTTTAAGGCCCCTAATTTGCATACTCAAGAGTCCTTATACTTATTTTAGGTGTGGGCCTGAGTTGCCTGAAATATGGGCCCCATGAATTTAGGAGTGGGACCAACACCATCACAGATTGGGCAATGGCCATACCATTGCTGGGTTGGCATGCTTTGCAACCTTTTCCCATTAATAACAGTCTGGGCATACCAATTTCTATTCCCATAATAACTTTTTTCTCCATAAGGAAGATGCTAGTGATCAACTAATGAGACATGATTTCAATTATGTAAATTACATTTATTGATGAAACATTGAAACATTTCACTGACAGGCACAGTATTCCGATCATGAATTAAAAGGAATTTTAATTACTTTTCCCGTAATTATACAAATCTGCTATTTTTTTGCAACTATGTCTGGGAAAAAAAATCACATGGTGAGACAGTACTAATGATATCATTAGGACTGACACTAATCAGCTGAAAATTGCTCAAAGGGTATCTAAATATATCCCATGTCGCAGTATTCTAAAAGAGAAAATTACTTATATGAGGGGAAACATAAGGCTGGAATTTTCTGGCTAGGCCCTCCGCCAGGATCCTCTGGCCCTGTCATAAGTCAATGGACTTTTGGATGGTCCACTGCATCCCCTGCAGTGGCTCCCACCATGGCAGGGCCAGAAAATCCCAACCATAGCATTTTCACGCCGTCCAGCATTTTCAATGGAAATTACCTGCAGCCTTTTTGGCCTGGTCCCACAATAAGTCAACTGGAGTGTTTCAGAAGCCCCCCATATAGGGCCAGGACCTGAATGTTCTTGGACCATGGCTTGTGTTGGGGATTCCTTGAGCGTTTGTTCCCACAACAGCAACTTGTCATTATATTGCATCTTTAGCGTAGTTAAACACTGCCAGACATATGATCATTAAAAATAGGCTCAGGTGTAGGCCATACAGCCTGCTCCTCCATTCAATAAGATCATGGCTGACCGGATTGTAGCCTTAACTCCACTTTCCTGCCTGGTCCCCCATAACTTTCGACAGCCCTTGTAGATCAAATTTCTGTTTAGCTCAGCTTTGAATATATTCAATGACCCAGCATCCACTGCTCTCTGGGGAAGAGAATTCCAAAGATGAATGGCCTTCTGAGAGTAGAAGTTCCTCCTCATTGCCATCTTAAATGGGAGGCCCCTTATTTTTAAACTGTGCCCCCAGTTCTAGATTCCCACACGAGGAGAACAGCACTTTCAGCATCTACCCTTAAGTGTTTCAATAAGATCACTTCTCATTCTTCTAAACTTCAATGAGTATAGGTCCAATAGGTCCTCATAAGCCAACCCCTTCATCCCAGGAATCAGCCTAGTGAACCTTCTCTGAACTTCTTTCAATACATGTATACCTCTCCTTAAGTAAGGAGACCAAAAATGTACACAATACTCTAGGTGTGGTCTCACAAATGTGCTGCACTGTTGCAGCACAAATTCCCTACTTTTATACTCCGACCCTCTTGCAATAAAAGGTCAACATTCCTAGCCTTCCTAATTACTTTTTGTATCTGCATGGTAACCTATTGTGATTCATGTACCAGGCCACACAGATCACCCTGCACTGCAGAATGCTGCTGTCTCTCTCCATTTAAATAATATGCTACTTTTCTATTATTCCTGCCAAAGTGGACAACCTCATATTTTCCCATATTATACACCATATGCCAAATTTTTGTCCACCTACTTAACCTACCTATATCCCTTTGCAGACTCTTTGGGCTGGATTTTTACACTTGAGGCAGTTAGTGCAAGTTGGGGAATTTCCCAGCTCACAACATCCACCTTGAGTAAAAGCATCCCATCAGACCTGATTTTCATACCACGGGAAAAGAGCAGCTGTGGGATGGAGTCAGACCAGCTGGCCCCCGAATGCAGATCAAAGGCGGCCGCAGGGCTGCCAAGTGCCTTTTGTAAAGCCCACCTCAGTTCCCTGGGGCTAGGTTCCAGTTCTCTTTGCTAAATGTTACACCCTCTAGCTATCAACCCTCACACCCTATCAAACTCCCCAACCACTCGCCATGCCCCCTCCATGCTAACTTATCTCACCCAGCTCGTGGCCCCCACCCTCCCCCTTGGTCCCTTATAGCAGCCATGCCATATTAAAATAAACACATGTCAAAACCTCCACCTTCTGGCCTTACGTGCTTCATACCAACTCACCTAGTATCCACCATGGGCAGATCTCAAGAACAATGTTGAGATGCAATAAAATAAAAGGTCTAAATATTTATTATAGCATTTACTATTGTAATAAAGAAATGCTCCCATTCATCAGGGCCCATTCAAAATTTTAAAAAAACTTCAAATACTTAATCCCTTATAAAAACAAATAGACTTGTATTCATAACCTCACATCAAAGATAAGTAATCCTTTAATACCACCTTTGAGCAGTCAGTCAAACTGTGAACTTACAACTTCCCCGCTGGGAAAATTGTAGGTTCTGGGAATCAGCCAAATAGTATTAATGATACAATGATAGCTCTTGAGATAATATCCATAAACAGCTTTTGAAACTGATAGAACAGATTTTTTTCAACTCCCACTGACATAGGCAGGCTGTTTATATTTTAATTTTTAAAGGGCTGGGCACTTAAATAGTTTCACAGCTTGAGTGTTTTTACCCTTCCTGAAACTGGCCCTGCTGAGTCCAGGTTTCCCTCATGTGTGAATCACACCCTGTCCTCCTTCCCTTACTGGTGTAAATGAGATCTACTGGAAATAGATGGCAGGACATGTGGATCTGGATTCCACCCACCATTTTTAAAAGTCCGGGAATCCCCAAGCTCCACGAAAATCTGGAACTTTGTATCTTCCTCACAATTTGCTCACTAACCTATCTTTGTATTGTCAGCAAATTTGGCCCCAATACAGTCAGTCCTTTCACCCAAGTGTTAATATAGATCTTAAATAGCTGATTCACCAGCCCCTATCCCTGTGGCATTTCACTAGTTAGTTTGCCAACCTGAAAATGATCCATTTACATGGTTCTTGTTAGTCAGTCAATCCTTTATTCATACTGATACATCACCTCAACACCATGAGCTTTTATTGTGACGCCTTGTCGAATACCTTTTGGAAATCCAAATACACTACATCTAAGGGTTTCCCTTTATCTACCCTTCTTGTTAAATGCTTAAAGAACTCTAATACATTTATCAAACATGATTTCCCTTTCACAAGCCATGTTGACTCTGCCTGATTGTATTACAATTTTCTAAATGTACTGCTACTATCTCCTTAATAATAGGTTGTAGCAAGGATGTTTCACAGGAATGTTGTTGAACAGAAGACACTGAGTCATTTAATTAGATATTAGAACAGATGATCAGATGCTTTTTTTCTAGAGGTAGATTTTAAGGAATGTCTTAAAAGATGGAAACTGAGTTGTCAGGGAGATGAAGAGGGTTAGTGATTAAATTCCAGAGCTTGGGGCCTAGGTAATTGAAGGCACAGCCACTAATAGTGGATTGACTGAAATAGGGGATGAGCAAGGGGACATAAATGAAAGAGTGCAGAAATCTCCGAGGGCTGTAGGGGTGGAAGGTTTTAGAAAGACCGGAAATGTCAAGGCCATGGAAGGATTTGAAAATAAAGATAAGAATTTTAATATTGAGACATTGCTGGACCATCAGCCAATGTGGGTCAGCAAGCAAAGAGGTGATGGGTGATTGGGACTTGGGACAGAATTTAGTGTTGGCGATAGGGGCCTGCCTATTGGCTGGAAAGCTGCTGGGAACCCTGTGTTGTTTTTCTTCGACACTATTCTAAGGCAATCAGGCAACTACCTGGGCAGCATCGGGTTTTCTGTCGAATTAAACACCGAGCAGGGTGGAAAGCCCACATCTCACAGCTGCCAGCCAGCTCTCTAGTACTGGCACTGCCACAGAGAGTGGTGGTCACTGCCGGTACTACACACAGGCCTTCAGTGGGTATTGTCAATAGATCCCTGGAGAGAGATGAATGCGGGCAGGATTGAGGTAATGGAGGTGGTGGGTACCAGGTGGTGGGCTGAGGAGGTAGAGGCATTGGACTGAAGAGGAGGGTCAAAAGCAAAGGTGGCCGGGGTGGCTTTCTGTGGGCCCTCCTTTCCAATGAAGGATCCATTGATTGGTCACAGAGTGCCTGAGAACTAGGGACCCCACCCCCCCACCCCCTCCCCACCCCCCTCCCCACTAGGCCACAGGCAAGCAAGCAAGGTTTGCTAGGCAGCCTTCCTGGATCGCGAGTTTCCCACCTGCCACTGGTTGATTACCAGTGATGTTAGGATTAAACCCTTAAGGCCTCATTAGCCTTCAGGTGGTAAGGTTGCCCTCTAGCCTTCCCACCCACAGCTTGATTAGGGGGCAGTTGGGAAGTAGTTAGGGTCTCAATTCCACACCCGCCTGCCTTACCAAAAGCACCCCCACCACCAAACTTGCCTCCAGCGAGTCATTCAATTCTGCCCTTGGTTTGAGTTAGGGTATGAACAGCAGAGTTCAAGTTTAGGTAAGGTGGTGGATGGGAGGTCAGCCAGGAGAGCATTGAATAGGCAAGTCTAGAGGTAATAAAGACATAGATGAGTGATTGGACACATGAGCTGAGTTGGGGCAGATTCAGGTGATGTTATGGAGGTGGAAGTAAGCACTCTTTGTAATGGAGCTGATATATGGTTTTAAATTCTTCTCAGGGTCAAGTACGATATGAAGGTTCAAACAGCTTAGTTCAGTTTCAGACACTTGCCAGGAACAGAGAGTTGACAACGTCCTCAGCCACCAATATTCTGTTGAAGGAAAGTTCTGCCCATCCAATACTGAATGTTGGAGAAGCAGTGGTGGGGGAAACTTTTAGAAACAATTATTCAGGATAGAATTAATAGTCGCATGGAAAAATGTGGATTGAATTCGAAGAGTCAGCATTGATTTGTGAAAGGAAAATCATGTCTAACTAACTTGCTGGAGTTTTTTGAAGAGATAACAGAGATGGTTGATGAGGGAAAGGCCATTGATGTGGTGTGCATGGACTTCCAAAAGGATTTCAATAGAGTGCCACACAACAGACTTGTGAGGAAAGTTATAGGTCATGGGATATAAGTGACAGTAGCATCATGGATACAAAATTGGAAATAGAGAGTAATGGTTAATGGGTATTTTTCGGGCTGGAAGAAGGTTTGTAGTGGAGTTCCCCAGGGGTCGATATTAGGACCCTTGCTTTTCCTGATATATAATAATGATCTAAATCTTGGTGTGCAGAAGACAACTTCAACGATTGGGGATGACACAAAACTTGGGAGAATTGTAAACAGTGAGGAGCACAGTGTAGAACTTCAAAAAGACATTGACACATTGGTGGAGTGGGCAGATAGGTGGTATATGTTCAATATGGAAAAGTGTGAGATGATGCACATTGGTACAAAGAACATAGAGAGACAGAGGGCGTGCAGGAGCAGAGAGGCCTGGGTGTATATGTATATAGGTTATTAAAGGTGGCAGGACAGGTAGAGAGAGCTGCTTCTAAAGCATACAGTATTCTAGGCTTCATTAATAGGGGCATAGAGTATAAGAGCAGGGAGGTTTTGGTGAACTTATATAAGACACTGGTTAGACCTCAGCTGGAGTATTATGTACAATTCTGGGCGCCACATTATAGGAAGGATGTGAATACACTGGAGAGAGTGCAGAAGAGGTTTATGAGAATGGTTCCAGGGATGAAACACTTCAGTTATGAGGAATGATTGGAGTCATTGGGATTGTTTTCCTTGGAGAGGAGAAGGCTAGAGGAGACTTGATAGAAGTTTTCAAAATCATGAGGTGACTGGACGGAGTAGATATGGAGAAACTGTTCCTGCTCGTAAATGGATCAAGAACCAGAGGGCCAGTTTTGCAAAAGAAGTAAATGCGAGGTGGAACATTGCAGCAGGCCAAGGACAAATATATGGGCATCCTTTTTCCGCAACTACACAACCACCCCCCCACCCCCACCACCACCCCAGCAGGCAAATCTGTCACTTCTTTCTATATTGTGCTTTCACAGAACGCTGATCCTTGTTCTGCTATTAAGGCATTCTGTTATCTTACCTTTATGCCACTAACAGCACGTTCTTTAGTCTTTAACACTACCATTAGCACTCGTTTTTTCTTGTGTCCATGACATCTTTGTCAATCTCTCCTCCCACCTAACCTGACCTATTTTTCTCCACCTGCTCCACCCCTCTTAAACAGTACAAAACCCATTACATTTCTACTTCTCTTTAGCTCTGAAGGATAGCCATGTGGACTTGAACAGTTAATTCTGTTTCACTTTTCACAGAAGCTGTCAGACCTGCTGAGTTTTTCCAGAATTTTCTATTTTTATTTCAGTTTTCCAACATCCACGCTATTTTGCTTTTATCTTAAAGTTTAGTTACAATTTGACATAGGGCAGGATTTTATACCCCACAGGTGGGCGCACGCCCGACCCAATTGGTCATAAAATAATGTGCAATGATGCCTGGCAAGTGTCCCCATGTCACTGAGGAATCGAGTGATATTTCAGTCAGTGGGCCGCGGGAGAGTCGGCAGCTCGTCCCCCAATAGTTTAGAGGCCTATTAAGGCCCTTAATCAATTAACTTAATCCTATTTTTCGCTGCCCATCCAACCTTATGGTTGGCGGGCGGGCAAATCGGCCAGGCGGCCTTTTGATTTTTTTGAAAACCTCACCCACGGGCAGGGTGAGGTTTCCATAGTAAATAAAAAATAAATCTAAATTATTGGGCAGAACTTTTATTCTGTTGATGGTATTGTGGGTGAGTCCCATGCCGGGACAATTTTTTCAGATTTTAAAAACCTTTATTTTTAATTTTAAAATTGTCCAGCCTTTAGGGATCTAACATTGCACGCTCCTCCACGCTCGCACTCCTCCCGCTCCCATCCCAGTCATGTTGAGGTTTTCAACCTGCGTTTGACACTGGCTGGCCGTTCATTGGCCAGCCAACGTGAAATCGCAGTCAGGGGCCGATTGTGGGCAGCAATCCATTTCCTGGCCATTCCTGGGCCTGCCCACCATGCCCTCCTGACAACCCGAAAATCCTGCCCATAATGACGGAGAGAACGTGAGTGGATATTGAAGGGTGCATCTCCCAGGTGCACTGGACCCCTTGAACTTTATAGATCACATTTGGTGATCAGAGTGGAATTTCCCAGGCTTATTGGGTCTAATTGCTTTTTTTAGCTTCTCCCAGATCATGATTGCTCTTGCATAAGGTAGCACCAGAGACCCATGTTGACATGCTGATACACATGAGCAAAGCACAGGCAAACCAGCTAGACATACCGGCTTGGGATTGGAAAGACCTTATCCCTGGATTTTAATGGAATTCCTCAACTCCAAAGTCAGAACTCAAAATAAATTTTAAATTCTGCTGCAAGTTAGTATTATGTTCTTATTTTACTTGTTTATCTTTTGCTTTCCCATTTATTTTTTTTCACGCTAATCCTCGCTATTACATTTATTTTACTCCCTCATTTTTATTTTATCCTTTTCTAGTTTCTTCTTAATGGTTTCTTTTAAAATCTGTTTCCTCCCTTCCTAGTTGCAATTTGCCCTTTTGTTGTCTGATGAACAATTCCAAAATAGCTTTAGAAGGAACATAACTAATTACTTCAATGTTCATCTGCTAAATATGGATAGCATCTTTGTGACCATGGTAGAGGACAAACGCTTTTCATTGTTTGGCAATAAATTAAAACATCGCATCTGGGTAGTTTTTCACAAGGAAAGTACACTGCTATAAATTAATGCATTGTGAAGCTTTTGGAATGACCACTCTGTGAAATACCATCACTGGTGCGTGAATGGATTCAATCATTCTACTATCAGCACTGACTGTCCTGAACTTTAAGCAACCTTAGGAAAACAAGTAGACTGATTCCAGGGGCCTTTATATTTGCTTAATCATTCCTGGAACATGAGTGTCAATAGCAAGGCCAACATTTATTGCCCATCCCTAACTGCACTTGAGAAGGTGGTGCTGAGCCATCTTCTGAAATGGCTACAGTCCATGTAGTGTAAATACACCCACAATGCTGGTAGGGCGAGAGTTTCATGTTTTTGACCCAGCAACAGTGAAATAGTTTCAAGTCGGGGCGGTTTGTGTCTTGAAGGGGAACTTGCAGCTAGTGGTGCTGCCATGCTTCTGCTGCACTTGTCCTTCTAGGGATTGAACTTGCGGGTTTGAAAGGTGCTGTTGAAGGAAGTTTGGCTAGTTTCTGTGGTGCCCCTTGTAAATGGTACACATTGCATCCGCGCTGTACCAGTGGTACAGGGAGTGAATGTTTAAGTTAGTGGATAGGGTGCTGATCAATTTTTTTTTTCCTTGATGGTTTTGAGTCTCTTGAGTGTTGTTGGAGTTGCACTTATCTGAGAAAGTAGAGAGTATTCAATCACGCTCCTGACTTGTGCCTTGTAGATAGTGCAAAGGCTTTGGTAAGTCAGGACGTGAGTTACTCACCACAGAATTCCCAGCCTCTGAACTGCTCTTGTAGACACAGTGTTTATATATCTAGTACAGTTCAGTTTCTGGTCAAAGGTAATCCATGGGCTGTTGATGGTGAGAGATTCAGTGATGATCATGCCAATGAACGCCATGGGGAGATTGTCTGATTCTCTCTTGTTGAAGATGATCATTTGCCTGACACTTGTTGGTGTAAATGTTTCTGACATCTGTAAGTCAGGGGGAAGCAGTGGCGTAATGGTATTATCCCGGGACTATTAATCCAGAGACCCAAAGTAATGTTCTGAAATTTGATTTCAATATAGTCTGGAATTAAAAGTCTAATGATGACCATGAAACTATTGTTGTTTGTTGTAAAAAACTGGTTCACTAATGTCCTTTAGGGATTGAAATCTGCCGTCCTTACCTGGTCTGGCCTACATGTGACTCCAGACCCACAGCAATGTGGTTGACTCTTAAATGCCCTTGGAGATGGTCTTGCAAGCCACGCAGTTGTATCAAACAGCTAAAAAGTCTAAAAGGAATGAAACTTGACGGACCACCCGGTTTTGACCTAGGCATCAGAAATGACAACAGCAAATTCAACACTGTTGCACCTGCAAAGTCCTCCTCACTAGCATCTGGGGGCTTGTGCCAAAATTGGGAGAGCTGTCTCACAGGCTGGTCAGACAACACCCTGACATAGTCACACTCACGGAATCATACCTTACAGATAATGTCCCAGACACCACCATCACCATCCCTGGGTATGTCCTGTCCCACTGGCAGGACTGACCCAGCAGAAGTAGTGGCACAGTCGTGTACAATTGGGAGGGAGTTCCCCTGGGTGTCCTTAACATCAACTCTGGACCCCATGATGTCTCATGACATCAGGCTAAACATGGGCAAGGAAACCTCCTGCTGATTACCACATGCCACCCTCCATCCCTCAGTTGATGAATCAGTGTTCCTCCATGTTGAACAACACTTGGAGGAAGCACTTAGGATGGCAAGGGTGCAGAACTGACTCTGGATGGGGGACTTCAATATCCAGCACCATGTGCGGCTTGGTAGGAACAAAAATGACCAAGCAGGCCGAATCCTAAATTACATTGCTGCCAGGCTGGGTCTGTGGCAGCAGCTGAGGGAACCAACAAGAGAGAAAATCATACTTGACCTCATCCTCACCGACTTGGCTGCTGCAGATGCATCTATCCATGACCATGTCAATAGGAGTGACCACCACACTGTCATTGTGGAGACATTGGGAATACCCTCCATCGTGTTGTGTGGCACTACCATGGTGCTAAATGGGATAGATTTCAAGCAGGTCCAGCAACTCAAAACTGGGCATCCATGAGGCACTGTGGGTCTTCAGCAGCAGCAGAATTGTACTCGAACACAATCTGTAACCTTATAGCCCAACATATCTCCCACTCTACCATCCCATCAAGCCAGGTTCAATGAAGAGTGCAGTGGGGCATGCCAGGAGCAGCACTTGGCATACCTAAAAATGAGGTATCAACCCGGTGAAGTTATAACACAGGATGACTTGCATGCCAAACAGCATAAACAGCAAGTGATAGACAGAGATTAGTGATCCCTCAAACAGCAGATTAGATCTAAGCTCTGTATACCACCTGTGCCACCTCCTCTGCTGGGTCTGTCCTGCTGGTGAGACAGGACATACACTGGGATGGTGATGGTGGTGTCTGGGACATTATCTGTAAGATATGATTCCGTGAGGATGACTATGTCAGGCTGTTGCTTGACTAGTCTGTGAGACAGCTCTCCCAATTTTGGCACTAGACTCCCGATGGTAGTAAGGAGGACTTTGCATCGTCGACTGGGCTGAGTTTGCTGTTGTTGTTGCTGGTGCCTATGTTGACGCTGGGTGGTCTGTCCTGTTTTGTTCCTTTTTGTAGCTGTTTGATACAACTGAGTGGCTTGCTAGGCCTTTTCAGAGGGCCTTTAAGAGTCAGCCACATTGCTCTGGAGTCACATGGAGGCCAGACCAGGTAAGAATGGCAGAATTCCTTCCCTAAAGGACATTAGTGAAAGAGATGGGTTTTTACAGCAATTGACAATGGTTTCAAGGTCATAATTAGACTTTTAATTCCAGGTTTTGTTTTTTTGAATTCAAATTCCACCATCTGCCATGATAGCGTTCGAACCCTAATCTACAGAGAATTACTCTGAGTTCCTGAGATACTGGTCCAGCAACAGTACCACTACACCATCACCTCCCTGCCTTACCCCCCAACCCTTCTCAAGGGCAACTGATGATGGGCAATAAATGCTGGCCCAGTGAAGCCCACGTCCCATGAATGAAACAAAAAAGGTGGTGAGGGAACCAACAGAAGGGAAAAACATACTTGACCTCATCCTCACCAACCTCCCTGCCACAGATGCATCTGTCCATGACAGTATCGATAGGAGTGATCACCTCACATCCCTTGTGGAGACAAAGTCCGATCTTCACATTAAGGATATCCTCTATTGTATTGTGTGGCATGACCACCTTGCTAAGTGGAATAGATTTTGAACAGATCTAGCAACTTAATACTGGGCAACTATGAGCCGCTGTGGGCTATCAGCAGCAGCTGGACTGAACTCAACCTCAATTTGTAACTTCATGACCAGGCACATTCCCCCACTCTACCAATACCATCAAGCCAGGAGACCAATCCTAGTTCAATGAAGAGTGCAGCGCCAGGCATATCTAAAAATGAGGTGTCAATCTGGTGAAGCTTCACCACATGACTACTTGCATGCCAAACAGCATAAGCAGCAAGCAATAAACAGAGCTAAGTGATTCCACAACCAATGGATCAGACCTAAACTCTGCAGTCCTGCCACATCCAGTCGTGAATGGTGGTCGACAGTTAAACAAATCACTGGAGGAGAAGGCTCCACAAATATCCCCAGCCTCAATGATGGGGAAGTGCAGCCCATAGTACAAAAAATAAGGCTGAAGCATTTGCAACAATCTTCAGCCAGAAGTGCTGAGTGGATGATCGATCTTGGTCTCCTCCAGAGAACCCCAGATTCCAGCCTTCAGCCAATTTGATTCAATTCATATGATTTCAAGAAGTGGCTGAAGGCACTGGATACTGCAAAGGCTATTGGCCCTGACAATATTCTGGCCAAAGTACTGAAGACTTGTGCTCCAGAACTTGCCATGCCCCTAGCCAAGCTGTCCCAGTCCAGCTACAACACTGGTATCTACCCAGCAATGTGGAAGATTGCCTAGGTATATAAACAAAAGGCAGGACAAATCCAACATGGCAAGTTAGCCCCATCAATCAACTCTTGATCATCAGAAGAGTGACGGAAGGGGTCATCAACAGTGTTATCAAGTGGCACTTGCTTAGCAATAACCTGCTCACTGATGCCCAGTTTGGGTTCCACCAGGGCCACTCAGCTCCTGATCTCACTGAAACCTTGGTTAACACATGGACAAAAGAGCTGAACTGGCGAGGTGAGATGAGAGTGGCTGCCCTTGCCATCAAGGCTGAGCAGGGCCACTTGACCAAGCATGGCATCAATGAGCCCTAGAAAAGTTGGAATCAATGGGAATCAGGGAGAAAACTCCACTGTTTGGAGTCATACCTAGCACAAAAGAAGATGGTTATGGTTGTTGGAGGTTAATCATCTCAGTTCCAAGACATCACTGCAGGAGTTCCTCAGGGTAGTGTCCTAGGCCTAAGCATCTTCAGCTGCTTCATCAATGACCTTCCTTCCATCATAAGGTCAGAAGTGGGGACGTTCGCTGATGATTGCACAATGTTCAGCACAATTCACGACTCAGATACTGAAGCAGTCCATGTCCAATGCAGTAAGACCTGGACAATATCCAGGCTTTGGTTGACAATTGGCTAGTAAAATTCAAGCCACACAAGTGCCAGGCAATGACCATCTCCGAAAAGAGTGAATCTAACCATTGTCCCTTGACATTCAATGGCATTACCATCACTGAATCCCCCATTATTAACATCCTCGGGATTACTATAGACCAGAAACTGAACTGGACTGTGGTCAGAGGCTAGGAATCCTGAGGCAAGTAACTCACCTCCTGACTTCAAAAGCCTGTCCACCATCTACAAGACAAAGTCAGGTGTGTGATAGAATACTCTCCACTTGCCTGGATAGATGCAGCTTTAACAACACTTAAGAAGCTTGACACCCTCCAGGACAAAGCAGCCCGCTTGATTGGCACCCCTTCCACAAACGTTCACTCCCTCCACCATCAACACACAATGACATCAAGGTGTATCATCTAGATGCACTGTAGGAACTCACTGCTTAGACACCACCTCCCAAGCCCATGACCACTACCATCTAGAATGACAAGGGCAGCAGACATGTGGGAACAACACCACCTGCAAGTTTCCCTCCAAGTTACTCACCATCTTGACTTGTAAATATATCAGCGTTCCCTCACCAACACTGGGTCAAAATCCTGGAACTCACTCCTTAACAGCACTGTGGGTGTACCTACACTGCATGTACTGCAGCAGTTCAAGAATGCAGCTCACTACTACCTGCTAAAGGGCAATTTGGGATGAGCAATAAATGCTAGCCCAGCCAACGACTCCCATATCCCATGAATGAATAAAAGCAAAGTTGCAGATTTATTTTATTATTGTTATAATCCCTGCAGCTAATTTAGTTTCTCCCCAACAATAAAGATCCACACTTCACACTCTTGCATTGTTCATTAGCTTGGAGCTGGTGTCTAATGGTCATGATTGAGCTTTATCATTGGACATTTAGACTACTCAATCACCTGTTTCAAAAGTAACTGTAAAATATACTATATTTAAATTCTCCAGTTGTGCCTGCATCATCTCACTAATTGGGATTTTCTTCCAATCTCTCAGTACAAGAGATATAATTGATCTCATTGTCAATCTTTCCTTGGCCAATGTGACTACTGCTGTCTATTGATCATTATTGAAAAACCAACACACCTACGTTATTAAAATGCTCCTAAAAGACAGTATAAATATAATTACTTTATTTAAGTAGAATATTTCATATTCATTATTATATTTTTTAATTGCCCGTACCAAAAGGGGCAGTTTGTTTAATGATGTCAAAGCTCACCCTACCTACCATATCACACCTAGAATGGTGCTTGGACCATGAAATAATAAATCTGCATTCCCCAACATTAACAAGTTCCACTGTGGAGAACATAAAAAATCCTCCACTACCAAAATAAAGGAACACAAACATTAAATTCAAAAATAAAATCTCTTTACTGCATTTTTTTAATATTGGTTTTACATTTTCAGTTCTGGAAAAATCAGTAGAGACCTGAACAAGTTCCATTCAATTATTAGGGTACAGTAAGTAAACCAATAGGTGTTTACATAGGGTAATTTTAAAATGCACATACACTGCAAAGAGCATGTATCTGATTCAATGAATTTATTGATACTAACATTCAAATTTTGATTGTCATGTTGCTCAGTCAGTGGCGAGGAAAATAATGAAATAATTTCATTATATTGATCCCAAGGTTTTATGACATGTGACAACTCATTCCAAAACAGATAAACAATGAGGCAGTATTTGAACAACCTTCCTGGAAGTTTGGCTGCCAAATTAGACAGGGCCTGAAAACAGGTACAGGTATTGCAAGTTGTAATTAGATTGTGCCCCTTGCTGCCGACGCAGGCAGCACACCAACTTTGTGCTGCCTGCTGATTTACATGATAATTGCATGCAGTCAGTGCTAAACGTGTTGCTGAGTGGCTGCATGCCTGAACAAGGGTCACAGGTTTGTGCAACACCAGCACCACTTAAAGCAGGCTTCTAACTCTTAAGATGGAGGTGTTTTCTGGCAGGAACAGGTGCATGCTGGAACTAACTGCAGAACAGCGTGTGAGCAAGAAGAACACTGAATTATGGTGCAGCAGGGCAGTGACCATGCTGGGCTCTCAGATGCTGGATGGATTGGCAAAGGAGATGGACGGGGAAAGAGAAGTCCTCTATTCATAGGGAGCCAGGAGGCCCTCAAGACAAACTCTACAAAAGTAATGGGAGCTGGTAGCCCTGTTGGTCAATAGCAGCATTCTAGTCCCAAGGACCATTAGTGTCATAAGAAGCTGAATGACCTCATACCAATAGTTAAAGTCAGTGAATTCATCTTCTAATGCCTTATCCCACCACTGGCCCTCACAGACTGTTCCATTCACCAACCCCCGTCATCCATCTACCAACAACCAACCATGGATCAGGCCTCACATTCATAGTTTCACTTTACCCTTACATACTTAATAATGTTGCAAACCTTGCATTGCATAGCTTGTCCATGTTGCCAACTGTTCAATCTAAACACATTGACCGCACTCATTGACACATTCCCTCAGTGGCACATAACCACAGCAGCAGCACCTATTGGGTGGGGGTAACACAGGTCTTGTGTGTCCTCACCTTCCCCGATTCAAGATACAATGCTTAACATCAATGGACCAGTCATGTCTGAGGCTATGACCAATGATGTGGCTGAAACCATCAAAGACAATGGTGTCTTCATCCTCTTCCTCACATCCCACTTCCTCCTCACCCCACACGGTCTTCTAATTTAAATTCTGCAAAATGTGCAAGTATGGACCTCTTACTTGTCATCTCGAACCCATCATCACCATCCCCACACTCCCATCATCATGACATAACTCTTGTGCCTTTTTCCTTTCTGAAATAAATTTATGTTGATTTTTGTTTTGCATTGCGACCAAGAGGAGGTTGTGATGATCAGTAACAGAGGGATGTTAAGGTTTGATACTTGACAAATGGGAATTGGGTTTTGTTCATTAGTACTTCAGTCAGATCAGTCAATCATGGACAACCCAGCGCACTAGGGCTTTGGTCACCTCCTCACTTCCTCCTCCTCTGCCTCCTCCTCCTCCTCTTCAGGTGCTCATTGTATGGTGGCAAGAGCTGTACCCTCATGATGGTAAGGGAGTGCAGTATATTGTAAGCCATCATGAATCTTCACATCCGCCCTGCTAAATGCTGCAATGCTCTTCCAAAATGATCCTGGCAGCTGAATTGATGTTTAAGCAATCCAACAGTTTGCTTGATCACATTGTGTGTGGCAATATTCACACAATGATACAGCACAGAAGGAGGCCATTCAGCCCATTGGCTGATGCCAGCTCTTTGATACAGTTATCCAATTAGTCTCACTCTCATTCCACATTGCCCTGTAGATCTTTTCAAGCATATTTATCCAATTCTCCTCTTGCAAATTCCTATTGAATCTGCTTCCACTGGCTTGGCTTTCATTAAATACATGTTGCCCACATGTGTGTTACACATCAGAGTCATGAGCCATCTTGTCATCCAGTGGTCACCATTTGGTTTGTTGTGGCTTAAATGCATATTAGCAAGTGCACTGCTGCTGAATGAAGGCATCATGGCCAGAATTTTTAGCTCGGCGGGCAGACGTGCGCATGACCTGACCAAGCGTGAAATGGCACGGGATGACATCAGCCGAGTGTGCCAATGTCAACGTGCAGTCACGCGATAGTTCAGTCGGTAAGTGCACGCCAGAGCCAGCAGTGTGCCCGCCGACAATTAAAGGGCCTATTAAGGTGATTAAGTTATCAACTGAGTTTAATTTTTCACTGCCCATTCAATCTAACTGCAAAAAGGCCAAGCAGCCTTTGCATTTGTTTGGAAACCTCATCCACAGGTGGGGTGAGGTTTCCAAAAGCAAATACAAATAAAATAAAAACTTCATTTTCAATTAAAAACATATCCCTGCTCATGTGACAGAGTCACATGAGGGGACATATTTTATTAAACTTTTCTGATTTTCAATAATTTTTTCAAAATATTCTTCATCTCCCTTAATCTCCCTCAGGGAGATTATTCTGTGCTCTCTCACGCGCATGTGCAAAGTTCGCGCTAGGCCTGCTTGCACCCCTCCCCCCACCCACTCAGGCAGCGCTCAGCACTGCTGCTCGCATATCACACTGTCCAGGCCTTAATTGGCCCATGTAAAATCATGGAGCGCTGCCAATCGCGGACAGCAGTCGGCTTCCTGATTGCCTCTGCCTGCCCCTGCCAATCTCACATGCTAAGGGCAAAATTCTGCCCCATGGCTACTGCCAGGATACTGAGCATTGACCTGTATAATACATTTACACAGTGGCTAGATATAAAGGGAGTAGAATTCTTTCTGGTTGTGATACATCTCAGAGTTGACATGCAGCATCCGTAATGAGATGTGTATGCCTCAATGGCATTCTGCACCTTGGGGAAGCCTGCAACCCTCGCCAAACCATGTGTTTGCTCCATCTGCTTCTCTTTGGTAGTAGAGTATGAAATGTATTCAGTTATCTTTGAATGCAGAGCCTCATGATCTTCCTTATGCAACAATGGATGCTGAACTGGGAGATCTTACAAATATCGCTTGCTCCTGCCTGGAAGGAGCATGACACATGAAAGTTCTTAGCCATAGTCACCTTCACAGCTCACTCTGCTCGGAAGATACAGTTCAGATTTCAACAGTTGGCAAATGTCAGTGAGCACATTCTTAGTGATGAAGAAACATCTGACACATTGGGTGGAATTTACCCAGTCCTACTGAGATGGGTTTAAAATTAGGGCCGAGAGCAAACCTGGACATAAGGGCATTGGGCCAGTTCCCATATCCAGGTAATGTTGCTGGAGTTGGGATCAAACTGGCAATGGTGGGTGGCCACTTGTGGCCAGTTTGGAGAGGCCGCTGGGATCGCACCAGTGGTGGACAGGTCCGCCACTGATGCCAAATTGCAGCAGATGGCTGGATGCAGCCTCCTGTTGGCAGGTTATGGGTAGCCAGTAAAGCCTCCATTAACTCTCCCTCCCACACCCCCAGTGCTGCACCTGCCAGGGGGTGAGAGCTGCACCACAGGCATTATACATAGTGTTAACACATTCATTTTAAATGGATGAGCACCAGCTTTAAAAACATCCCTATTTAAAAAAGCCTAGATTACAGACTTAGAAAGAGACACAGAGAGTGTAAATATGCAGATAAAGTAAAATGTACACATCGAAGGAAAGACAAAGACATAAAGAACCAGAGCTGGATGTTCAGCATTGACTCACTCACAAATCCAACTTATGTTAACTCATGTTACAAGGTTGTCACAAAATCTAGGTGCATTTTGGATTTGCACTTCCAGGTCTGTTTTTCTTAGGACAAGAAAATACATAATGATCTCACATTCATGGCTGTTTGCCATGATCACATACACAACTCCTGAGCTAAGCGTGCACAGTGATGGCCTTGCGGCTGTGGCCACACTTATTTTAAAATATTTTTAATGATTTCAGAGGACACCTCTATGTTGAGGCGCCCCCGCTGTTTATCTCCTACATGGGCAATGCCCACCTCTCCCAGTGGAGCAGCCAGAAACCCAGAGCCTCCAGCCTTCTCATTGGCCCTCCCACCACCTGCAGAGCACCCTGCCATCCCTAACTGGAGAGACTCTCCAGAGGCAGCTTCTTAGTTGGGAAAGTTCCACAGATGGCCAGGACTTACAGACTATTGGAGTCGGGACCCATGTTTGTCCTCAACGGGTGATTATTTTCAAAGGAGGCAAGATTCCACCCATTGTTCTTCGCTGAGGTTCACTAGGAGAATTGCTCACTAAGCATTCGGTGTGGATATGGCCTCCTGCTAAGATCCCTCAAACTTCCTCCTCCTAATCGCTCTTTCAGCAGTTTGTGATTATGAGATGTGATTGATAGAGATTATTGATAGGTGAGTGTTGAGGGTGTGATACATTGAGCTTCATATAAGTCTAGTATTACAGTTGGTAAGATGTAGCATTTGAAGACACCTTCACTGATCCTGATCACTTGTGTCAGATCATTGAATTATTTTGCAGCAACACAGCCAGGTTCTTGAGGCTAGATTCCTGGCAGTGACTATCATGGTCACCTGGTCCCACAGCCTTCACAAAGCTTGTCTGGAAGACCTCCTGGCCTCTTGTGGATAGATGCCATCTCTCCATCCTGTCCACCTCCTCCATCAAGGACTACAGTGTAGCATCAGAAAAGTTTGGAGCCCATTCACTCTCATGTTGTGCCATTGTTGTGTGTTCCTAACATCAAAACCACTTTTAGGATGACTACAACACCTGTTCCATCTACAATGCACCTCCCCTTTAAGGGGTTTAGGCTGACTTTAAGTAGTGCAGGCTAGTTTTAACTCATGCTAGCTCTCGCAATTTTGTGTCCCCTGTTCACACATGCAGCTACTCAACTGTGCTTAGCACTGGGCAATGCATGATAGCCATCTAAATTTGAAGACCGTATGAACTTTTCATGCTGCTTGCTTTGGAAGCGATGGACACAGTATAATACTGCATCTCACTCCCCGTGCCCGTTTTCAGACCCTGTCCTATTTCACGGCCTGCATGTTGTGGTGGGGATTTTCTAATGTCACAGATAGCACAGATCCCCAGTCGAGGGTGCCGCAGCCAATTAGATGCTGGTTTAGAGCAAGTCTCTATTCAAAACCAGTCTTTCTCGCCTTCTCAGTTGATGCACCTTACTCACAATGAAGAATGGCTCTCCTACCTAGTTATCTATGCAAAATATCTATACCCATCTCTGCTCATGGTCTTGCTTCAGATATTGCAATGTGGATGGAATTGCTGGCTGCACATCTCTCTAATCCCAGAAGTTGATTCCTGACACTCGCTGCATTTTAGAAAAATAATTCAGCTTCTCTGTCAACACCATTCTTTAGCTGTTGATACTTTAACTATATATTTATGTTGCCTTCTTTACCTTGAACCCCAGCTCCTGACATGAGGCCACTACTCATTCACACCTTACTAAATATATCTTTTGTACCTACAGTTTAGCTCCTCATCTAATTATGGGCAATCATCCCTCCTTTATAATTTCCTATTTTTTTCTCACCAATGCTCCCACTTGCAATCTACACAAAGTAAATTTTAGTGGGAAAAAACACTGGATAGTCAGATAAGCAGCTAACATGATCAGTGTAATCCCAAATTGAATATGATTGGGAAAAAGTCAACGTTCAAAATGTTTCATCATCATTCATTGGAAAATCAAACACATTAGAATTTAATTGGTATTTCTGTGACATCTTGGAATGAAAAGGATGTACCAATAAACATAGCATCACTGAAATCAGGACCAGACATTTTTGGTTCAGTTATTAATTAAGTACATAATTTGAGGAGACAGAACAAGTGTTTCAGATTTGTCATGAACTGATTAAGCATCTAGGCAGTTGATTAAACAAAAGGTTAGTGCACAGCATCTGTTTTCTGAAAATCAATAAGAATAGCATCAAAAATATTGGAAGTGCAGTAAAGTACATCAAATTAAAACATTTGTCAACAAAATAGGGCATTTAATGGTACCATTATTAAATGGGGTCCATTTAACCTCAGCCAAGTGTCTTGCCCACTAAAAGGCTCTGAATCTCTTTTAATCGCCAGAATTAATTGAATTCAGGACCATTGGATATCAAGATAAGAAATCTTGCTGTGCAATGGGTAACTTCGCTTGCCTCTGAACCAGAAGCTCCTGGTTCAAATTCAATGCCAGTACTTGATGGCCAAGGAAGGTGCATTCATAACATGGTCAAACAGGTTCAGTATCAACCTGCGAATCCTTCCAACACAAACCCATGGCAGGCGGAAAGAACGGGAGAGATTCCTGGTCAGCAATGTGATGGAAAGAACATTGGAGTTTTTGCTGTCACTACTAATGGCTCCAGACTAAAATGTGTATGTTGGCACAACAACTTAGAATCTCTGAGCAAACTGTAACACACCATCACCAGATACAAAGATAACTTATTTTTCAACATATAAAACAAGTTGTTGCTTAAATAAATGCAGTCACTGTGTAGTACAGAACTTGAATATTGCTGAAAACAGATATGTTGCTGAAGCTTTTTGTCTCATCAGGACAAACCAAGGATGTCATATTTCAAAGAATCACAACAATTTACACTTTAGAAGAAAAGGGTGCTGATTAATTGGCAAGTAAACTTCGATTGGCAGAGGCATTGCCATGGAGAAAGCAATAGGGAACAAAATGAATATGTTCAAGCCTTGCACCTTTTTGGAATTACCTAGAAACTTGGGAGCCTTTAGGTCCCTGGTGTTTCCTCCATGGCAATGCTTTGGCCAATCAGAGCTAACTTGCCAAAAATCAGCACCTTTTCCTCCTATAGTATAAATCGTTGCGATTGTTTGAAATTTGGTATTCTTGTGTTTGTCCTGATGACTGCAAGGCAATAAGCTTCAGCAACATCTCTCTTTTCAGCAATGTTCAAATAAATGCATCCAATTTATCTGTAAACCATTCTAAGTTAGAGTAAGGTACCCTATTCAAACAGCCAGAGTTATAGTTATCCGTTTTCTACCCCACAATCAGCAGGCCAAGTCAAAAGTGACATCATATAGGTTAGGACATCACATGCACATTGAGTAGACATTTGTCTGGGCTCATGTTCCAGCCCAAATTTGGTGGTGCATGACTATCACATGTCTGAACCAAGAAGGCAGAGGCCAGTCCTAAATTGGGCATTGGGGCCTCATCTAAATATTCCGAATGAACTGCTGGAGTCTGCCACAGGTAGCTCACCCATTAGGTGAATGGAATTTTAGGCTGTTTTCCTCACTAGCAGTAGCCTCAGATAAGTCCGGAAAGAAGGGGAGGGGTAGAAGAACAGCAGCAGTGGGGCCAATCAGGACTTGCAGCAGCCAGCCAGATTGTTGTACAGCTTGTTACCCAACACTGGCTCCCAATCCGGCAACTCCATTTTAAAACATTCATCCTCCTTTTCAAATCTCTCCAAAGGCTCATGACTCCTTATCGCTGTAGCCTTACAGTTCTCTGTGATATCTGTGCTCTTCCAATTCTGGCCTCTTGTACATCCCCTATTTTAATCACACCACCATTGTTAGCAGTGCTGCCAAGGCCTTAAACTCTGAAATTCCTTTCCTGACTTGAGTACAGAAGCAAGAATGTCTTACTGCAGCTGTATAGCTCCTTGGTGAGACCACACTGGAGTATTGTGAGCGGTTTTTGCCTCCTTACCTAAGAAAGGATATTCTTGCCATAGAGGGAGTGCAGCGAACATTCACCAGACTGATTCCTAGGATGGCAGGATTGTCATATGAGGAGAGATTGGGCCAACGAGGCCTGTATTCACTGGAGTTTAGAAGAATGAGAGGGATCTCATTGAAACATATAAAATTCTGAAAGGGATGGACAGACTGGATGCATGGATAATGTTTCCTCTGGCTGGGGTGGGGAGTCTAGGGTAAGGGGTCACAGTCTCAGGATACAGGGTAAACCATTTAGGACTGAGTTGAGGAGAAACTTCTTCACTCAGAGGGTGGTAAACCTGTGGAACTCTTTACCACAGGAGGCTGAGGAGGCCAGGTCACTGTGTATATTCAAGAAAGAAATTGATAAATGTTTGGATATTAGGGGCATCAAGGAGTATGGAGATAAAGGGGGAATATGGCATTGAGATAGAGGATCATCCATGATCATATCAAATGGTGAAGCAGACTCGAAGGACCAAATGACCTGCTCCTATTTTCTATGTTTCTATGGACCTCTCCTCCTCTCTACCTCACTTGGATGCTTTAAGGTGCTACATAAAAAAACACCTCTTTGATCAATCTTTTGGTTATCTCTCCTAAAATCTCCTTATCTAACTTGTCATCAATTGTGTTTTATAATGTGAAATACCTTGGGATGTTTTACTATTAATTGTATAATTTGTGTTTACTTAAATGTGGGTGGAGGGCATTCACTTGAATACGTGCAAAGAGACACTGACTGACATTGTGAGGAAAGGGTGGTTGAGTTAAGAGCTGTATGCTGGCAATGTTTCACTCCCTAAGTAAATGTAGGACTGAATAAAAGTTGACTCCAGTATCATCCTTTATCAACTGGCTTCCTGGAATAGAATTTACTACATTGATGAGCTATATCAATACAAGTTGTTGTTGTTATTGTTGTATTGCAGGATGACTTAGATATCGATTAAGATACATTGTTGGGATAGTTTGCAGGAAAGTTTCTTCTACATCTAACGCATACTACACATGGCACTGCTTCAAACAATTGGATATGACAATAAAGAAAGAGAATTAGAGAGGTTTAGGGAAAGAATTCCAGAGCTTAGAGATTTGGCAGCTGAAAGCAGAGTGATCAATGGTGCAATGATTAAAACCAGAGATGCTCAGGATGCTAGAATTAGCATAGTGTACCTTGGAAGGTTTTGGGGCTGAAGGAGGTGACAAGGAGCGGGGAGACCAAGGAGGGATTTGAAAATGAGCCAAGCTGAGTAGCAAAAAAAACTGCTTTTAATTTTTTTCAGAAAAATGTAAAAGCGAGCACAAATACTGTTCAAAACATTATGATAAAAATGAATTGTGGCAGTTGACTTGTTAAGGTCAACAGTGATGAACAAGATCATTGCAAATTCATGTTCTCTGTGAAGGGAATTGGCAGATGATCAAACTTCACTTTTAATCAAGAGAGAAGAGACTCTTAGCTATCCGCTTCAGATATACATGAAAATGTAAATGTGATATTCAAAGTTTTAACTCTGGTATACAATTTAGTAAATGGACTAAAGATTTACAGTAACATTCTTAATTACTGATTTCAGAGTTTGAACTATAGATCACACACATCAATATTTGTAGAAGCATCACACAGAGCCTTCAGTTCATTCCTGCCACTTTCTGAACTCCTAAAGGTAGATCCTTTTGATAGATCAACACTGCCAGCCACATTCTCGTATCTCCCTTAGCCCCTTTTCTCTCTGGATATACTTAGCCCCGAGGCCCATTTATCATTATCTTCTTTTCTTCTGTGCTTAGTGATACAGAAAACAACCCATTTCTTCCACTAATTTAAATCCAGCTCTGGATCAGTTCCATAAAGAACTTCCTTTTTACATGGATATTTGATCAGCCTGACCCATGCCTTCCTACCAGAACATATGGCTAGATGTTGCACTCCGCTCCCATTGGATTTAAGTATCCCACTGGATGTCATCCTAGTATTCCATGACCAAAACTTTAATCTCTGCTTGCTGGGACTGTCTGGAGTGGGGTACAAACTCAAAACCTTCTGACTCAGAGGCAAGATTGTGACACTGAGCCAAAACTCAGTCCATTCATACAGTACAAGAATGTGACTGAGGTATTAAAAAAACCTAATCAAAACACTAAAATGAAAAGAACGCCTACATATTTTTGTTGAACACTGTCGGTTTTAGTTGTTACAGCAAATACATAATGGAAAAGTAGAGCACCCTCACACAGATTTCACATCAACGTTAGCATAGATCCAATTTTTCACAGATATCCTATGTTTAAAAATAAAGCTATATTTCTCAAAATATTATAGGAGTTCAGGATTACTAAATAAATTTCCATTAAAGATTTATATCATGGGCCAAGTTTTAAAAAAAATGCATTTCTGTAGTCCCCTTCCCGCAAGTACTTCAAATTTGCACCATTATTAATTTAGAGACATGTTATCAAAAAATCAATGTCCCCATCTTTAAATAGTGAGCATTTTGTAGGAAAGATTGTTATATTTGCAAGAATTGCATGAAAACCCAGAGTGATGACATAACTATGAGCTCCTTTTATGACTAATCACAACTAACATACTTGTCAACTTTGCAAATCACAATCTCTCGACTGCAAAATAATCAAAAGTGCAAAATACTGCGGATACTGGAAATCTGAAATAAAAACAAAGAATGCTGGAAATACTCAGCAGGTCTGGTAGCATCTCTAGAGAGAGGGGTTAATGTTTCAGGTCCAGCATTCCCTACTTCCCTTGCACCAAACAATGGTTTGTTGTATGCATGTTGTTGTGGGAGCCAAACGGAATAGAATTTCCTTTTAGACTGTAGCTGGACAAAATTAATCAGTAATGTTCATCAGTGGAAATGTACTGGAACAAGAGAAAATAAGATTGCTGAAAACACCATCATTGGAGCTGATTATTGCATCAGAAAGACTCACATTAATCCCAAGTGCATTTGGATATCATTGGCAGTGTTACATGCGTTTCACTGATACAGAGCCAAAAAGCAGTGAGAAAGGGAAATTCATAACTATGAATACATGTGATCTTATGCTATTTCATATGGAACTATGTTAATATATATATGCTTATATTCGTATTTCTTTCTGTAGTTGAATTATCGTGTTGTCTGACTTATCCATTTCATGGGCCTTCTTCAACCCTATGTAATTATTTTGTGTGGAGTGGCATGAGTTGATAGTTCTCAGGCTCACTCTGGTCAATTTAATCATAAAATTTAAGAACCAGATTTTGGTAAAACCATTGATAATATCTATCACATTCATTTATTCTTTCTCTCTCTTTCTGTTCCTTTATTGTCTCCCCATTCCTATTTACACTCTTTTTTTCCATTTTTTTTCCTCCCTTGTCTTTTTTAATTTTTGTGTAGCTGAACCAGAACAGAGAGAAGATCAGAGGAGTGAAGCCACCACTAAGGTTCGATTGCTTTGCTCGAAGATGATAGGCTCCAAGGGCATACGTGCATGGCCTTCCCATCTTCTCCCAGTGCAGTGCCTTCTCTGCAAGAACGACACGAACATCCTGGAGAGAGGCGCTCAAAAGTGATGAAAAGAGAGACTGATACAATGTGAGACCACAACAGCAGGTAAGCTGCTCCTCACAGCAGAGACCTGCAAGGGTGAAGCAATCTCACCTCAGCTGTTGTCAGGATTCTTACCAAAAAGCAGCAAGAAGCTACTGCAGACTGTAACCTCTACCAGACAGGATATCAGCATTTCTGTGATGTGGTTATCGAGGGAAGAATTGAAAAGTCACGAGATTCTTAGAATGACACAGCTAGACAGTTTGTTTAAGAAATGAATCCTGGAGAAAGAAGGTATTAAAGCTTCCTCATATGAGACCTATAATCTCATTGTAAGAATGTCAAAGTGTTACCCCTTCCCAAAATTTCTCAGATCATCGCAAAGTAATGAGAGTGATCTTGTCTTTGTTGAAGATCTTGCAGCAGATGAAGTTGTTGATGAAGCAGTCAGAGATATGTCTTCAGAAGCAAATGCAACCAAGATTGATAAAGATAGATACCAACATGGATTTTGGAGCCACAGGTCCCAGAATATAAAATTCAAACTTTAATTCTCATATCTAATGAGCTGTTCAATTTCCTTGCATGGGCAACAGGAATAACAAGAACTCCTGGATGACAACTCGCAGGTCCCAGTAGATGAAATCAACAGCCACAAGATCCTTGTGCCGAAACATCATGAACCTAGGATTGAAGAGGAGGAGGCTCATGCCAACACAATTGGCTCTGGCAATGTCTGTCACGCACATGACTGGCTCAGTGCAGGTAATCAGACATCTAAATGGTTTAAGGCACTGCCCTTCAAACTCTCAGTTGTTATAGAATACAGTTCAGCACTGGCTGAGCTTCAGATTCGATGAGGGGAGAAGTATGTCCCACGCAATAGCAAATCCAATGTACACACAATGCTAGTCTGGGAAAATGATGACTTCGGAGAGGAGACATTGTCAGGAAAGGGAACAACTCAATACAAATGGCATATCAATTCAAGGGGATGAGTCAGCCAGAGCAAAGCAACTTGTCCTGAAGAAAACTAAAAAAAAAAATCCCTACAATCACCAACCCCCACCCCCACCCCACCCCTCACAAATATTGATTTGTTTAGTGGAGGATAAAAGACAAATTCACAGCTGTTTGATGAGGGAGTACAATTAGAGTTTGAAAATCATAAGCATATCAAAAATACAGCTTGGATAATACAGACTTCCTCAGCAAGTTGCCATAAATGAATGATGATGTTTTGCCTGGATGGACTGGTTTCAATATCCTGCTTCAGAGAACTTCAATCTCATGGAAGTCAAACATTGACTACCTCCCAGTCATTAATGTCAGCCCGACTAAGCTCAGTACAGTGAACACAATCTTGCAACAAAGCATTGATATTGCAGACACACTCAGACTGGATAAGATTGTCATGATAATGGACCAGACAATTTACTTGAAGGCCCAGGAGATTTGTTGGAGGAACACCCTGTTCATGCAATGACTTATCCTTCACATAAGGTAGTTTCAGACTGCAATGGTATTTCTAGCATGCATCAGGAAAAAATGTGCCATTGCTGGTCTTCAGAGCATCATCATTGAACCTGAATTGGTTGCAGCAGGTTCTGTCAATGGCGTTGTAAGTGGCCATCATTACAACGGGACTGTTAGAACTCAGAAAGTTGTGTGTGAAGCTCTACAAAGGTTGAGATGGCAGGTTTACAGCAACACTACGAGATGATGAGCAAGGCCTGGCTTACAATCTAGCAGTTGAACTTCAGATACCCTTCCCAAATGATGATTTCGATGACATTCTCAACTGTCTGAGAGATTCCAGACATTCATTAGTTGCTGCAGCAACTTTGTTAATAACAGCAAAAACAGCATGACCTTTCAGTTCCTGAGCAGTTACATCAATATGGTAGAAGAATTGCTGCTATCCATCAGAGAATCCAGGGTAGCCAGCTGGGAACTTCATCTTTCAAGTTAATGATTGAGTCAGCTATGCCAACTATCTTTCAGCATATTGGTTTGAAAGGTGCAGCTTGAAAGTAAGTCACCCTGGTATCAATGCAGAGTTACAAGCAAGGCAATTTGTTGCCCAGGGTCAACAAGTGTGTGACTTCTCAGGCTGCATGTGATGATGTTTTTGAACAGACGGCTAACAACAACCCCATGACAAAGGGAGTTTTGACAGGATTTCTCAACAAGGGCACTGTAAAAAATGGACCTTGCCGCATCATGAGAGGGCTGCTATAAGCCGAACCTGTCAAGGGATGGCTGGTCACAAAACATCAACGAGATCTCACATTGACTTGGACAAGACAAGAAGGGAGCATAATGAAAGGGATGCGAGGAATGTCATTGACACCATTCAAAATATGGTTAATCCTTTTGATCCTTCCTTGGAAACAATCAGCTGTATCACATCACATCAGGCCAAGTTGCACCATTACCTGTAGTCAAGGACTTTATAGAGGCCAAGGAAAAGGGAAAGGAAGCATTAACAAATCTAGTGGTGATACCAGTCCCAGTCGCCAACCAAGAAGAAGCTGACACATGACTAGTGCTTCATTGTGCATTTGCACTCAGTTCCAGTGAGCATGTCTTCATAGATAGTCCTGATACTGATGTATTTGCATTGTGCTTGACATTCTGCAAGGAAATTGATGCTAAGCTCTACTTTCGCACAGGAAGAGAAGACAACACACGTACAATTGATGGCCATCGCACCTTTGATCACTTTGGTAGAGATGTGTGTGCTGCTTTTATTGGGTTTCACCATTTTGTTGGGTGTGACATGAGTGCCCTGCATGGAATGGATAAGGTGAAATCAGTGAAAGAGCACTGTGCAATATTTGAGAAGTTGGGGATATAATTTTCTCTTTTACAATCTCTATGTGAGGAACTAGAGGTAGACACTCGTGAACTCTGTGGTCAGCTGGATGCAGAGATGTGAACCAGGTCAGATGTCAAATGTTCAGGACTGGAAGTTATGTAGAGACGCTCTTACCACCAAACAAAGATTAATTGTACAAACATATATAGCGTGCCAATTACCAGTCTGCAAGGGCCATGGGTGGAAACTAGAAAATAGTGTACTTGTTATCGGTTTCCTCCATCACTAGCAAGTGTAATGGATCTTGTGCATTGTTCATACACAAAGGCACAGGCCCGAATTTTATGTCCTGCGGGCAGGCGCACGCCTGAACCGAACGGGCGTAAGATCACGCGAGATGACATTGGGTGAGCGTCCCGACGTCATCACGCACTCACTCGATATTTCACTCGGAGGCTACATGCAAAAGGTGGAAGAGCACCCGCCGACAATTAAGCAGGCAATTAAGCTCATTAACGGCCCAATTGTAAGCGATTTTTTGTGACTCATCAAACCTTACGGTTGGCAGACGGGCCAATTGGCCAGGCGGGCTTTACATTTTTGATGAAACTTCATCCAAGGGCGGGATGAAATCTCTGTTAGGATTTAAAATAAAAAGAAATACCTGGGGATTGTTTTTTTTTATGAGGTATGCTTTCAGATGCTTGATTATGCTGCATGGACATTTTTGCAGCATTTTTGTGCTTTATTTTATTATTTGGAGCTGTTTGTCTTCAGGGAGCTCAGTGGAAGCAATCACCAACACCCTTTTGACATCGGTGCCCGCCCTCTTCCTGCCCCCACCGGCAGTGCTGATTTATTCTCAGGGCGCATTTCAGGCTGGCTGGCTGTTAGTTGGCCAGCCAGAGTGAAATCTCAGTCGGGACCAATCACGGTGAGGGGAACGGTTTCTTATCCACTCCAGGGCCCGCCAATCACATGCGCCTGATGAGCGCAAAATTCAGGCCTCAGTGTACACTAAAACTTCTCGGCAAACTACCTTGCACTGACATCTGCTTGTGTGTCCATTGTGAGAAAGTTACATGTTTGCCTGAGACTTCCAGGGCTCAGGAAGTAGATAGTCTCGATTCAAATGGTGATGATTCATGAATATGCAAATGCGCAAAATAAGTAAACAAATAATAAAGAATGAGAAATATAAGTGTGGGGAAAGATTTCCCTCCACCCATCCCCACCCCAACCACCTTGGCTACCAATCTCCACCCCCCTCCCCTTTATGACTTAAGAACTGGTTACAGCTAAATAGGTGAATATGAGAATGTTGGATGATAAATAAGTGCAAGTGCACCTCTGAAGTGTAAATGATCTTGCATGCAATCTATGATTGCTTTGCTAGATTTCTTCCTTAGTAATGGATATGAAAAATAACTTGTATGAATGCACTATAAGATAATTCCATATCTCAGATATCCTCAGTTTTTTTTGACCTTTTCTTACATTGCCGTGTTCAATATTTACCAGTAGTGGTGATATGTCACTGGTGCTAGCAAAAAGAAAGTCCAGAGTAGTTTTATGTTTTTCACTGTTTCTGGTCATTTCTCAGTAACACTCGATTCTTTGCCTTGGGGACATGCAGCATTTGCTTCAGATACATATTTAGAACATATTTACATTGGTTCTAGGTATTTCCCAGGTGGGGACTAAGGAACTCAAAATCTAGACAAGAAATGAGGCTTCGATCCACAGTCCAATTGAATGGTTGACAGATTATAGATGATATCAGAAACAGGTTAAGGAGTGATTATCTTTTATCAATGTTGCTTTCTTCACAGACAAAGGGTTTATCCGGAAACTATATTGAGCAACATCTTAAATACTCTCTCTTTCAATGTAATTTCAGTATTGCAATGAAAAATAAGGGATCAAAACAGTTTTATAGAGTCACGGAAAGAGGCCCTTGGACCCATTAGGCAGAATTTTGCCGTCGGCGAGCAGAGGGTGGGGCCCGCTTGCCAACACATAAAATGACACGGGATGACATTGGGCGGAACCCCCATTGTTATCCCGGCCCATTTAAATTTTCAGGAAGGTGGGCCTGCCACAAAATCAGCAAATTAAGATTGGCGGGCAGGCCAGGAGCCCCGGCAGGCAATAGAAAAATCAAGAAACCTCATCCACCAGTGGGATGAGGTTGCATGGAGGGTTTTAAAAAGTTTAATAAAGTTATTATGTAAATTATGAACATGTCCCATTTCATGTGACATTGTCGCATGAGGGGGACATGTTAGGAGACATTTTTTTTCTATTTTTCATATTTTTAAAAGTGTAAGCGATCTCCCTGAGGCAGCACTTTGCCTCAGGGAGATGTGCGCTCTTTCGTGCGCATGCACGAAAGAGCGTACTCAAATCCCCTCTAAACGTCCTGCCCCTTACCTTAAATCTGTGCCCCTCATTATTGACACCTCCACTCAGGGGAAAAGTTTCTTCCTATCTACCCTATCTATGCCCCTCATAATTTTGTACACCTCAATCAGGTCCCACCTTGGCATCCTCTTGTTCTAAGGAAAACAACCTTAGCCTATCTAGTCTCTCCTCATAGCTGAAATGCTCTAGCCCAGGCAACATCCTGGTGAATCTCGTCTGCACCCTGTCCAGTGCAATCACATCCTTCCAATAGTGTGGCGACCAGAACTGCACACAGTACTCCAGATGTGGCCTAACTAGCATTTTATACAGCTCCATCATAAACTCCCCGCTATTGTATTCAATGCCTCAACTAATAAAGGCAAGTATCCCATATGCCTTCTTAACGGCCTTACCTACCTGTCCTGCTGCCTTCAAGGATCTATGGACATGCACACCATTAAAATAAATGCCATCCAGCCTTGTCATGCTCTCTTGTGCGTTAACTTGACTATATGTGCTCTACTTTCCAGACTGACGTGGTTTCTCTTTTATACTTGTCTGTACATCACCTTCTACTGTACCTCCACTCCTGATCCCATCTCCCTGCCAAATTAGTTTAAACCCCCATCAGAAGCACTAGCAAACAGCCCCCCTGCAAGGATGTTGTTCCCGTTCTGGTTCAGGTGCAACCTGTCAGACTTGTACAGGTCCCACCTTCCCCGAAATGGACCCAGTGATCCAGGAATCTGAAGCCTTCCCTCCTGCACCAACTCATTAGCCACGCATTCATCTGCTCTATCCACCTATTCCTATACTCACCAGCAAATGGCACCAGGAGTAATCCAGAGATTACAACTTTTGAGTCCTGCTTTTCAATCTGCTACTTAGTTCCCTAAATTCTTGTTGCATTCCTCTTTCTACCTATGTCATTGGTACCTATGTGAACCATAATCTCTGAATGTTCGCCCTCCCCATTCAGCATGTCCTGCAGCCATTCAGTGACATTCTTGACCCTGGCACCAGGGAAGCAACACACCATTCTGGAGTCATGTCTACGGCCGCAGGAACATCTTTCTGTACCCCTCACTATTGACTTTCTTACCAATATTGCTCTTCCTCTCTTTCTCCTCCCCCACTTGGGCAGCTGGAATCTGGCTGCACTCCCCAGACGAACCATCACTCTCACCATTTCCCAATGCAGGAAAGCTGTTCTTGAGTGAGATGCACTCTGGGGCTTTCCTGACTACCTGCCTGCTTCCTTTCTTCTGATTGGTGGTCACCCATTCCTTCTCTGACCACACGTCCTTAAGCTGCGGGGCGACCACATCTAAAAACGTGCCATCCGCATAACTCTCAGCCTCTCGGATGCACTGCTGCGCCTCCAGCCAACTCTCAATCTCTGAAACCTGATGCTTGAGCTGGTCAAATCGGTGGCACTTCCTAAAGATGTGGTCATCCAGACTGCCAGGAGCATCTAAGACTTCCCACATTCTGCAGGCCATGCAACACATGGGACTAAGCTCCTCCGCCATACATTTAGTTAAAATATTCTTACCCTAATTTTAAGCCAAGCAGAAAATTATTTAAGTTTCTTTCTTTTTTTAAAAAAAAGCTAGAACTCTTACCTTTCCTTAATGTAGCTTTAAAGTAGAGAAAAACAATTTACCCACTACCTACCAATAAGCTCTCTGCTTTGCGCTCACATCACTTTCGTCAGCCTTTTCGAATTCTGGCATGCTTCCTGTTGGGGTTAGCTGCTGCTCCAACTGGCTCAATCTGGGCCTTGACCCTCAGGCTTTCGTTCAGAAGCTCAGCTGGCGCCATTCACGCCCAGGTTTGCCACTGTCCACTGCCACTGCTGCTCCAACTGGCTTGATTTGGGCCTTGATCCTCAGGCTTTTATTGAGAAGCTCTGTTGGCGCTGTTCACCCCCAGGTTCACTTTGCTCTGCTCTGGCTGCTGATCCAACTGGCTTTCACAGCCCCTTTGTCATCTGTTGGTTATCTCAATGTTTTGACTTTTCTACTAACATTGAATATCAGCAATGTACAATTTGTGCCTTGGACCCCCCCCGCCCCCCCAACCAGATCTTCACATCTACCTTCATACTATTTTCAATTTAATGGAACAGTTCAGGTTCGCACTCACAGAATCATAAAAGTTACATCACATAAACCGGCCACTTGGTCTATCAGTTTGGTGTTGTACACAATATGAACCTCCTAATCTCAATTAATTTCCCTACATACTTTTAAAATTATTAGTTTCAATTATCTTACTAAGTTTTAAAAGTATTTATGGATTTGGCTTAAATAAGGAAAGCGTTCCATATTCTGTTCATGCTCTATGTAAAGAAAGTTTTCCTTGCCTCCCTTCTGATGCTTTTTGCAAAATTTAAGTTGGGATGCTACAATAGGGTAAGAAGGGGTAGAATGTCTCCCCTCATGTAACTGCGACAGTTTTTATTAAAAGCATATGCTTGCTAATTCAATGAATGTTTGACTGTTCAAGTGCTGTGACTGTAAAAAGCACAAACATACAGTTTCCCTTTCAAGTTTTTAACAAGAAAAGAGAGTGTATTGTACTTAACCTGGTCTAAGTAGAAATCTTGTAGGCTGATGGGAAATTGGGTGGATTCAAGCTGAGTTTGGTGGTCTCCATGATTCCTTATGTCAAGGTGGTTTAAAAATGTTGACAAACAATTTATATCTGCTCTGGTGGAGTCAGCAGCTGCTGGCTTATTTCTTAAATAACAGCCTGTGGCAGGTAGATGCAACAAACAGGGCTCAAACTTGCAGGAGGGATGGAGACAGAAAGAGAGCAAGGGAGACAGAAACAGAGGGAAAGGGAGAAAATAGAGTGACCCACTCAGAGTTGTTGCTTCTCTGACACCTCATTTGCTTCTGTTCTTGTAGCTTGGTATAAAACAGGTTTTTTTAACCATAAAAGAGATTTGGCTTGTTACATGACCATCTCCCTTCAACTGACCACTTACCCAAACATGGTTGAGGCTAGTGGATTCTAGATCCATAGTTTACATGGTTAGATTATGGCTGGGTGAATTCCTTTCTCAGCCAGATTTCAATGGCTGAGGTGATTGAGGTGATTACATCTAATGCTAGATGGGGCAAATAGGGCTCAAACTTGCAGATGGGATTGGAGACAGAAAGAGAGTAAGAGAGACAGAGACAGAGACAAAGGGAGAGAGAGAAAAGAAGAGTTACCCACTCAGAGTTCTTGCTTCTCTGACATCTCTCTGTTCTTGTAGCTTGGTGGAAAACAGGTTTTTTTTAACCACAATAGAGATTTGGTTGGCTTGTTACATGACTTTCGCTCTTCAACTGACCAGTTACCCAAACATGGTTGAGGCTAGTGGTAGTACCCAGCCAGGTGAATAGACAAGTGCTGTAATTTTCTGCCCCATTGGCATTGGGCATCATGGCGGAGATGAGCAGACAATATAGTGAGAAGGTCAAAAATCGGTTTTACACCATCATGAAACCAGTTTGTAATTGTCCGCTCCACCTGTTAATGGCGAGCTGCCTTTCATGCCGTCTAACATCAGGAACCTAATTCCAATGTATTTGCATCTCTTCATCTTGCCTGCTCACTGGAATCATACCTCTGCATCATATTTATCGCCCACGTCAGCAGGAAAACACGCCAGCCCAGAACACATTTGGACAAATGTAACTTGCAGAAGTTGGGACTTACCATTAGGGCCTTGCTCAGATCACAGACAACTGAGGAGCAGAAGCTGGAGCACTACAGCTACCAGACCCTGAAGGATCACATGCATCGCATGCTGGGTGGATTCTCATGGACATGGCTCTGCCGCTAGGCAGCTCACAGAAAATGGGAGGTCTCCATTGATGTCAGGGGTCTTCTTCGGGACTTCAAGGTCATGACCATGGGCTGCTATGGATGATCATGAATGGGAGGGGGAGAGAAAGGTCCAGCTGTGAGTGGGAGGAGAAGGCGTATTGGGGGGCGGGTAGGGGGGTGGGTAAGGTTGAGTGGGGGAGGGACTGTGGGGGCAGAAAGCTGTAAGGGAAGGACTTTGGGGGGGAGGAAGGATTACAGTGGGGAGGAAGGGCTATGGGGTGGAGGAGCTCGGAAGGTGAAGGAGGAGTCTGGGGGGGAGGAAGGAGTAAGACTGGAGGACGGAGTAAGGGTGGGGGGCAGTTCCAGGTGAATGTGCGAGGGAGGAATCTGTGGAGTGAATGACTGCCTCCTGAGAGTGGGAGTGGTAGGAGGGAAAGGTGAGAATGAGAGAGGGTAGAATGAGCCGGAAGGGTGTGAGGCTGCGATGGCATGAGTAGAAGGGACGGCGAGGGTGGTTGATAGGGACAGGGAGACAGACAAGGACCTTGGGGGTGGGAAAGAGGAGGTTGGGGAGATCAATGTGGATGGGATGGGATTTTTAGGAAGGTAGGGAATGTGCATGTTCACCTCCACCTCCCAAAAAGTAAAGGGTTCGGGTTAGAAGGTGACAGTGGGGAGGTGGAAGGTGATGCCAGAGGGGTCAACAGTGATGGGGAAAGGACATGGGTGACAGGGGGATTGGAAAGGATGGGGGAGCTGAGCAGAAATGTGACCATACCCATTTTTCTCAAATCGAAAGTGAGCGGAGCCTCGTGCTGGACGGGCACAGGTGCTGCTTGGGAGTGTGATCAGTGGGTGGGCGGAGATGCAGCTCAGCTCAGATGGACACCTGAAAGCAAACCCCAGCAGGCAGCACCGAAAATGTTCGGGATATTGAGATGAGTTTGATGTTGGAAAGATCCGCGTGCACGGGAGAGTGCTAGCAGGAGGTTCCGAAAGGCCCTGCCACACATACACACTTCTCCCTCTAGAATCACTTGTGGGATGGCTGCATGCATCTGAACTCCTAGTGAGCAGGGTGTGCGGGGGATGCAAGGGGAAGACTTGAGAAGTCTATGAATGAATCAGAAAGACACCATTACACATTATTCAGTGAAAGTGAATATATTTTCAGATTATAAAGTGACAAAATGTGTTCACCCATGACACCACTTGTGATCAGAAATTATTAACTTTTTTAGGCCTACCACTTCTTCTAGGTGCTGACCTGCAGCAAGGGTGGAGACAGCCTGTGAAATGGTTGACCCTGTTGTCTCTGATCACTTCGGTGTGCGTGTTTTGGACAGCCAAGGCCTTGAGGGCTCCGACTTGCTTTGGCTGCCCCCCTGTGGGCCAGCTGCTCCCTCTGTGCTGACAGAGGACAAGGTTGAGGGGGGTCACAGGCAAAGGGGACTCAGAGGGAGAGGACAGATTCTGAGATTCCTGAGTGGATGACCCAGGCATTTCCGTTGGAACTCCTCCTCTCTTTGGGTGCCTGAGGGCCCCAGCCTGACTCCTTGAGGGGAAGGAGCACCTGGAGAGACTTTGAGATGCCCCATTTCCCTCTCTTGTTGCCACTGCAGGAACATATCCATGGCTACCGCGATGGAGTGCAGGCCTGTGGGTGTCTCCGTGTTCTGCTGGTCCAGGGTCTCTATGGCATCCACCTTCCTTCCCATGGAGACCTCCATATGCGCACATGTGGTCACCACTTCATCAGAGAGTAGGCAGACGCACTCCTCCAATGCATGCCACTCTGTTGAGGGCTTCAAACAGCTCTGCATGATGTTCCCCTGCCTTCTGCTGACTCTCCACGATGAGTTGGAAGGCCGAATCCAGAGGTTCATCATCTGACTCAGAATTCATAGATGCCTCTTCCCCAGCATTCCTCAGAATGCCAGGGAGTTCAGCTGAACTTGCCTCCTACTGCTGTGGACATGTATCCATATGGTGACCATCAAATTGTGAATCCAGGTCTGCACTAGATCTAGGTCCGACTAAGCTGTATGTCTCTGTGCTAGTGCAGAGTCTGGGTAAGCGCTGTGATGGATCTTCCAGACTGCTTATTTCCAGCTTTTCAATGGAGGAGGTGTCCTCTTGACTGAAGGTGAGGACCTAGATGGAGTTGAGGGATTGGCTGGCTGAGGATGTCTGTCGTTTGGCAGAGCTCGCTGTGAACCAAAGTAGAGATAATTAGTGCATGACAGCAGAGTCACAAGCAGAACACAGAGCACTTAAGTTGCATTGAAAGAGGGATAATGTGGTGCAGGATCCTCACTTGTTTGTTTGCCGCCAACCTCACTGTCGCCGCAGGCACAGTTCACGTCCTCACCAGTGAGCACAATGGCACACTCCTCAAGGTGAGTGAGGGAACTAATGTGGGCAATGTGGTTTCCATTTTTTAAAATTCAGTGGTTTTCAGCCAGTATATCCATAAAGTCATTTTCAATATCAAGCATGGCTTTATAACATTTTCTTGCTGAAACACCCACCAGCGGAAATTATCCATCTCTATTTATCTTAAAAGACAACTCTTCACAATCTTGAAAACCTCCATCAACTCCTTCCTTAACTTTTCCAGGTTTATTAAAAAATAACCCTAATTTCCCAAAGTTCTCCTCATAATTGTAACTTCTGATTCTTGACATCATCCTTGTGCATCCACCTTGCATCTTTTTCATTGGTTTTACACTTTCTTTTTACCTTTTTACCCAAACTGCTCACCATGCTCAATTGACTTGTATAGCATTATTCTTTGCCCTAAGATACAAAAAACTAATTCTATTTGACTTTCAATGTCCTTATCTAGTTGTGTTATCCCCGTTAATGATCTGTGTGTTTGCATGCTAAGGTCCTTCTGCTCCTCTGCTCCATTTAACATTTTCTGTACATTGATTCTCTTATAAAAAGTGTTCTAACTGTCAGCCTGAAATGCAGTGCAGACATAAGCACATACACATGAGCAGCTGATTAACTCAAGCGTCTGGCAGGCTGAACTAGTTGATAGAGATACTGTGCGATACTCAGTAGCAAAGTATAGTTGAGACACAACACTAAACTCCAATAAGTCATTTGAAGCATGGCCTACATGATTGGTCCTCAGTTTCCATTTTGTGAATTTTTTGAGCTTTACTGGTTTTAAAATTGAAGGTGAAAGCCAAAAAGAACAAACACCCTGACTGCCGTCAGCCTCAAAATCAGACCCAGTGTTAGGGAAATATGGTTGGTGGTTTTGAATTTATTGGCAATGTGGTAATCTGATGTGTAATATGCCTTTAAGAAGAATGTTATAATGGAAGATCACATGATCTTAGTATCTAATGGCAGAGTAGCCAGTTGTCTGTAGTCAGTTGTTAGTAGCAGCAGAGTATATAGTGTTTGAAATATAAGCACATGTTTAGTTGCTGCTGAGTATCTTTGTAAATAAACACAGAGTTTCTACATACAAAATGTCTGCTGCTCAACTCTATCATTAGTACCAAATCGGCCACCCCTTACAACAAGCGTGCGAACAGGATCCAACAAACTGGTGACTAGGATTCAACAGGCCTGATGTTGATATAACTTGATAAAGAATTTGTTCTGTGTAGTTTGTCACAACTAGACCTGGAGAACACCATTCTGAAAAACATTAAGGGTGGTATTTTCAGTGCCTGCAGGTGTCGGGTGTGATTGGTAGTGTGAGCGGACAATATGGCACGATTGGTTTTATGACGGTGTGAAACTGGTTTGAAATCATCTGCTCAGGCTACCAATGGTGGGTTGCATTTCTGCCCATTGGAAGTTCGGAACCTCATTATAATACATCAGCAAATCATTATCAGGCCAGCCTACCAGAATCATTCGTCCCCCACTCCCTTCCACTGGATTGTCTACCCACATCGGTGGAAAAGCATGCCAACATATTTCACAACAGTACATATACGGTGTGCACTTGGCAGCCTGTACTTTGCGGGGAACTTGGAGGTGAGTACACAGTAACATTGTGCAGCACTCGCCAGGGTTGCCTGTTGGACTTCAAGCTTCAGGGATATGCGAGGGTCAGGGTTAAGGGCAGCCCAGACATTGAATATAGTGCACAAGCATTCGGGGTGGGGGCTAGTGTGGGTGAGGGAAGTGGCCATACATTAGGGACATCTGTATAAAGTGACCATTCCTCTGCAACTGAAGCAGTTCAGGCGCAGCCACATTGATATGATTGGAGTCAGGTTCCTAGCTTATTTGCCCACTCAAGCAATGCAGAGGCATCAAAAAGTGCCACCAAGTTCCCTAGCGTTTCCCCCAACCCCACCTCCCCCCACCCCATCCCCGGCACAGACTGCAAATTCATGAGCATTTTAATGGACTGCAGAACAGTTGGACAACAGATGGCTCCTTGGGGACAGGGACTATCCGCAGAGGCCGTGGCTGATGACACCCAAGCGGCAGCCTCGGACAACAGCAGAGCGACGCTATAATGAGGCTCAGGCTGCAACTTGCAATTTGGTGGAGCAAACCATGGGGATGCTGAAAATGAGGTTCCAGTGCCTGGACCAGTCTGGTGGAGCCCTGCAATACAGTCCGCAGAGGGTGTCATGCATCATCGTCATCTGCTGTGCCCTTTACAACCTGGCACTGCAACATGGAGATGAGCTGCCTGAGGAGGAGATGGAGGAGCTGCACGTCTCCTCCAATGAGGAGGACGCCGATGGGATGAGGGTGAGGGAGTCCTCGGAGGTGACAATGACAGGGATGAGGCTCTTGCACTGGCTAGATGAGGCAGGTGAACTCGGGAGGCCCTCATAGCTACTTAGATTAGTGGAGGATGATGTCAACATGCAGTGAGGTGACTCCATAGATCCTCACATTGTATCTGTGAACATTTGACCCCTGTCTGGCTTATGGCAGCACGAATACCTCCTATGATAATGTTCCTGTCATGGAGACACAGTGGAGGCCCTAATAGTCGCTCGATTGCAGGAGGATGATGACGACATGCAGTGAGGACACTCCATAGATCTTCACATTGGCTCTGTAAATGTCTGACTCCTGTCTGGCCGAGGGCAGGTCACTTGCACTCCATGATCAGGGTCATATCATGGAGACATAGCCATGAAACCTTAGAAGCATTTAATCCTTTGTCTGCCTTCAGCACCTGAACCCTTCAGCTGCACAGCGTCACTAGTCACAGATGCTGAAGAGATGGGGGCCTGACCAACATTAAAGGTGCTGAGAGCACTCAGAGAGAAGGAGAGAACTCTATGATGCCTGCTCACTACATTATGGTGGCGATGACAAGCATCGTCGAGGTGCAGTCATCAGTAATGTTTCCAGGTAGTGTGAGGCCTGACCATCAATTTGGTCCAAAGGCTGCACAGAGCACAGGGAAGAGGCCCTAGACTGAGGCACCTGCATTTAGCTTGTGCAGAAAGGTTTCACATCTGAGTAACACAAACACTGCTCATCAGACCAATGAACCATAGTGAACAGTATGTACAAGTGATTATCGACCATGTCCAGGCTGTGCAACTAATTCTCCTTAATTGGCCTAACCCTGCTGCTACATCTTGATGCTCCCCAGATATCCATAGCGGAGGTGGAGGCAGCCTGCTGACTGCTACACCCTGTCTGTGATGTCCGTGGCAGGTGTCCTCTAGAGGGCTGAGACTTGGAGGGCCCCAGCCTGCTTTTGGGGTCCTGCTGTGTGGCACTGGGACCCTCCTCGGCCTGTGGAACTGGAGCTGCTGTGGTCACAGGAAGAGGGAAGACGGATTGGCCAGACACTCCCAGAGTCACCTAGATGGATGGCCCCGGAGTGTACACCTGTTAATCCTCCTACCTATGGGTGCCCGGGGGCCCAAGGCTGACTCCTTGAGCAGCAGGGGTAGCTGGAGTGAGATCGAGAGGCACCCCTCTCACATACACACTGTTGGAAGCCAACTATGACATCAGCGATGGAGTTGGGCCCAAGCAGCACTGCAGGAGCAAAGTCCTGAACAAAGCAATCATCTCACCAGTGTTGACCTCTGTTCTTTGGCATGCCGGTGCCATCACCTCAGCCTGAAGGCAAATGGATTCCTCCATCATGCCTTGCAATCTGAGGAGTGCAGCGGACATCCCTTCCTGATGTTCCTGAGCCTACTTTTGCAGCTCCAGCAACCGTGACATCACAGAATCTACGGGCTCGTCATCTGAGTCGGACTCAGCAAAGGTCTGGTCTCCAGCTGTGCTCCGAGTGCTGGGGACCTGGGAAGTCCCTGCCTCTGCCTGCTGTGGACCAGATGGTGCAATGTGCTCACCAGATCGTAATCCAAGGCTACTCTAAAGCCAGATCCCACTGAGGTGTGTGTCGCTGCACTGGTGGAGGGTGTGGGTGAGCATTGTGACAGGGCTTCAGGGAGGGTGCCTTCAGATTCCTCTTCAGAGGTTTCTTCTGAGCTTGATTGGAGGCCTGGGTTGAGGACTCTGTTGGCGGTTTGGCAGATGTGCCTGCGAAAGCAAGGAGAGATAATTAATGCGTGGGAGTGGCCTGTGAAAGAGGATACATCACGCACAGCATGGCTGTCTGATGGATGTTGCACTGCTGGCTCCTCACTTGGTAGAGCAGCGCCGACCTCACCGTCAGCACAGGATCGGTCAAGATCCTTGCCGGCCAGCTGGATGGCTCTGTTTTCAAAGTCCATGAGGACCTTGATTTCGGGCATTCCGCCACCAGTCTGCGACCTCTCCCTCTTGTGTGCCGACTTGTCCTGCATGAATAGAGATGGAGAGAGTGTAATCAGGACACCTGCCGGGCCAGATGACAAATGTGCCTGGTCTGTGCTGGTGGTGAATAGTCCCACGGATGGGATGGGGTCAATGACGGTGAGTGTGAGAGAGTGAACGGTGATGTTCCTTGAACTGACAGTGACTGTGAATGTGTGATGGGTTTGTGAGTGTGTGAGTTGAGAGTTATGAAAAGAATGACTTATCCTGGCAGAACGGAAGAGATCATTCGTCCTCTTGCGGCATTGGGTGGCTGTCCTCTTTTGAAGAGAGTTGGCACTGACCACTGCTGCCACTGATTCCCAAGCCATTTAGTTCTGTTGTTGCCTATCCTGCAGCCAGAGCGGGGGTAGATGACAGCCTGGTGGGTCTCCACGGCATCCAAAAGGCACTTGAGATTTGCGTCGCTGAACCTGGGGGCGGCAGTCTTCTTCAGTTTCAGGGCCATTTCTTCTATGCAGCAAAGGTGGTCTGGAAGCTCTGAGATATGTGCTTGTGGCTGGACTTCAAATATGGCACCCGGCATGATGCAGTGACGGGGTGATGGCAGGCAGTCAACTGAGAGCCCACTTGCCAAGGAAACGGCATGTTTCCTGGGAGACCATAATTATTGTGGCGGGTTTGATACAATAAGACGTAAAAACGCATCATTGCAGCTGGCAGGTGAAACAATGTTTTACCTGCCCGCTCCCACACTTAGTGCAAATCTGGGATGATTCTGCCCTAAGACTTCAATTGTTTTTTCACATAGGCATGTGTATTTTTTGAGTAAGCTACACCAGTAGTGTCTGGTAAAATTTTCATCTGCGTTTTTTTGCAATAATGTTTTACCAACTTTGGACGAAGCTTCCCCACTAATAACTCCCAAACCTACAGCCTCCACCACCTAACGGAACATGGGGCAGCGGGTACATGGAAACAGCAAGATCCCTTCCAGTCACACACCATCCAGGCTTAGACATATATTGCGATCCTTAATTGCCACTGGGTCAAAATCCTGAAACTTCTAAACGAACAGCACTGTGGGAGCACCATCATCCCACAGACAGCATTGGTTCAAGAAGAAATCTCACTACCATTTTCACAGAGAAGTTTGGTAGGGGAGATGGTGGTATAGTAGTAATGTCACTGAGCTTGTAATCCAGAGGCCTAGGTTACTCAACTGAGGACATAGGTTCGAATCCTACCATGGTAGTGGGTGGAATTTCCTTTTGGTTAATAAAATCTGGAATTAAATGTTAGTCTCTATAACAATTAAGGAAATCTACCCTCCTTACTTGGTCAGGCCATCATGTGACTCTAGGCCCACAGGAATGTGGTTGAATCTTAATTACCCTCTGTAATGGCCTAACAGGCCACTCAGTTCAAGGGATGGACAACAAATGTTGACCCTGCCAGTGACACCCATATCCCACATGAAATAATTAAATATAAATAATTAAGATAATAAATGCTGTGATGTCCATATTCCCAGGATGAATCTTAAAAATGGTGCAAAAATTTTCCATAAACACCATAAGATGGGAATTGGTAATCCAGGATCAAGAGGCTGTATGGTCGACTCATGTTTTGATACTCCTGAACACGGCATGTTTTCCAAATACAATTATATTTATTCATACTATTCTAACTCACCCATTTAATATTTTCACCCAGAGCAGTAAGCTGGCTTTTCTTTTTACAGCCCAACAGATACAAATGAACCTGCTGGGTGTTTATGATGCCCCTTTTTGGCTTCTTTTTATTCCTCACACTAGGGGGTTACAGGGAAATATGCTATTGCTCACAATTTTCAATGGGCTAGAAACATTTAAGTTTATACTTTTCTATAAGTGGTGAATGGAGAAAATCTGTCCTTGGTCGACAGCCTGGAATCATTAGCAAATCTGGTGAGTTACTAGAATTGTCCTTATTGAATATAATTTGTGGATAATAGAAAAAAAAACACATACACTTTGACCCAGAATAGACCCCATGAAACCCCATCAGTCACTGGTCCTGACAAAAAATTTCTATAAGAATTTAAATCTAATTAGCTAATTTGGCTTTCAATCTTTCGATTTATCAACATTTAAATCCCCAGATGTAGAACTTTATCAAATATGTCTTTTAGAAATCTGATAAAATGATTTCACTCCTGATCTTTATCTGTTGATTAAATTGCTACCTGATAGAATTCCAGTCCCAGTTGGACTGAAATTCAACTTTTGAATTCAATGGACAGGATATTGGGCAGCATGGATAATGAATGGGCAGTGGATTCTCTATTGCCTGTTTTGCATCTCTGTAAACTCTACCCCTATTGTTTGTAATCATCCTGGAGTAGCCTTAATGACTACATTTTTTTGGGTGAACTGGAGATGTTAGACTAACTGGTCTAGCTACAATCACTTGTTTCTCATATGAATATCAGCATTGCATTAGTTGTCCCATAATCTTTAGATACTCAATGCTTGAGCTGATTGAAAACTCACAAAGAGAGATCAACTATCCCACACATTCTTATTTCTTTGTGAATTCTCAAGTATTTTCCATTAGCACTATGGGGCCTGTGGACATTTCGGAACTGATTTTAACTGGATGCCAAGTATTACCTGGACAGAAGACAGAAAGGAAAATCTAGCTGGGAGGTTTGGAAGCCTCTTGCTAAACCTACAAATAATGACCGGCAGGAAAAGACACACTGATTCATTTATCCTGTCCCACACAACTGCAATGCCTTATTAAAAACAAAAAACAAAAACAAAAAACTGCGGATGCTGGAAATCCAAAACAAAAACAGAATTACCTGAAAAAACTCAGCAGGTCTGGCAGCATCGGTGGAGAAGAAAAGAGTTGACGTTTTCAGTCCTCATGACCCTTCAACAGAACCAGTTCTGTTGAACGGTCATGAGGACTCAAAACGTCAATTCTTTTCTTCTCCGCCGATGCTGCCAGACCTGCTGAGTTTTTCCAGGTAATTCTGTTTTTGCAATGCCTTATTGTCTATCATAATGTATAGACCTCGCACCACACCAAAAAGCTACGTGATCTTCTTGGAGAGGGGCAAAACCTGACAAAACTAAGGGAAAAATAAGTTTGAAGATTCTTTTTTGACCTCCTTAACAATCAAAGCTAGTGGAGATCACCTTGGCACAGTTAAAGTCATGATTTTAACATACTGGGTTCTGTTAAAGTGAGAGAAGCTCATTGCCAGATTTTTTTCCTTGCACATTATGTAGATTGATTATGCAGTGCAGGCCTGAGGGAGTGCTGCAATGTTGGAGCCGTCATCTTTTGGGTGAGACTCTAAACTGAGGTGGATGTAAAAGATCTCATGGCACTATTCAATAAAAATCAGGGGAAACATAAACATAGAAACTAGGAGCAGGAGTAGACCATTCAGCCCTTCAAGCCTACTTCACCATTCGATATGATCATGGCTGATCCTCTACCTCAGCGCCATATTCCCACTTTCTCTCCATACCCGTTGATGTCCCTAATATCCAAACATTTATCAACTTCTTCCTTGAATATATTCAGTGACCCAGCATCCACAGCCTTCTGTGGTAGAGAATTTGACAGGTTGACCACCTGCTGAGTGAATAAATATTTCCTCTTCTCAGTCCTAAATGGCCTGCCCCATATCCTGAGACTGTGGACCCTGGTTCTTGACTTCCCAATCAGGGGATACATCCTCCCTGCATCTAGTCTCTATAGCCCTGTTAGAATTTTATATGTTTCAATCAGATCCCCTCTAAACTCTGGCGAATACAGGTCCAGTCGAACCAATCTCTCCTCATATGACAGCCCTGCCATCCCCGGTATCAGCCTAGTGAACCTTCACTGCACTCCCTCTATGGCAAGTTTATCCTTTCTTAGGTAGGAGACCAAAACTGCACACAATTCCAAGTGTGGAATTCTCCCATTGTCCTGACCAATGCCTCCAAAAACAGATAATCTAGAGATTTATTGCATTGCTTTTTAAGATACCTTGCTATGCACAAAATTAGCAGCCACCTTCCTTACAATACAATGACTAATTCAAAAATATTGGCTGTGAAGTGTGTTGGGACATTTCAAAGTCATAATAGTTGCTTTATAAATATGAGTTGTTTATTTCAAAGTCCTAACTTTGTTCAGCTTCAGCTTAATTTAGCCTCTGGGCACTTTGGCACTTTTTGAAAACAAACAATGGTATTCTTGTGTCAAGGAGCAAAATGGCTTCTGGCAATTTTGGTGCCTTGTCATTAATTATCCTGTTGCTATCACAGCTGGTGAAACTGTAGTAATCATGGATTTATTTAGTGTGTAATATACCTTTAAGAATTATACTTGTTAGGAAAGATCACATGATCTGTGGTAACCAATAGGAGACCTGCATGTGCTACCTCAGCAGTCAGTGTAGAGATAGAGTTGGAGTTGAAAGTACACGTGTAGTTGCTGCTGAGCATATTGTAAATACACAATGTTTCCACTTAAGAAGTTTCTGCAGATCACCTCTATCACTGATAGTACAGCTCGGCCACCCTACAACAGAAACACAAAGAAAGATAAAGATATAGGCCTTGGTCTTCCTGTCAGCAGCAATGTTGGGTGTATTGCCAATGCCCACGAAGATTTTACAGCCCCAGTGTTACTGCCCATTTCTTCCTGGATCATCCAATCCTGACTAACAGAGAAATGGGCAGCGCAGCATCTTCCGGGTAAGTCCAAAGGATGATAGTAGAGTCTGGGGGAGGAGAGGATACGCCCCCTTATTATAGCACTGGCTTTCATATTCAGGTAAGTGTTTGAAGATCCAGTCTTTTAATGAATGAATGTGGGTTAGTGAATGGGGGAGTGGATGAACGGGTGAATGGTTGAGTGACTGAATGTGTAGGTGGCTGAGGTGAGCGAGGTGGATAGGTGAGTGAGGTAGATAGGTGGATGAGGTGGTTAGATGGGGGAGTGAGTCAGTGGCTAGTCAGGTCGGGGGGTAATTAGATGTTGGGGTGGGGCACAGTCTGGTCGGAGCATAATCGGATCAAGTCAAGGTTAGTGGGGTTGGATCAGGAGTTAGTTGAGTCGGGCTGGGTCGGGTGGGGGTAGTTATGGGTTCGGGAGAGCTGGTTGGGTTGGGTTGAGGGGCTAGCCTGGTCAGGGGCATATTTTAGTGGTCAGAGAGGTAATCGGATGATTGGGGGAGTGATTGTGAGGGGACAGTTGTGGAGTTTTCCAGCTGTTAAAGCGGGTTTTAAACTGTCTATTATTTCCAGGGTAAGTACACAAGTAAGTCCTTTGTATCTAGCCCAAGTCTCCTACCTGAGTTCAAAGGAGAGGGAAATTTCCATTGGAAGTTTAAACTTCCTGGGCAATTTCCACACATGTCCATGCATCAGGATTTCTGCAGGGTCCTGAAGCGTATTTTCCAGTGTACGCCCACTCTCCTACAATCTGGAGACTGGAAGATTTGGGCCTTTACCTTTTCTTTTAAGTTCGCTGTCAGTTGACTTTGTGGAAAGGGTTATAACCATTTCTCTGCCAGTTAGTCATCATTTATCAGGCATTACTATGATATGTTTTCCCAGCAGTCCTATGCTGCATATATATTATAACTACAGCATCAGAGTGAAGCAGTTTCACTTTACTCTAAACTAAGTAGCTGCAATGTAAACCCTGGGTCACAGCCCAGCACTCTACTCACTCACTTACGCCAAATCATTCCCTCACGGGCAGAGGGCAGTCTCAGATATTCAATCAGGCCCTATCTTGAATTGATGCATTCTACTTGTTAATGTGGATTGAAGGTTCAGATTCTAGGCTATTTTTAATCAATTAAAGCAACGAATAAATTACATTTTCTGCTGGATTTTCAAATTGGGATTGGGAACCCGATACCTGAATAATTGCCAGCACCTGACCTGATGCTGCAACTGCCTGTGTCACACTATCTTGAAATGCAAATGCCCCATTGGGTTGGAGGTGATCTCAGTGCCCAATTAGTAGCCTAGAAGCAGGAGGTGGGCAATGCCTGCAGAGTGCGAGCAGCAGAGGCAGACGTACGCCACGATGGGGCCTATGGCTGCCTTGTGAAGAGAGGAGACAGCACATCAGCGGACCAGCAGCCCCACTGAGCACAAAGATGTCTGAATGGTCAAATTCAAGGTAAAGCGCATTATCCGGCACAAGATATCCCAGCTCCTGAATTTTTTCAACAGCCAAAAAGAAATGTTTACTTCTCCCTTTGAACTCGACAGCTGTGCAGTAGTATGGAACAGGCTGTTGGGGTTCAGTTATTTCAAGTTTGAAAACTGCCATCTTATCCCCTTTAGCCAATCAACAAGCTCCTCAAGGAGCTTAATAGACCATTAATTGGAGGGAAGCGGGTTCCTCATTCCCTTCCCCCCTTCCACCTCCACTGGCCTCCCTTTGAAAATTATGTCCCATTCTGGATGTAGCGGTATCCAGTGTTGCTGTCAAGGAATGCAATTTTCAAATGGTGCCCTTACCCCTTCTCGACCCCACTGGCAATTGAAAATGCCAGCCCTTGTACCAGCAAAGTCAAATCCAGAAATCCTAATCACCCATCCCCTGTGATCCCTGCTGTTATAGTATCTCACTACATATTATGTTGCAGGAACAATTGCAGTGTAGTGCCCCTCGGATTTACTTAGCAAAGTAAGAATGCATTAAGAACTTATTTTTAGAACATGGTATCATTGGGTCACTTTCAAAAGGATTTGAGAGTTGGCTAAGTGTTATTGGCCATGTTCTACAAGTGCTATTATTGATGTATTTGGCATCAAGTGCTCCATGTTTTCATTTTTGTAAAGGCTGATGTGCTGAACAAATTGATCTTCAGTAAGTGTAAAAAAAAAAGTGAGTTCTGAAGGAACTTCTGGACACAACTAAACTGTTCACCTCTTCAGTTTACTGGCAGACTTTGTGAAATGGTTGGAAAAGATTAGTTGATTGCTTCTGCATAAGTGCCTCTAACTTCTGGTTTCATTCCATAGAATCAGAAGTGTCCTCCCCATTGTTAAACTATTTTTACAATTGTCCAAAAAAATCTAGACAAATTCTACAAGAATGTAACATTTTCAGCATCAGACAATCTGCTTAAGGTAACATTTAATTTATTCTTTATACCCAAGGACTTATTTTCTAAAAATCAATCTTTTTTTTTACGAATTTCAAAGCAAGTATGATTTATGCGTAAAAATCTGTCTACAGACTGTCAATTACCAAATGGGGTAATTTTTCCAAGATACTTTATGTTGTAATATGTCTTTTAGGAATATCAGCATGACAATATTACAAAGAAATGTGTCATATGATCCAATGTTACTTTCACTTTTGCTTTGAGCAGAACACACACACACAGCTCTGATGTCTTCAAGCTTTATACCTATGTATAACTGTTCTCTTGTGCCTAGTCTTAATAAATAAATCCACAATATGTTTACCCAATCCCTTATGAGTGATTGATGCCTTGTGTCTTGTACGGCAAATAAGCACATTATAATAACATGACACTCTAGACCTTAAAGAGCCTCGAAGGTGGCCAAAAAAGGGGTCTTAAGGTGTAACGCCAGTTTAGCTTGAATTTAGCGTAGGATGCTAGGTTGGTAAAAGAGTTGAAGTGTGTGCTGGGAACAGTTGCTCAGAGGATCGTTAAGGGGCTGGATACTTAAATTGTCTGCTAGCACTTATTAAAGCAGCTGTACAATATTTTGGCAGCGAATTCTTCAGTTAATGACATTTCCTAAAAACAGTCAGCAGTACAGGAGTAAAGAAGTTGTTGCTGAGGATTTCAAACTCTAAACTATGCTTAGCTTTCAATAATCAGTTGCTACTGGAGGTTGACTTTTCAAACAGGTCGGGAGTTTTTTTAGGGCGCTTTGCCAAAAAAACTTCACCAACAGCACTTGTCCCATAAATGCTCTCAGGACTTTGACTAAAAAGAGATTGAGTGCTGTGCTGCTCTGCCTTATTCAATATCTTACAGGGATTACCAGGAGAAAGGGAGTGCTTGGTCACAGGCATCTTGTTGATGTGTTTATCTTGGTCTGGAGGTTGGCATGGAGTGCAGTGGAGCAGCACCAGCTGCTGCATGAGAGAGGGGCAGGAGAGCGAGGTGGACTTCAACCTTGTGTGGATACAGAACACCCCCCTGTCCTCTGGAACTCCTCCACCAGGGCCTCTATTGGCATGTCTGAGAACTAATGCATCCACTCCCTTGATTCTGTTGTGCTTCAACCAGCACACTGCAGACCCTCAGTTGAAGTGATACGATATATATGTGTTTAAATAAGCAGGTTAATATCCTTACTAAAATAGCAGACAACAGGAATTTTTATGAATATGTGAACACAATCATTGCTACACCAGGGTTGATGTTCATTTAGATGATGCCAATATCAAGGAATGTTTCCTGATCAGAGTTTAACAGAGCAATTGTAAGTTACTGCCAGAGCAATAAACACCAACTGAGACAATTATTCGAGGCCAATTCAATTAAGTAATTGAGTAATAATACCTTGTGATATATTAGAAATACACAGTATAGGAAGCCACCACTCGGTCCTTGTGCATGTGCTGGTGGCCTTTTTTAACTTTTAATGATTAACCTTTTAAAGCTGACATATGTCCCAATTTTACTGAGATCTAATGCCATTATTGAGCTAAAACCTGCTGTTTGAAGCTAAAAATGAAAGAAAGAGGGTGGGAGTGCCCGAGGAGAAAGCTGTAACCCCTAGAGCTACAAGTCTGCTTAACAAAAGGGACATCTTAACTATGGGAGGTGTGTGCTCATAGAAAGAACATATTGGGCGCCGACCATGGAACAGAATCTATTAACTTAGCTGTGACAAATTTACAAATGGATTCTGTTCATCATCAAACTGCAGATAGTTAAATTACTTTAGTAGCCATGGCTCATACACTTCATCAGCCCAAGACTTGTAACATTACAACTTCTTTATCCTCTCAGTGTCTTCAACTGAAAGGCATGAATTTTGATGAGAACCATTCTTATCAAAACTCATTTCATCTCCCGTGGTGTTCTTACCTGTTATACAGGACCTGGGGTCACTATTTACCAGTGTGCCATGATGGTTTAAGCATTACAGCAGCTTGGCACCCTTCCATCCACTAAAATGATTGAAGTAATATATCACAGGAATAAAAGGAAGTAAAAGGTCACACACGGGGTTGATGCTGAAAATGCCAGCTTCATAGAAGTGATAAATTAGATGTTATTCACTTACCATTGAACAAAAAAAAACTGCCTAAAATGTAAGCAATCCTTTTCTTCACACCTCAAAAACTTTTATTCTTAGTTACTTACATTATGCTATATTTGTGAAGTTTGGTGGTGAGCCATTTCGCTAGCCAACATTAGTGTCAAAAAGAATATGAGTTTCAACTCTTGTTAAATTTATGCAGTAATATAAACTGCCACATTTTATTTAATGCATCTTACTAAACACTGGTCTGAATTTCAGGCTTAGCTTGCGTGGCAAGTCAGCGGGAGAGAAGCGGATGTGGAATCTGCTCCCAGCCGCGGTCACGTTGCAAACACAATTTCATTCGGGGTGGCTAATTAAGGTCTGCCCAGTGTGAAATGCGTCTTCTCAATGGTCGGGAAGGGCTGGGCGGGGGCCTGTCGAGCGCCAGGTCCAGTGGCGACCTGGCAGGTGCTTTAAAACTGGCAAAGGCAGCTCCCTGAAGACTACCAGGGGAAAATCTCTAGTGTCGGTCCAGAGACCGGAACAATGGCCTCATCAGTGGCAGGAAATGTTAGGTGGGAGGGCAAGTCGGCTGGACACTCAGCCCTCTGTTTCCCGGATGAGTGCATCGCATTCCTCATGGAGGAGATCGGTGTCAGGAAGGACACTCTCGTACCCAGGGATGGCAGGAGGAGGCCACCACACCTGGCTAAAAAAGCCTGGGAGGAGGTGGCAGCTGAGGTCAGCGGCCACCGCATTGTATGGTGCATGTGGGTGCAGTGCTGCAAAAGGTTCAATAACCTGCTGCTCTTGGCAAGGACGAGTACCGCATTGGCATGGATCAGTGTGGAGAAGTGTTAAGGTCTGGCCATCCCCCCCACCCCGTGGAGCTCAGGGATGTAGGAATCTAAGTGGCAGCTGTCAATGATGCCAAAGGTGGCCAAGGGGGTGAGTTATGGCTGCATTGACTGAGTGCCTTGCGGGTGGAGGGCCATGACTCGGATGTGCCCTGCAAAGTGTTCCTCAGTTGGGATTGGCCAGGCCGCAATGGCACTCCAGGTAGAGAGTGGATTAATCAATGCTCCTCTGTCCTTTCAGGACAAGAGGAGCCAAAACAACACTGAGAGGTCATGGGCAGGCAGGGGCACCCCAAACCTCCTAATCATAATGAGGTTTGTCATGAACACTTTGGAACTGGAGAGCTGCCACTCACCTCGGTCAGCTCATTATGGGGAGGCAGGGGTCTCTGATGAAGGTAAGAACGCAGCGCACAGAGGTGAGAGTGTCGGATTATACAAACATTCTTGTGTATTCTCATCATTAATGGGAGCCCCAAACTTGGAGTCACCATTGATCATTGAAAAATGATGGCACAGTGATGCAGATCTCCATTGTCTCACCAAGGTGCCTGGCATCCACAGTGACAGTGTGATGATTTTAACTAATGACATGTTGTTGTTCTCCCTTAGATTCGCCAGCTCGCACTCATTTGCAGGACCCCAAAGAGTCACCCTGACACCAGAAGACCGCGCTGGGCTTTAGATGTACCCACTCTCTGAATCAGACACCAGCGCAGATACCAGCACCTCGGTGAGCATTGGATCATTGCCTAGAACAGCAGTGAGGGTACTTCACACTTGCTTGAGGAGCAGGCGGAGGCAGAGAGTGCGCAGTGCGCTGCCAGGTGGAGGACTGTTAGAGACAAGGATGATGCTGAGACAAAGGCAAATGAAGAGCCTCTGGAGTTGTCCCTTAGGCGGCAGATGCTGGATGTCCAGCAGGATGTGCAAGAGGATCTGGCAGAGATCCATGAGGGTTTGCTTGCTGTGATCTCTGTTGTGGAGGAGTCCATGTGGAGCATGAGCACTGGGTTGACCCTCACCACTGAGCGCACTACCTCCTCCATTGAGACAGTGGCGATTCTCATGGAGAGGCAGCTCCAGAGATAGAATGAGGGGTTCCTGGGATTGCGTCAGACTTGCAAGCCCTCACACTGGCAATGGCCTCAGGTGGTCAGTGCCAGTGTGGGAGATTGATGAGGCACCTAGTATCCCAGCTAGGCGCCCATCCGTCAATGATGAGCAGGAAGGCCCAGAGCGACCTCATGTTGGCACATGAGCTGCTTGTCGTCTCTGCGGGCTCCTCTCAGGGTGCTCTGGATGATGGCAGCAGCTCCTCCGCCCCCACTGCCAGTGACTGTTGCATCTAATGAGACTGCAATGATTGAGGAGATGCCAGCCGTGGCACTGGCCGCTCCCTTCCAGGCGGGGCCAGCACAGGCTTCACTGGCTCGAGGACGACCTCCAAAGTAATAAAGGCCAACAGGACACCAGAGTCAGCAGGCTGTCCCCAATGCTGGTGCCAGCGAGGCAGGGGGGAGTGGAGTAAGGGGGGGTGGGGGCACCAAGGCGTAGCACTTGCAAACCATGCAAGGCACCATGAGCACAACAGGGACTGTTCACAGGTGATCTTCTGTTCTTCCATGTTTTAACATGGTTACTGGTGTGACCATGAACACCATATATGGTTCTGTTCATTTGTTGTGAGTATCAAAATGAAATAAATTTTGTTTTTGTCTTAATGGCCTGAGTATGCATCACTTGTTTTATAGGTGCAGGACATGCCAGTATCTCATGCTGGACATGAGTGGCTCTAAACTTTATTGCACTGAGTGGACTTTTGGTTCAAATGAAAGGATCATTTCAAACATCCAGGATGGAGGCAGCAGCTCTAGCATGAAGTGGAAGCAGATCTTTGGCAGTCCAGGTGAAGGAGCGTTGGATCAAGGCACCCCTGGTGTCCTTGCCTCCCTGAAGGATCCAGAGGTCTGCCTCCATGCCCTCAATGTTTTCCTCACCCTGCTCTTCTTCTGACTCATAGACTGGATTCATTCCCTCTGGCCTGTGGAGCTGCCTTAAAAACCTCTCCCTCCAGTGGGTCCTCCCTTGCCAGTGCCAGATCATGGAGAGCGCAGTATGCAACCAGTCAGTGACACCTACTCTGGGGGATATTGTAGTGCTCCCACTGAACGGTCCAGGTATTGGAAGCGCAACTACAGAAGACCTATCGTCCTCTCTATCACAGCCCTTGTGGAGGCATGACTCCTATTATAACATGCTCTGCCTCTGTTCTTGGGTGGTGGAGAGGCATCATAAGCTACCTTTCCAAGGAGTAGCCCTTGTCACCCAGCAGCCATCCATCCAGTAAATCTGGAGCACTGAATAGCCTTGGCACCTGGGAGTGCCTGAGGATGTAAGCATCATGGGACCTGGCAGGGTACCTTGCACAGACTTGCAGAATCTGCACCTTGTGGTCACAAATTTTCTGCACATTCATGGAGTGGAATCCCTTCCTGTTGACGAAGGCAGTCAGCTGCCCCGCTGGTGCATTGATGGTCACATGTGTGCAGTTGATTGCACCCTGGACGTGGGAGAACCCAGCAATTACCGCAAACCCTCTGGCTCGCTCAGCCTGGCTGGCCTTGTCCATTCATGAATAAATGTCATTACCTGCCTGAACAGAAGTGTCACCAGCTTGACGGACAGCTGACTGGGACACTTCACAAAGATCCGCCACTGACCCTTGGAAAGAGCCGGAGGCATAGAAGTTGAGGGCCACTGTGACATTCGGAGCCACTGATATGTGGTGCCCACCCACACCGTTGGAGGTGATCTGTTCTGTGCTTAATCATCTGACAAATGGAGGTCATAGTCTCCCTGGAGAGGTGATGCCTCCTTCGGCATTGCACCTTGAACATGTTGAGGTAGCTGCATCGCTGCCTCTAAACCCTGGCAGCAGGATAGTGGTGTCTTCTGCGGCCCCTTCCGCCTTAGATTAACTGCTGGCCCTGTGTACCTTATGCCTTCTCCCACAGGTCGCTCCCCTGGAAGCTGCAGTGGGACACTGGGTCTCCTCTCCCTTCTGCCCTTCTCTTCCCCCTCAGAGGCGATGCTACAAGCAGAGACCACAATCCCCATTACCAGGATAACAGAAGGCTGACTGATACCTGGAAGGTTCCACATGGCCAAAATTCTCCATGGTCCTTGGCGATACCAATAAGTCCTGAAATGAAACCTGGAAATGCTAAGAATTAAGCTCAGAACAGAGATGAAGCTGTCAAGTTTAAAAAGAAGCAAACTATCTCCTAAAATCCTTACTACTCACAATGGCAATGTTGCTAACCCTTTTTATCCCGCCCTTGGATGAGGTTTTGTTAAAAGTGGGCTGCCCCTGTGATAAGCGCGAAATCACGCAGGAAATGTAAAATCCAGTACAACTGGCTTTTTAATCGCCTTAAGTGGCACTTTAATAGTTGGCGGACGCGGCTCTGACACCCGGGCTCACCTGCTGACCTGATGATTGCTTGCATGCGGGATGACGTCGGGATACTCGCCTGACGTCTTCTCACGCTATTTCATGTCCGTTTGGGTTGGGTGTGCATCCACCCCCCCAAGGCATGAAATTCTACCCACTATATTTTGCTACTATGATGAATTAAAATATTTAGCATAAATGAAAGTATGTTGCTTTACATAAATATATCTTACTTTTTTTTCCAACTTTCTCTAATAAGTAAATTGATACTTCAGCACTATGATTATTTTTTAAAAATTGGGGCGTTCTTCCACCAGAAGTTCTAGGGTAAACATGCTTTTCATTTCTGCTGGTATTCCTTCACATATAGCTGTGAAATGCTGATGGGGATCTTGTTCAACGCCTCCCTTCATATTCAGCCACTAACATCCTTCCACTCTGCCTCTTGGTCCAAGTTACATAATTTCTATTGTCACTCCTGTGAACTCAGCCGGATATGTTGTCAATGCTCTTGATTCATGCTTCAACCACCTTTACGTGAGTAGATTCAGCCAGATATGAAAATGGTAATAAATTATTTATCAGTATTTCCCAAAACCACTTACCACCCTCTTGCTTCTTGCTTTTGGATAGAACCGAAACAGAAGTGTCTGGACAAAATTGGAAATTTAAAAAAAAATGGGTCAAAGAAGCATTAACAGCTGAAAAATCATACAAGAACCACAATGACAGTAAAACAGAAAAAAGAGAATTGTGGAGTGGAGAATACAAAAGGAGCACATCGCATAATGCTAAATTAGTCTTTAGCATCCATTTTAAAGAAACCTTTTTTTAAAATCACGTGCATTTAGAAAGAATCTATAAAACATAGTTAAATTTGGGAACTTTTCGATTTTTTTTAAGGTCACTTGTCATGCCCAGTAAAGGCTTGTCATAGTCATAACTTTTAAAACATAAACTGTACTCCACGTGGAATCTTCTGGAACTGACTTTTCTTTTTACAATGGACAGACAATGATGGGTTGCAAAAGATAGCCACCGAGGGTCACCTGACTCTGGGGCTGTGGATTCCAATGTTGCCACACTTTCTCGAAAGGACCAAAGGATGCATTCCAGACTAAAGGTGTCACTATCCATCTCCCGAAACCACCTAAAAACGTATTTCCTGACTTGAATGGGTCATTCTGAAAACAAGACGGTAATTGTCTCAAACCAACAGGACGCATGTCTGCAAACAATAACCTAAGTCCCGTTGTCATGTTTGGAAAGGGGAGCTGTGAGAAACCATTTGGTAAGGCAGCCATGCTGGTCTCCCTATTTAAATCTTGAAGTATTGTCTGCTCAGCAAATACAACAATACCCTGCGGGATCTCCATGCCTCCTAGCAAGAGTTGCCTGTCTCTTAACAGGAATCTTTCAAAGTCTGGCACAAGGTTGCCTCTTAACAGGAATATTTCAAAATCTGGCACATGGTCTTTATATTCAATCAGTTCTGTGGAAGAATCATGAGGACTCGAAACATCAAGTCTTTTCTTCTCCGCCGATGCTGCCAGACCTGCTGAGTTTTTCCAGGTAATTCTGTTTTTGACATGGTTGCCCTTTGCCGGAGTTCTCTCCCATCAGGACTGGCAGCTATCACCCGAGAGCTGCTACTCAGGAATCTGCATCTCTACCAACACAGGTTCACATGGCTGCTACTGTGCCCAGAGTCGAGGTCTTTCTGAATAGTGGAGGAGCAGGCTGGATAACACTGCAAGAACTTGACCACCGTGCGTCTGTTGATGTCCAGCTCACAGCCAAAGCCATGCAGAGCCTTAAAAACATGGTGCTCAGCCCTGACTGCACCAGTGGTGTCAAGGTGGCTCAAACATGCGGTAGGCACCCATCTGAACTGACCCCCATTCACAATTTCAGATCTATCAACCGTCCAGACATGCTATGGCTTTTCATCCTGCCATCTGGAGGCGGTAGGGTTCCCCAGAGGGAGGCTGTCTATGCGGCAGTCCTCCCCTTTTCCATTGGGGATTTGGCGTGGAGTGTGTTGCAGGCAGCAATCCCATGCAATAGAGGATTAAGATGGTTCACAGACACACAGGCTGCCTTTGTTTTCTGCGGCCTTGAGGAATACGTGTTCCATGTTTATGTATATTGTCCGAGGTTGCAGCCCTTTTCTATTTGAGGGGGCTGCTCCTCAAGTTTTCCTTGCACTTCAGCCCCACGCTCTTGATCTTCAGCCATCTGGTGAGGAGGCAGATCGGAGAACCCTCTTGTTTACCTGCTCCTGGGCCTGGTCAAGGTGGCCATTAACAGGCCCAGGTAAAGGGTGGTTTACAGGTTCATTTGGTCCAACTGCCCCTCTTCTGTAGCTACATTTGTGCCTGTGTATCCCTGGAGAGGGAACATGTGGTGTCCGCTGGTATGCTTGAGGCCTTCCGCGACCAGAGGATGCCGCAGGGGTTAGAGTTCATCATCAGCCTCAGGAACATTATTTTAATTTGATTTAATAAGTTTCCATTGAAGTTTTGCTTTTGTTACAGTGTCCCTTTAAGGGGTTGTACTTTAGTTTTCCTTAATTAATAAGTTATTTAGTTTTATTGGCTATGCTCAAAGGAGTATAAAGAGACAAACATAACAGCTGTAGAAACTAGAAAGGGCAGCAACATCTATGATTTAAGTGATAGAGATTGTAACACCATAAAGTCTCCAAGCCTTTTCCTTTTCATGTCCTCCCATACAGCAAACTAACCTCCTGGTAACAAGACTACAAGTAACTAACTCCATAACCTGCAGAAAGTCCATTTCTTTGAAAGAATCCAGCAATGACTCTGGTTTATGACTTCAGCTATTGAACCCAACTACATATCAGAAGTAAAGAAAACATCTTCTTCACCAGGTCTGCACTGTGTGTTTTCTGAGATGAGTCAATCACGTGAATTATGATCTAATCTTTTGTTATAACTTGTAAAAGTGCACTGTTCTTTTTAACTGTATTTTCCTCGTGTGTGTGCATAAGAGAGAGAGTGTGTGTGAGTAAATGAATGACAGAGCATTATATTTTCAGGGTGAACATGCGAATAAACAATCTTCTTTACTTAAACCCACAAATAGCTTACTGCTGGTTCTTCAAAATATCCACATATTCAGGGATCAAGAAACACACACATCTTCTTTCTCAAAAATGCTTATTACTGCAGACAGTAAGTGGAGGAGACAGGGAGTTCAGTTCTCTCTGATTCCTGTCCGTAACAGACTAACCTTTGTATTTTACTTTAGTATCTGACTTAAGCTGATTAAATGTTGCATTAACTGTTGTTGCTTGGGTTTCATATGTTGTCGTGGTTTGTTGAAATCATATGTGGATAGGAACACAGTATAATGTTAAAAGTGTTTGAAGGTTTTCACAATGAGACAGGTCACGTTGACTAAGATGATTTTGCAGTTGCACCATGTGAAATTTGCTCTGGAAAGAGCAGTTGCTATCATAAAATAATTCCTTAGAAGAACTGGTAGGCCTCAATGTTTCAGGTAGCATATTTTACCCATCATCTGGAGGAATGACTGGAACCCTCTGCCCAATCATATTATGGTTTTCTAAATGCTCTTTTACTCTGTCCTGAATAGTAATAGATTTCAACATGAGTTGCGGATGTGATTGAGCAAATCAATAGCTGCAGAAATGCTGTTGCAATGAAAGGCCAAATGCTAGATAGTTGGGAATTTGAATTGCTTTAGGAGCTTGGGAGAGTTTTTTTTCAGGGATGGACATAGAGGAAAGTGGGGTTTAGAAGGGAAAGGAGATGTGGAAGGAGAGTCATTCGAGGAGGTTTTTAGAGATGTCCTCACCTATGGTTGTCACAATGAGAGTAACAAAGCAATGTGAGGTAGCAAGGTTGAGGGGGAGACCATGAATATGGATTGGGAAATTTACATGGAGGGAGAGATTAATGGAGGGTAGAAGGACAGTGAATTCTAGAGGAGAGGGAGAGGATATGGAGCATTGAGATAGAGGTTGAAGTCACATAGGCTGAGAACTCACTCAGTTCAGAGGCTGAGCAGTGAAGATATCAGTGAGAATTTTGGTAAGATGCTCGGGTAGCTGGTATTTAATTCAAGACTATCTACAAACTGTGCATATTATCCATTTCATTTTATATCTATCCATAGTACCTTAAACTTTTATTTTCAATTTCATCTCTAACTGTTTACATTCCATTAAAATATTTTTCTAATTCATTTATTAGGCCCTTGGAACTCATTTTATGCTTTGCAGAAGTTAATTCTCAGAATGAAACCAAAACAACTTCTCATCTTGTAGTGTGAATGCATTATTAAGGACTGGATTTTACTGTGGGCTTTGGGGCTCTGCTGTTGTGACAAAATGGTGGTCCTGAGCCAACACAGCCAGCAGTAGAATAGTCTCACCTGTTTTTTTTAGAGTTGGCCTTTGATTAAGGACCGTGGGCAGGATGTAGATGCTGCCGGTCAAGCAGAGGGCCAGCAACCCTTAGGCCCTCTGCAGCCCCACCAAAAGAGAAAAGGGTGCTGCTGAGTCAGGTTGGAAATTGAGAGGTCAGTGAAGTAAGCTTAAAATTAAAGTTCCGATGGGCCAAGCAGGCAGAATCCTCTGCATGATCCAGTGGGGTGGCCTTCTCTACCGCTGGCATCCACTTGGGGCACAGAACCACCAGCTCCAATGGATCCCTGGATGCCCGTAGGGAAGCAGCCTCCATGAAAATGATGGCCTCCCCAAGAGGCAAGGGACTGCATCCTGGTGGCCCAAGAAAATTCTCCTTAAGTGGGAAGCCAAATCAGAAGACCTGTTGCCATGTCTGGCCAGCAGCCATGCTGGGAGAGTTGGGTGCTGAGCAGGCAGGAGACTGCAAGGGTGCCTCAAAATGGAGTCACTCGCTGCAGCATAGTGAAAAATTAAAACTCATGCATGACAACAGCTGTCTGGCCATTGTTGAGGGAAAACAGGATGGCTTGCATGGAGGCTGTGGCCCTGGCATCCCAACGGGTCCTTTCTGCGGTGATGGAGACGAGACATCAATGCCCCTCTGGTCTGCTGCCAGGAGACAGACTCCCATTTCAGAGCGGAGGGGGTCTGTGTACCTTTGGTAAGATACCAGTGTGCCATCTTCTTTCCCTCAATTGACCCATTAATGGGACTAATTGGCTACCCAGCACTCTGTTACATTGACCCTGCTCCATCAAGAGTGATCGGAAGTGAAACGTATTGCATAGCCGACCCGATGCATTAGATTCTGACTTTGGTCCCAGCCCCGTCTCTTAACCCTTCTCCCAGGGACTGGTGCCAAGTCTATTAACATCCCTTGACCTCTTTCAGTCTCTTATTTACTTCAAGACCATTCAATGAGTATGTATAGCAACCCTTTTTTTTCTTTCTATGCACATTAGTTTATACTTTTATCTACAATTTCATCTGTAATTGTCCTGTCCATTTACATATCCCCTTAAAATTCATTTCCAAGCCCTTGGCTATATCTTCATATCTGACTACAACACCTAGAACCTGCTAACCTGACACGTCAGCTATAAGTTTCTCCAGGACACATGAAGTTTCCACAGCTAAGTTGTTAATATAAATCAGAAACCGTACAGGTTCCAATCCTCCAGCCAACACATTCAGACAAGTAATTCCCTCCCCTGACCTTCCACAAAGTATCTGCTGGCCTCCGTTCTCTAAAACACAGTGTAACATTTTATCTTAGTGCAAGTTGCTGGGGTTGTAAAATTATTTCAAATTATTTTGTAGCAACTGAAGGAGAGCAATTTTTGTAGTCAATTGAGCAGCATTTGGAGTAAGACTATCTGCATGCAAATTTCATGCAAAGCTGTTAAATGTGTTTTTGATTCACTAAAGACCGCTCCTAAACAATAACTCATATGTTGCACCATTATATATGTTGAACTTATAGACAGTAATAGCACAGACACTGTGCCGCTGAGTTAGACAAAGACAAAACCTAACCTCAGATCCAAAGATCAAACAACCTCATTGCTGAAGAATCCTGCTTTGGACACCAGGCTTCATAGTGGTGAGTATATTAACAGCAAGTCTTAATCAACAACTCATAACTTGTGCATTTATACAGTAGAGATACAGGTATGAAGTTGACTCCACCCTAGGGGCAGAATCGTGCCAAATTTACACTACGTGTAGTAGTGGGCGGGAAAAAAACATTTTAGCTACTGGCCGCAATGGTGGTTTTTCAGCATTATCATCCCAATCCCGCCGAATTAATCATGCATTCCCAGGAAACACCGTTTTAATGGCGGGCGGACTCTCATATGCCATCACATCATCACTCCACTACTTCATTACGCCAGTGCCACATTTAAAGTGCAGCCACGTGCACACCTCTCAGTGCTTTCAGCCCAGAACTGCTGCACAGAAGACATGACCCTGAAAGGCAAAAAGACTGCAGCCTTCCGATTCAGTGATGCATCCCTGGAACGCCTTTTGGATGCGGTGGAGGCCCGCTGTGATGTCTCTACCCCAACTCTGGCCACAGGAAGGGCAGCAATCTCACCACTCCAGCTTGTTGGTGCTGGCAGTGGAGATCAGTGCTAATGCTGCACAGAAGAGATTGGCCATCCAATGCAGATAGAGGATGATCTCATCCGTGCTGCCAGGGTATGGCAACCGTTTCATCACTCTAAACTCAGACACTCAAGCCCATCACGCATTCACTAGCATCTCGCTCACTGCCAGCTCAAGGGACATCACCATTCACTCTCTTACACATAACTTCACATCTCTATCTGGCCTCATCTCCTCTGGAGACTGCCTTCTCAGCCCTCAGCTTCTTGAGGCCGCTTGCACAGATCAACACGTGCCTCTACAAACACCCTGGGTTTCCTCCTTCCCCACTATAGCCCTAGCTCTGCAGCCTCTTCCCTTGCCTGAGATCACTTCTGCCCCCTCCCCAAAAAAGTGCTAGCCCTGCAGCCATTGAAAAGCCACCCCTGCCTAATGGCTGATCTGATAGGTAGAGACCTGCCCATGACCACTGCCCCCCCCTCCCCCCCCCAAAAGTGATATGGTACTGTCTGCGAAGCCTGGTGCTGAGGACTGTGAGTGCTGCCAAAGCAAGGTAGGCAAACAAACCTCGAAGTCCCGGGCGAAGTGCAGCCTGCCAGCTGCACGTTGCTTTTGTTCAGTTGTGAAACCATTGGCATGCAACCATGCTGACGTACTTGGATGACCAGCATGGGGGGATGATTCTGGTTTGCTGGGCTTCCAATGATATGCAGATGTATTACAATGAGGTTCCTGACATTCAACGGTGGGGAACACAGCCCACCATTGACGGGCAGAGTGAATGATTGCAAACTGGTTTTGCAACGGCATGAAATTGACTTTTGGCCTTTCAGTTTCAGTTCAGAATCCACTGAAGGTATCGCTTTTCTCAGTTTTTCTGCATTCTTGTGAGGATAAAGACTTTTGATCCAAACACTGACACCATGAAATAGTCTTGACCATGTTAATAGTAAGTCTTTATTTACAACTCACAACTATATACATTTATACAGTAGAAGGTACAGGTATGGAGGTGATGTCATCCTAGGTCTTAACACATCTATGTCTATCTCTAGGCTGACTCTGGCTCTGGTCATGTGCCTTCTTACATCACTGTGTACTCAGTCCCATGGTAACCCTGTATGTACCAGAACCTACTACTACTACAGTGCTCGTCACCTTTAAGCTGTCGGGAAACAGGAGGCAAAAGTTTCCCGTGCAATGTTGACTTAATCTTGAAGATAGGACTTAATTTGGTGAGTATTTAGTGAATATACATTGAATGCAAATGTCTGGTAAATATGTTCCCGTCACTGGGCAGTGTGATGGCTGCTCTGCCACTGCATCGCCACACACTGAATTTCTCACATTCAACCTGTTGTCGGGAAACCAAGATTTTGGCTCCCGCCCAATTAAATCCCCCCTCTGCCTTGTTTCCCACATTTAGAAGCCCCATTAAATATCACCCTATGTCACAGAATTGTGCCAGACTGTAGTCTGTATTACACCATCCCTGTGCCCAATAAGAATACCTTGGCCTTGACACAAGCTCAAAGCAAGTCAAGGAAATGTATTGTTTGGATAAAGATGGATTGCAGGCAAGCTTTTGACAAAATTAGACTTTGCAGTTCTTCCTCCCTGAAGGTAGTTCTTTGGTTTAGCATGTATTGAAAATACATAAAGTAGACAAAATAAATAATGTCAATTTCCTCTTCTAAAATAAATATGAAATCCATTTTAATGTTGAGTAATTTATGCAGTTTTTAAGGCATAAATATTTTCTAATGTGTAACAGAGAAATATTGGGCTGGATCTTTCTTGAAAAATTGCTGTATATTATTGTTGCACGCCTTTATTAATGCAAAATCTGCCAGTAAATTTGGGGGCTTAAGAGGTATGCTGTGAGTTATGACTCTCCAGAACCTACTTGTGCATTTGTATCACTTCGCTGCTGCTTCACACAAACTGCATGCTGCCTTTAAACTTTCTGTTGTTTTTAAGAGCATGTTGGATTCACATAATAATTATCCATTAAACTTGTCTCAGAAAGTTAGGACTGGAACTTAACAGCATAAGTTCCTTTTTTAACAGTATGATCGTTGTCAATGTACTGTGAAGCAACTTTTCTGGTCCGCAAAGAGAATAATTTAAACTGATCAATCACATTCCTGCATGTATTTACTTTTGTAGAGATTTTAAAATGTCAATATTTTATTTTTTACATTTTGATCTTACTTTTTCCTTTTTGTTTCACTTTTGTGATCTAATCTCTCCTTTCCTCTCTATCTCTCTTTCTGTTCCTGATTTGACTCTAATTCACCATCTTTCCCTGTCATTCTACTGCTTCTTTCTAAATCCTTAAAACTTATTGGTTATGGAAATAAAACGTTGACCTAACCATTCACTAAAGTCAGAGAGTCATAGAGGTCCACAGCACAGAAAAAGGCCCTTCAGCACATTGAGTCTGTGGCGGTCAAACAAGTACCTAACTATTCTAATCCCATTTTCCAGCAGTAGGCCCATAGCCTTGTATGCCATGGCATCGCAAGTGCAAATCCAAACACTTCTTAAATGTTCTGAGGGTTTCTGCCTCTTCCACCCTTTCGGGCAGTGAATTCCAGATTCCCACCATCCATTGGGTGAAAAATGTTTTCCTCAAATCCCCTCTAAACCTCCTATCCCTTACCTTAAATCTATGCCCCTGGTTATTGATCCCTCCACCAAGGGGAAAAGTTCCTTTCTGTCTACCCTATCTATGCCCCTCATAATTTTATATACCTGAATCATGTCCCCCTTCAATCTCCTCTGCTCCAGGGAAAATAACCCCAGTCTATCCAATCTCTCCTGTTAACTAAAACTCTCCAGCCCAGGCAACATCCTGGTAAATCTCCTCTGCACTCTCTCCAGAGCAATCACATCCTTCCTATCATGCAAATTCCAGAACTGCACGCAATACTCTAGCTGTGGCCTAACCAGCATTTTATACAGTTCCAGCATAATCTCCCTGCTCTTATGTCCTATGCCTCAGCTAATAAAGGCAAATATCCCATATGCCTTCATAACCACCTTATCTTTCCTGTCCCGCTACCTTAAGGGACTGGTGGACATGCACACCAAGGTCCTTCTGATCCTCGGTACTTCCTAGGGTCCTACCATTCATCATGTATTCCCATGCCTTGTTTGTCCTCACACTTAAATTCCGAATTAAATTCCATTTGTCACTGATCAGCCCATCTGACCAGCCCGTCTATCTCCTCCTGTAATCTACAGCTATCCTCCTCACTATTTAGCACCCCACCAATTTTCGTGTCATCTGCAAACTTACTGATCAATCCTCCTACATTCAAGTCTAAATCATTTATATATACCATAAAGTCCCAGATTCCCCATTACCCTCGGTTATCAGCTTGCGCTTCCAACAAGTTACATGCAATAAAACCTTGAATGGTGTTGGGCAAAGCCTAACTAATGGTGTACACCGTGAGATGCCCCACTGCAGCAGGATCTAGCCTATTATTTATATTCCTGTTTGGCATGGAGCTATAGGAATAAACTGAATCATGGATTAGTCCTTTCAGTCAAAATATTTCTGAATAAGCTAAAACTATAAAATATGGCACCCAGTAGAATCATAGCTATTTCAGCAAAGGAGGAGACCATTTGGCCCATTGTGCCTACTATGCACATTGCCAGCCCCATGAGAGCATTCAACTCTCATCCAAGTTCCTTGCTTTCTCTCAGCAAATTACTATTTTTACTTTCAGCCTGAAAAATTCACATGTGATTATTTTTAATGATTAAAAACATGAACTGTGTTTTTGCATCAGCTCAGTGTATTTCTTCTTCACATAATGGTGGCTAGAAGTTTTTGGAAGTTATGAGGCTACAGAAGATTCACATCGTGATTGCAACAGATCTTATTTCTACTTCCCAATTATGAATAACATGTTTTCTTTTGAACACTGAGTGATGGATATTGACATCAATATTAGGCCACTTCATCAAGTTTTAGGTGGAATAGCTCATTGGGTTTAGATAGCCAATAAAACACAGAATTGTTACGGTGCAGAAGGAGGCCATTCAGCCCATCATGCCTGCACCAGCTCTCTGAGCATTTTAACTTGGTGCCAATCTCCTGCCTTTTCCCTTTAATCCTACACATTGTTTCTATTTAGATAATCATCCAATGCCCTCTTGAATGCCTAAATTGAACCTGCCTCCATCACATTTCCAGACGGCACATCCTAGACCCTAACTACTCACTGTGCAAAAAAGTTTGTTCTCACCTCGCATTTGCTCCTTTTGCAAAACACTTTAAAACTGTGACCTCTGGTTCTCAATCCATTTACGAGCGGGAACAGTTTCTCCCTATCTACTTTGTCCAGGCCCCTCATGATTGTGAAAATTTCTTTCAAGTCTCCTCTTAGCCTTCACCTCTCCAAGGAAACACTTAGCAGGCTGCTGCTCCACTTCTACAGGATTTGAAATCATCAAGGAAATCATTAAAAAATAACAGACCGAGAAGTGTTTTTTCTGTAGCAGCCAGCACTCAGTAAATATTCCTCAGCAGGATATGAAATGAAAGTCTCCCATATAATGTGTTGTTACTATAGTGACAAAAGCTTGACAATGTGTTGAATGCTAGTAGAATTATTGATTATTTTCTTCATATTGACACATCTTAATTGTGCAAATGTTCCACATTTATTTATCTTACTGCTCCTGGGGAGATAGAGTAAGCTTATTGATTTTATATTTATTCTTTTAATGTGGACAATGCTATAGAAGGCCTCATCTATTCTCCTTCCCTTCTCTGAGAGTGTAATGGTTAACTTTCTCTTTGAAGGACTGCATTATTGTGGCCATGTTGCTCCTATAATGGTATTAATTTAGGAATTAAGGATTACTAACCCAGCGACAATGAAGGAGTGGCTATACATGTCCAATGAGGTAATGGTTATTCTCACAGGATTGTTGCTCTTTTCCTTCTTGATGATAGTGGCAGGTGCAGTCAAAGTAACCTTGGTAAGTTGTCACAGTGCATCCTGTAGATTGAACATACCGCAGCCACAATGCACCAGTGATGGAAGGAGTAATAATTAGTGGAAGAAGCACAAACCTAGCAAATTGCCCCATCCAACACACAGTCAAGCTCATTAAAATTGCACAAAACCACTTGAGTGGTGAGTATTCAATCAAATTCCTGATTTAAGCCTTGTGGTTGGTAAAAAAAAAACGTCCTGAGATTAATACAGCTGACACTCACTGTTGGGCTTATGCCTGGGCAGCTGAAGGCACAGCCACCAGTAGTAGAGAAATTAAAACTGGAGATGTGTAGAGGCTTTTGGAGCTGGAGGAGGCTGCGCAGATATATATATAGCATGATGCCATGGAGGGAATTGAAAACAAGGATGAGAATTTTAAAATTAAAGTATTATCAGATCAGGAGCCAATCTAGGCCAGTGAGTGCAGGGGTGATGAGTGAATGAGTTAGGATAAGGGCAGCAATTTTGGATGCACTCAAATTTACCAATTGTGGAAGATGATGGGAGGCCAGCCATCAGCAGCAGTTGAACCTCGATTTGAGGTTGACGTCTACTCAGGGTCATCTGTTTCTGTCATGGGTCGTCTTGTGACTGAACAGGCTGATTCTTGACCCACAGATCTTTGCATACATGCATGGGATTGAATGCCACACAAGGTATTGGGATCTGGAGCGCAGGATTTTCTTCCTTTACTTTCCTTCTCTGACACCACTCTGCCTCAACAATTTGACTCAAAGCATGATGCAGCTTGATGGGCAAATTGTCGCCATTTTAAACAAATGGTAGCAATCTCCCCTCAGTCATTAACGTCAATGCTGCTGAGCTTCAGGATGTTTTTGAAGCATTTTCTTTGTCCTCCCCTGGAACATTGGCCATTTGAAAGTTGAGAAAACAGGACCTGGGTGGGGGAATTATTTTTGGCCATCCAGAGACTGTGACCAGCCCATCAAAGTTGATTTTGTGTGAGTTTTGACTCAATGTTTGTGGAGCTGGCTTTAAGAAAGACACTAGTGTTTGTTCAACAGTCATCCCATTGAATCCAGAGGCATCGCTAATGGGAGATCATCCAGGAGAGTATTGGAATAGGTAACAATTGTATGGATAAGTCTTCAAACAACAAATCAGCAGAGGCAGAGATGAAGTTGGACATTGTTAAAGAGGTGAAAATAGGTTGTCTTAGTGATGGTAAGGATATGTGGTAGAAAGCTAATCTCGGTGTCAAATGCAATGTCAAAGTTGTGAACAACTTTTTCAGCCTAAGACAGTATTCAGGAGAGAGGTGTAATTGGTAGCTAGTAAACAGAGTTTGCCTTGGGAACTAATGGCCTTAGCTTCAACCTTCCCAATATTAGCTTACAGAAAACTCTGCTTATACTGAATGCCGGACAAACAAAATGGAAATTTGCAAAGAGAGAGGGTCCGGTTTTTTTGGAGTAGAAAGATCGTGATGGCAGATTTGAAGGAAATGGGGTTACATACCTGAGGAGAGAGGACTGTTACTAACATCAGGAGCGAGGAAAGTAAGCTGTGTGCTTAGCAGTTCACAGAATCACAGAACTGTTACAGTGCAGAAGGAGGCCTTTAGGCCCATTGTGGCTGCACTGGATCTTTTTGTCCCATTATCCTGCCTTCTCACAGTAACCCTTCACATTCTTCCTATTCAAATATCAGTCTAATTGTCTCTTAAATGCCTCAATTGAACCTGTCTCCACCACACTCTCAGGCAGTGCATTCTTTCATGAAAGTATAATAAATCTCATAATATTATTGTGATTTATTGTAAAAGTATGTTAATCGTGGGGTTTGGATAGTTTCTCTGTGTGTATCTGCGTATGTAGGATTTAACTGAATTGGAGATAGCTGGTCTGGAGGGTTTTGACTCATCAAAAGAAGCTAGGTTTGAAATGTTAAATACATAAACATGGCTGAAGTTTTAGAATGTGAGGTGTGAGGATAATTTAAATTTAAAGATAAATTCGGGTAGTTTGAATTTCAAAAAGATGGTAGGATGTTACACATATCCAGAAGAAGTTAAGCCAAACAGTTTGTTTATTTTTACCAAAGGTACTGATAAAATGTCTGCTATGAGAATAATAATATTACAAGAAAGGCAAAGTTCCAAAGAGATATCGGAACAATGGAATTTGCGTTAAAAAGGGAGAAACATGTATAAAGGCGATGAGGTTATGTGTCAGGGAGAAGACATTCAAAGATCTAACACAAGTGTGATAAAGCCTCCAGCCTTTGTACATTAAGTTGTTGTCTATAGGAACCGAAGCTGAGAAACCTCACTTTGAATATCACTGTCCAGGGTATTGTATTGCTTTGCCTGGGTCTGTTTAAGTCTATTTGTTTTTACTGTTGCCTTAAAGGGGTGTAACTGGAAGTCAGATTAATTAGGGGTTTTAAGAGTTATTATAGTAGTAATTTGTAGACCTATGTATGTACTTGAAATCTTTTCTTTTGCTAATAAATGTTTAATTTAGTTTTCTAAAATCCTTTGAAGTCATTGTAGTTTTATTACTTCTGAATTCAGGGCATGCATCTCAAAATAAAATACAAATTGCAAAACAGTTGTGACCACGTGATCAAGTTTCCCTCATGATTTTATCCACCTGACATACATCATCTGCCGCATCATAACAATTCAGCGTTCTTTGCGGGATATTTGAAATTCCTTGATTGGTTTGGAGTTGGTGAATCTTAAGGTTACAAGTATGAGAAGGGTTTTGAATTCAGTAGTCGGTGTAAGGTATTTTTAAAATAATGAGACTGCAAAGATTTCTGTATCCATGGCTAAAACTTTTTTTGGAAGTAGGAGATATAACTCTGATTGGGATACAAAACGTACCTAAGGATAAGTTAGCACTGTTGGTGGGTAAGTTGCAGTTGAGGTCACCTGTAGGAGCAAAGAAAGCAGCCATAGTTGAGATAATAGCACAGCAGGTAAAACTGGAAGGGATACTAGAGAGACCATGTCCTCCAAGGGGTGAGTCAATTCAATTGGCTAAGATCCAATAGTAAATGAAGCAATATGAGCATGAAAAGGAAGTGAAAAAAGCTTGAGCTGGAGGCAGAAGAAAAAGAAAAGGAAAGAGAAAGCACATTCCAAAGGGAACTGGCAGAAAGGTAGGAGAGAAAAAAAAAGATAGGAATAGGAACTTGAAATGGCGAGGTTAGAAAAGGAAGAAATAAAGAAGGAAAGAAAGCAAAAGTATCAGCTTAAAAATCTGGACTTTAAAAAGAGATCTCAGATGCTGAGGAAAGCCCTGATGATGAGAAAGCCTTTAAACTAAAACTTAGTGGGGGGTTGTATAAGTTTGTAATTTATACTATGTATAAGTGAAAGCTGTTCCAAAGTTTGAGGAAAGCGATGTGGAGGTGTTCTTTATTTCATTTGAGAAGATAGCTAAATGGATGAAATGGCTCAACAATACTGAACATTGTTGTTACAATCTAGTTAAGTGGGTAGAGCACATGAGGTTTATGTTTCACTGTCCGATTAAATGTCAGTGGACTATGATGTATTATAAAAGGCTATATTGAGTGCATATGAGTTGGTTCCTGAGACATATAACTTATATTGGGTTTGAGAGAGTAAAAAAAAGTAATATTGACTGGTGGATATGGGCAATAAAAATAGAGACAACATATGCAGCTCCTAGAGAAGTAATTTTTTTCGAAGAATTTAAGACTCAATTCCTTCGGTAATGAGAACTAATGTGGAGGAACAGAAAGTTAAAATTGTAAAACAAGGAGCAGAGGTAGCTGATGATTATGAGTTAGTTTATAGATCTAAACCTTTTTCTTGTCAACCTTTTAAATCAGAGAAGGATAGAAAGTGGGAAGGTGAAAGGAGGATAGGCAGTCAGTGAAGAGGAGTTGGTGGAAATTCGCAGCAAGTTTTTTTCTCAGACTAAGAAGGAAGGCACTGAGTGCAGAAGTGGCACTCGAAAATTGAGGTGTTTTCATTGTTATAAAGTTGGGCACACAAAGTCAGTGTGTTAGAAATTACAGAGAAAATCTGTTGGGATTATTGGGATGCTGAAAAGTTCTGGAAGTTGAAGTACTGTGGGTTCTGAGGTTCAGGCATAGGACAAACCAATGGTTTGTGTACAGGTAAAACAGGAAGAATCAGTGGTAGTTAAAGAAGTGGGAATATTCACAATTTACCCAAGAGAGTTCTGAGGAGCAGGTTGCAAAAATGTTTAAATATTTTGTCTGTGAGGGCGAAGTCTTTCTATATGTACAGAGTGGAGTAGGTAAAGATTTTAACATTTTAAGAGACATGGGCTAGTCAATCCTTAATGTTGTGGGATAGTGCTATTTGTTGTCTTGTTCAGAGGGAGTAATGCAGGAAAAGGTGATAATAAATGGAGTTCATGGAGATGCTAAACCTATTCCATTATGGAAGGTAAATTTAAAGAGTAAGTGGAAAATAGATGTGGTGGTTGCTGGTGTAGTGGAGAAATTGCCCATTGCAGGGAGTTCAATTTATTTTAGGTAGTGATATAGTTGGGTCACGGATGTGGATGATGTCTGTAACAGTTGAGCAGCCTGTGTTTTCAACAGAAATGTTGCAGAAAGGGCATCCTGGATTGTTTCCATATTGTGTGGTGACAGGATCACAAGCTCACAGGTTAAAACAAGAAGAACAGGAAGTTAAAAGGCAGGGAGGAGGTGTGGAAGTCCAATTAGCTGACACTGTGTTTGATAAGATTTTTCAGGAAGAAAGAATGGAGGATAATGCAGCTGAGGTATTTAGCTCAAGGCAAGACAGTGTTACAGGAAAAGGATCAGCACATAAGACACTTGTATCAGACAGCTTACTCAGGAACAGAGGCAAAATGTATTTCAGAATGTTATTACCTTAGGGTAATGTGTTAATAAGAAAGTTGTGACATTTCATGTTTCAGAAAATGAAAGCTGTAGAGAAGTGCATCAGATTGTAATACCTTTTGGATATAGAAATGAGATCCTGAGAATAGCTCATTGGGGGGACATTTAAGAATTAGAAAGACACGGGCTAAAATACAAAAACATTTTTATTGGCCTGGATTGCATAGAGATGTAGTAAAATTCCATATAACATGTCACACATGTCAAGTGGTAGGGAAACCACAAGCAGTGATTAAGCCGGCACCGTTAATTCCAATTCCAGCATTTGAAGAACTTATTGCTAGGATTACAATTGATGTGTAGGACCCCTCCCAAGGACTAAAAATGGATATCAGTACTTACTAACACTCAGATATATGCCTACAATGTTTCCTGAAGTGATATCTTTAAGAAATATTACAGCAAGAAAACCTTTGGAAGAATTGACTAAATTTTTCACAAGATACAGTTTACCAAAAGAAATACAATCAGATCAGGGTTCAAATTTCATGTCACAGCTGTTTAAGGAAGTAATGAATAGTTTGGGGATAAAACAATTTAAGTCAACTGCTTACCATCCTGAATCAAAAGCGGCTTTGGAAAGATGGCATCAAACTTTAAAAACTATGATGAGGGCATATAGTCAGGACTATCCACAGGATTGGGTCCATCTTTTATTTGCTATTAGGGATGCTCCTGATGCATCAACTGGATTTAGTCATTTCAAACCAATCCACGGTCATGAGGTAAGGGGACAACTGAAATTGATTCATGAGAAATTCGTGGATCAAAATCGGAAACTACTCTCCTGGGTTACATATTAAAATTTGGATAAAGATTGGACAGCACATATGAGTTAGTTAGGGAACATTAAAAGATATCACAGCAAGTGATGAAAATGAAGGCAGACAGGAAATCTAGAGCTCATAGTTTTATTACTGAGGAAAAAATGCCACTTTTATTATTAGTACTGGGTGACTCATTAAAGGCAAGGTTTAGTAGACTTTACAAGATTGGAAAGAAACTGAGTGAAGTAAATTATTTAATAAATGCTCCAGATGGAAGAAAGAAGCAGATGGTGTGTCATTGCAAATATGCCTAAAATGTACTTTGACAGGGAACAAGACTAAAAAGAGTTATTAGTGGTGGTAGATATGGAGAAAGAGGTAGAAATGAAGGATTCTGAAATTGATTTTCCTCTAATCATATTGGATAATGAGGGGGTACTTGAAAATTTAAATGTGTTATTGTGTTACCTTCCAGACAAGTGTTAAAGTGACTTGGAGAAGCTATTGCAGTCACATAAATCTATTTGTGGGAATAAGCTGTGGAGGATAAACTTAGTTTGTACATGATGCATGTGTTGAAGTTTCATGTTCGATATGGCAACATCCTTATAGATTAAACCCAACAAAGTTATCACAAGTACAGAAAGAAGTTGAATTCATGCTTCAAAATAACATCACTGAGTTTAGTTGCAGTAACTGGAATTTACCTATACTGCTGGTACCGAAACTGGATGTAACATAAAGACTGTGTATCAAAAGATGAATGCAGTGAAAAAAGTGGATTCATATTCAATACCACAGTTGTCAGATTGCATTGAGAAAGTGAGAGAATCAAAATTTATCACAAAGATTGACTTGCCAAAAGGATATTGGCAAGTACCGTAATCGGAGAGAGCAAATGAGATATTGGCTTTTGTGATGCCAAATGGCGAATAATTGAAGTAAAGTCATGCCAATTGGTATGAAAAATGCACCAGCAACACTTCAAAGACTGACAAACAAAGTAATTACAGGGCTGAGTAAATGTGCTGTTTATATTGATGACTTGATAGTTTTCAGCGAAACATGGGAGGAGCATTCACAACACCCAGAAGAATTATTTAATTGACTACAAGGAGCTAATTTGGTGCTGAACTTGGCTAAAAGTGAATTTGTAAAAGCACAAGCTACATATCTAGGCCATCCCATTGGACATGGTAAGGTGGCTCCAAGAGATGTGAAAATCATGGCTATCGTGGATTTCCCCATGCCTACAACAAAGCAAAAAGTTTTAAGATTTCTGGGTATGAGTGGTTTTATTGGAAATTTGTACCAAATTTGAGCAGTGTAGTTGCTCCATTGACTGAACTATTAAAAAAGGAACAAGAAGTTTCAATGGACACAGGGGTGTCAGAAGACATTTGACAGTTTAAAAACTGTATTGACTATGACACCAGTTTTGGCAATACCAAATTACACCAAGCAATTTAAGGTGACCATTGACATAAGTGATGTAGGCATTGGGGCTGTACTGTTATAAGAAGATGAAACTGGAATTGAGAAACGGATAGGATATTTTTCACGGAAGTTGATTGCATGACAGAAAAAATATTCAACAATTGAAAAGGAGACTCTGGGGTCTGGTGGTAGCACTGCAGCATTTTGAAATTTATGTTGCAAACAATTCATCAGAAACAATAGTTTATACTGACCACATGCTTTAGAGTTTCTGGACAAATTTTGAGACAGAAGTGCAAGGCTGTTTAGATGGAGTTAATTACTGCAACCATTTAATCTACAGATTATACATGTGGCTGGATGAGAAAATCTAATTGCAGATGCACTGTCAAGAGTTTGAAGCATATAGGGAAAATTGGACATTTAAAAATCTGGACACTGGACTGAAATGACTTCTGTTGATTGCAAGGATTTGTGTATATATATATGGAGGTAGCATAAGGTGGGTTAAGAAAATGAAGCCGCCTTTTTAAATTATGATGGTTCATTTTCTCATAAGGAGGGGGGTGTCATGAAAATATAATAATTCTCATAATATTATTGTGATTTATTGTAAAAGTAGGTTAATAATGGGACTTGGATAGTTTCTCTGTGTGTGTCTGTGTTTTGGATTTAATTGAATGGGAGACAACTGGTCTGGAGAGTTTTGACTCATCAAAAAGATGCTAGGTTTTAAATGCTAAATACGTAAACATGGCTGAAGTTTTAGAACATGAGGTGTGAAGAAAGTTTACATTTATAGATAAATTCGGGTAGTTTGAATTTCAAAGAGACGGTAGGAAGTTACACCTAACCTGAAGAAGCTAAGCCAAACAGTGTGTTTATTTTTCCCAAAGGTTACTGTTAAAATGAGGACTATGAAAAGATTTATATTATGAGAAAGGAAAAGTTCCAAAGACATATCAGAACAATGGAATTTGCGTTAAAAAGGGAGAAACGTGTATAAAGGAGATGAGGTTATGTGTCAGGGAGAAGACATTCTAAGATTTAACACAAGTGTGATAAAGCCTCCAGCCTCTGTACATCAAGTTGTTGTCAATAGGAACCGAAGCTGAGAAACCTCACTTTGAATATCACTGTCCAGGGTATAGTGTTGCTTTGCCTGGGTCTGTTTAAATCTAAAACAAAAACAAAAACAGAATTACTTGGAAAAACTCAGCAGGTCTGGCAGCATCGGCAGAGAAGAAAAGAGTTGACGTTTCGAGACCTCATGACCCTTCAATAGAACTAGGAACAGAACCTTCTCCGCCGATGCTGCCAGACTTGCTGAGTTTTTCCAGGTAATTCTGTTTTTGTTTTTGTTTTGGATTTCCAGCATCTGCAGTTTTTTGTTTTTATCTCTGTTTAAATCTATTTGTTTTTACTGTTGCCTTAAAAGGGGTGTATCTAGAAGCTAGATTAATTAGGGGGTTTAGGAGTTATTATAGTAGTAATTTGTAGACCTATGTACGTGCTTGAAATCTTTTCTTTTGCTAATAAACGTTTAATTTAGCTTTCTAAAAACCTCTGAAGTCATGGTAGTCTTATTACTTTTGAATTCAAGGCATGCATCTTGAAATAAAATACAAATTGCAAAACAGTTGTGACCACGTGATCAAGTTCCCCCTCATGATTTTATCCACCTGACACGTATCATCTGCCACATCATAACAATTCCTTAACCACTTGTGTGAAAATGTTTTTCTCATATTATCTTTGTTTCATTTGCCAATTACTTTAAATCTGTACCCACTGATTCTCGATCCTTTCACAAGTGAGAACAATTACTCCCTATCTACTCTGTCCAGAATCCTCATGATTTTTAATACTTCTATCAAATCAGCTCTTAGCCTCCTCTTCTCCAAGGAAAACAATCCAACTTCTCCAATCTATCTTCATAACTGAAGTTCCTCACACCTGGAACCATTCTCGTGAATCTTTTCTGTACTGTCTCCAATACCTTCACATTCATCATAAAATGTGGTGCCTAGAACTGAATGCAATACTCCAGCTGAGGCTGAACTAGTGTCTTATACAAGTTCAAAATAACCTCCTTGTTCTTGTGCTTTATGCCCCTATTAATAAAACCTAGGATACTGTATGCTTTATTAACTGCACTCTCAACCTGTTCTGCCACTTTCATTGTCTTATGCAAATATACACCCAGGTCCCTCTGCTCCTGGGCCCGCTTTAGGGTTGTACCCTTTATTTTACATTGTCTCTCCATATTCTTCCTACCAAAATGAATTACTTCACATTTCTCTATTGAAGTTCATCTTCCACCCTTCCACCCATTCCTCCAATATTTCTATGTCCTCTTGAAATTATACACTATCCTCCTCACAGTTTGCAATGCTTCTGAGTTTTGTATCATCTGCAAATTTTGAAATGGTGCCTTGTATACCAAGATGTAGGTCATTGAAGGGGGAGGTGAACAATGGACAGAGAAGAAGCTTTGATAAGGCACAAGCAGTCTTGAGTCACAGAGACAAAGATCAGGGCCCATGTGCACACGTCTCGATCCTGATTGGATACTATAGCCACGTATATATGCCTGAATATATTTGGATAGTGTAATCATGTATACGTGCCTTGAATATGATTGGATAGCCTAATCATGTGTATATGAGCTCAATTGGGTAGAGATAGTAGAGTAAGAAGAGTCATTTACTGATTTGTTGTATTCAAGTGAACTATGATAAGCAAATAGTACACAAGTAATGGAATGCAATCAATAGATGAGCTTGTACGTCATTTTGTTGAATGGGTGCAGCTGCCTTGCAAATGAATGAATAAATCGGTGAAAAGAAGCTTGAGTCTCGTGTGGTTGCTGCGGGATCGGATAGTGCCTGGGCTCCCTTTCAGTCATCAATATATGTTTGGAAAAGCAAAGGTCCTGACACTGACCCCTGAGGAGCTCCACTACAAACTTTCCTCCATCCCAAAGAACAACCATTAACCACTACCCTGATTCCTGTCACTCAGACAATTTCACATCCATGTTCCTACTGTTCCTTTTATTCCATGAGCTGTAACTTTTCTCACTTGTATATTGTATCAAACACCTTTTGAAGTCCACGTTGGTAAGAACAGGACTGAGGGAGCAGCAGGTTCGTCCCATGAATAAGATGAGCTCAGAGAGGATATGGGAGAAAATATGAGAGAAATTAGAGAAAGATGTACCTCAAAATGTATATCAAAAAGAGCATTACATCTAATGTTGACCCCTGAGGGATACCACAATATACTTTTCTCTAGCCTGAAAAATGACCATTCACTGCCCTTTGTCCCTTAGAAATTCATAGCCACGCAGTCACTTCCTCTTTAATCCCATGAACTCCAGTTGGCTTTCAGCAGAACCAGAGGATCCCGGCAGCAGGTAGGGCCAGTAAATCCAGCCCATCATCTTTGTTTAATGATTCCAGACATTTCTCTGACCCTTCTTTCAAATAGTAAACATTGGAACTGCTTATGCGATAGGTTTTAAGCATGTGAGATAGTTAAAAAATTAAAAACATTCACAATTTAAAACACCATGTGCATTTAACTTTGGTTGCAGCAACAAGGAACAAATAGATTTATTTCTGAAACTATGACATGGGCTACAGGATATTGGGCGCAATTCTCCCATCCCATCTGCAGTGGGTTTTGTGGCAGGTGGGAGTGGAGAATCCAGCAGGATGCAAAAAATCGGAAACCTGATGTAAAAACAGATAGCAATTTTCCCGACAGTGTGTTCATGGTGGATCGGTTATTCTGCCAACTAGTGGCATGAATGCCATTTGCATTCATTAGCATGTCATGAATGCTCAATAAAACAGCTACCTGCCGGAATATTGACATGCCTACCAATCTTGTGTCGCGCCTTCGGGAAATTACATCAGTGTCAAACCCGTTTGAAAAAGGGGTGGCGTGCTCAAGTCGGACTTCAGTTTGCTGGTACCTTTGAGGTGAGTGGAACATACCTGCCATAGCGCTGTGCCGGTCTTGTTGTGATGAACGACACTCTGTGGGGCCGTAGGGTTGGACTGCTCCTTCTCTTTGCTTTCTTCCTCCCGAAGAACACCAATGTGCTCCGGTACTCATGCAGGCCTCCACTTTCAGAGACTAGCACTTCGACTGGGAGTGGTTTTTGAGGCGAGGGGTCGGACTGTCAAACATGAGAGGGTCAATGGGGAGGGAAGGCTGTGGAATGGTAGTGAGAGGGAGGGGAAAACATGAGGAGGTCACCCTCCAGACCCTTGTTGCCACAGGAATAAACGGGACTCTGCTTGGAAAGAAAGGAGGAAGACCTTCTTGCGATGAATGCACTGAAATCCAATGGCTTCATTAATGCTGTTAAAGGGCTGCTCAGAATTCAGTGGCTTCACATCACAGTTGCTGCATCTCAAGTGTAACACAAAGCAGTGTAGAATTTGGGAATGCAGGCAACAGTGAAGGAGCACAGCTGTATCATATATGGCATTCCATCAGTGAAGACCGATCACTTGTTCAGCAGATATGACACTCCTAATGGGCCAAAGGGTATCCATTCATTGCACATGAGCAACTGATTGGCCATTAATATGCCACATCAGAGTTTGGAGCACATAGCTAGGTTGGGTCAATCATCTCACTTAAACTTTAGCATCCCATGCAGGGCTGAAGATGCTACATATCTGCAATGCCATCTTGGTCATCTTGATGTGTGTGCTAGTGTCTCAGGGACAAGGTGGCATCAGCCACCATGCAAGTAGGACAGGAAAAACTATGAACCCTTTCAGTTTCCAAACGTGTCTTCCTCTGAGCTTAACTTTTTTGCTCCTTGAATCATTAATGTCTTCAATGTTTCCTTTCAGAGAGAAGGGAAAGGCAGATATGGATTCAGAGCTCAGTGCTGCCTTTGACAGGGTCCTAATGCAATGGAGGAGGCGAAGGAAGGAGAGGCGACTCCATGTATAACTTCATCAGGAGGTACGTAGTCAAGCGGAGCCAGAGCATGAACAGGAGGGTCACGAGGAGAGATCCAGAAAATGGAGTGACTCGCCGGACCTAGGGTTTATCGTAGAAGAGTCTCCTATTTACAAATGAGTGAGAAGCAATGCTGAACATGTCTACACTTATCCCAAGCTCTGGTACATCATATATGCCAGATTCTTCGTGAAGACCTGATGCTACGTGGCAATGGAGGGTATCCCCTGCCAGTGGCTTTGAAGGTGACCGCTACACGGAATTTCTTGACCTCTAGTTCTTTCCAAGGATCAACAGGCGACCTCTGAGGCATCTCTCAGTCCACATCACATCGATAGATAAAGGAGGTCACAGATGCCCTTTACAGGAAGGCCCATCATTATGTCAGGTTTGCTCTGGATGAAGACAGCCAGGCTGCGAGATTAACCGACTTTGCCGCCAACTCAGGCTTCCCAAGGGTGCAATAGACTGCACCCATGTGGCTATACGAGCTCCATGGCAGCAGCCTGTAATGTTTATAAACCACAAGGGCTATCATTCCATCAATGTACAAGTGTAGTGGAGTGAGCCACTTGAGTGGTCCAAGCATCTGAAGCACATCTTCAGAATCCCTATGGTCTGCTCTATAAGGGAGCGCATGGAGTTGTGAGCAGCTTAGTACTTCTCCTCAGAATGACCCTGAGGGTGACACACTGGTGTCATCAACCAGTGCTTCAGTGGGTACCCCTTATCCCCAAGCAACCATCCCTGCAGACGTAATGGCCCCTTGAAAATCTCAGGTACCTGGGAGGGACTCAGGATGTAGGAGTCATGGAAACGCTCAGCGTACAAACAAGCAGAATGTGCTTCCGGTGATCACGCACCAGTTGTACAGTGATGGAATGATAGCCCTTGCAGTTTATAAACATTAGGGCCTGCTGCCATGGAGCCCGTATAGCCACATGGGTGCAGTTTATTGTACCCTACACTCCTGGGAAGCCTGAGATAGAGGCAAAACCAGTGAATCTCACAGCCGAGCTAACTTCGTCCAAAGCAAAAAGGATTGTGTGCCCTTCACAGCCTGGCAATGCAAAGAGGTGACCCCCTGCCAAACGATGAAATGGAGGAGGATGAGAGATTATCGGATGATGATGATCCAGAGGCCCAAGGACCTCAAGAGGCTGCTGATGTTCAGTATGAACGCTATCGCGCCATGGAGGAAGGAAGATGTGGGAGACGTGCCCGTGATACATTAATTGCTGACAGGTTCCAGGAAGAGGGCAATGCTCTGGAGATCTGGTCTCAAATCACACCATGGCAGTTGGTGAATTTGAATCAATAAAATCTGGAATTAAAAATCTGATGATAGTCATGAAACCATTGTCGATAGTCATAAAAACCCATCCGGTTCACTAATATCCTTTAGGGAAGGAAATCTACTGTCCTTACCTGGTCTGGCCTACATGTGACTCCAGACCCACACAAATGTGATTGACTCTCAATGGCCCTCTGAACAAGAGCAATTAGAGATGAGCAAAAAATGCTGGCCTAGCCAGCAACCCCCACATCCATGAAAGAATAAAATAAACATGCGGGAATATGGCTACATCTCTCCTAGCCCTTAGTGGCCTTTTCTTTCAACTCAGGAGATGCCCACCTACTTGCAGTGAGAACGAGTCCCGCATTCGCAGATGCACATTCTGGCCTCATGGATCACCAGGTCATGATCTTTGCTTTGGTCCATGGGTCCCTGTGAGTGAGCTCACTCTGGGAACTGAGATCCCACTTAGGAACAAGAGCGATGCAAAAGAAGGCTTGATGCCTTCGCCGCTATCTAATGATGCCAATACCTCTGCGACTGAGATGTGGACATGCCTAGGGCTCTCCTCCTCCTGTGCATGTCTTTTCTTCTGCCACTACCACTGAGGAGACACAAATGCCACTAGAATATCAATGTTGATGAGCTGCCCTCACTCAATGGTGTTCTTTGAGGAAGAAGGGTGTGAAATGCTTTTTTAAAAAAAATGTTCATGGGATATGGGCATCGCTGGCTAGGCCAGCATTTATTGCCCATCCCTAATTGCCCTGTTCAGAGGTCATTTAAGAGTCAACCACATTGCTGTTGCCTGGAGTCACATGTAGGCCAGACCAGGTAAGAAATGTAGATTTCCTTCCCTAAAGGACATGCTTACATCACACACTTCCAATTAAGATTTAAACACATCTCCCTGACATCACAAAAGGGGTGTGGATATTGTTCAACTGAGGTTGACATCACAGGAATATAAATCTCACAGTGGGACACGGTCACTGAGTAGGAGGAAGGCTAAACCTCGGAATAGGAGGATTCCAAAGTACAAAATCACAACGCCTTCAGCTGACAGGAACATTCACATAACCATTAAATTATTTTAAAAAGTACAATTTAGTTACATATTTAGCACCCCATGACCCAAAAGTGACATCAGCTTTGCTTAACTTTCCTAACTCTACCACTACGTATGGGTGCAGCCTTGACATCTGCAGCAGAGGTGGAGGTTGCCTGCTGACTGCTATACCCTGATATCTGTGATGAACTTGGCAGATGTCCTCTTGTGGCCCGTAACGTGCGGGGCCCCAGCCTGATAAGGGTCACTTGCTCTGGGGCAGAAGCGCTCTCAGCGGCCTGAGAAGCTGTGTGAATGGGGTCACGGGTAGAGGGGGCTGTGAGTGGCTGCATACCCTTGGAGTTTCCTGTGAGGAGCCCTGCGGGGTATCTGGCTGAAGTCCATCCTTCCTGTGGGTTCCCGATGGCCCAACCCTGACTCCTGCAGGAGATGATGCACCTGGAGGGGAGTTAAGATGCCTTTTCCCCATATCAACTACATCCTGATGGTGCCCACCAGGGTGTGTGGCAGGGCTAAGCACAAATCCAGCAAGACCTGCTGGACCAAGGACTCCATGGTGCCAGCCTTCCCATGGTGACCTTGAGGCGCTCGCATGTCGGATCCACAGACAGACCACAGACAGACTCCACCATCATTCGCTCTAGTCTGTTGAGTGACTGTCGAATCTCTGCCTGATGTTCTGCTGCCTGTCGGTGCATCTCCAGCATTGATTTGGCGGCTGCTTCCGGAGGCTCATCATCTGACTCGGAACGAGCGGTTGGCTGGTTTCCAGTAGCCCTCCGAGTGCCAGAGATCTGGACTGTCCCTGCTTCCAACTGCTGCGGCAATGTGTCAGTGAGATGTTCCCCAGAAAGTGAGCCCAAGCCTAATCTACATCTGTCGCCCACCGATGTGTGTGTCTCTGAGCTGGTGGAGGGTGCGTGTGATCGCTGTAACGGTTCTTCTGGAGCTTCCTCCTCGGATGAAGTTTGTGGGCTCACACTGGTACTGGACTGGCTTGGGGGCCTCGATCTGCTGGTGCCTAGAAAATAGAAAAGAGAATTTCAGTTAATGAGCATAAGCTGGATAAGACTGCACGTGACTCAGTGCGATTGTCAGGATTTGAAAAAGTGATGGAGCTGTGAACTGTACAAGGTTGTTGAGAGAGAGGGAGAGGCTGATTTCCCCTTCCCCACAGGAGTGATCTCTGTCCTTCCAAGCCAGTTTGGTTGCAGACCTCCTCAAATTCACTGAGGGTAAGGATGTTGGCAGTCTCTCCCCTGGTCTGAGCTCTCTTGTGACTGTTGTGTGCCAGCAAGGCCTGTATGAAGAAGAAAGAAAGGCATGTGATGAGAAGAGATAGAGTAGAGGTTGGTTGAGATACATGTCCCCTGTGTGTGATGAGCCCTCCCCAGAATAGAGGATGGAGTGTGAGCAACTTGATAGATGGGATGGTGGTGATGTGAAAGTCTCAGTGAGAGAATGGGTGTTGATATGTGTCCCCGCTAATGGTTGTGTGAGGTCCCTGAAGAGAGTAGCCATTTGAGTACATGATGCTATAATGAGCGTTTAATATTGGAGGTAGTTGAAGAATGACTTACCCTGGCAGAGCGGATGAGATCATTCATCCTCTTCCTGCACTGGGTGGCACTTCAGGCACGGGTGTCAGCCACACTGAACTGCTCTGTGACGGTGTTCCATGCCTGAGATGTGAGGCTGCTGTGCTTCCTGCAGCCATCCATGGGGTAGAGCACGTGTCTTTGTTCTTAGTACCCTCTGACCAAGACCTGGATGGCCTGGTGGGTGAAGTGGGGTGCAGACGTCGTCTTGAGGCTCTCGGCCTTTCTCTTATGGGCTGTAGACATCTCTGGTGGGCTGGAGAAAGTGCGAATGTGTGTTAGACTGGCATTTAAATATGGTACCTGGACCTTTGAGCCTGCCAGCTCACGGCGGGTAGATGAATCATCTCCAGGTGATTCAGAACCTTTGCATAATTAATGAGGCTCCAAGCGTTCTCAGACCAACTCTCTGGCATCAATTCAGGCATAAGTACATCCCTTTACTCTTTACTCATCACTCATTTACACAATGGGATAGAGGTGAGTCCTGAGCTGAGTGAGATGGCCAATGTTTTGATGCAGAAAATGTTAGATAGGTGAGCTAGACAAAAGGAAAACAAAGTCCCATGGCCCTATGTATTACATCCAAAGATCTTGAGGAAGATGAGGGAAGGAACTGCCCTAAGGCCCTAGAAATTATGCGATGAATGTCCATGAGACCTCTTCTATTATCATAGATTCAGCAGATTTCCGCAGATACCTAGTTTATGTATATAAAAGAGGTTTCGGCCAAAGTAATGGCAGAGAAATTGGGAGCAGATTCAAGGGGATTCAATCCTTATGTTTTGGGACTCTATTGAGTATGGATGTATGCTGGAGACTGAACAGTGTGGTACCCATTTTTAAACAGGGAGATTTAACTAATTCAAGGAAATACAGGTCAATTAGCTTAACATCTGTGTTTGAGAACATGTTCGAGTCTTTGAGGATAAAATAACCACATAGCTAGATAAATTAAAATATTTAATAGTAACCAGCAAAAATTGAGCTTCACAAATTCTTTAATGAGGAATGAAAATGGGGGATGTACAGTGGATATAATATACAAGGACTCTAGGCAAGCCTTTTATAAACTACCAGATTAGAATTACTGCAGGGGATTAAGGGATATGGAAAGAGAAGGATAGCAAGCTGGATTACAAATTATTTACAAGAGAGAAAACAATAGGAGTTAAGGGCAGATATTTTAAGAGTTAAGGTTTGAAGTGGATACTTGGGCCTGATGGGGTTCAGTGCTGTGGCCACTTCTGTTTACAATGTATGGTAATGGGCAGAATTTTCTGCCTGTCGGGTGGATGGTGTGGGAGAAGGCTCGGGCCCACGATCAGGTCCGCACCGCCATTTTACACGGGCGGGCCACTTAAGGCCTGCCCAGTGTTAATCGTGGCTCCCGAGGACTGCAGGAGTTGGCAGGTGGCAGGATTGCAATGCCTGCTGCATCCAATGGCGACCTGACAGCCTGTTTTAAAAAGTTGGTACAGCCTTTCTAAGGCTGCGAATCATGGCCAGTGGAAGGGCTTCCTAGAGCGCTGCTGGTGAGCAGCCCAGGCAAGAGGATAGGGCAGGGAGGTCACTGTGCCCCTCGTTTTTCAGACAGTTACCTTGCTGCCATCCTCGAGGAGGTGGCAGCACAGCGGGAGGTCCTCGTACCCCAGGATGGGAGGAGGAGGCCCCCACATGACCAAATGTGCCTGGGAGGAGGTGGCGGAGATCGTGAGCTCCCACGACATGGTGCGGCGCACCTGGATCCAGTGTAGTAAGTGCTTCAACGGCCTGTTACACTCAGGAAGGGTGAGTACCATGTTGGCATTGGTCACTTAACCCAGCAGGTAGGCTTTCCCCCCCGGCGCACCACATCACCCCCACCCCCCACCCCACCCCCATCCCACCAAGTCTGAGTGCAGTGACTGCATTGAATCATTGACGGCATGTGTCCTTCGCTGGGTGGGCCAGCAGATACTGCCCATGCCGAGGGCACCCTGAGAGGGTGGTGATGAGATGGGTTCTGCACCTGCAGCATGTGGTGCACTGTGACCCACATGTTTTGGGGACAACCTGGAGAAGCTGCACCTAGGCACTGTGCTGGAACTGCAGGACATGTCAAAGTCAGAGTGATGACATGCTGGGAAGGGAGCTTCAAGGTGGCGTGGCACCGATTGATCTGCTGTCCTCTGTGCTCCACGTGCTTGCACCTCCTTGCTATGGAAGGTTAGATCGCGTGGTGCCAAATGTGATGTAGGCAGCATTTGGCCAAGGGGGAGGGTGGGGCGGGGGGCACAGGTCTAGCATCTTTGTGCGATGGTTCAGCAGCAGCAGGGTGAGGAGGTTTGGAGCCCTGCATTATCCCACTCTCATTGCGGTGGGCCTTCCGTGAAGAGAGTCCAGGCACAATAAACACTAATCAATGCTCTTCTCTCCTTTTCTGGAGATAAATGCACATAATACCACCAAACGTGTGAGGACTGGCAGTGGGCCGGCACATTGCTGATTCTCAGCCTCTTCGATCAGGAGGGCCTAGATTTGGAGAGGTGCCATGTGCCGAGGTCCACTGGTGATGGTGAGCTGGGGTGCCACGGGCTGGTATGTATGCTCAGCAATGAGGTCACCATTGTTCTTCCAACAGCCATGGCAGTGCTGAATGTTCAGTGATTGAAATTTGCAACATTGCTTATGCAAGGATGAGCGCATAATGATCCAGGGCACAGGGATGCACATTGACATTGTCTCCACGTTAACTAATCCAATGTCTTTGTTCTTCCTTTCAGCATCAGCAGAGCAGGGCTGGGAGGAGGAGCAGCAGGAGGCCCCTCTCACACCTGAGGGCCCTGAAGTCATGGACTCACCAGCATCACACCATCTCTGCCAGGCAGGCACCAGCACAGGTACTAGCACCTCGGTGGGAATTAGAACATTGGCTAGTGTCCCAGGGCACGGCGGTGAGGGCACTTCACAGTCGCTGGAGAAGCTGGCTGAGAAAGAAAGTGCCCATGGTGCCAGCAGTCGGAGGATTGCAGGAAACCAGGCACATACTCAGTTGGTGGCTGATAATGTGCCTCTGGAGTCATCCGCGACACAGTGAATGCAGGAAATGCGGCCGGGTGTGCGGGAGCATCTGTTGGAGATACATGAGGCTATGCTTGGTTTGATGTCCATGGTTGAGGAGTCTACACCGACTATCACCGAAGCAATGAGCCTCATGGCTGAGCGTTCTGTGTCCTCCATGGAGAGAGTGATGACTCTCTTGGAGAGGCTCCTCTGGGAGACCAATCAGGACTTCCTGAGGATGTGTGCAGACTAGCAAGCTCCCACGTCGGCATTGACATCAGCTGCTCAGTACCAGTGTGGAAGATGGTCTGGGCATCAAATTTCCCAGCTCAGGGCCCATCCATCCATGGTGAGCAGGGAGGTCCAAAGCGACCTCACGTTGGCACAGCAGCTACCTGTTGTCTCTACCGGCTCCTCTCAGGAGGCTCCAGATGAGGGCGGCAGCTCCTCCACCCCTCTGCCTCTGACCATTGCAGGGTGTGATGACCGGGGAGATGCCAGCTGTGGAACTGGCAGCTCCCTCTCAGGCGAGGACAGCACAGGCTCCACGGGCCAGAGGACGACCGCCATGGTCATCGAGGCCAACAGGACAGCAGAGTCAGCAGGCTGTCTCAGATGCCACTCCCAGTGAGGGGGCAGCACTAAGATGTAGCACCCGAAAACATAAACGTAAGGCACCTTAGGTACACCATGGGTTTATCACTGGTGCTTTTGTACTGGCCCGCTTTGAGGTGTTTATGAGTTGATGTGATTTTTAAAACCTTTGTCATTTTGTTTTCTTAAGTTTCTTTGGTTGTAATATTAAATTCAGACATGTCACCATGGCTGAGGGTGCCTCTTTTCTTCTGCGGGTGGATGGTTTCCAATAATGTTACGAGTGATTTGTGGGGCATTCCGCTTTATGAACAAGGCTCTTAGTTAATGTTCCTATCCAGGCAGGTTTAGTACTCAGGAATCGAGTATGGAGCCTGCAGCCTGGGCTGTCCTGGAGGTCCATATGTGGTGTGCTAGCTGAAGGTTCGTTGGAATAAAGCCTCCCAAGTGTCCCTGCCTCCCTGGAGTATGCCTGGTTCAGCGACTACCCCCTCAGCATTTTTGTGTGCATGGTCATCCTCGGACTCACTGCTGGACCCATCGTGTGCAGCCGCAGACACTGTGTCAATGTCTTCATCATCCACTGCGTCCCTCCTTTCTAGTGCCAGATTTTGGAGAGCGCAGCATGCCACCACTATCACCGACACACAATCTTGTGGGTACTGCAGTGCAGTTCAGGCTTTGGAAGTGCATCTTGAGAAGACCAATGTCTCTCTCCACCACAGCCCTTGTGGAGGCATGGCTGCTATTGTACCTCTGCTCAGCTGATGATCTTGGATGACGGAGAGGCGTCATGAGCCAACCCGTAGGGGGATAGCCCTTGTCACCCAGCAGCCATCCATCCAGCTGGGCTGGAGCACTGAAGAGCCCCGGTGCCTGGGAGTGTCTGAGGATGTAGATGCCATGGGAGCTACCTGGGTACCTTGCACAGACTTGCAGAATCAGCATCCTGTGATCACGCACTATCTACACGTTCATGGAGTGGAAGCCCTTCCTGTTGACAAAGGCACCAGGCTCACCTGCTGGCGCCTTGATGGCCACGTCTATTGCACTCTGGATACGGGGGAAGCCAGCAATCACTGTGAAGCCTTTGGCTCGCTGTGTCTGACTTGCCTGCTCCCAGTGGAAATATATGAAGGTCAATGCACCCTGAACAGGGTGTCTGTGACCTGCTTGACACAAGTGTGCACAGCTGATTGGGAGACACTGCAAAGATCACCCACCAAGCCCTGGAAGGAGCCAGAGGCAGAGAAGTTGAGGGAAGCTGTGGCCGTTAGAGCCACGAGCATGGGGTGTCCGCCCACACGGTTCACGGAGATCTCAGGCCCAATCATGTGACAGACGTAGTTGACTATCTCCCTTGAGAGATGGAGCCTCCTTCAGCACTACACCTCAGACATATTGAGGTAGCTGCTTCACCGCCTGTATAACCTGGCAGCAGGAGAGTGGCATCATCTGCGGCCCCTTCCGCCTTAGATTACCTCTTGCCCCTTGTGCCTGCGCCTGTCCTCCCAAAGGTGGGTCCCCTGGAGGCTGAATTTGCGCTCCTGGCCTCCTCTCCCTTCTAGCCCTCCCTTCCTCCTCAGAGGAGGTGCCTCCAGTAGTGAGTTCAGCTCCTATTCCCAGGTTAAGGGAAGGCTGCTTGAAACCTGCAGGCCCAAAAAAGATTCATCACTGCAGAGTGCTGACCTGAAGGTCGTGAGTCCAGACCAAGCAGCTGGTATGTGTTTTAAAGTATTGCAGATCATACAGGCAAGTATCAGTAACTTTGAAAAAACAATATTTGACAGAGCACACTCATGACCCCAGTGAGCTCTTTTATCCTGCCTGTGGATGAGGTTTCTACAGATGTGTCCTACCTGACTGTTGCACCCGAGCACCGACCTGAAGATTGCACGGGCACTGAAAAATTGATGTTGATTGGAGCCTCACGAGCCTAAAGTGGCTCATTAATTAATGGCGGGCGCGCATAAGATATCATCACGCGCCCACCCGACGAAATATCGCGATGGCGCGTGGTGATGTTGGGACGCTTGCCCGACGTCACCGCGCATCATTTTACATGCAGACATGGGGGACCTGCCCTGGCGTGCCAATGGGAAAATTCCGGCCAATTATTTGAATATCAGTCAGATGAGAGCGACGTTAATAGTTGCAGATTGAGATCAAAGTATAGTTAATACTTCAGAAATTGCAAAAACACATTGACAAGATGGTAGAATAGGCTAAAAAAGAGTAGCAGATGGAATTCAATGCCCTGTGCCTCTATGGAGTGCTTTATTTTGGCAGGAGATCAGTGTTGTGGAAGAAGAGGAGGATTTAGGGCTGCAAAGGGTGTTAAAGGTAGCACCTCAGGCTGATAAGGTTATTGCAAATGCTAATTAAAATTCTAGGTCTTATCACAAAAATGAACATAAAAGCCAAAAAAGAATGATGATATTATATAAAATGTTAATCAGATTTGAGTAGTGTATTAGTCTCCACAATATGGGAAAGATATTAAGCATTTAGAGAAGATAGATTGCAGATATACTATGCTATTGTCTGGTGTGTGGAATTAGAAAGAAAAAGAAAGTTTAGAAAAATTGGGGCCTTCTTGTTAGGAAAACACTGATTACGAGGCAACATGATAGAAATGTTTAAAGTTGTGCAAGGATATGGCAAGCTACAGAGACTGACTATTTCCAATTGTAGAGAGATCTGTGGATCTAGAATGAGGGGGTCATAAATACAAGATTAAATTTAAGAGATTTAGAACAGGGAGTAAGAGAAATATACTTACATCCTGAGTTGTGAGATTGGTTGAGGAAGAGACTATGTCATCATTCATGATTAGAATTAATAGATGGATGATGAAAAGGGGATTGATTGCTAAATAGGGGAACAGGGTGTGTAAATGAGATGAGGATTATTTGCACCCATGGAATCTAAATGCTGGCATGGAATGATTGGGCCAAATAGCCTGTTTCTATTCTGTTTTTTCTACACATTTGTCAAAATTTCTTCCAAATCAAAATTAAAGCCAAATCCATTGTTTTCAGCTCCTGCCATAAACTCACTTGTCACTGATTCCACTCACTTGCAGGCCACAGATTGTACCTGACCACATAAAATCTTGGAATCCTATTTGACCAAAACCTGAGCTTCAAAGATCACAATGAACCATCACAAAGACCATCTACTTCCATCTTCACCATCTCGTCCATCCTGAAAATCGTTTCTGCTTTCCATCAACTCTCACCTGGAATTCTCCAATATCCATCGTTGCTGGTCAACCATTCTCCTCTCTCTATATAAACACTAATTTGGTCAAAAGGAGACTACCCGTATCTTGCTCTCCTATTCTCCCATCCTTGCTAATATATAATGGCGCAAAGTCTCCCAACATCTTGAATCTAAGGTCCTTGTTTTTAGATCCCACCATGGCCTTGTCCCAACCTATCTATATAATTGACAGAAATTACAATGTGGACAATCAACCCCAACAATTGGTGTTAATGTTTATCTCCCACACAGGAACTATTTCTCATTACATGTGCCCATCTATTCCTACAGCTCTTTTATTTTTCTTGCTGTCAAACACCTATCTAACCTTAAATGTCTCTGCAAAATCCTCCTATCCTATCCCACTCCTATCATTTCTCTCATTCTAGCCTTTGTGCATCCAGCTCTCTATTTGTCCACTGCTGATTTCAGGGCCTTACTCACTGGACCTCTCTCCCTAAACCTATGAGCCTTTCTATTTCATCTTTTGGACCAAGTTTTGCACAATCTTTTCTATCTGTCCATCCACAACTTAGCATTTTGTCTACTGCAGTCGTTGCTCCGAATGCAGTCTCCTCTACATTGGAGAGACCAAACTCAGACTGGGCGACCGCTTTGCAGAACACCTTCGGTCTGTCTGCAAGAATGACCCAGACCTCCCTGTCGCCTGTCATTTTAACACTCCACCCTGCTCTCTTGCCCACATGTCTGTCCTTGGCTTGCTGCATTGTTCCAGTGAAGCTCAACGTAAACTGGAGAAACAGCGCCTCATCTTCCGACTAGGCACTTTACAGCCTTCCAGACTGAATATTGAATTCAACAACTTTAGATCATGAACTCACTCCTCCATCCCCACCCCCTTTTCGTTTTTCCTCCTCCCTTTTGTTTTTTCCAATAATTTATATAGATTTTTCTTTTCCCACCTATTTCCATTATTTTTAAGTCCATACCTTTTATGTCCTTTTATTCTTATTTCACCCCACCCCCACTAGAGCTCTCTGTACCTTGTGTGTCCTGCCATCCATTCTTAATTAGCACATTCTTTTAGATAATATCACCACCTTCAACACCTCTTTGTTCTTTTGTCTGTGACATCTTTTGATTATCTGCTCCTATCACTGCTTGCTTGTCCCTACAACCACCCTGCCCCCACTTCTTTCCCCCCCCCCCACCTTAAACCAGCTTATATTTAACACCTCTCCTATTTTTACTTAGTTCTGTTGAAGGGTCATGAGGACTCGAAATGCCAACTTTGTTTTTCCCCGCCGATGCTGCCAGACCTGCTGAATTTTTCCAGGTAATTCTGTTTTTGTTTTGGATTTCCAGCATCCGCAGTTTTTTGTTTTTATCTTGGCATTTTCTCTTCTGTCAATTTGTTTCTACCCGTCTTGGGCTGTTTTTTACGTTAAGGCACTATATAAGATTTAAATTGTTATTGCTGTAGAATTAAGAACTCCTCAAACCAAACATTGAGAAAACCAAGATCATTGTTTTCAACTTGGACCATGGTCTCACCTCTCTTGCCATTGATTCCACACGTCTCCTTAGTCAAACTTAGGCTGAACAATGGAATGTGTAAAATCTTTGGCAACTTATTCAATCTGGAGCTGTGCTTCAAGTCCCACTTAATATCCACCACCACCACCTTGTACTTTCATATCTGTTAGAAGCCCCACCCTTGCTGAAACCTTATTCCATGCGCTTTTCACTTCCAGGTTTAATTTCTCCGATATTTTCCATTCCAGCCTGTTGAATTCCACCTTCCATATATATAAATATATTCAAAAGTCAGCTATCCATGTATTGTTCTACTTAGTTATGCTTAGTCCATTTTTACTAACCGACATTAGCTTTACAACACTCACTAAGTTCAAAGTCCTCCTCGTTAAATCCCTCCATTGTTTCATCATAGCCTTTTGGTGTAACCCCCTCTAACTTTCTATCTCCTCCTATATCATTCAGATTCCAGTGGCCTTTTTCCTTCACACTCTGACTGGCAGAACATGCAATGGCTTCAACTCTACTTTCTGGAAGTCCTTCTGCTCTCTCGACCATTTTCTTTTGAAAGAGATGGAGAAAGAAAAAAAGATGAAATACTAACATTTTAGGGCAGATGTTTCGAGGTGATAGGTAAGTAGTATTATAAACATTTTTGAGCCTTTATAACTTTTAGGATCAGTTTCATTTGTGATATATTTACCCTGTACCAGTCCTGTCATATATTTGGAGAGAATGTTAACATTTTGACACAGTAGGATTGAAGGAGGTGGGGCAGACTTGGGTGTCCAATAGTGAGTGGGAAATCCAGAACCCTGTGTTTTCCCACATGCCAAAGTCAGTCTGATTGGCAAACTTGGATTCCAGTCAGGTGGGAAATGCTCTGGAGCAAGCCACAGGACTAGGTAGGCCTGATTCCTAGCCCTATAGGGAGTTCAATTGCAGTGGGGGCTATAATCCCCTACCCCAGCAGGGGCTCAGTGGAAGTCTTCCCTAGGGGTGTTAGAGGGTGGTGATGTTGGTGCTCTGATATTTGGGGAGCTTTGGGTGACAGGCAGCAGTATTCCTGCTCCTCCTCATTCACAAACAGTGCTGTGAAGAAATTTACCTTCCCTCCCAAAGCTGTCCTCGCCTTGCTGCAGCTGTCAGCTTTCCCAATCGAAGCCTGGGAGATCCAACAGGCCATAGCTAAACCAGAAAAGCAAGTTAAATCAGAAGCTTCCAGCTTCATTAACTTTGATAAAATACCAACCACCTCCTGGGAATGGGTCAGCTGCTCGCCTGTTGTCCTGTCCAAGTTAAGCTCGGAAGTCGGCCTGTTGGAGCCGGAGTCCTGAGACACTTCCATTCTATGTCCATTTACCCACCCCAACCCCTGCCCACCCGAACTGAAACCTACCGCCTCAACCGTTTTAACATTTCCTGAAAGTTTCAGGGAATTTGCTGTATTACAGGAAGAGAAACACCGCTGTTGTATTTAGCTTGCAATCGAGCCATGGTAAACAGTGGAAACCAGGGCAGGCTATCTGGGGGCCACACGATGGAATATTAATTCATGAAAATTGAAAGCAATATTTGAATAGTTCAGATTTGTAATTAACCATATAATTAGGGCTTGTCAGTTGTACTGATAGATACTCTTAATTTGATCAGTATGAGCACCTTTAATACAGTGTCCATCAAAGCAAAATTTTCCATTTTCTCGTTCTGCTTGCCGTCTCCTGGATAACACATGGTATAAGTTGTAAACTCACCACTCACAAGTAGTCATTGATATTGCGAAAGCATATCTCCAATTTTGAATTCCGGAAATTGTTCATCAAAGATCGCATTGTATTTCATATGGATAACTGGGCTTCGAAAAGTGTTTTTTGTGCATCATAGATCTGCATCAGTTTGTATTTCCGTAGTTAAATCCTTCTAATTATTTTTCTTCCAAAGATTTGTTCATGTTTTACTGCAATGATCTATTTATTGAGTTATGCTTCAAAATAAGATTGAGCAGATAAAATGTACATTCCCCCTGTGCACCATGTGTAACAAAATCATAAACACATTCTTTTTAAACATGAATTAATTACATAAAGTGCATGGAGGAAATCTTCCCCCATGGAGGTTATTGATTATATAACAGCTTAGGCAGGTTGCAACTGATAGGGGTATGAGAAATGTAACATGTATTGTTCAAAAAAGTGCAGTTCACTGCAGGCATCAGGTAAATAAAGAAAGAACTTGCATTTATAAAACACCTTTCACTGCCTCAGGATGATGCAAAGCACTCCACAACCAATTCATTACCTTTTAAAGTATAATGCAGGGAAACACAGCGGCAAATTTGAGCACGGCATGTCTAACAAACAGCAATGAGACATAGGCCAGAGTTTTGCATTCCCCCACTGGCAGGTTTATAGGCAGTTGGGTGAAATCAAAGGGATGGGATTCCCTCCAGGTTCCCGCCCACACCGAACACGCAGCGATTTTATGCCGGGGCAGGCAAGGCCTCGTACGGGAAGCCCATCCTTACCTCAGATGAGGACCTTAAGTGGCCAATTATTGGTCACTTGTGAAAATATCCAGAATGAGAGGGCACAAATTTAAGTAATTGGTAAATGAAGCAAAAACAACATGAGGAAATTTTTTTTCACACAGCGAGTGGTTCATGTCTGGAATGCACTGCCTTGAGAATCCAGTTGAGGCAGATTTATTTGAAACATTCAGAAGGGAATTAGTCTGTTAAGTGAAAAGGAAGGATGTGCAGGATTATGGGGAGAAGAAGGGAGAATGGCATGAAGGGATTTGCTCATCTGGAGCTGGTGCAGACACTGTGGGCCGAATGGCCTCCTTCTACACTGTAACAATTTTGTAACTGTGATTCACACATGGCCAGCACTCGTACAATGAGAGACACACTGCCACAAGGAACATCATTGAAAAGACAATTGGGATACTAAAGCAAAGTTCTGCCATTCAGAGTGCTCCAGAGGAGCACTCCAGTACTTGCTGGACCGACTGTGCTGATTGTGGTAGTGTGCTGCATCCTCCACTACCTAGAAATCATGAGGGCATTGTCCTTGCCATGGTTTCATGATGACCTTAGGTGTAGGGGGTGGAAGAAGAGGAGGAGAAGGAGGGCACAGTTGGCACATGCACATTCTGGACTGTCCATATGCGCCTAATTCAACTCTAGTCCCCCTGAATACAATCTCAGATCCAGCTTGTCCCATGCCTTACTGTCCCTCAGTAATGAACCATCACAGTGTCTGCCTTAACAAAATTCCTGAAATTAAAGTTGCCACAAAACAACCAATCTATACTAACTTTATGCAACAAAATGTCCAGTAATCCACATAAAACTGAACCAATTGCCCATTGTGCATTTGGTGTGCCTGTCTTTTGTGCACCTTTGATTGCCCCAGTCTTCCTATGCAGTGCTACCCCTGTGGCTGCAGCATGTCTTACAGGACAATGTTGAGCATGTTGGCTGAATACAGATGCTAGTCTGTGATGCTGACACAACCAAAGCCAAAGCAGAAGAAGAGCGCACAGTCATTCACCACTTTGGCATGGGAGGCAACAGCCTAGGCTAGCTAGCTGACAGGCAAAAGCAAGGCTACTGGCAGGGTGGCAGTGGTGGGAGTACAAACATTGCTATCCTGAGGGAGAACAGCAGGCCCAGGCTGCACAGTGCTACCCTTTCAGTGTCTCAGCAATCCTAATAATCTGATGAAGCGCAGGTTGATGGACCTGCAATAACACCTTGTTAGCCTCTTTGAACTCTGGTGTCTGCAGCCAAAACGACAGTAGTCTGAGATTGCGTGGCACCTGCTGCATTGGAAACTGAGACACTGGCCATCAGATGCTGAATCTCATTTGCGTTTGGAAGTGCTCTCATGGAAATGCTTATCACTCCCACAGTGGAAAGATTGGACTGCAAGCTCTGCATCAAGCCCAGCTGGGCTAAATTGGGACCAGAGTCCTCCATGGCAGACTTTGTGTAGGCCAGACAATGCATTATGTATTTCTGCACTCATGCCCATCAACCCCATATCAAAGTCCTCACCCGAGTCCTCTGCAGAACTTGTGTGTGACCGTGTGCTCCACCATGTGCTCTGGGGTGTTGGTAACCGCCCTATCCTTTCCCCCTGCCATGACTGCAGGCCACCGTGCTAGCTGAGTTATCATGTGCAAATCCTGTCTGTATACTCTCCTGTAAAATTCATGTAGCGTCAGTATCAGAGCTAATGGCTGTGCATCAGATCGAGTGATACTGTATCTTTCTCTGCCCCAAATAGGCCTTCAGCCTTCTTCATCACAGCCTGACCAGGCAGCTGTTCTTGACATTTCTAATGCATAATGGCACAAGGACAGGGTTGAGGTGGGGAAAGGGTGGGGGGAAGCAGGGTAGAGAAGCAAAAGGTACATGGTTACACCATCCGCAGATTGTAAATTGTAAATTATAACAGATTGCTGGATAAGAGTGAAATAGGTTATGATGACCAGAATTTAGTGCCCTCCCCCGGGATAAGGTTGGCGCCAGAGGTGGTATGAGATCGAGTGAGTGCTGGGACCCCCTCCCGTTTTGCCACCTCTGCTAGTTTCACATGAACCTGGGTGCCCTGGGGAGATGTGCAGCCACCAAACAGTAGACAGCTCTGGCCCGCTCACAGACGTGTAAAATGACGCACGCCCAGTGTCACTCCGCGTCATTTAGATTTTCAGTCGGCCACGCCAGCCGAACTATCAGCGGTCATTAAGGCCTTTAAAAAAGTAATTAACCTAATTAATGGACCTGCCTGTCCAACCTTAAGGTGGGCAAGCTAAGAGTCCTGGCGGCCTTCAGGAAAAGCATGAAAACTCATCCACGGTCGGGATGAGGTTTCATGAGGGATTTAAAATGTGTGTAAATTTTTTCAATAGAAGTAATTGGCATGTCCATCTCATGTAACAGGATCACATGAGGGGACATGTCAGGAATATTTTTTTCTGCCTTTAATAACTTTTTCACATTTGAACCGATCTCCCTGAGACAGCACTTAGCCTCAGGGAGAGCTGTGCGCTCTTTTGTGCGCATGCACGAAAGAGCACACCTCTGGCTCAGGGAATCCCCCTGCCACCTGCACAGAGTGTGCTCAGCACCTCTGAGCTGGGTGGACCTTACTTGGCCCGCCCATGTAAAATGGCAGTGTGCCCCCAATTGGAGGCGCTGATTGGGAACCCGCCCGCCCACTCCTGCTCCTGCACACCCCCACAGACAGGGGATGGAAAATGCTGCCTAGTGTGTTCAGTGCTTGATTTCACAGAGCAGCACAAAGTTTGTATGCCTGCAACAGTTTAAATGGGTTCAGGTTAATTGCGCATCACGATCCCTGTGCCTGATTTCTGGGATGATCTAATTTAGCCTCCCCTTCTCTTTTTGCTTACTGCCGATATATTACTACAGCTTTGGCTTTTCCAACCTTCCCATTCTGTCCAGCGAGTGTGAATTAAATTATTCCTTCTTAACAATCCTCTTCAAGGATGAAAAGTTGAAGTTAATATAAAAGAATAAGCTGCCTAATTCTAAAGATATCAATGCCACGAAGCGAGGACTGCAATCCTAACTTATTTATCTGATTATCAACACTGGCTTTGAAGCATAGAGGCTATGCAATATTTTGTGAAATGATTGTGAAGGATGGAATTATGGAATGGACTGTATGGAAGTTTTAGGCTCTGTGAAGAGTTTATAGACTTTCATGAGTTTCTATGCATCACTAACTGCATTTTAATTATGGAGGCACATTGCTAACACTTCTCCAAAATGCACCCAAATTGCCTCAAGGATTTAAGCAAATTGCATATACAGGAGGTGTGTGTTACTGGTGGAAAGGAACATTCCGGATTAAAATAAATATTCAAGAATAAGCTCTTATGTGAGCGTTTTTGTACTTCAAAGGGATTGTTTATCTGTGATATTTGATACTTCTAGATCAGAGGCTGTACTTGGTTAGTCAATTAGCTTTTCACCTCAGAGTCATGTAGAAAAAATACAAATAAAATAAAATAAAAGTTAAATAAGTGGTTTCAACAACATTTGCTTCTTTATTCTAATAACTATAAATAAGGTCACACAAAGTTTCTATTTCTGTTCAATGTATGGCGAAAGAAAGCAGAAAATTCGAGGGGGATGCCAAGTGTTGGATCCCTGCCGATCAGAGTGTCATGAGAGATATTCCACTCCTACCCCCTCCTCCCCCACAGTTAGCAGAGGTCTTGGCCAACCCACTGTGCTGAATTTTCTGTTTATCGGTGGGGGGGGGGGGGCGGCGGAGCAAGAGCAGGCGTGGGTGGGCACGGACCCGATCGTTGCCTGCGATTTTACGTGGGCGGGCCAGTTAAGGCCTGCCCAGCATGATGTCCAACTCCCGAGGAAGGGCTCACCAGAGGGGAGGGGAGGTGTGGCCCAGGCCTAGCATCTTTGTATGAGTGTTCGGCAACAGCAGGGTGAGGAGGCTTTGGAGCCCTGGTATGTCCGACTCTGGTTGGGGTGGGCCGTGGGTCAAGAGAGTCCATGTGCAATTTTCATTAATCAATGCTCTTCTCCCATTTTCAGGAGAATAATGCTCATAACATGGCAGGGCGTGCAAGAACTGACGGCGGCCAGATGCAGATTACCATTCTTCGCCACTTTGAGCAGGAGGCCCTGGATTTGGAGAGGCGCCATGCGCCAAGGTCCACTGGTGTGGTGAGGCTGGGTTGTCACGGCCAACAGTGAGGTCAGCCTTGTTTTCCCAACAGCCATAGCACTGCTGAATGTTAATTGATTTAATTTTACAACATGGCTTGACCATTGGTTATCGAAGGATGAGTGCATAATGATCCAGGTGACAGGGATATACTTTAACATTGTCTCCACTTTAAATGATCCACTGTCCTTGTTCTTTCTTTCAGCATCATCGGAGCAGGGCTGGGAGGAGGAGCAGCAGAGGTCCCTTCTCACACCTGAGGGGCCTGAAGTCTCACCAGCGTCATACCATCTCTACCAGGCAGGCACCAGCGCAGATACTAGCACATCGGTGGGAATTCGAACATCGGCTAGTGTCCCGGGGCACAATGGTGAGGGCACTTCACAGTCGCTGGAGGAGCTGGCAGAGACAGAGAGTGCCCATGACGCCAGCAGTCGGAGGATTGCAGGGGACCAGGCACATGCTCAGTCGGGGCCTGATGATGTGCCTCTGGAGACATTCACGATGCAGAAAGTGCAGGAAATGCAGCTAGGTGTGTGGGGGCATCTGGGAGAGATACATGAGGCTATGTTTGGCTTAGTCTCCGTGGTGGAGGAGTCTACGCAGACGATCGCCGCAGCAATAAGCCGCATGTCCGAACATCATACGTCCTCCATGGAGAGAGTGACGACTCTCGTGGAGAGGCTCCTCCAGGAGACCCATGAGGCATTAACCTCAGCTGGTCAGTGCCAGTGTGGGAGATGGTTTGGGCATCAACTTTCACAGCTCGGTGCCCATCCATCCACGGTGAGCAGGGAGGTCCAAAGTGACCTCATGTCGGCGCAGCAGCTGCCTGTCATCTCTGCGGGCACCTCTCAGGGCGTTCAGAATGAAGGCAGCCGCTCCTCCGCCCCCCTCCCAGTGACTGTAGCATCCAGTGAGGCTGCGACGACTGGGGAGATGGCCTCCCCAACGGCACCAGCACTGGCTCCACAGGCCAGAGAATGACCGCCAAGGTCATCGAGGCTAATAGGACAGCAGAGTCAGCAGGCTGGCTCAGATGCCACTCCCAGCGATGGGACAGCATCAAGATGTAGCAACCAGAAACAAAAGCATAAGGCTCATTAGGCACACCACAGATTTTCACTGGTGCTTTAGTGTTGGCCCGAGGTTAGGTCCTTATTATTTGTTTTCTTTGGTAACACTATTTTCTTTTTTTTTGGAATAAGTTGGTTTGCTTGACAGAATAAATTCAGATATGTCACCGTGGTTGAAGGTGCCTCTTTTCTTCTGCCTGTGTATGGTTTCCAAAACTATAATGTGTGCTTCGTTGGACATTCAGCTTTATTACCAAGGCCCTTGGTGACTATTCCTAACCTGGCAGGTTTTGCACTTAGGTGTTGAGTATCGAGCCTACAGCCTGGTGGACCATCTGTGGTGCGCTAGCTGAAGGTTCGTTGGATTAAAGCCTCCCAGGTGTCCCTGTTTCCCTGGCGTAAGCCCGGGTCAGCGTCTACTCCCTCAGCATTTCCCTGTGCATGCTCATCCTCAGACTCACTGCTGGACTCATCGTGTGCAGCCTCAGCCAATGCATCTATATCTTCATCATCCACTGCGTCCCCCCCCTTTCCAACGCAAAATTGTGGAGAGCACAGCATGCAACCGCTATCACCGACACACGATCTGTGGGGTACTGGAGTGCGCCCCCAGAACAGCCCAGGCATTAGAAGTGCATCTTGAGAAGATCGATGGTTCTCTCCACCACAGCCCTTGTGGAGGCGTGGCTCCTATTTTACTGCTGCTCAGCCTCTGTTCTTGGAAGGCGGAGAGGCATCATGAGCCACCTTCTGAGGGGATAGCCCTTGTCACCCAGCAGCCATCCATCCAGCCGGGCTGGAGCACTGAAGAGCCCTGGCACCTGGGAGTGTCTGAAGATGTAGGCGTCATGGGAGCTGCCGGGGTACCTGGCACAGACTTGTAGAATCAGCATCCTGTGATTACACACTATCTGCACATTCATGGAGTGGAAGCCCTTCTTGTTGACGAAGACATTGGGCTCACCTGCTGGTGCCTTGATGGCCACATGTGTGCAGTCTATTGCACCCTGGACCCAGGGGAAGCCAGCAATGGCCGTGAAGCCTCTGGCTCACTGTGTCTGACTTGTCTGGTCCCAATGGTAGTGGATGAAGGTTAATGCATGCTTGAACAGAGCATTTGTGACCTGCTTGATGCAAATGTGCACAGCTGATTGGGAGGCAGGCAAAAATCACCCACCGAACCCTGAAAGGAGTCAGAGGCATCGAGTTTGAAGGCAACTGTGACCTTCAGAGCCACTAACATGGGGTGTCCACCCACACAGTTAGCGGAGATTTCAGGCCCAATCATCTGACAGGTATAGTTCACTGTCTCCCTTGGGGGACGGAGCCTTCTTCGGCACTGCACCTCAGACATATTGAGGTAGCTGCTTCACTGCCTGTAAACCCTGGCAGCATGATAGTGGCATCTTCTGTGGCCCCTTCAGCCTTGGACCACCCCTTGGCCCTGTGCCCATCCTCCTTGGAGGCTGATTGTGCACCCCTGGCCTCCTCCCCCTTCTAGCCCTCCCTTCCTCCTCAGAGGAGCTGCCTCCAATGGACAATTCAGCTCCCATTCCCAGGCTAAGGGAAGGCTTCCTGAAAGCTACAGGCCCAGAAAAGATTACTCACTGCAGATGCTGGGCTGAAGGTTATGAGTCCAGAAAAAGCAGCTGGTGTGTGTTTTGAAGTAATGCAGATCACACAAACAAGTTTCAAAAACTTTCAGAAATAAATGCTTGACAGTGCACACTCGCGAGCCCAGTGAGCCCTCTTATCCCGCCTGTGCATGAGGTTAATACAAATGTGTCCTACCCGCCTGCCTGTTGTGCCCAAGTGCCGACCCAAAGATTGCACGGCACTAAAAAATTGCCATCGATTAGCCTCTCAAGGGCCTTAAGTGGCACGTTAAATAATGGCAGGCGTTTTGGGCATCATCGCCCACCCAGAGAAATAACGCGATGCTGCACGGTTACATTTGGACGCTCGCCCGACGTCACCGTGCGTCATTTTACGTGCCGACATGCGGGGCCTGTCCCCGCATACTAAATGGGAAATTCAGCCCACTGCATTTTATTAAAGGCAGAGGACTGGCCAGAGAAACCAACTAATTGCACTGCTTCCTCACTGAAATTTGGCCATCCCCAGGTACCCACAGGTTGATGAGGATTGACATGTTCATTTTGAGGGCTGGGCCTCGTTAACATGCATCTGGAAAGCAGCATACCGAGAACAGGCATCTTGCTGTCGCTCGTTGGCTCTGGGCTGGCACACTATGTGGTCCAAAGGCTGATTTTGTTGGCAGAATTTGATGGGAGGGTGTCATCACTAGCAGTCACACAGACTGACATCATAGTAAAATTTTTAACCTTTTTAGGTTTCTTTTTCCTGTCCACCAAGCTCTAATGAACAGAGTATCCACAGTGAAAACTCTCTCCCTGAGACCTTTAAAATTACTTTAGGATGCACGAGTGATTCAGATGGCCATCTATCAGAGGAATGTCCTGGAAAATTTGACAACAGACCATGTCAATTTTAATTCTGCTATGTCTGCCTGTGAGGAGTTTAAATCCCCCTAATGACTTTCTCCTGGCCAGAAGAAAGTCCTCAAATTAAGATGACGTTTCAGTTCACCACCAAGGGAGTGCACCCTTCTTGATTGTGTTGCCTTTGAAGAGCTGATAAACTGCAGCCCCACCTGCCCTCCCAGTTGGACATAAAAAAACCCCAATGGCACTATTTGAAGAAGGGAGAAGATTTCCCCAGTGTTCTGATCAATATTTATTCCTCAAACAAAATCACTAAAAACAGACTATTTGGTTATTATCTCTTGATGTTTTTGGGAGTTTGCTATGTGGAACTTGGCTGCCACATTTCTCCACAGCAGTAACTACACTGCAAATACTAATTCATTGGTTGTAAGGTATAAAATGGCTGGCTTCAGATGTAGCCTAGGAAATCATTAGGTTGTATCCAGAATAGCTAGGCAAGAAATGCTGACCTTGCCAGTGATGACAATTTCACCAAAATGACTAAAAGGAGTTATATAAAGGCTATGTGATCCACCCAGACTATGCTCCTTTGTGTATATAGCATATATTTGAAATACAGTATGAAATTGGTGTGTTAAGTACGAATGCCCAGAATCTGCTAATGACATGTTCATTTCATACTAACATAAAATATGAATGACTCCAGCACTCAAGCCTCAGCTTCTGAGGGTTCCAATGTATTATGAAAATAGATGGGAACTTTTTCTTTGAAAACTATATTTTGGCCACAAAATGCGGTTCTGTAGTACCTGTCTTTTCAGCATTATGAGTGCTGTTTTTGGTGCAAACTGGCATTCACACCATGCATGCTCAATCCTGAAGTAGCCCACACCAGATGTCATTTTGGTAGGGCATTAGGAACATGCACCAGAAGCATGCAGTGCAGACAGATTATGATATGAATCAGTGATTTGATGCCAGCATTGCCATTTTCATTTCCAATGCTCCAGCTAATGCCCCCTCTTAAACACACACAGCTGAACATGAGTCCAGCAACAGGAAGGACTCACCACCAGAGCTATTTAAAAGGATCATCAACTGCTTTGAGGTTATTTGCTGATTGATTTCTGCTGACTCTGTTTGAGTTTGTGGAGGGGCTCAGAGTTTTCTGGTGTTGTTTAAAATTGGTGACGTCGACAGTGAGTGGTGTTGCACATGGTGAAGGCCTGGGTTCTCACTTCACATATTCTGATCAGATCACTTGCTCCCAGCCATGGCTGCTGTGGTTACCCTCCCTCAGAGGTCAAGTAGATTTCCCCTCTTGTTAGCTCCCTCACCACCTGCCACAGATCCAGCCTAGTAGCTATGACCTTTAGGACTCAGCCAGCTCAATAGTGGTGCTACTGAGCCACTCTTGGTGATGAACATTGAAGTCACCCAAACAGAGTACTATCAATGCTCTTGCCACCTCCAGTGCTTCTTTCAATTGAGTGGTGGAGGGGTGATAGGGCAGTAGGTGGTAATCAGCAGAAGGTTTCCTTACCCATGTTTGACCTGGTGCCATGAAACTTAATGGAGTCTGGAGTTAATGCTGAGGACTCCCAAGGTGACTCCTCCTGACTGTATACCACTATGCCGCCATGTCTAGTGGGTCTGTTCTGCTGATGGGACAGGCCATAGACAGGAATTAGTAAGGAACACTTTGGAGTGTTGACAGGGCTGGTTTTGTCATTGTCATTAGTCACTTAAGGGCCTCAATTGGGACTAGGGCTGGTGGTCCACCCTAGGCATCATCCAGCTACCCCTTTAAAATTATGGACATGTTGGGGCTGGGCAGGAGGGTGGTGAGAAGGCCACTCAGAGAGTCTTAAGGGCCTCCCTGCCTGCAAACTCAACAGCGGGGAACTGTAAAATCCTGCCCTATGACAGCTATACCATATTTGTCACTGTGTTTATTAATAACATGGATAATGAGATATAAAACCACGATCTAAGGTTGTCAGTGACACAGAGGTGTATAGCACTGTAAGCAGCATAGATGGAAACAGAAAATTACAAAGAAATATAGGTAGATTAAGTGAATGGGCAAACAATTGCAAAGGATTTCAGTGTAGGTAAGTGTGAGGCCATCCACTTTGGATGGAAAAAGGATCAAAAGAGTATTTTGTAACTGGTGAAAAGCAAGAAAGTGGAGCTCCAAAGAGTGTTGGGGATCCAGGTATGCAGATCATTAAAAGATAATGAAAAGCAACAGAAAATAATCAAAATGGCTAATGGTCTTTATAACTAGAGAACTCAAATTCCAGGCAGTAGAAGTCATGTGTAGCTGTACAAAGCCGTGGTTAGACCTGGTTAGCTTGATTACAGAGGGCAGTTCTGGACAAGACACATTAGGAAGGTTATATTGACATTGGGGGGAGTGTGGCGTAGATTTAACTGATTGATACCTGAATTCCAAGGGTTAAATTAGAAGGCGAGATATATTTTCAGGGATTTAGCAAGCTAAGGGGTGATTTAATTGAAGATTTCAAGATCTTAAGTGGAATACATATGATAGATAGAAAGAAGGTAAATCCACTGGCTGGGGAATCTAGGACCAGAGGGCCGGGTGCAGAAAAGTAGAGCTCAACCTTTCAGAAATGAAATTAGGAAATATTTCTACACACAACGGGTAGTAAAAGTTTGGAAGTCTCTTCAGAAATGGCAATTGCTGATAGATTAATTGATCATTATGAAATTGATAGATTTTTGTTAACCAAAGTTATCAAGGTATAGGAATTAGAAGCTGATCACCATGACCTCACTAAATGGCTGAACAGGCTCAAGGAGCTAAGGGGCCTATTCCTGCTCCTATATTCCTATCTTCCAATACATTGATGTATTCAATTTAATTGCCCTTTGATGCTTTGCAGTAGAACTCAATGCAAACAATATTAAAGAGAATTTGAGCTTCTTAAGGAATACCAGAACCGGTACACTGAACAATTGTCTATTACATGTAAAATCAGGATTAATGCAATTCGTACTGTTTGTACCACTGGAGAGAAAAAAATACTCATCACGGACAATTTTTCAGGTTAACTGGAAATCTTGCTTATTTCTTGCATCAAGAAATCGTAAGCAGAATAATTTCTCTATTTATGAAAACTGGCAGATGAGTATTTCCAGAAATTTTCGGGAATCCTATTTTGGATGGTTTAACAATGAACATAGATTTCTGTTGTCAATGTGCCACTAGGCCAATGTAGAAAACTTACCTTTTAAAATAAAGCAGGCCGTTATGATATTTGGGAAGTGTACATTACATCTAACAGCACTGAACAATCTGATGACTTACATTGAAAGTGGTTTAGTAATAGTAACCACCTCATAGGTATTACATAATATAATGAGGACACTTTAGATTACAATTTAGTAAATGCAATCAACAAATTTAAGATTATAGTTTACAGGGTCAGTCTAATGTACTGTGGAGACAATTGTCTAATGCACTATGGAAATGATTGCCTCAATCTAGCACATTAAGGAAATGATTGCCTCTGGTCACCCTATCAGTGAGATTCCTTATGTTTTGTATTCCTAGCTAATTTGTAAATACTTTGAAAAAGAATACTTTAACAATTTATGTCAAATAGTGAACTTTGGAGATTTTACTTGCATGCTTCCAAAAGCCTTGAATTTTCTCAGGAGTTGTAACTCCAGCAGGAGTCTGGCAGGACCCACTAGAATGTGGCAGTGAGCCAGTTGTGCTAGGCCTCCATGGTTTCCAGGGTTCTCCAATTAGCCTTGTATGGTATGGAACCCACTGGTATCACTGCTGTAGATTTCCCAGGCCAATACCTCTAATCATAGCAACCAAGAGGGTGTCAGCATCTAAGAAAAAAAGAAAAGCTGCACTGTAACATTTAATGGAAGAAGAAAAACTATAATCACTTTATACACCCAGAATAAATTGTTCTCCCTCAGTTCGAAATTAAACATAGTTAACTGGATTTGAACTTTTGACCCATGATACTTGAAGAAACAATGTACAATATGGTGTGGGTTGATTGGTCATTCAATTTCCCTTTCCATCTGGAAAAGCTTGACAATGCCACTTGGCAGCTCCTGAAATGTCCCAGCTTAGGATGGAAATGCACCACGCAAGTGGTATTGCTAAAGATTTTGTGACGTAAGGTATAACATGTATTGAAAATGGGCATAGCTCTTACTAGATAATACATTTGTTTTTGTGAGAATTGAAATATAAGAAAGTTAAGTGGCAGTTAGTCAATCTGGGTAAACTCCACATTTATATTCATATGTCAACCAAGAATCACAAACATTTTAAGAGTGTACAAACTCCACATGTACTGATAAGAGATAATATCCTTGCAGGTCCAACAATGCTGATGTTGACCCAATTTTACAGAAAGTATTAGAAAAACTATAACAAACACCAAGGAACTTTTTTTTTAAAATGTATAAACTGCAAGTCAGAAGCCTTTTAAACAAAGTTTGTAACACTTGAAAACTAACTTTCACAGCATAGATTTTTGTATTCATAATCATGTAAAAATACTGTGCCGCTAACAGCACTTCCAAGAAAAAGAAAATTGAAGGTTCCGGGCAATAACAGAATGGTCATAATCATCAGGGAAGAAGACATATTTTGTGTATACAATCTAACTTGCAAAGCTACCAACTGAGTTGAAGTGAATAGTACTTTATAGCATCTTCATCCTTAACGTTCTCCTCAGAAGCAGTACAATTTCAGTTACATCCATGTAACAATTCTAAAAATTAGAGTTGACCTAGTAGATTTAGAAGATACCTATAAGGCATTAGAAACAGAATTATGGTTGTTTCTGACTCTTTCTTTTTCTCAAGTTTGCCCGGCCCAGTAAAGACATGTCAAATTCATAAGTTTAAATGTGGACTGTATTCAGTATAGAATTTTCTGGGACTGCCTTTTAAAAAAAATGGACTTTAAAAGGCAGCTAAGATGACTGCTGAGGATCAAGTCACTTGTGTAATTTCTGCACAGACTCAGAAGTAGCTCAAGTCTCTGGAAAGTTCCTGAATGAATGACTATGGCTAGAATTTTACAGGCCCATTGTGGCAGGGGCAGGGCAATAAAATGCGGCGAGCCATTCAAAAGTCCATTGACTTCGGCGGGTCTGTAAAATCCTGCTGGTGTAAAATTCCGCCCCATGAGTGGAGAACTTGCCTTTAATGGATATACCAAGACTATCTCATTTATGAAATTCACACCTCCCATTGTTTGTGGACTTACCAAAACTCAAAATCTATGGACTCCAAGACCCACTTTCTTTGAGTTTGATATTTAACAAAAGAGAGCTGCAGAAACCAGTTAAATGTAAGTAGTTGTGAATGGCTTCAAACTTCAAATCATTCTGGGTGGATAATAGAAGTATTGGTCTCATGACAGAAACTAGCCACAAATAACAAATTGTATTACCCCAAGAACCAGGGAGAAACCAGTCAGTCTGCAAACCAATAGTAAGAAGAAGCAGCAGCAAAGGCACCAACATCTATGCCTTAAAACTGGAGACTGCAACATTATAAGGTCTCCCATCATGTTTATTTTCAAGTCCACCAGTAAAGAAACTTGACCTCCTGGTAAGAAGACCACAAGTAACTAACTTTGTGACCTGCTGAAAGTCCATCCCTTCAAGGGATTCCTGTGATAATCCTGATATACGACTGTATCAATTTAAATTGGAAATGAATCTTTAAAAGGATAAAGATTCAAGGCCACATAACTATTCTCATTCAAATGGTAATCACTTCATAAAATCCTCCATTATCCTCCTTTTGTACCTGTCGATCTCTGTGAATTGCACAAAACTAATGCATTGATGTACTTTGAATATATCAAACTTGGTTCTCCCTGTCTTGTCTTTTAAATTGACTCATAGAAGTACTTAAGATATCAACCTTTTCCTTCAGCTTAAGATAGAAGTCCCTATATGAACCCTAAAGGCTGAGGAAATGTATTTCAAGTTTTCCTTCCTTTTTTGAAATTTTTAACCCCTTCATTAACCTCTATCCCTCATGTCCTGGGGTTTAAAATTCCCCCCATTATGTCAGAACACCATCCAATAATATCAAGAAAGAGGACAATGTTTTCTTATTTAAACAATTTTATTTAGACAACCTAGACAATAATGCAGATCAGCACTGCTCTGAAGTGAAGTTACTCCTTCCTGTTTGAGAAAGCAGAAATAAACACCAACAGTAAGTGACAAAGGACTTACCGTATCAAATGCTTGATGGAAGGAATGGGCATAGCCAGTGAAGCCCTTCTTGCATGGCATAACTTTGAACTGGATACTTCAAATAATTCAAACACTTTGGCTCTCCATCATGGCCAATTCCTGGAAATGGCCAAAAAATTCTAAGTCCCACACACAAATTTGGCATTTTTCATCTTCACAAGTGTCATACTGGAGTCTGGCCGGTATTCGCACATGCTCTGTTTATGAAGACAGCTGCTAGTTAAACCATAGTTGCCTCCAAGGAAGTGAGATTTTGGAAGGCCAGGAGTGTGAAACCCAAGGTGTGCAGATTAGAACAGGTAGAAAGAGGTCTGAACTTGATGGATATCTTTGGATAGCCGGGGTACTTCATTGGAGAGGTAAGGTACATCTTTTGAAAGGGTCACAGGACACCTTCGGGAGAGGTAAAGTACCCTTTAGCAGAGATAAGGTACCTTTTGGGACTATTAAAATTAAACATGATTATACACATTTTACGCACAAACATATTGAAACTGTTAAGCTGTCCATGAACTATATAGCTGTTAAAGAGCTGTCAAGGAACTGTGCAGCTATCAAGGAACTGTCAAAGAGCTGTCTAGCTATCAAGGAGCTGTCAAGGAGTTATTCAGCTGTCAAGGAGCTGTGACGGAGCTGTCCAGCTGTCAAGGAACTGCCTAGGAACTGTCCAGCTGTCAAGGAACAGTTAAGAATGTGTCAAAGCTGTCAAGGAAGTGCCCATGAATACTAGGTGAGTTGTCAAGGAGGCAGTAAGAACAAAGGATGGTGGGTAAGGGCATAGGTTGTCATGGAAGTATTAGGGGCCAAAGAGGATGGGCGGGGCATAGGTTGGCTTAGGTTGGCATGGATGAGGCATAGGAAGTGTGTGTGGGGGGGGGGTGTGAGGGTTGGGATGAGGGTTGAGGGCTAGAGGGCTGTATTTTGTTTTAACATTTTCTTTTATTTATTTAAACACAGTGCTGGTGCACAGAGGCAGGCCTTTCACTCAACCCACTTCCACACTTGGCTGCCTCTACACACGTTCAAGGGTCACTGACACCTTTTATTTCAGCCTGCCTCCACCACCCCCAGCCCAGACCAAAAACCCGATCTATGGGCGTCACTTTTAAAGGTCGAGACTGCAGAGCCAGGAAATCTCCTGAGTGCTCACCAGACCCAGAGAATGCAATCTGGACGTTTATCTAGAATGGCTCCCAGAGTGAAGGTAATTGTGTGTCACAGGATTAAAATAAATAAAATTATTTGACATCCTTGGGCAGAATTTTGTCCTCCTTGGGCGTGTTCGGCAGGGGTGGGCAGGGGAGCTCGGGAAGTCGACCGCAGCCCGCGATCAGGGCCGGAAGGCAATTTCACGCTGGCAGGCCAATTAAAGCCTGCCCACCGTGAAAGCCGGCTGGGGAACCTCCGAAAAGGAGCGGGTGGGGGCCTGTTGTCCAATGGCGACCTGGCGGCCAATTCAAAAGCAATGCAGGCACCCCCAGGGAGGCTGCCTGTGTCGGCGTTGCAGCAGCAACATGGCTACGACCCAGGAAGGAGAATCCATGTGGGAGGTGAGGTCGGCGGGGCAGTCGGCCCCACGGTTGTCCAACGAATGCCTCGCTGCCCTCATGGAGGAGATGGCTGCCAAAAGAGACACCTTTGTCCACAGAGATGGAGGAGGGGGCCACCACACCTCACCAGGAAGGCATGGGAGGAGATGGCATCCTGGGTGAGCAGCCACGACGTGGTGCAGCGCACCTGGGTGCAGTGCCGGAAGCACTTCAATGCTCTGTTGTGCTCAGGAAGGATGAGTACTGCATTGGATTGGGTCAGTGTGGAGAACAATTAAGGGTTGGCCATCCCCCCATGGATCTCAGGGGCGCTAGAGTCTGAGTGGCACCTGTCAATTGCGCCAAAGTTAGCCAATTGGGGTGAGCCCTGGCTGCTCAGATTGACTGCCTTGCGGATTGAGGGCCACATATCAGATGTGCCCTGCAAGGTGTTCCTCAGATGGGGTTTGCCAGGCTGAAATGGCGCTGCAGAGATAGAGAGTGGACTAATCAATGCTCCTCTGTTCTTTCAGGGGAAAACATCCCATAACAGTGTTGAGACGTCGCAGACCAGAGGGGGACCATCACACCTCCTCATTCTCACCCGCTATGAGCAGGGGGCCTTGGAGCTCGAGAGGCGGCATGCACCTCGATCAACCGGCCATGATGAGGTTGCGGTGTCATATGACGGTAAGAGTGCAGCGCACTGAGGTGAGAAATTTAGACTGTGCAATTATTCTAGTGTAACCTCCCTGGAGGTTACCGAGGTCCACCTCCATGCCCTCAGTGTTCCTTTCACTGTTCTGTCCTTGGACTCTCTACTGGACTTATCATCTATTGCCTGTGAAGCTGCATCAACATCCTCTTCCCTCTTCCTCCACTGGGACCCGCTTGCCAGAGCCAGATTGTGGAGAGTGCAGATTGTAACCACGATCAGTGACATGGGATCTGGGGGGTTTTGTAATGCGCCCCCGGATGGTCCAGGCTTCGGAAGCGCATCTTGAGAAGACCAATGGTTCTCTTTACCACCGCCCTTGTGGAGACGTGGCCTCTGTTGTGCTGCTGCTCAACCTTTGTTCTTGGGTGGCAGAGAGGTGTCATGAACCACCTTTTGAGGGTATAGCCCTTGTCACCCAGCAGCCATCCACCCAGTCAGGCTGGAGCACTGAAGAGCCTTGGCACTGGGAGTGACTCAGGATATAAGCGTCATGGGAGCTGCAAGACTTACAGAATCTGCATCCTGTAGTCACACTATCTGCACATTCATGGAGTGGAATCCCTTCCTGTTGACGAAGACACCCAGCACACCCGTTGGCACTTTGATGGTCAAGTGTACAGTCGATTACATCCTGGATGTGGGGCAACCCAGAAATTGCTGCAAAGCCTCTGGCTCGCTCTGCCTAGCTGACCGCGTCCATACAGAAATGAAGGAAAGTCAATACCCGCCTGAACAGAGCTTCTGTCATCAGCTTGACGCAGCTATGGACAGCTGATTGGGAGACCTCCGCAAAGATCACCCACTAAGCCCTGAAAGGAGCCAACGGCATAGATGTTGAGGGCCACTGTGACCTTCAGAGCCACTGTCATGGGGTGTCCACCCATACAGTCAGAGCTGATCTCAGGCCTGATCTTCTGACAACTGGAATTGACAGTTTCCCTGGGGAGGCAGAGCCTCCTTCGGCATTGCACCTCAGACGTTTTGAGGTAGTTGCATAGCCGCCTGTAAATCCTGGCATCTTCTGCCTTGGACTTCCTGGTGGCCCTGCAATCCCCCCCCCCCCCCCCCCCCCCCCCCCCCCGCCTCCCCCCTTGTGCCTGCGCTTCTCCTCCCACAGGTCACTCTCCTGGAATGTGCACCGGGACGCCTGGCCTCCTCCCCCCTTCTGCCCCTCTCTTCCTCCTCTGAGGAGGTGCCTCCAGCAAAGATCACAATCCTCATTACCATGGTTATGGAAAGCTGTCTGATACCTGGAAGGGCCCACACAGTCTGAATCCTCTGGGGACCTGGAAGACACCAATGAGTCCTGAAATGAAGCCTAGAAATGCTCAAAATACAGCTCTGAAGCAAGATGAAGCTACCAAGCTCACAGAAACAACCAACATACACGATCTCTAAAACTCCTCACTACTCACATTGACAATGCTGCTGACCCTTCTTATCCCACCTGTGGATGAGCTTTTGCAAATTGTGGCCTGCCTGCCTGTTTTGCCGTATGGCGGCTGAGAAATCGCTCAGGCTAAGTAAAATTGCTGACATTTGGTGTTGACAATTGGGCCTTAACTAGCCTTTTAATTAATAGTGGATGCACTTCTGTCTCCTGTGCGCGCCCACTGACTGAAATATCGTGAGAGCGTACATTGATGTCGGGACGTTCGGCCAATGTCAACGCGCATTGCTTCACGCTCGAGCAGGTCGGGCGCACACCCGCCTGCCAAGTGAAAAAGTCTGCCCTTTAAATTACATTTTAATGAGGCACGTTTAACTTTCGGTGCTGACGCAAAATGGACAATATGGGATCAGTCATCCATCATAAACTACACCCAATTTTGTATTCACTTGTAGCTAATGGAAAATAGAATCAGGCAGGATGTATAATGGTGGCCAATCCAATTCGATAATGTCTGTTTTACATCATCGCATACGTTAAAATTACCCTCAATTTAAACTGGTAAATTCCTTTCAGTTGTAATAACCCTGTACTAAAACTCTGCAGAACGCAAACGTAACCCTCTTTATGTCCCAGTATTTGTAGAAGTCTCTATTGTCTTAGGAGGGCCACAAATATCAATCTTAACAGAAAAGCAGAAAAGAATGCTATATTTTTCCCCCATCTCATAGTCATCAGTTAACTTTAGATGTTCACATCCAGAACCTTATATGTCAGTCATGGTTCAGGTGGTAGAACTTTTGCCTCAGAGTCAGAAGGCTGTGGGTTTAAGCCCCACTCCAGGATTTGAGCACTAAAGTTTCAGCTGACACTCTAGTGCATTACTGAGGGACTACTGCAGTGTTGAGGATGCTGACTTTTGGATGAGACATTAAACTGAGGCCCCATCTGCCTTTATAAATGATCCAATGACACTATTTTAAAGAAGAGTAGGGTAGTTATTCATAGAGCAGGATTTTTGGGTCATCGGGCAGGCATGATGGGTGGGCCTGGGAGCGACCGGAAAACAGTCTGCTGCCCACGATTGGCCCACGGCCACAATTTCTCATTGGCTGGCCAATTAATGGCCAGTCAGTGTGAAAGGTGCACTGAAAGGCTCAGCACTGCCGGGCTGGGGGCAGGAGGAGTGCAAGCGCAAAAGTCTGCGCATGCGCGGTAGAGTGCGCACTGAAAGCTCCCTGAAGGCAGGGAGCTGCCTCACGGAGCTGAAGAATTTTAAAATCAAAAATAAATATTTTTACAACCTGAAAAAAATGTCCTGACATGGGACTAACTCAAAATAACATCAACAGAACAAAAAGTCTGCCCAAAAATGGATATTTATTTTTTATTTAATTGTGGAAATCTCATCCCGCCCGTGGATGAGGCTTGCTAAAAAAATCAAAAAGGCCGCCCGGTCGATCCACCCGCTCACCAACTGTATGGCTGGATGGGCAGCAAAAAATAGGTTTATGTTAATTGATTAAGGGCCTTAATAGGCCTCTTAATTTTCAGCAGGCACACTGCCGACTCTCACGCATGCCTGCTGATCGAAATATTGTCCGAATGTGCAACGACGTCAGTTCGCTCGCCCAACATCATCAAGCTTTATTTTATGCCTGATCAGGCCCGGCGCACGCCTGCCCGCAGAACCTAAAACCCTGCCTCTGGTGTTCTGACTCATGTTTATCTCTCAATAAACATCATAAAACATGGATTTTCTGGTCATTATGACATCGGCTTGAATTTTCCCTCGTCCGATTGGGAAACGGGCCCCTGACCGTGATCGGCCCCCGACTGCGATTTCATGCTGGCTGGCCAATTAACAGCTAACCAGCATGAAACATGCGCTGAAAAGCCCAGCACTGCCAGGGTTGAGGGCAAGAGGGCGAGCGCCGATGTCACCGCAGGCGTGGGTGAGCGCTTTGAGAGAGCTTCCCGAAGGCAGATAGCTGCCTCAGGAGCTGCAGACCTGCAAATAATAAAGTAAAGCATAAAATAGCTGTAAAAAAATGTCCATGCAGCACAATCAAGCACCTGAAAGCATACCTCATAAAAATGGTGCCCCCCCCCTCCCCCAGATATTTATTTTTATTTTATTTCCTGATGGAGATTTCATCCCGCCCTTGGATGAGGTTTCATCAAAAATGTAAAGACCGCCTGGCCAATTGGCCCCTTCGCCAACCGTAAGGTTGGATGGGCAACGAATAATCAATTAATGGGCTTAATCACCTGCTTAATTGTCAGCAGGTGCGCTTACGACTTTTGCGCCCACCCACCGGGCGAAATATCATGTGAATGCGCAATGGCATTGGGACACTCGTCTGACTTCATCTTGCACAATTTTATACCCGTTCAGGTCGGACGTACACCCACCTGCAGAACATAAAATTCTGCCCAATATTGTTGTTTGTGGATCTTGCTGTGCATAAATTAGATACTGTGCTTCCTAAATTACGATATTGTTTGTACTTCATTGACTGTAAAGTTCTTTGGGATGTATGGTGGTCATGCAAGGTGAGATATAAATACAGTTCTTCCTTTCTTTCCTTTCATAATGGCTCGGTCCCCTAATCTCCACAAACTGTGGGGTAATTATGACATTGAAGTCACGTAAACATTGAGAGAGATTTATAACATTTTACTCAATTGCACAAAGTCAAAATTACCCCCGCTGACTTCATATTTCCAGATGTTTCTCGGCCTTTTATAATGAAGTACTACTTTTTATTTTTATTTTTAGAAAAACCATTGAGTCTCAGTCACACATTCTCATTTCAACATCCACTTTTCCTTGAAGTAATCTGAAGTTCATCAGCCGTAAGCCTCAATTTTTTACAGCTCCCGTGCCAAAGAATTGGGATACTGATGCCAATGCTTAGTTCATTTAACTCTCTGCTGAGCTTAGTTCAACAATATTTAATATCCTTAACTTTGAAGGAATAGATAAGCTATGTCTTATTCTCATTCTCCAACTTCTGAACTCAACTTTAATTCAAAAACTTGCAAAATGGACAGTCGGAGATTCACAAGGTTTAGAAGAAATTACATCTCAATTAAAGGCAGATAAGAGGATGCATTTTAAGAAAGTGCACAGCCTGAGACTTGGAAAAAAGAACATGCAATTCTATTGAAATGATCTTAAGTTCATAGACATCTTGAGAACAATGAGTATCCATTTATTTACATTTTATTCATCATGATCCCTAGCACTTTGACTCATGTATATCAAGTTATTAAGGCTTGTGTGGCCTTGCTAATTAACACTGTAAGGTAGTGCTTAAATGAAGGTAATATCCAACATATGAATTATAATGATACATACACCTCATTCCAATGTGTACCATGTAGTTTGCTCTCTTAGAAGCCAATAATTAATCAAGGTGCAACTGCTGAGGCAGCACAAAAGCTGACTGCCCAAAATTGAAGTGGATTGCCTACAGTGGAACAGCCTGAAGAAAATCCTTGCCACTTAATATGGAATTTTAACCACTGTACCAATATAGGTGAGTAGAGAAATGTAGTCGCAGAGGGAAAGTGCTGGCAGTGATTTTCAGTTCTCTGTTGGGAATCAGAGGTGAAGCTGGATTCAAAAAGACAATTCTGGTGAATTTTTGAGTAGAATTTCATAGAAACTGTGGCATAGGAAGAGAATATTTAGTCTGTTCCGTTGTTTGCGCTCTGTAATCTCCTTCCCATTGTAATTGCCCATTTTCTCTTGAGTTGGCCTGTGAATGCATGGGGTCAATAGCTGTGCCCTCATGATGGAAAGATCATGGAAGATGTAACAGGCCACCTTGAACTTGGCCAGTCAGGGTGCGCCATGCCGACAAGTTAAGAAGTGCCTGCAAGTATTACAGCCAACATTTTTTTCAGCTCAGAATTTCTGTAGTGGCAATACCAATGGTGCTATGATGCCCAATTTCACAGCCCAGATCTGCAATTACTGAATCCAAATCATTTCCTCATCTGGTAAAGAGGTGGGATCCCAGAGCACATCCCATGCTCTGCCAGTCTGAGAATGTCCTTTAACTTCTACCTTCAGTTTCTGTTTTGATATCACCTTTCAAATCATTCCACTATCTGGTCCCTGACTCCATACGCGATGATCTTTGTTACACATCTGGCACATTATCCTAGGCTTTCTGTGCTTTCATGTATGTAAAGAAGGTTATAGAAGTTCAAGCTATATTTGCTAACCAAAGAATTAAATCATTTGTAATGTAATATGTTATAGAATTGATAATTATAGTAATTTGACAGGTTTTAGAATCACAAAGCTTTAAGATTTGCACGAAAATGATTGTGAGAACAAGGAGAACAGGAATTATTTCACCATTATCCAGTTTCCAGACAGTGCTTGATGTACACCCACTGGTAGGTGCTTTACCTTCCATGTGTTATTAAATTTGAATCATAAGAAACTGTATTTAATGTTTATTTCTGATTATAGTGCAAAAGAGTAAGGGTTTTTGCTGAAGAAAGAAACATGCTGTTGTAGCTTTTTGTCTTGCTCTCATCAAGCCAGATACACAAGAATACCAATTATAATGGGAATAACAATTTATACTGCATGAGAAGATAGTGCTTATTGGTTGTCAAATGGACTCTGATTGGCAGATATCATGGAGACTGCACCAGGAAAAAGTTAAGTGCCAAGCATTTGTTTAAACCCAAACTAGGCAGGTCAACTCTGATTGGTCAAGGCATTGCCATGGTGAATGAACCAGGGAATAGCTATCCCCAAAGCTTTTGTTTAGTTGAAAAAGGTGCAATATGTGGACATGTTCCTTCTGCCTGTGAAGAACAGGAGCCTGTCTGTGAATATATGTAGCTTCTAGCATGTGTAAGTGAGCCACACTGCAAGCCTGGTGTTCTTGGTATTCTTGCCTGTCCTGATGAGTGCAAGACAAAAAACTTTGACAGATTGGGCGGGATTTTCCACTCAGTGTACTAGTGCGGTGGCAGGTGTGAAAATTGGCGTTTTATCCGTTGGCTGCAATGGCTGGTTTTTGCGCTGTATAGTCTGCTTCCCTGCAACACATTCCCTTGCTTCAGGCCAGTTTCCTCTACCCCAGTGGAGGCCTTACCCTGCAGCACATTAAAAGCCACCCCAGCCTTACTGCTGGTCTGGTAGATACAGACATGCTTTTGTCTCCCCCCTGAAAGCGACGGGGTGCTGCCTGCGAAGCCTGGCACTGAGTCTGAGTTGCCACAAGCGCTGCACCATGCAAAGTAGACGAACAAGCCTCAAAGTCACAAGGGAAGTGCAGGTCGCCATTTGCAGGGCGCTTTTATACCCTTGTGAAACACGTCATTCTGCATGCCGATATGCCCTGATGATCCAGCATGGTTGGGGGGGAGGTGGGGAATGATTCTGACAAGTAGCCCTTATAATGAGATGCAAATATATTAAAATGACGTCTGTTACGTGCCACGGTGGAAAACGCAGCCTGTCATTGACAGCTGGAGCAGACAATCCTGGGCTGCTTTTATAATGGTGAAAACCTGATTTTTCCAATCTCACGATATATTCCACTCCTGCCCGCCATGAGGCCCACCACAGGCTGGGTGGGAAAATCTCACTCCATAGATAGAATCATCCCAGAATCGCACTAAGTGCTACAGCAGGCGTGACAAAAGCCATTTTACCCGTCCGTTTTCACGCCATATTGCCCCATTCCCGGTGCATCCTGCCTCATCAATAGTGGATTCACAGGAACCACTCCAGATCATTGGTTGTGGGCTTGGATTTTCCCGCCATACCATGACCTCAGTGCCTCCTTGCTCCAGGCACCATATTTAAAGTGCACCAGAACGCAGCCTACGTCTTGTGTCCAGACCAGGACTGCTGCAGGTGACAGATGACTTTGAAAGCAAGGAAGACGGCAGACCCCAAATTTAGTAACGCTTCACCTGCTGAATGCAGTGGAAGGCTGCCGTGATGCCCTCTATCCCTCCTCTGGCCTTAGGACGTCCACCAGAGTCACCAATCTGGTCTAGGAGGTGCTGGCAGCGATAGTCAGTACCACCAGAGTGCAGAGGAGGTCAGCCATCCAGTGCAGCAAGAGGATGAATGCTCTTATCCTTTCCGCCAGGGTATGTCAACCACCTCATCACTCTCAACTCACAAACCTACCACACAACCACATGGATCTCATACCTCAAGGGACAACACCACTAACTCTCATACACATCCTCACATCTCCATCAGGCTCATATCCACAGGAGCTCGCATCCTCATCTTCATCCCTCCACTCACCACACAAACATTCGGTGCAGTGTCAAGCTTCCTGCTCACACTCTCTCCATCTGCTTTCATGCAGGAAAAGCTGGCTCACAACAGCAGGGAGAGGTCCCAGGCCGGGGGTGCAGTGGCCCTCATTAGGCCCCTCACTCACTTTGAAGAGTGTGCCATCGTGCTGACTGGTGAGGATGTAGACCATGACTGTGGCAACGGTGAGGTCAGTGACAAACAAATGCGTGAGGATCTTGCACAACATCATTCCTCTCTCAACGCAACTGTGAGTGCTCTCTCTCTCTACTGCTTTTGACTCTGCTACCACACGCTAATTATCTTTACTTTGTTTTACAGATACATATATCTCGGTGGGATACAGATCTAGAGCAGGCTCAGGTTCATAATCTGTGGTCAGCACACTGACACGCATCCACAGCAAGAGGAGGAAGGTTCAACCGAGCTCCCCGGCACTCGGAGGACTGCTGGGGAAGAGGTACCTATGAGGTCCGAGTCAGATGACAAGCTTCTGGATTCGGCCTTCCAACTCATTGTAGAGAGCCAGCAGAAGGTGGGGAAACATCACACAGAACTGTTGGAAGCCCTCAGCAGAGTGGCACATGAGTCAGAGGAGTGTATCTGCCTGCTCTCTGATGAATTGGTGCCCACATGTGCATGTGTGGAGGTCTCCATGGCATTAGGAAATAGAGATAGTTTAAGTAAGTTATATTTGTATTTGGGTATGTTAGGAATAATGTATATCATTAAGTGTAAGTTTTAGTTTTAAGTTAAGTTTAATTTGTATTTCTGCATTTATGCGTTAAGAAAAAGGAAAGTTGAGTTTCAGTTTCACTTTAAAAGATGCCCGCAACTTAATAAAGATTTTACGACTCTTGAATGGAAGTGAAACCAAATACAAGATTTTAAAAAACTGTGCTGTTGCCTGGCAACGGGGGTCCAGCAAGAGGGACCCACAGGGACAAAGACAACTAGAAAAGCAGTTTCAGTTCAGTTGAAGCCAAGCCAAGATTCCAGAGAGGCTGGACATCAGAGGGACAGAGAGCAAGTCCAAAACTAAAGCAGAAGCCAGCTTTCAGGAGAAGCAGGACAGGATAGGAAACTGCAGGAGCAGGACCCAGAAACTAAAGAAGAAAGTCCCCAAATCCAGGGGAATGGAACAAGAAAGTTCCCAAGAGGATGGTCTAGTCAAAGGACAAGTACAGGAATTTGAAGAATTCTTTGGAAGTGAAAGTAAGAAACAGAAAGGCAGGCTCCAAGCTTCAAGCTTAAAGAGAAAGATGCAGGATGCAGATTTAAAGTGATATAGGCGTGCAAGAAGCTGGAAGATCCAAGGGGACAGTTGAAGGTCAGTAACTCTTTACTATGGGCATATGAAGCAGCCGTGTTCTGTTGGCATGGCTGAGTCAGTGAGAAGGAGTGTGTGGAAGAAAGCTCGAATGCACATGGTGATTCAGGGGAGAGGAATATCAGAAGGAGAGTTCAAAACTCTTGATGTGGACCCTTGTGGAAGGTGTCTGAGAGAAATCATCTCTTAGGAGAAGATTCCAGAGTGAGTTCTTTGAGAGTAGAGATTGGAAACCCACGTGTGAAAGACGGAGTTCAGTGAGACTGGTTGGCTCACGATGTAACAAGCATCTGGGGGAATTGCACATCTATTTGGGTGGCATCAGTCACTTGATTTCAGAGTGTTATGTGTCTAACCATAGGTCACCTATTGGTTTCCATGGACTATGCACTTACTGTGATCATGAGAGTATAACATTGCTTTTTTAACTTGTGTTGTCCTTATGAATCTGTATATGTATGTAAAGGTACAACTATAGGTCAAGGAGTATTGTAATATAGTTAATCTCTTCTTGTTTAATAAATGTTTTATTCTTTTGTTAAAATTTCAATAGCTGACCCCTGTGACTCTGTTCAGTAGCCCCTCCCCACATATCTAAACAAAAAAATGTTAGGATCTATCAAGCTGGTTCCACCCTGAGATCTGGCTTGTCCAGTAGTAACATCAACTGGGATCATAACAATAAGGAGGATGGTGTTCGCCATGAAGAACCTAGTCCAGCAAAATCTGGAGATGCGCACAGACCTGCACTCCATCGTGGTAGCAATGGGTGAGTTCCTGCAGTAGCAATGCAAGAGAGAAACGGGGACCTCAACATCCCTCCAGGTGCTCCTTCCCCTCAACAAGTCAAGCTGGGGCCCTCGGACATCTGAAGGAAGGAACGGCAGCTGGACACCCCTGGGTCATCCACTCAGGAATCTTAGAGGCTGTCCTCTCCCTCCGAGTCCCCTTTGCTCATGCTCCCCTCAACCTCATCCTCTGTCACTCCAGAGAAAACCACTTGCCCACAGGAGGACAGCCAAAACAAGCCGGGGCCCTCAAGGTCTTAGTGCTCCAGAGGATGCATGCTGAAGTCATCAGAGGCAACAGGGCCAACCATTGCACAGACTGTCTCCACCCATGTGCAGACGTCAGGACAGCACCTAGAAGTGGTAGGCCTAGAAAAGGTAAGAAATTTTGATCACATGAGGTTGCATGGGTGAGCACATTTTATCACTTAATAATCTGAAAATGTATTCACTTGCACTGAATAATGTGTAATGTTGTCTTTCATCTTCAATGACAGGCTTTGCAAGTCCTCCCATTTCATTCCACCCCCCCACCTCCCCTAGCTGTTCTGCTGCACACAGCCAGACCACAAGTGCCTCTGGAGGAAAAACTGTGTGTTTGCTGGGTCTTTCAGAGCCTCATGCAAGCACTCTCCCATGTGCATGGAGTCTTCCTCCATCATACTCAGCTTACTGTCCTAAGCATTTTCAGTGCTGCCTGCTGGGGTTCGCTTTCAGTTGTCCATCTGAGCTGACCTGCCTCTCTGCCCACCCACTGATCACACTCCTATGCAGCACCTGCCCATCCAACACAAAGCTCCCCTCACGTTCTATTTCGACAACCATGGTAGTAGTGAAGTATACTGTTAGTTCTCCCCATCCTTTCCCCTCCACCAGTTACCCATGTCCTTTCCCCCATCACTGTTGACCCCGCTGGCATCACCTTCCAATGTCATCTACCAATACGAACTCTTGGCTTTCCAGGGTGTCCAGGTGAAAGTGCACATTCCCTACCTTCCTGAGAATTCCACCCCCATGCACACTGACCTCCCCGACATTCTCCTTCCCACCTCCAGGATCCATGTCTGCCTCCAAGTCCCCATCAACTACCCTCGCTGTCCCTTCTACCATCGATGCACCCTCACCCTCCTTGCCATCGGCTCCCTCTTCTCCCTGTCATACTCACTGTTCCCTCCTCCCACACCCACCCTCAGTTCACTCCCCAGGAGGCAGACATTGACACCACAGACCCCTCCCTTGCATGTTCACCTGGACATTTCCCTCACCTTACTCCCTCAATGCATGTTTTCCTCCAGGGTCTGGTAGCTGTAGGTCTCCAGCACCTTCTACTCCTCGGATGTCCTCAATCTGAGCAAGGTCCTAATGGGAAGTCCCGACATTTGCATGCCACAATTGTCCAGACATGTTTTGGGCCGGTGTGTTTTCTCACCGGTGTAATGGCAAATCTGGCGTGGAGGGATATTTCCAGCCAGGCCTTACTTTGCATCCCATTCCTGGGTTGCAAATTGGGTTCATGCCAACCTCTAGCAGGATTTGCATTCCATCATTGAGGACATCATCAAATTGTTGAATTTTTGGCCTACCCTCCACCATGATGCCTGACGCCAATGGGATCAGAAAATTCCAGCCCATGTCTCTCTTCTTTAGCAATACTCAAGTTCTGTACTACCAAATGACTAAAAGAGATTTCTCTTCAAGCATTTATTGACCAGCGTGTGTTGTACCCATTTTCTGAATGCTACATAGCCATCAAATGTTGGTTTCAACAGAAAGCAACAATGAAAACCAAGATAAAGATTAATGTTGCCATGCAGTGATTTGAAACTTAAATTAAAACCTATTGAATTGAATTGTTCTGCATTCATATAAATTGATGAAAGGAAGCTCAGGATGGACTCCAGCAACAGAGAATAAGTAGCACAGCAATTCATTAGCTTATTCAGCCTTCCCATTCATTTACAATCTTAACCCATGCTAGCTGTTTGTTTGCTGATTTACCTAAATTTGTTGCTTTTTTTCAACTTTATGGTGTCTTATAGGATGGAACCTTGTGCCCTCTCCTGTGGCGAGTTTGGTGGCAGTGGGGACATTTAATCAGGCAGGAGAGTGGCAGGTGGGGTCCTGCCACTTTCCTGCCTCCACCCCAGTTAAGTCTATAGTGGGCAGGACCGTTGATGGCCTTCCCTTCCTGTCGTCAATGGAGCCCCCTCAGTGGGTAATTAATGTGCTCCCACTTAGAGGTCTCACCCTGACACATCTGACATTACCCCAGTGGTGAGCGGGGACTTGCCAATGCACGGAGCACAATAAACAAACCCCGGCATGTTCGCTTGCGGCCTCCTGGGGTGGGGAGATGTTGGGGGGAGGTGGGCGCGGTGACAATCATTGTTCAAAGGCACTCAATGCCTAATTGAGGGACCCAGCATTAGGAAGAAGGAGCCCACTGAAAGCCACTCCCCTGCTCTTGCTGCCGACCCCACGACCCCCTCCCTGCTATAACTCAGCTGTGCCTAAGTCCCCCTTCAATCCGAGTCCTCAGGTGGGTAAGGAGGCCGGCCTCTGCTTGGCTGACAGCTCTCAGTGAGCGGGACTTCTGCCACTGGGGTCCTTGATCATGCGGGAAGACCCGCTGCTGGCCAAGTGGCGCAGGATGCGGCTGGCCTTCCCGAAAAGAGGCATCGCAGGGCAGCTGAGACCATCCCCCCACAATCAACCCCCATCACCTTCACAAGATTCCTAGCATGGGCTTTTTCCTTCATCTGCATTTACCATAGAAGCTCTTAAGAAACGATTGAAAATAGTATCGTACAAGACCAGAATAAGTCATCAAAGTCCATTTGGTTTCTGTAATAAATTTTGAATATTGTTTCAAAAATTTAAGCCAGGAGGGATGAAACCAAGCTAGTTGCCATGGTAACATGAAACACATTAGCTTCCAAGAGAAAGAAGCACAGCTGGCCCCTAATGGCAGTCTCAGAACCCGTGCTGCTTGTTTATCCAAGTTACTATAATGTGAAAACAATGGGCAGAGCCCGGCAATCAGTTAGGCTATCTTGACCTCAGAACACTGAGAAGCAGCTTGGTCCTTTAACAAAGATGGCCTTCTTTGTTTTCCATTGATAACAGTGGAACAATCATAGTAAAAAGAAATCGCTAAAGGCAAATTGCCCACACACAGACCTATGGCAGTTGATAGAGAACTCTTCAGGACGTAAGGATTGTTTCCAAGTGCCGATCCCACTCCCAGGGAAAGAGCAGCCACAGCCCTCGATTTTCATGGAGGCGGACTGTTAATTGGCTAGAGGGCATATTGGGCCGCCAATCTGCAGCTGCCATTTCATTGCATTACCTGCTGTTAGAAAGATGCTTGGGAAAAGGCAGAGGCCTGGGAGCCATGGTACAGCAGCCTTGATTTGCAAGTGTGAACATGGAGATCCTCCTCAAGGCTCTAAGGGAAAGGAGGGATGACCACCTCCTGGAGAGTGGCAGGAGGAGGCCACCCTCCTAGACCAAGCAAGCCTGGATCAAGGTTGCCGAAACAGTCAGCACATGGAGTGTGGTGCATTGAAACTGGATCCCATGTGGGAAGAAATTCAATGACTTTATTTATTCTGGCAAGCCGAGTGCAATCTTCAGGTCAGGCTCTGGGTCAATATACCTCAGGGTGCAAGCTGCCCTTGAACTTGGGAGGAATGTATGACCAGGGCACTTATTAACCCCTCAGAATGGTTCAAAACTGCGAGCACTGATACATGGAGCTTTTAATACTTTTTAATGCTGACATAGGGGACAGCAATGCCTTATTTTTGTTCTTGTAGGAGAAATGGGCATATAATGCTCAGAAAAGAGCCCAGATTTGAGGAAAGGGTCCATACCTGCACGTTATCACCATCATGGAGAAGGGAGCCATGGACATTGCCAAGGTGGCTGATCAAGAGGAATTTGGGCAAGGTGAGATGTACATTTTTGGATCAGCTGGTGATCACTGAGGCCTTTACTAAGGGAATACATCGCACTCCAAATCATCCGATAGCATACTGTAAGCTGAGCTGCATCAGGAAGCTTCAGTGTTGCAGGGGCTTTTGATCCCCAAAACTAGTTCTCATGACCTCTTCTTGTGTCTTCCAGAGGTGCAGATATTGAGGCAGTGAAACCAATTCCCTCACCATCACCAGGCCAAGCTGAGTTCAGGAGATGCACAGTCACACCTTGAAGGCTCATCTTCCATCATCCCAGATACAGTCACCTTGATGGAACTTTGCACACAGATAGGGTGGTACTAGGTGATGTGCATGGCACATGCGCCAGATACAGCTGCGGGCAGTCCCCTGCAGATGATGGAGGACAGATACAACCCTGCTCAGCTGGGTACAGATGCAGAGCTTCAGGATTCACAACAAATGTGCTCCTGAGGCAGTGTGGAGTCATAGGCTGAGAATGGAGGAGCCCATTCAACTCATATGCCCTGCCACAGCTCAGGGATTTGAGTGTGTGCACTCCACCATTCAGGAGTGGCCAATTTCATGGAGAGTTATATGCGGAGGTGCTTGGAGATCATGAAACTGCATACTAACGTTCATAGGATGCATGTCACACTATTTAGCCTTGACCGGTCAGTGGCAAGATGCTGCTGGGATATCTGGAGGGGTGCAAATTGCACCCCAGTTGGCAGACCCCTCCAACAATCTGGAGTGCCAGCCAAAGGCCGAGGCAGTCACTGAGGAGGATGGGTGTGCCTCATAGGGCATAATCTCCATCATTAGCCTCATTGTCGCTTCTGATGGATGGAGAATTTATGCAGTAGGGCTCAGTGATGGAGGCAGCCCGTGCAATAATGCCAGTGCAGCAGTCTAAGGAGATGTCCCCACTGGCACCTCCATGATGTGGATGCCACATGAGGCCAATGACCAGGCTGCCTCCAACTCCTACTAAGTCATGAAACACCATGTAGAAGTGGGCAAGAGTGGAGGCCACCACATCAGGCAGAGTATCACATGTAACTGTGCACTTTTGGTCTTTATGAGCACCATGTAAATAATGACACATGAAGCTAGATGTGTGCACCTTCTTTTATTAATGGAGTGACAGGAAAAGAGAGATGAAGTGCTGAAGGAGAGCAAGGTTCATGTACACTGACAGTGAAACCTCTGGGCACATGTCCATCCTTCATTGAAGGTAAGAATTAAACTGTTTCAGGCTGCATCTTCAAGGAAATTCAAAGTGAGTTCCAGAGTATGCCATTCCTGCTGGGTCAGAAAGCTTCAGCTGAAAGGAGCCTGAATCAGATGATCCCTGTTGTTAGTGGCATCCTGATGAGGTGTTTGAGCCCTGTGCTAGACTGGTTATCTCACTCTGCATCTGGAGAACCTTTATGCTCTGCATCTTCCTTTTCCTCCTCTTCATCCTAATCTTCTTCCATGCCCTGCTTCTCTTCCTTCTCCTCCAAGCTATGTCAAATAACACTTTACCATCTTCAATGCCCATACTTCACTGGAGGGCTACGATGTGGGGAGTGCAGCTGACCACCACAATACACAAGACTCATGCAGATGTGTACTGCAGGATGCCACCTGACCATTCCAGGTAGCAGAACCGCTCTTCAGAAGCCCGATTGCCTGCTCAATGGTAGACCTTGGGAGCAGAGGGCTGCATTTGCCGGACCTCTATGATTGTGTCTCAGAGTCCTGTAAACAGTTGGGCAGTCAACTCTTCAAGGGATAACCATCTTCCCCTAGAATCCTAGGTGGGGTTGGGGCTGGGCGGGGGGGGAATTGAATGAAGAGCTGTGGGACCCTCAACTGCCGGAGAATGAAGGAGTCACAGCAGCTGCTAGGAAACCAAGCACACATGCAGGAAGCTATTGTCGTGGTTGCAGACCAGTTGAACATTAAGGGACTGGTGGTCAGTCAGTGTCTTGATGGCCATATGGACATAACCGATGAGGCCCTGTATCTGGAGGAATCTGAGACCCACTTCCCTCTGTGCCTGCAAGGCACCCATCGATCAAGAATTGTATGTACTGCCAAGCTTTAACAGACACCATTAGTAACTTTTGAAATATAGTGGTGTGCAATTGCTTGTGAGACACAACCAAGATCCACAGCTGAAGACTGGGAAGAGTCAAAGGTGAAGAAGGTCAAGGCCACAGTAACTTTTATGGCCACAGGCAGGGCATGGCGAGCAGTGCTGTGAGGTGTGAGGTCTTCAGTGATGAGGACACAAATCTGTGTGCCATCTCTGTTGTCACGTGCCTGGAGAATCACGGTCTCCTGCAGCATTTGTTCTCAGCCATCTCAAGGTAATGTTGTCTTCAGTGATGGATCCTATGCTGAGGGCCTGGCCTTCATTGCCTTCTAGCCCCTCATCCCTTTCCTCTGCCCTCTTTATGTGTGAGCTCTGCCCTTCCTGTGGAGCTTGCTGCCCCTTATCGTTATTGGATCTGAAATCCGAGCTGTAATGCTCCCTTTACCAGCTTCTGCCTTCCTTGTGCCTGGGTAGAATCCCACTTGTGTTTGGAAGGCTTGTCCTCTCCTCATACGTCCTTGTGTTGCATTTTGGGGGCTTTGCACTCCCCCATTCCCCCCACCCCCCGCCAGCCCCCAAAATGCTCCCTGTGCACTTACTGATCAATCTATGCTGATCCAATGTCACCTGTGTACCAATGGCTGCATTTCCCTTTGCGCAAGACATAGTGGCAGGAAACCAGCCTGCCAGCCAATGTTGGTATTTTTATCCCCCTGTCACCTCCATTCCCACAAAATGTAGCCCTTTCTCTCTATTAGGCAGTTAATAATAATAGAAAGACTTGTCCACAGGATATTTATAAACACAGCCAATAAAGTGGACTCACTGTTGTGATATAGGAAATGCAGTAGGCACTTGTGTACAGCAAACTCTCACAAACAGCAATGTGAAAATTACCAGATTATCTTTTTTTTTGGTAATGTTGGCTGAGGGATAAATGGTGGCCAGGACAGCAGGGATGACCCCCTTGTTCTTTATGAAAATAGTGCCATGGAATCTTTTACATCAATATGAGAGGGCAGATGGAACCTGAGCTTAGTGCCTCAAGACAGCATCCCAGGTATGGTGGTACTTTCTCAGTACTGCGCTGGACTGTCAGTCTAGATTTTGTGCTCAAGCTCCTGAAATGGGGTTTCAAAATCATCTGACTGAAGAAGCACATGTGCTCTCTCTGAGCCACAGATGACTGAAGGGTTGTTCCCATTTTTCTGATTTGATTGTTTAGTCACACCAAGGTAGAGATAAACAGCTGGGACATTGAGCTTTCTTTCAGGCCTCCTAATCTGGAGAACCTCATAGAAAATGTAAAAATAGCCAATAGACACACCTAATTTTAAGAATGCAATGATAAACATATGAATTAGGAGCAGGAGTAGACCATTCGTCCCTTCAAGCCTGCTCTGCCATTTCATATGATCATGGCTATTCTGATTGTAGCCTCAACTCTACTTTCCTGTCTACCATCTATAACTTTTGACCCCCTTGCCAATCAAGAATCTATCTAACTCAGCCTTAAAAATATTAAATGACCCTGCCTCCACTGCTCTCTGGGGAAGAGAATTCCACAGACCAATGACCCACTGAGAAAATCTCCTCATCTATGTCTTAAAAGGGACACCCCTCATTTTTAAACTGTGGCCCCTAGTTTTAATCGCTCACACAAGGGGAAACATCCTTTCAGTATTCACCCTGTCAAGTCTCCTCAGGATCTTTTATGTTTCAGTAAAATCACCTTATCCTTCTAGACTCCAATGGGTATTGTCCCAACATGTCCAACCTTTCCTCATAAGATAAGAGTCAAGTTGATTTAATTACAGGACTATTATAAGCTTTTCACTAATCTAAGTCAGACTTCAGATGGATTAATTTATATTAACTTTTTGGAATATGGTATAATATGAGACACGATAGGTGAATTTAATGCTCCCCTGAAGGATAGTTTGGAGGTGGGGGGTGCATTTTATTGGGCAGGAGGATATGGGATGGGTGCCCCACTGCCTCCCCACCACCACCCGATTAAGTCTGGAATGGGAAGGCTCGTGGACAGCCTTTATGCCCTGAGGCAAACTGAGGCCCACTTAAGGGCTTCATCCCACTGCCACTGGTATTTGACCAATGGTAGGTGGGGGTGGAGGAAACTTGCTATACGGGGCGACCGATAAGCAAACAGGGAGTTCCCTTATTGAAAGACTTTCATTAACGAAAGCCACTCCCCTGCCCTTTCTTTCAAAAACCCCACCACTCCCCCCCCACAGCCGGCAACCCCTCACCGCCCTCACTAACCTGTGGCCTGGGGCCCTCGCCAATCCTAGGCCTCTCCCTGGGAGCTTTACCAACAGCAGCTACCTGTCCCACCGGATATCTGATTGGCTGGCAGTTCTCAATGGGTGAGATTTCCGCCTGTGTCTGATGGATATTTCATTCCATCGGGTCTTCCCAACGGAGGTAATGCTGGACTCCTGTCAGTTCTCCAACTGAGTGGCAAGACCTCCATTGCCAAGATTAAATTCTGTCCAACCTATGGGGAGTGTAATATGCTTAAAAGAAACAAGTGACTTTGGACCTACGGTTCCCAAAACACTCCACGATTTGCAACAACAGGAGGGATGAAAAAATCATTAAGAAATTGGGGTCTTTGCTCCTGGATTTGTCTAGTGATTTATGCTGGAAAGTGTGCACATCTGGATACAAAGTAAGGATCTGATGTAATATTCCTATTCTCCCCTAGTAAAATAGCAAGAGACAAACGCAAATGACCACTTGACAAGAGGTACAAGGGAGTACCAGCACTTTTGGAAGCAAGAAAGGAGGCAAAGAAGAGAAAAAAATGTGGAAGTCAACATTGGGTTGCTTTTACCAACTATTTTATTGCACTTTTAGGCAAACCCAATATAACATACAATGTCCAAGGAAGCAAGGATTTCCCCCCCCCACTAATGTTGAAATCTAGATAAACCAGTGTAACAGTTTGATATGTTTTAACTTTCCCATAAATTACTGGCCTTTTTTTCTTGCTTTCAGGACTAAGTAGCAAGTGTCTCTGCTCATTTATCTAATGGCTGAGCTGCAAAGCTTAGGCACTCGTGCCAAGTCACTCTTAAAAGTACATAATGCCATCAGACTAACGTGATATGCTGTTCCAGAATGTGCATTCACATTCAGTAACAAAGGGTACTGAAGTAATGAGTTGTTCCTGTGTGGGCAGCAACACTGTAATTCAGTGGAACAAAATTTCACAATTTGGGAACACTAGGCTTGACAGCTACTAGAGGGTAATGATCGTCTTTCCATTGAAGGTATAGAATTTACATATATCAGTTGAAAACGATAACAATGTACAAAGAGAGGATCAAAAGAAAAATCAGTGGTCTTTTTTTTCCATTTAGCAAATTAGGCACTGCTTGATTTTCTGTGGTAATTGGATTTTAAATGAACATTCATTGAATTACTCGGTCATTCCGAAATTGCAGTTTTATTCTCCTTTCAGCAAGGTAAATGTGATTCTAGGAAATGAAATACAGTACAATAAAGATTAACATCAAACTTAAAATGATCGCAACTAAAGAATGCAGCTAGAATGTTTCACTAAACACAATAGAAGTTAGTCGCTTTATTCAAATTGATGTTAGGCTGAGCGTAGGTGTATCAGCTACAAAAGAAAATAAGCACTGGAAGTAATAGTGCACGATTAACAAATACTGACAAATGACATAGGTTCTTGACTGGAAAGGGGATCAAAGGTTACGGGGAGAAGGCAGGAGAGTGGGGTTGAGAAACTTATCAGCCATGATTGAATGGTGGAGCAGATTCGATGGGCCGAATGGCCTAATTTCTGCTCCTACGTCTTATGGTCTTAGGGTCTTATGTTGTGCAGGGAAAGCTTCATATTGATTTCAACATCTATTTAATAAATGCTCAAGCTTTGGCTAAGTCGTTTCCAATGAAAGTACTTTTTTGCAGCATTGGCAGATCAATTTGTGGAATTGCTTAATGATAACCATGCTCTTTGTGCCTGGTGCACCTTTGTGGGCAGTGCCCCCTCGCCCCCTTCATTTCAAAAGGTTGCCTATGTTCCCTAAAAATGCCTTTCCTGTCTCATTCGGTGAAGCAGGCACTCCTCTGTTTTTGTTGTGGCTTTCCTTCAGAGGTTTAATTCATCCCACAGCTGGCTGAACAATTTTTTTTATCAGTCAAGTGCCAATTCAGCTGCTGGAAAGCATGAAATGACCATTATTATAGGTGTGTTCTGATTAGCCAGCTTTCTTTTATTCTTGTAATGAATTCATTTTCCACAGTAATCTGTAATAGAATCAGGGCAATTAGTGTTTTTTTTTGTAAAAAGATAAAAATATGACCCTTAATCTTAATGGAAGTTTGTGTATTTAAAAAGGTTTGTCAAATGCAAGTAATCATAAACCCCACTGAGTTCAATGCCACTAATTTCACAGCTTACTTACTGGTGAAGGTGGTGATGAAAATGATCCATTTTATGACAGTAATTATGGTATAAAACTCTTTTTAGTAGAATTGATAACAGCTGTTACATGTCTATTAGTATTTCTTGGAAGCTGGAGAGGTGATGAGGAGTGTGTAAGCTGCAGTCGACAGTTTTGACAGCAAGAAAAGTTTTTCAGTTGAGTCTAAATGAGGAACAGCTTTGATACAAACTTATGATTGGGCTTTCTTCTAAGTTTTGTCGGTTCAAGCATTGTCAGGTCAAGTTGTTACCCGTTGAATTTGGTGATATGAAATTTGGCTCTTCATTAGATTGTTGGAAAGAATAGCTTGTTGGACTGCAATATTTATCATCCTACAGAGCTGAAATACTGGTACTGGATTCCATATGTCACAGACTCATAGACATTTACAGCACAGAAGGAGGCCATTCGGCCCATCATGTCCGCACCAGTCAACAAAGAGCTTACTATACTAATCCAATTTTCCAGCACTTGGTCCATAGCCCTGGAGGCTATGGCAACACAAGTGAATATCTAAATACTTCTTAAATGTTACAAGAGTTTCTGACCCAACCACCCTTTCAGGCAGTGAGTTCCAGACTCACTGAAAAAAATTGTCCTCAACTCACCTCTTAACCTTCTACCTCTTACCTTAAATCTATGCCCTCTAGTTATTGACACATCTGCTAATGGAAAAAGTGCCTTCCTATCCACCCTATCTATGCCCCTCATAATCTTATACACCTCTATCAGGTCCCCTCTCAACATTTGCTTTTCCAAGGAAAACAACCCCAGCCTATCCAATCTTTCCTCATAGCTCAGACCCTCCAGCCCAGGCAGTATCATGGTAAATCTCCTCTGCACCCTCTCCAGTGCAATCACATCCTTCCTATAATGTGGTGACCAGAATTGCACACAGTCCTCCAGCTGTGCCCTAACTAACGTTTTATACAGTTCCAGCATAACCTTCCTGCTCTTGTATTCTATGCCTTGGCTAATAAAGGCAAGTATCCCATATGCCTTCTTAACCACCTTATCTACTTGTCCTGCTGCCCTCAGGGATCTGTGGATATGGCCACAAACGTCCATCTGACCTTCAGTGCTTTCCAGGGCTGTACCATTCATAGTGTAACCCTTTGCCTTGTTAGCCCTCCCCAAGTGCATTACCTCACGCTTTTCCGAGTTGAATTCCATTTGCAAATGCTCTGCCTATCTGACCAGTCCATTGATATCCTCCTGCAGTTAGTGGCTATCGTCCTCACTATTTACCACAAATTTTCATGTCATCTGTGAACTTCTTGATCATAACCCCACATTAAAGTCCAAATCATTTATGTGCACCACAAACATCAAGGGCCCCAGCACCAAGCCTGCAGAACCCCACTGGAAACATGCTTCCAGTCACAAAAATATCTTTCTACCATCGCCATCTGCTTCCTGCCTCTTAGCCAATTTTGGGTCCAACATGTCACTTTGTATTGGATCCTGTGGGCTCTTACTTTCTTGACCAGTCTGACATGAGGGACCTTATCAAAAGCCTTACTAAAGTCCACGTAGACCACATCAAATGCATTACCCTCATCAACATTCCTGATTACCTCCTCAAAAAATTTGATCAAATTTGTCAAACACAACCTTCCCTTAACAAATCCATGCTGACTCTCCCTGGTTAATCTGTGCAGATATATCATGTCCCTCAGAATTCTTTCTAGTAACTTTCCCACCACCGAGTTTAGACTGACTGGCCTGTAATTTCCTGGTCTAACGCTTCCTCCCTTTTTAATAATGGGACAACGTTAGCAGTCCTCCAGTCCTCTGGTGCCTCACCTGTGACCAGAGAGGTTTTGAAAATTACTGCCAGGGCCCCTGATATCTCTTCCCTTGCCTCCCTCAACAGCTTGGGATACATCTCATCTGGGCCTGAGGATTTACCCACTTTTAAAGCTGCTAATCCCACTAGTACCTCCTCTGTCTATGTTAATTTAATCTAATATTTCACAGTCCTCCACCCTGATGTCTATAACTGCAACATCCTTTTCCATTGTGGAGACTGAAGCAACATATTCATTGAGAACTGTATCCGCTTTCTGGGTCGGTACGTCGATTACCTCTATGGTCCTTAATTGGCCCTATTCTTTCCCGAGTTATTTTCTTACTCTTAATATATTTAAAAACCCCTTTGGGTTTCCTTTATTCCATCTACCAATGTTTTCTCATGCACTCTCTTAGCTTTCCTAATTTCCTTTTTATGTTCCCCCCTGCCCTTCTTATACTCCTCTAGGGACTCTGCCATATTGAGCCCTTGGTATTTGCCATGAGCTTCTCTTTTTTTCTTAATTCTAACCTTTTTGCCCCTTGACATCCAGGGTTCTCCAGACTTGGACCTCCACTTTGTCTTTACGGGAACATATTTGCCCTGTACTCTCGCTACTTCCTCCTTGAATGCCTCCCACTGCTCTGACACAGTTTTATCTGCAAGTAGCTGCTCCCAGTCCCCTTGGGCCAAATCATATCTCATCTTGAAAAAATTAGCCTATCCCCAGTTTAGAACTTTTACTCCCAGACCAACCTTATCATAACTATCCTAAATCTAACTGAGCTATGGTCACTGTCTCCAAAATGCTCCCCTACTGATACACCTTCCACCTGTCTGGGCTTATTTCTGAATATTAGGCTCAGAACTGCCCCTTTCCTTGATCATTCTATGTACTGGCAAAAAAAAAGTTCTCCTAGATACAACTTAAGAATTTTGCTCCCTTCTTACCTTGCACACTAAAATTATCCCTATTAATATTTGGGTAGTTTAAGTCCCCTATTATTACAGCCTTATTATTCTTACAGTTCTCTGAAATTTGATTGCATATTTGATCCTCTATCTCCCCCTGACTGTTTGGGGGCCTATAGTACACATCCAACAGTGTGTTTTCAGCTTTTATGTTTTTTATTTCAACCCATATGGCCTTATTTGATGAGCCATCCAAGATATCACCCCCCTCACTGCTATAATTGATTCCTTGATCAATATTGTGACTTCCCCTCCTCTTCTATCTCCCTCTCTATCTTGTCTGAATACCCTATAACCAGGAATGTTGTGCTGCCAATCCTGCCTTTCTTTTAGCCAAGTCTCGGTCATAGCTATGGTATCATATCCCCACATGCCTATCTGTGCCCTCAGCTCATTTGTCTTATTCCTCAAGCTCCTTGCATTAAAATATATTCCAATTAGCTTTGCTAAACTCACTTCTTTCTTACCTAGCCTATGTTTTCTCTACCTTCCAGACTCATTTACTAGCATTTAAACTTCTAATTCCATCTCAGCTTCTCTCCCCTCTGAACTACCTTTCAGGATCCCATTCCCCTGCCAATTTAGTTTAAATCCACCCCAAAAACATTCGCAAACATCTCCGCTGGTCCTGTTCCTGTGCAGGTGTAACTCATCCAACTTGTACAGGTCGCACCTCCCCCAGAAATGGTCCCAATGCCCCAGGAATCTAAAGCCCTCCCTCCTGCACCATCTCTCCAGCCACGCATTCATCTGCTTTATCCTTCTGTTCCTATACTCACTACTACGTGGCACTGGAAGCAATCCAGTGGTTACTACGTTTGAAGCTTCAAATATCTGGGAAGCTCAGGACTGGACGTGTGCCGGATAGAGGGATTTTCTGGATTTTGGGTTGGGTGGGGATTGGGAATAGGATAATAGTTAATTAAAACATAAAGCCGGGCTGATTTCTCCACCAAACCGGACCCAGCTGGGATGTGAAGGGAAGGACTAAGGTGGGGAACTAGGCCAGCTTCCACGTCATTAATCCTGACATGAAATAAATAAGGCTGGGCCCAAAGAGCAGGGGATCTGCATGCCGTGACCCGTATATGTAGTGTACCTGAACTACCCCCATCAGCAACGCTTCACACAAAACAAAAGTTTTAAAAATAAACAATAAAAGAACTAATGAATGGTTAGGAAAATAATTGTGTTTGGCACCATCAATAGAATCCTGTAAATTGACCCTTTGTTAATAAAAGAAATGACTGACAGCAGGGTCTGATGGGGATTGTACACTAGTTTCTAGGGTGGGAATGTTGCCAGCTTCGAACGTAGCTGCTTTTCAGGTCCTTTCAGATTTTGGGACGCAGGATGAGGGGTCCAGTACCTGTAATGAATTGGCAATTTAAAGTTGGCTACTAGCAGGACTAAGCAAAAAAAACAAGGCAAAAGGTTTTCAAGAGAAAAGACAAGAGGAAAATGATACGTTTCAGAGAACAGAATTCTATCTGGAAATGGTTCTCTATGCTTATTAAAATGCATCACTGAAGATAAGAAAGAGGAAAAGTAAACAGGTGGAAGAAAATCTGTATTGGACACATAATAGACACTGACAGAACTTCTGATAAAGAATCGAGGGAAATATGTCCCCTAAATGTTTTAGTATGTATTGTATTCTTGCTGTCACACTAAATCTCCAGTTACTTGTATATTGCTCCTCCAAATCTTAATAAGTGATTATGCCCCTGAATAGAAATAGCTGTTTGCAGCACAAAGCCAAATCATGAAAATGTTGTCCCGACCACAATTATGTTTTAAAGGAAAGCAAAAATTTTTGATTGCAGTTAGGTTGCAGGATTTTCTGTTTGTGAAAGAATATATAAAAGATGCTGAAGATTAAGAAGAGTAAGGGCAGAACTCCCCCCGCCACCCCCACCCCCAACGGGGGTGGGGGTAGTTTAAGAGTGGGCGTGCGGAGGCACTCCTCCAATCAGTGCCCCCAATTGTGACCAGTTAGGGCCCGCCCAGCCTGACATCCGCATGGAAGCACTATACGCTCCCTGTGTGGGTGGGGGAGGATTCCCTGAGCAGAAAGTGCGTTCTTTTGCGTATACGCTCGAAAGGGCGCACTCATCTCTCTGAGGCTAAGTGTTGCCTCAGGAAGATTGGCTCCACATTAAAAAATCTGAAAAATAGAAAAAACAATTCCCTGATATGCCCCCTCATGTGACATTGTCACATGAGTTGGGACATGTCCGTAACTTTCAAATACACTTTAATTACATTTTTAAAAGCTTACATGAAACCTCATCCCGTATGTGGATGAGGTTTCATGCTTTTTCTAATGCCCACCAGGGCTCCCAGCCTGCCCGCCAACCTTAAGGTTGAACGGGCAGGTCCATTAATTAGTTTAATGACTCTGTCAATGACCTCAATTGGCCACTGATGGGTTGGCGGGTGCACAGCTGAGCCCCCGTCTACCTGAAAATTGAAATGACACGGGGTGACGTCGGGAGTTCTGCCCGACGTCATCCCACGTAATTTTAGGCATCAGTGAGCCAGCCCCACCCCCCACACTCATGATTGGAAAATCCAAGGAATTTTATTGGGTGACAATGATACCAGCTCAGACACTGAGTCATGCAGCAACAAAGCCAATTTTACATTTGAAAACATGTATTTGGACATAAGATTGAAGTGAGTGTAGCACTAAATGGCAGAGATGATATTGAAACATCTCAGTTGATGAGAATGGCAAGATAGGTTATCAGAGCTGGAAAGAACAAGGACTTGAATCAAAGTGAACAATTGTAAACTGCGAATTGTCAGCTGAGATACAAAAGGGGGTTATAACAGTAAATGTAGAACAAAAGGCTTTCATGTTCTTCACAAAACCAACAGAATATGGACCATCAGCACAAAAGCATGAAAATACATGCAACCAGTCTGGACTGCAAAAGGACACAAATACAAAAATGCTCAAGGGGTTGAGACGGCTTGACACATCAGTTTATAATGCTAAATAATTTGGCTTCCTAAGCCAGGAGAATAAAGAAATTCTTAAAAATATTAACCTCAGAATAAAAAAAATAAATTGAAATGTAATCCAAAGCAATATACTGATGATCTTAATACTCAAGCTCTGTTATCTTAAATTACATTTAGATAGGTAAAAAAGAAAATGATAAAATCTTTAATAATGTCACAGGAGCAAGCATAAGTTCCACAATACAAAGTAAATTCAATTCCTTTAAATTTGAAACAATTAAACATGGGAATAAAGGACATTAGAATGAATCTAAGGTGAATCCACACTGAGAATGTGATAAGTTAAATTTAACTATCTTCTTAAGATCTTCAATGAAATCTGGGAGTTTTTTTTAACATTGCAATCAACAGACAAGTTCTTAGTAGACTCACTTGAGATGGAAAGTAATGGTTTTAAAAATAACATACATCTTGAAATTATAGGGATGCAAGTTTTTTGAACATCAGCCTCTTATATTGGTAGCCTCTAGTTATCCTGTTCCCTACAAGAGGAAACATTCTCTCCATATCAATTCTATCAAAGCCTTTCGTAATTTTAACTATCTCCTTTGGGTTACCCCTCAGCCTTATTTTTCCAAGAGAGACATCCAGCCTGTCAATCCTTTCCTGACTTGTATCCCCATACATTTCTGGTATCATTCTTGTAAATCTTCTCTGCACCCTCTCCAGTGCCTCTATATCCTTTTTATAATATGGCGACCAGAACTCTTAAGTGTGATCTAACCAAGGTTTGATACAGGATTAGCATAGTTTTCCTACTTTTCTCCAAATCTATCCACCTGAAAAAAAAGCTTGGTGCTTAGTTTGATTCTTTTAAAGGCCTGTGCTGCAACATTTAGTGATTGGTGTACTTGCGCCCCAAGATCACTTTGTTCCTCTAACCCATGTACACTTGGATCTTCCAACTGATAAGTGACTTCCCTCCTCTTCCTACCTAAATGTACTATCTCATATATATCTGTGCTGAACTTCATTTGCCAATTATTTGCCCATTCAGCAAGTTTATTAACGTCCTCCTCTAATTTGTTGCAGTCCTCCACAGTATTGACTAAACTCCCAAATTGATGGCATGCACAAATTTAGAACTTGTGGTTTTGGTTCCAAAGTTCAACGTACATTGTGAACAGCAGTGGTCCCAGTGCTGATCCTTGTGGAACATCACTTCCCACCCTCTGCCACTCTGAATAACTACCCTTTACCCCATTGTCTATTATCCTCAAAAATTTTATATGATTAGTCAAGCAATATGTTCCCTTTTGAAATCCATGCTGACTATTCATTAAGGCAGTCTTTTTTGTTTCTAGGGGGAGAATTTTTAGTTTGGCGTGTAGGCGCACGTCCAGCCCAACCGAGCATAAAATGATGCGCAGGCGTCCCAATGTCAGGCAGTGCATCTGCCAACATTTAAAAGACCTATTAAGGCCATTAAAAAGCTAATTGAGAGAATTTTTTTGCTGCCTGTCCAACCTTATGGTTGGCAGGCAGGCAAAAAGGTTTATGAAACCTCATTCAGAGGCAGGATGAGGCTTCCAAGAAGCAAATAAAAATAAAATCAAAATTTTAAAATGTAATTAATAACATGTCCCCATTCATGTGACAGAGTCACATGAGTGGACATGTTTTATAACATTTTTAAAATCTTTATGTTTTATTTTGAAAAATGTTCATCTCCCTGACGCAGTTCTGTGTCACAGGTAGCTTTTCGAGCGTGCACCCGCGCTCATGGGCGAAGTTCCCCACTCGGCCTTCTGCCTACCCGCACAGGTAGCGCTGCCACTCGTGCTTCACGCTGGGAGAGCCTTATCGCGAGTGGCAGTTGGCTCCCTGACCACCCCCACTGAGCCCGCCCAGTGAGGGCAAAATCCTTCCCTGGATGTTTCCTATTCTCTCTTTAGTAGGGATTCCATTATTTTTTCTACCACTGATGTTAAAGGTGAATCATCTAAAATTCCCTTGACATGTTCTCTCCCCTTATATATTGGAATTACATTAGCTAACTGTTGCATGATGTTATATGTGCCTGCATGCCATTGTAATGTAACGGTACTCAGCAGAGCAAAAGTTAATGTACGACTGGAGAATAGCACTGCCCACAGTATGATGTATAGAGTCTCATGGTGATAGGCTGAGTGAACAGTCTAGGAACAACACTCTGGAAGCAGCCTGCATAGAGGCAACCGCCCCATGCATGAACATACCTTGAATCTGAAAATAGTTAAAGATTAACAATAAATGGTTCATGTTTAAACATACAAGTCTCAAGATCTCATCATTGAGACATCCAAAGAAAACAAGATACAACATTAACTGCCAGTCTTCTGTAACTGCACATTTTTAAATGAAGTGCTAAATATGTGTAGTAATGTCTCTGCCATCTCTTCTCTAGATGCTTTTAAAATATGTGGATACAATCTATCTGGACCAGAAAACCACAACTGTACCTTTCTGTAGTGGAGGATCCTCCAGATCAAAGTCAGAATTAGGACTACTCTTTTTGTTCCAGGCACTACCTGGGTTTTGATCCCAGGCAAGTAGAAAGAGATGGAAGTTTGGTATGTGTTGTCACAGTTAAGTGTGTTGATATAAAGTCCTGTTGTTTACAGTTATGTGTTGGTATCCATTTACAAAATAGATTGTAGGCATCCCTAGTTTCAGAAACCTCAGTAAGTCCCTGGATGTTTCTGCTACTCCCAGGCTTATTCTGTAAACCTCATCCTTACGCTGTAAACATCAGCCATCTCCTATGTTATTGTTGGTTTATATTTTTATTGTTGCTGGATATTGTGACTGTTGCGGTGTTCACATTTAGCATGAGATACTATAGGTTTTTTATTTGCCATTAGTTTAAGGATATTTTGCCCTTCCCCTTCCTTGGAGGCACATATATCAGCACATGTTTACCAGCCTTTTGATAGTTTACCAAGTAGCTTTCCTTCTACTCAGCCCAGAGACGGTAAGGGCAATTTCAACAACTTCAGTTGAGATCAGGGGTGTTAAATGACTCCTACAAACAGTAGCTGGAGGTGTGAAGCTTCACCCATCCATTATTCCTCTGGATCTTGTTCCATGCTCACAATCCTGTGACTCTCCACAACCTGTAGCTTACTCTCAGGATTATCCTGAGGTCCAGCCCAAAACCCAACTCTTGCCACATTGAAAATGGGGAGAAGAACTGCGGGAGAGAACAGAACTGAGATCAGCTGCAACGTGCACTGTGGAATCAACTGATGCAAAGCTCTCAGCCATAGTAACTGATGAACAGTTACATGAAAAGAATGTGGGCCTGTAACTTCTGCGCTCCCAGTGTTGGATTTGGGAGATACCCCAAAGATGTGCTGGGGAATCTGGCAAGTTCCCAGTTAAGTGTTTGCACTGCAATTGTCCAGAAGTGCTAAATTTCCCTGGACAATTGTGCTGCATTGGGAACCATCCAAAAATGCAATTTAAATTGCAAACTTCGTATGGTTCCACTGGGGCTATACCAATAGTTACCTAGGAAAAGCTAGAAGTAATAGCTCGCCTAACTTCTGGGTAACTATTGTAAAGAACCAGACTGACCCCATGGGACTCCCAACATCCCCCCAAACTTTGACCGCATCACCACTGCCCCCCCATCCCGGCCTTGGAACCCCCACCATCCCCTGCTCTGGACCCCCCCAACCCCTGACATTCATACCTTCAGACTACCCCCCCAGTCCCCCCAACCCCTGAACCTCCAGAACCCACCCCACCACCACCACATAACCTCCAGACTCCACCCCCCCGATTCCCCCAAACCCCCCAGACGTCCGGACACCTCCATCGCCAAATCCTATCCATTTACCTTAGACATTTACTTTCCCCTGGCCTGTCAATTTCCCTGGCCCTTTAAATTTACCTGCTTTGCAGCAGCAAATGATGTAAAAAAGGGGGCGTGATCTCTTTGAATCCGCTGGATCTACACTTCGCTGGGGCCCGCAAAGATTCTTTCGACGAAGGCCCCAAGCAGCTCCGGAGAACGGAGGTGGCAATGCAATTTTCAAGATCAGGTAAGTTTGCATTTATTTCTTCTAATTTTTGCGGGCCAGCACTTTCCGATGCTAGTCAGAAGTTACAGATCATTATATTTTCTATTTTTACTGTATGATACTGCTGACGGAAGTCATACATTTCATGATGCTCTTAGTCCTTAGTCTCCATAGAGCATGTGTTCAACTGGAGCTTGATCAAATGTAAATGTGATATGAAAAGTGATTCATCATGATCTTGTATACCCAATACAGCATGCTACCATTGGATGGTTACATTAGAAAAATTTTGTGCAGGTTTCTCGTAGAACCCTGTACGTGTCCCTGGTTGAGATATGATGAACTGGGGATCAAATCTACTACTTTGTATTGTTCAGCATCGCACTGTGTTGTATATTTACCCAATCAACCACTGACAGATCTGGGGAGCACAGTAAATCAATTAGGCACTTAATGGGAAACTTGCTATTTAAAATTTAAACGGGGTGTTAAATTTCATTTAATGAACAGTATCAATTTAAAGACATGTTTGATTGATGCCTAAATAGCCAAGTGGTTATGGTACTGGGTTTGTAACCCTGAGATCGAGAGTTCAAATCTCACAATGGCAAACTATGAAACAATGTAACTTCATCTGAAACAGATGGAAACGGGTTTGTACTCAAAAGAGTTACAGATGCTGCCAGACCTGCAGGAGTTAGGAGGCTGGTAAAAGACCTGGCTTTAGCCTGCTTAAAAGTTGTTACTCTTCAGGTAGCAGTTCAAAACATTGGCAGTATCCTTCTTATATCTAGCTCAAAAATTCCTGACTCAGCAATGTTGCTGTATAATTGTGGACAGCTGGAAAAGGTCAGAATTTGCAAGTTAAAATGGTCCAGGCCACTTTGGGTGGGCCTGTCGCTGACCATTTTAAGCCCACATTCACCTCTCATCCCAGGTTAAAACCTGAGCTAGTAGCAGCAGGGTAGGAACCCAGAGAAGATATCATAGGAAAACGTCATCCTATCCTTAACCACACACATTTGCTTTTCAGCAAAAATCATTGGATAGAAATTATTTTATGTTTTAAATCAATAATATTGGATGCTAATCAGGAGGGAGGACCATGGGTGATGTATTTTCACTTTGAATATTTCTCTTACACTTTGCTGTTAATAACCTGCTTTATAGTTCAGGCTTATTTTTATTGTGTTCGTGTCACCTTTGTTTAGTTTTAACTCCACAAGCATATAGCCTAGCCTTCTGCTTGCATGAGTGCTGAGGGACTGCAGGATCATTGGGGTGTACTGTTTTTACAATCAGATATTAAACAATTTATATGGACATAAGAAATTCCTTGGTACTATCGCAAGAGACCAGGTCATTCTCCTGGAAGTTCTGAGATCCTGCAGTTGCGTTTACCCACATAACCACAGTGACTGCAAACAGTAATAATCCCCTGGCTGTGAAACAATTTGCAGTAACCTGAAGATGTGAAAGGCACAATATAAATGCAGGTTCTTTTGTTCTTAATTAATTCCTTTAATTATTACCTAGAGCAAATCAGTATTTGGCAGCATGTTTAAAAGTGATCTCCAGGGCAGAATTTTCTGGATGGCTGGAGGGGGGGGGCATGGAGCGGGTCCACGCTGCCAATTTACTAGGTTAGGCCAATTAAGGCCTGCGCAACGTACTTTACCACTCCCGCGCATAGCGGGAGTGGGCGGGCGGCGGTGGAAACACTCAGCCCGCTGGGTCCAATGGCAACCTGGCGGCCTGTATAAAGGAAGGCCTGGCAGCTTTGGAAAGGCTGCTCACAATGGCTGGGTGAAGAGCTCTGCAGAGGGGCAATGGAGGTTACGCAACTCCGGAGGGTAGGCCATCGTGGTAGGCCAGGCCAGGGGGGGGATAGCCCTTGTCACCCAGCAGCCATCCATCAAGCCGGATAGGAGCACTGAAGAGCCTCAACACCTGGGAGTGTCTGAGGATGTAGGCATCGTGGGAGCTGCTTGGGTACCTTGCACAGACTTGTAGAATCTGCATGCTGTGATCACACACTATCTGCACGTTCATGGAGTGGAAGCCCTTCCTGTTGACGAAGGCACCGGGCTCACCTGCTGGAGCCTCGACGGCCACATGTGTGCAGTCTATTGCACCCTGGACACGGGGGAAGCCAGCAATGGCCGCGAAGCTTCTGGCTCGCTGTGTCTGGTTTGCCTGGTCCCAACAGAAGTGAATGAATGTCAATGCACGTCTGAACAGAGCATCTGTGACCTGCTTGACGCAAATGTGCACAGCTGATTGGGAGACACCGCAAAGATCATCCACCGAGCCCTGAAAGGAGTCAGAGGCATAGAGTTTGAAGGCAGCTGTGACCTTCAGAGCCACTGGCATGGGGTGTCCACCCACACAGTTAGCGGAGATCTCAGGCCCAATCATCTGATAGATATAGTTGACTGTCTTCCTTGAGTGACGGAGCCTCCTTCAGCACTGCACCTCAGATATATTGAGGTAGCTGCTTCGCCACCTGTAAACCTTGGCAGCAGGATAGTGGCTTCTTCTGCGGCCCCTTCCATCTTGGTCTACCTCTTGGCCCTGCGCTCTTTGTGTCTGCGCCTGTCCTCCCAAAGGTGGCTCCCTAGGAGGCTGAATGTGCACTCCTGGCCTCCTCCCCCTTCTAGCCCTCCCTTCCTCCTCAGAGGAGGTGACTCCAGTGTAGTTCAGCTCCCATTCCCAGGCTAAGAGAAGGCTTCCTGAAACCTGCAAGCCCTAAAAAAGATTCCTCACTGCAGAGTGCTGAACTGAAGGTTGAGTCCAGATAAAGCTGCTGGTATGCGTTTTGAAGTATTGCAGATCACACAGGCAAGTATCAGTAACTTTGAAAAATCAATACTTGAGAGGTCACACTCACGACCCCACTGACCCCTCTTATCCCATCCATGGATGAGGTTCATACAAATGTGTCCCACCCGCCTGCCCGTTGCGCCTGTGCGCTGACACAAATATTGCACAGGTGCCGAAAAATCGGCTTCGATTGGTGAGTGAAAGGCCTTAAGTGGCCCATTAATTAATGGTGGGCATGAAGAGGATGCAATTGCGCGCCCGCCCAATGAAATATCATGATGGCGCATGGTGACATTGGGACGCTAGCCTGACGTCACCATGTGTCATTTTACACATGGACGTGCGGGGCCCACCCCCCGCCGACAGGAAAATTCTGCCCCAAAGCACCACATGGAGATTCCAGTGAGGAGTCTTGCCTGAGAGTCAATGGCTGGAATTTTCCTGCCACTCACACAGGCGGGATCTTGCAGTTCCGCCAGTGTGAATGGAGATTTCAATGGCTCACTGGCCCTGCCACAGGGGAAACCACCGCGGGAGGGCTGGAAAATTCTGCCCAGTGTGTCCAAATGACAGTGCTAATGGTTTTGTTGCTATTGAAATAAATGCATATAAATTGGGCCTGCCACCTCCAACCCCTTGAGATTTCCTGATTTCCTCTCCCTTCAAACAAGAATCCAAATTGGCAGTGGAGTCTTGCAAGCTATGGGCTCAATTTTTCACAGCTCTCTACTTGGCTCCATGTATAGTATCTGCTTGAATTTGCCAGACAGCCTTATCCCGGTGTCATGTAATAGAAATAGCTCTCTATATGATATTTGTGGGAGAGAAGTAAATATTTGTGAAACCAAGCAATTGTGCACAATTTAGGTTTTGGAAAGTCTTGCTTAAATTTTTCATGTGCTACTTATAGAGTTCTGTTCAATCATGATTCTTGAATCCAAAATGATCTGATGTGCTGTTCTCAGAAGCAGTTTAATTTTCTCTGAATAATTGAACTGCAGTTGTGTTGGAAATTGTTCAACTACATTACACTGAAGCTAGTTTTACTATGGAGTAAAATAGTCATATACAATACATGTCATGTTTGGTGACAACCTTGATTCTGTTTATTGATATGCTATTATTGTATAACCCATCTATGATTACACTGATATCTTCTTTTTCAAGCTGCACAATATCAACAATATTACCTGGAGATTCTGGCAGTGTTGTTGTGCAGTGGTGTTTGTACAGAGTGGACCTGCTGTCTTGCTGCTTTGATTTTACCTGACCACATTCCCAGGAACCAATGGGTCAGGTGACCTCCAACTGTGGGAGCACAATAGAGGCTCCCAGGCTGTGTGAAGACCAGAATTTCAGAGCAGGGATGTGCCACTCCTAGAAGGAATGCCAGGAACCAGATCAGATTGAAGTTGAAGATGACAAGCTTTTTAGACAATGGACATTGGCAAAAAATCAAATGGTTAACTATTCCTTTGGAATCAATAGACTCCACCTGCAGCACAGAATAACATCTATGTCTATTCTCAGCACACATGAATATCACTGGGCATGGTGGGACATAATTGGCAGGATTCCCTGTGTAGCTCAGGAAAACTATCAAATTGAAAAGGGAGGAGGTGGATGTTGAGGAAGTGGTTATTGTGCAGGTGGGGCTGGGGGTGGAGTAGCTGGACCTCTTGTCTGGGTCCTTTCCCTGATTTCTACTCATTCAGCCAAAGGAATTTCTGCATTTCTGTGCAAAGACTGTTCTGCCATGCCTGGGCCTATATCTTTTTATGTGAATTCTTAGTTAAACCAAGGCACCAGATTATTTGCAATGAATGTCAGGACAGCTCTTTGCTCACTGTTATGACGAGTTATTTAAAATAAAACCCAGAGGGAAACTTTAAACAGCTGTCATAAACTATAATTTTAAGTGTTATGTTTGAGATGCACTCCTAAATTCAGGAATCAGACCACCAGTTCTTGAGAGATTTTATATTAAGCTAAATGAAACGTTTTATTAATTTACACAAGTTAACTATATACACATGGCTACAAATTACTATCATAACTTTTAACAAATTCCCAAACTAATCTCCATTATGGCAACAGCAACCCATAGACTTAACCAGACACCAAGCAAAGCATTTTCACCTTACAAATTCAAAATGAGGTTCTTTTCACTTTGGTTCCTGTGGAGACAGTTGGAGACTTACAGCTGCTTTTGGGTCTCACATTGCCTCTGCTCTATACACACAAAACTGCTGAAATTATACCTAGCACGGCCTATTGAACGGAAATTCTCATTGTATCACCAGCCTCTTCTAACAATAAAACCCCTTTCATTGTACCAATTTTATTAGCAATATAAATGTATTGCATGGTCTTTGCTCTAGTGCTACTAGGCACTAGAATTCACCCTACTTCTTGAATACTCTATTCAAAAAATGCAAATGTACTCTACCTCTCTTACGTCTCAAAACTAACACACATCAAAGCACCCAGACTAACGGGCTTTAATCCAATTAAGACACAGCCACAGACTAAACCTCTATTTCAAAAGAAAAATATTTTCCAATAATATTTTATACATTAATAGCTTAATGACACTCAGCTTCTGTTTGCCTTGATGGGAGCACCTGTAGCGAAAGTGAATAAACAACTCATCAGGCAGTCAGGGGAGATGGCCTTTTCCAATGTATCCAAAATGATAAGAAAGAATTGATATTGATAAACCACTACCAAATATTCATCCTTAATCAATTGCATAAGAAATTTAATTACTGTTTTACCAATCTGCCTACTTAACTTTCTTCTGCACACATTTCTTTCCAGTAATACACAACTTATAGTTTTACGTGAAATTAGCCTGAAATATCTGGTTAGCTGTCACTGCATATATTCAGGATCTCGATGTAGACCTCAAGGGCTCTGCTCTATGCTATCTATACTAAGTATAGACTGACAAGGGTTCTGGTCGAACACAAGTATCTGAAGTTTATTACTAATAACTACCATATACAGCTCTGCACAGGCCTTGATCTGGTCTGGGTCCTAACAGTTACATAGGCTGATTATTTAACTATATGCCTCATGCATAAAATATACATAGAGCCTGCTGATACAGGGTCACAGGCAGTACTGAGCAACTAACATGGAGGCTGTACTTTTATACTCAAGCCTCACAAACAGTGATGTCACACTGATGTCATCATGCAGCCTCTTAAAGCCTCTTAAATATATATATATATATATACACACATATATATAGATATATATGTATGTATGTATATATATAGATATAATATAAAGAGAAATTTATACTTATATTTGTGCATGTGATCTGAGTGTCACTATCTTGTAGCGCATTTCTAATTGCCCTTTAGAGGGTGATGCTGAACTAACTATTTGAACCATTGCAGACTATGTGCCTTAGGTGGTGGGTTAGGAATATAGGATTACTGGAAATAGGAGCAGGAATAGGCCATTCAGCTCCTTGACCCTGCTCCACCTTTCAATTAGATCATGGCTGATCTTCTACCTCAACACCATGTTCCCACGCTATCCTCACACCTTTGAAGTCTTTATTATCTAGAAATCTATCGATCTCAGTCTTGAACACACTCAATGACTAAGCCTCCATTGCACTCTGGATTAGAGAATTCTAAAGATTTACCACACACTGACTGAAGAAATTCATCCTCATCTCAGTCCTAAGTGGCCTACTTCTTATTCTGAATCTGTGTCCCCGATTCGAGATTCCAGCCAGGTGAAACATCTTTCCTGCACCTTGTTAGGTCCTGTAACAATTTTGTATGTTTCAATGAGACCACCTCTCATTCTTCTAAACTATAAAGAAAACAGGCCCAGATTCCTCAATGTTACCTCAAAGGACAGTCCCAAGACATATTTACTCCTGGATTCAAACCCTCTTGCAATAAAGGCCAACAGACAATTTGCCTTCCAAATTGCTTGCTGCACCTGTATGTTAGCATTCAGTAACTCATGAAAAAGGACACCCAGATCCTGTGGACTTCAACATTTCCCAATTTCTCACCATTTAAGAAATACTCTGAATTTCTGCTTTTCTGACCAAAGTGGGTAACTTCACATTTCTCCACATTACATTCCATCTGCCATGTTCTTGTCTACTCACTTAGCCTGTCTAAAACCCCTTGGAGCTTCTTTGTATCCTCCTCACAACTCACATTCCCACCTAGTTTTGTGTCATCTGCAAATTTGGAAATATTACATTTGGTCCTCACATCCAAATCATTGATATAGATTGTGAACAACTAGGACCCAAGCACTGATCCTTGCGGTATCCGCTAGCTACAGCCTGCCACCCTGAAAATGACCTGTTTATTCCTACTCTCGTGTTTTCCCTCCATTAACCAATCCTTAATCCATGCCAGTATATTACCCTGATCTCATGCTCCCTAATTTTGTTTACTAACTTCTTGTGTGTAATCTTATCGAAAGCCTTCTGAAAATCCAAATACACCTCATCCACTGGCTCCCTCATCTATTCTGCTGGTTACATCCTCAAAAAACTCCAGCTGGTTTGTCAAACATGATTTCCCTTTCATAAATCCACTCCAGAATGAAAAAAACAGTAAAAACTGGGAAATAAGAAAACTAGTCCGAGCTGGTCTTATATACCTTAAAATGGAACACAATTAAAAACTGGGACATAAATCCGAACTGTTTTATTCCTAATGGGATGTTGACTCCACCCACTCCTATCATTATTTTCCAAGTGTAGTGTTATCATATATAATAGATTCTAGCATTTTCTCTACCACTGATGTCAGGTTAACAGGTCTGTAGCTCATTGTTTTCTCTCTACCGCCTTTCTTAAATAGTGGGGTTACATCTACAACCTTCCAATCTGCAGGAACCTCTTCCTTTTATTTAAGTTCCTATATTTTGTCTCAGTGACAAGAAAGAACAGTGATATCTTTCTTAGTCAAAACGGTGCGTGACTTGGTGAAGAACTTGGAGCTGATAGGGTTCTCATGGTTTGAATTTTGCACTCATCATGCATGTGCGATCAGTGGGCCCAGAGGTGGATGCAAAATGCGCTTCTGGCCACGATCACAACTGGCGGGTGATTTCACACTGGCTGCCAGGGAGGGGATGGCGGGAAGAGGGTGCGCACTGAGGCAAGTGAGGGTGCGGGCGGGTGGGTGGTTTACAACGAGCACCCTGAAGGCTCACAACTGCTCTGGCGCTGCCTCAGGAAGCTGAAGTATTGTTCAAAGGATATTTGCACAGAAAAAATGCTACAAACTATCTTTAATGCAACTACAAATAACTGATAGCAATACTCATAACTCCTCATCTTCTGGGCATTTTATCCTGCCCTGGATTGAGACTGATGTAAAAACGTGAAGGTCACCCAGCTGTTTGGCCTGTGCGTCAAATGTGAAATCGCATGGGCCACTAAAAATCCTAGTTTTATTGCAGCTTAAACTAGCTGAATTGGATCTTAGTTGGCAGCACGCTTCTGACTCCTGCAGCTGTGATATGGCGTGATCTCCCTATCATGCCCACACAACATTTTGTCGCATTAGTTCAGATCAGCCACATGTCCGATTCTGGGCCATTTGGCTGCTGCCCTTTTCTTTCTAGGTGATAGAGGTCACAGGTTTGGAAGGTTTTGTCAAAGAGCCTTGGCAAGTTGGTGCAGGGCATCTTGTAGATAGTACACTCTACTATCACGGTGCCCCAGTGTTGGATGAATTAAATGTTTAATATGGTGAATGGGGTGTCAAACAAGCAGACTGCTTTGTCCTGGATGCTTTTAAGCTTCATCTGTGTTTTTGAAGCTGTACTTAGCCAGGCAACTGGAGAATATTCCATTACAATCTGTAATCTCACGGCCCGCTATCCCTCACTCTGGCATTATCATCAAAGCAGAGCATTTTGACTTATGCCTTGTAGATGCGTACAGGCTTGGGGAGTCAGGAGCTGGGTCACTTGATACAGTATACCCAGCCTCTGATCTGCTCTTGTAGCCACAGAATTTATGGTTGGATAGGTTAGGTTTCTGGTCAATGGATGTTGATGGTGTGGGATTCAATGATGGGAATGCTGTTGAATGTCAAGGGGAGGTGGTTAGACTCTCTCTTATTTGAGATGGTCTTTGCTTTGCACTTGTGTCGCATATATGTTACTTGCTACTTATCAACCTAAGCCTGAATGTTGTCCAGGTCTTGCTGCGTGCATGCATGGACTGCTTCAGGATCCCCCTCCATCTAGTCATTTAAATGTCCATCACCATTCATGACTAGGTGAGGCAAAACTTGATCCAACCCATTTGTTGTGGGCTTCCTTAAGTCTGTGAATAGCATGCTGCTTCCTCTATGTACCATGCATATGGTCCTGTGTGGCAGCTTCATCAAATTGGCACCCCATGTTTTAGGAATGCCTGTTGCTGCTCATGACATACTCTTCCACACTCCTCATTGAACCAGCATTGGTGCCCTGCCTTGATGGTAATGGCAGACTGAGAGATATGCTGGACCATGAGGTTACAGATGGGATGGCATACAGTTATTTCACTGATATCATGAAAAATAATCTAAAAGATGCTTCAAAGAAATGTAATCAGACAAATATTGACACCAAGTCAAACAAAGAGGCATTGGGAGACGTGACTAAAAGCTTGGTCAAAGAGATCGTTTTTATCAAGGTCTGGGGAGAAAGTGGCTAAATGCACTTCTTCCAAAGGTAGAGCAAAGGAAGGGGGATGCAGAAAAGGCCAGACCTACAAGGAAGCAGAGTTATGGAAGGGTAACAAAACTGGAGAGGTTATCGAGAGCATGAAGATTTGAAGATAATGAAACATTTAAATTGGAGGCATTGAGAAGCCAAGAGCCAATGTCAATCAGCAAACATTGGGAGTGATGGTGATTTGTGCATTGTGCGAGAAGGGATACAGGCAGTAGACTATTAGATGAGCTGATGTTTATGGTGGATGGAGGATAGGAAACTGACTAAGAGAACAGTGAAATAGTGAAGGCCGGAGGTGACAAAGATATGGAGCAGATTTTCAGCAGCAGATGTGCAGGGACAGAGGTAGGTGTTATAGAGAATAAATACAGAGTTATGATAGCAGAGCCCTAAATGAAGCTGGTAATAAGGCATTACTGGGTGTGCAGATAGATAGATCTAATTGTACTCATTGAATGTCAATTGGTTCTCCCATGAAAATTACAAAAAACAGTGTTAGTTTTCCTGTCTATTATTCTGTGGTATGTTCCTTTAGGTCTTCCTAATTTGTTCTTTTATGTATTGACAGCTGCTGTAGCATATTTACTCACATTGACTTTATCGCCTGCATAGTGAGAAACTAATGCTGTGTGACTGATTACCCTGAAAAACCAAGTTATAGACAAATATAACAGCAAGCTACAATGATGGGGCTCTTTTGTTCAGTGTGTGTTACACCTAACAAAAGAGCCTGGGTATACCGTTGTCTTTACACATACACAGTTTATAATATGCATCTAGGCAACAATATAAAAACTTCTGAAGGCAGAGGGAAATAACTGCTGGTCCTTTGTGAGAAACTCCGAATATCAACTCGATACCAAGCAAATCCTCAATTTTAGTTGCTGTTAAATATGTGAATTTCTGTTGGTTCAATGCTCCCTCTTGCACTGTCTGGTTGCAATTTAGCTACAACACATTGGAAGTGTGCTCCATCAGGACATTTACCTCACTGTCTGTCATTCCTCTGGACCCAAGATAGGATATTTCAGGTGCACACCAGACTTAGAACTGGCAGCAGATGCACAGGGATAAAGTAATCCGAATGCTTCTCCGCCTTATAAGGAGTGAATGGATCAGTAGGCTGTCGTTCTGTCTATGACTTCAACCCAGAAAATCAGCTAACACTTCAGTGCAGGACAGTGCTGTTCGAGTTGTCAACTCTCAAATGAGAGATCAAATCAAATCTTCCTCTCCAATGGATATAAAAAGATCCCATTGCACTAGTGCAAAACTGCACAGGAGCTGTCCTCGGTATTCTAGCTAATTTATCCCTCAATAAACACTACCAAAAACAAACCACCTTGCCTTCATCTCATTGCAATTTGTGGGGCCTTGCTAATTGGCTGTCCCTTATAGTATTTGGCTTAAAAATTTATCGATGTCACACCTCTTTTAAAGATGTAAAATGGGAGTTCAAGAATTCAGTACACACCAGAAATTAGCAACTATCACATTGTCAAAGTATAGGTGTCCAGGTTCCTCGCCTGAATCAGGCATTAGGTCCCTAACTGATAGGTGATCTAACAATGGCATCTGCAGCTCATTGGAAATTGAATCTTGGGCTTCAGGCACAGTGTCAGTGTATCATCAATAGTGCTCGGTTTGCATCTGGACTGTACGCAGAACTGGTAGAGGAAACCTATGTGCAAAAACCCTGTAACATGCATGTGCATGTGATTTACATTGCTGCACCCACTTCGGGTCAACCAGTTCCAGACACCAGAAAAGCCACAAAGAAAGCTCATGTGCAATGTGTATCAGGAGCAGAATGGCAACAAAGTGTTACCATTGAAGGGTTCTCAAAATTCCCACATTTTTAATATCATCAACAAGGGATATGACTTTTGGACATTTATGGCAGAGGACCCAACTGCTGAGTTAAGTGTAGAACCTGCAGACAGGAGGCTAGGTCGATGAAGGCCTGGGAATGGACATGCCCGGTCTTGTTTAGTGCAGTGTGGATTGTTACCAGAAACCAGACAACGAGAGGAGACAGAATACGCATTCTTCCCTTTAAAACAATCAACCCAGAGAAAGACTTCATCTTACATGAAACTAAAGCCCATCAAAATCTTGCATAAATAATCGCTTCTAACTACTAAGGCAGGAAGGCAGCAATCAATGCAATTATGCGAATCTATCAATACTCCACATATATAATGGCTTTCAGTTCAAGACTAGTTATGGGAACAGGAAGACAACGATAAACATCATGCGAGCCCATTAAAAACAACGAGACAACAATCACCTGAAGAAGCCCACCAAAATCAGACAAAGAGCTAACCTTGATTTGGATTTGGATAAGAAATTTGAACAACAGTATAACTGGGCCACCAGTTACGAAGGAGGGGAGGGTGAGCAGTTTTGGGGCAGTTGAAGCAGAGTTTAAGCAGGGAGAGGTAGCTGAGCCAAGCGGAGGAAGGAGATCTGGAAGTTTGCAGGCCCGCCGGCAACATCACAGTGAGGGGCATGGGGTGGCAGGCTCAACCAAAGGCAACAAGGCCGCAACTGCAGCCCTCCACAAAGATCGACCATTCACAACCGCGCCCTCCACCCAACTGAAGAACCTTCGCAGATTCCACAGACCAGGACCACGTGGGACGGCAGGCCCCAGAGGACACAAAGAGCGTACCCCAAAACTGCAACCGGCTTACCTGGCTGGATTTCGAACTGTCAAGGGACCCTGGTTGGTGAGCATGATCCCTGACCTCTCTTAGTTCAATTTAGTTAGGTTTTGGGGGTGGGACAAGGGTAAGGGGATTAGTAGTGTGATTTTCCCTCATTATGCTGTGTGTTCCCCATTCTTAACTAAGTGTACTTTGTAAGTCTGTATAATCTCAGTGTAATCCTAATATTATAAGTTCATTTGTGACTTCAATAAAGCCAGTTTTTTTTTTCTTGCACCAAAACCAGTTGTCTGTTGCACTTTGTCACAACCCCCAAATAAGTCCAAGGTCTAGAACCCAGGGTGTTGGAGTGATTCAGACTGCTCAGAAGTCAGAGATGAAGCTAACACACACCACTACCCCCTGCTCCGTCCATGGTTCCTGTAGTAATTATACTTTCGATAAAGGTAGGACTGTAGCTTTAAGAGTAATCCTATGTTGTAAGGTCACATGGTCTGCGTAAACCAATAGAGTTAGCAGCGCGGTAAACTTCTAGTGGGGAGTTCTTCTTTAGTTATAGAGTTTGATACACGCGTGTAGCTGCTGCTGCTGTCTTGTAAATAAAGTCCAATGTTTCCACCAAGAAAACTTGCCTGGAAAATCAATTCTATAGCAAACTGGTGATGAGGATAAATCAAATCCCGTGTTGTCCCTCGTCCAGTGATTGTGAGTATCTAAGATAATTAAAAAGAAAGGAAGTTACATTCACCCAAGATGCCACAGTTTGGCAGAACAAAACTCTTTGAGCTAGCCACAGATGTCTCAATATATTGAACCTTTTGCGTTCTAATTTCAAGCCAACAAAATCATGGGGGAGGAAAAGAGGAGAGTGGTTCTCCAGAGTTTTTGTGAGAGCAAAACCGACAATTTAATTTGAAGATTGATGGCTACAGATTCAAAGACTTTCAGTAAATTAGTAGACCTTGTTAAGGAACATTTTCAACCCAAGCCCCGAGTCACAATGGAGAGGCTCAGGTTCAACTGACAGAATAGAGCCCCAGGAGAGACCATTACTACCTACATGGCGAAATTAAAACAACTAACGGAATATTATGATTTCGGTGAAACCCTGAATGACATACTCAGGGATTGTGGCATGCAGGAGGATGCTGCTCAGCGAAGATTGCTGCCTGAAGTAGATCTTGATTTTAGGAAAGTGTTAGAAATAGCACTTGTGATGGACAGTGCTGTAAGGGATTCACAAGCAGTTCAAGGTGTGCAAAATGGCACCTTTTTACTGGTTGGGTGGGAACAGTCACCAAAAATGATGCGAAAAGCTGGGATTCCACCGTGAAATGGGGAACAGCACCTGCTAACCGAAAGTTTAGAATAAACTGTTCATTAGATAAGTCAAAAACTAATTTCTATCGACGTGGAAACACTCATACCCCTAACGATTGGCAATTTAAAAAGGTAGAGTGTTATTTTTGTTACAAAAGTGGACATATATTGAAACATTGCAAAGCAAGATTTAAACAGGTTTCCAGGCAACAAACAAAGTCCAATAAAGTATATAGTGTGGAAGAGCTGGAAACAACCAATTCTGACATTTATTCATTATTCAACATGAAATTTGGGAAGACAGAGCCAATTATTGTCACATTGCAAATGAATGGTAAACCCTTAAAAATGGAAGTAGACATGGGTGCTTCTACCACTGTAATAGGAGAACACACTTTCAGATATTTAAATAAAGATGCTCAACAATTAAATTTGGAACAAATATCTGCCAAGTTGAAATTGCATACAGGTAAAAGTTATCACCAGAGTAACTGTTCATTATAGACATCTAACATCGCATCTACCAGTGATGGTATCAGAAGGCAAAGGACCAAGCCTCCTAGGTCAAAATTGGTTGAGGGAAATTCACTTCGATTGGTCAGTGAGATTTCAAAAGGAAGCAGGAAGAGCCCCTGAGTTGAGAAAGGAACAAGGCAAGATACTCCAGAGAGAGCCTGGAGAGTCCAAGGACCACAACAGGATGAAAAAGGAATATGCAGCCATTCAGCAACCTGAAGAAGTGAAGATGTCTTAAACAATGACAGGAAAGAGCAGCAGAAGAAACCCAAGGAGACCCTGCTGAATTACGGAATTCAACATGAAGCGAGTGAACTTCACAAAGAAAAGGGAAACCTTCACATACTGCAAGGACCCCTCAAGTCAAAGTTTGTGCCTCTAAAAGTTACGAAGAGAAACAGGAAGAATTTATCTTCACTCTAAACAAATTGAAGAACCAGTTGGCAGAGAAGACACAGCAATGTTTAAGGATCCAGAAGGAAGCCAACAAATACAAGAAGACAGAAGAGCTGAAGAATCAGCTGAATGATGCTTAAGAGGCTTTGAAAGTAAAAGTTGTAGAACTTTCCAAGATGTGATTAGATAATGAAGTCTTGGGTAGCTCAACTACTGAACTGAAACAAGTTGAGATTTTACCTGAGAAAAGTTTGGCCAACAGTGAAATCGAGAAGAAGGCCGAGACTAAACTCTGTGGTAAAAATTAGAAGACACATAGGAAGAGGCTTCAGAATTACTGATGAGGTGCCATCTTCAAACAAGAGTAAGCCTAGTACTTCTCAATTTGGAGAGGAAGGTGAAGAAAAGTCAAGGGAACCAAAAAGCGACTCATGATTTGCATAGTTATGAGTGACAATTTACTGTTGGTGAAGCAGTGTATGTAAGGAATTTAAGTGGAAGACTGAAGTGGTTACCTGGTAAAGTAACCTCTGTGACTGGACCATTGTCATACCACGTGGAAGTGGATGGCTGGAGCACCCGTAAGTATGCGGGTCATTTAAGAAGAAGGGAGATACCCCAACAAAATGCTGCCTGCCGACAACATTCTGGCAGCAATGATAAGCATCATCGAGGTGCAGACATCACTAATGTGACCACTGAGTGTGAGACTGGACTATCGTTTTGGTCTGAAGGCTGCACAAAGCACAGCAAAGAGGCCCTGGACTGAGACACCTGCCTTTATCTTGTGCAGGAACCAAGGTTTCACATCTGAGTGACTTGAACATTGCTCACCAGAACAAGGGGCCATAGGCAGGGAGACATTCTTGGGAGCGTACTTACAATAGTGAACATTATGTACAAGTGATTAACACCCATGCAAAGAGTGTGCAACTACAACTTCCTAACCTTTCTAACCCTGCCGCCACGTTTTGGTGATCCCCCGAAGCCCTGTCTTGAATGACCTTGATGGGCATCCTCTGGAGGGCCCCAGCCTGCTTTCGGGGTCCTACAGTGAGTCAGTGGCACCCTCCTTGGCCTATGGAGCTGGACCTGCTGGGGTCACAGGGAGAGGGGATTCGGATGGGCCGGAAACTCTTGGAGTACATAGGGCGCAAGAGCAAGGAGGTTATGCTGAGCTTATAAAAGACACTAGTTAGATCTCAGGTGGAGTGTTGTCTACAGTTCTGGGCACCATACAATAGGAAGGATGTGAACGCATTGGACAGAGTGCAGAAGAGGTTTACAAGAATGGTTCCAGGGATGAGAAACTTCAGATATGAAGATGGATTGGAGAGGTTGGGACTGTTTTCCTTGGAGAGGAGATGGCTAAGAGGAGTTTTGAAAGGGGTGTTCAAAATCATGAGGGGGTTGGACAGAGTAGATAGAGAGAAACTGTTCCTGCTCATTAAAAGATCGGGAATAAAAGGGCACAGGTTTAAAGTGATTTGCAAAAGAAGCAAATGTGACATGAGAAAAAACTTTTTCACACAGTGAGTGGCTCAGGTCTGGAGTGCACTGCCTGGAAGTGTGGTGGAGGCAGGTTCAATCGAGGCATTCAAGATGGCATTGGATGATTATTTAAATAGAAACAATGTGCAAGGGTACGGGGAAAAGTCAGGAAAATGGCACTGAGTCATAATGCTCAGTTGGAATGCCAATGCAACATGATGGACTGAAAGGCCTCCTTTTGTGTCATAACAATCCTGTGATTCTGTGACCCTGAGTCCCTTGGCTGGATGGCCCTCGGGTGTGCACCTGCTGAACCTCCTCCCTATGGGCACCTGAGGGCCCCTGGTTGACTACTTGGGGAGAAGGGGAAGATGGGAGTGATAGCAAACAGCCCCACAGCCCTCTTGTTTTGACACTGCTGTAGGTCAACTATGGCATCAGCGATGGAGTTCAACCCATGCAGCAGTGCAGGACCGATGTCCTGGACCTCCCTTCCTAACAGCACTGTGAGTGTACCTACACTGCATGGACTGCAGCGGTTCAAGAAGGCAGCTCACCACCACCCTCTCAAGGGCAACTAGGAATGGACTATAAATGCTGGCCCAGCCAGCGAGGCCCACATCCCGTGAATGAATTTTTTTAAAAAATCACCATTTATTCTCTCACACGCACCTTCATCTGCCCTGCGGGTTGTGTCCTCACCTTATCCATGGCACCACTCACCATCCATACATACCAGGCACTCTTCTCATCTGACCTGCCAGGCATCCTGCTTACACTCTATCTGTCTTCATGCAGGACAAGCTGGCACACAACAAAAGGGAGAGGTCGCAGACCGGTGGAGGAATGCCTAAAATCAAGGTCGTCACGGACTTTGAAAATAGAGCCATCCAGCTGGCTGGCGAGGATCTGAACCATTCCTGTGCTGACAGTGAGGTCAGTGGTGCTCACCCAAATGACAATCCAGCAGTGCAACATCCATCAGACAACCATGCTGTGAGTGAGTCCCCCTGTTCTGCAGTCCCTTGCTTTGAGCAAATTATCTTTTGCAGGGCATTAGCATTGACCACTGCTGCCACTGCTTCACATGCAGGATTGGTGACCTTGCTTGCTGGTTTTCAGTGAGAGCAGGGGTAAAGGACATCGGAGCAGGCCTCCACATGCCCAGTAGGTGCCGGAGGAAGGTGTCGCTAAATTTTGGGGAAGCATGATTCATCCCTTTGGCAGCCATGACTTTGCAGCAGCTTCCGACACCTTAGAAAATGCTAGCTCTGTGCAGGGACACCCTTTAAATTTGGTGCCCAGGTTATTTAAGGTCTGAGATGACAGTAGGGTGGGTGAATCAGAGGCTCAGCGTGTTTCCTGGGAGTGCATTATTAGTGAGGCAGGATGCACTAAGAATAGGGCGATACGGCACAAAAAGCCACCATTGCGGCCGGCGGGTAAAACATCTCTTTTCCCACCCACTGCTGCACTTTGTGCAAATCTGGGTCAATTCCACCCCTAATGTTTAACAAAACAACTGGAACAAAGTCCCAGAGAACTGCGGCAGACCTTCTAGCCAGCCAATCCCAGCCCTCAGCAGTTCCTGTGACCACCTCCAAACTGTGTCCGGGAGTGGCAGGCCTGACTCTGTCCAGCACCCGCAACCCCAGATCAGATATCCTGCCATTTGGGTCATTTTTTCCCTGAGATGAATGGGCAGAGCTGGGAAATTTCCTGACTCAAGCTGCTCACTTCAGGGTGAAAACCTGGGATGTTAATTCTGTTTCAGATGCTGCTTAACCTGCTGAGTATTTCCAGCATTTTCTGCTTTTATTTCAGATTTCCAGCATCCTTAGTATTTTGCTTTTTTACTAATTTCCTTTGTTTGCTATTGTAAAGATGGGTTTGATAGTTTATGAGGGGTTAGGGTGTTATTGTACACAAATCAATCACAACTACAGAAAGCTAATAGGAAGGCAGCTTATGTATGTTAGCCTTAACTGCAAGGGGATTGCAGTTTAAGAACAAGGAAGTCTTGCACAAATTATATAGGGCTTTGAGGAGACCAACCTTGAGTACTGTCTACAGTTTTGGTTTCTTTACCTAAGGAACAATATACTTGCTTCAGAGAAGGGTGCAAATTTATGACTGGAATGAGAGGGATGTCCTGTCAAAGGAGATTGTATAAAATGGACCTTTCCCGGATTTAGGAAAATGAGACCACATCATTGAAATGTATAAAATTCTTAGCCGGCTTGACAGGGTAAATGCTGAGTTATTGTTTCCCTTGCCGGAACGTAGGACTAGGGGTAATCTGTCAGGATGAGGGCTTGGTCATTTGGACTGAGGTGAGGAGAAATTACCTCCTTTGGAGGATTTCTGTCTTTGGAATTTTCTTTACAATTGAGCTGTGGGTGCTCAATTGTTGAGCATATCCACGACTAAGATCCATAGATTGTTTGGGCACAAAGTGAATACAGGGATATGGCGATAGGGTAGCAAAGTGGAGTCGATGTGGAAGATCAGCCATGATTTTATTGAATAGTGAAGCAGGCTCGAGAGACAATATGGCCTATTCCTGCTCCTCTGTCTTACGTTCTTATGACCGTTGCAGACTTTGTGCAGAAGAGAACCACCTGGGTGGCAGAATTCTGTGTTAGTTGAAGTTTATCGGGGTCTTTGCATATACGTTTACAACCTTGATATGAATAGCCAAAAACAGTAAATTTCTGATACCAAAAGTTCATTTTAACTGGCGGGAAATCAACAGGGTTAGACGAAGAGGCCATTTTACACCTCACCCAGATTTCCTTTCCATTGACAATCAAGTATTGATTATTATTCACTGCAAATATCAGCAAACATGGATACAGCTGAAGGCAACCAAAGATCAGATGGCGATTAGATGATAATTGAGAATATTGCACCTAGCAGTGAACAACCAGGAACTGGAAACAACACATGCATGGCCATCAAGGATAAAGAGAAACAATTGTAGTTAAATTCACATTCCCTGTTCTCAGTTGGTTTGATCTGAAGAGGAAGTGATACTGGTCCCTGCTCAGGCCTCATGTACAAAGCGCATGTGGTCACCAAATTTTGACTTCTATAATTACAAAGGAAGTTTCTGTCTGGGCTTGCATTTTTGCTGCACTTTTGTCAGCCAAATTGGGAGGCTAAATTCCCGGCTCCATCTTAATCCCCTACCCATTTTATTCTGGGTGCGTAGGAGGGGAGCATGGTGCAGAGATTGGGAAGTGGGGTGAAGTGGTAACATTCCGCCTAGTTGATCCAAGTCCCAGCCCACAACTGTTGATATTGGAGATGTCACCCAACAACAAATGAGAGAATTTATATATTCATTTACGGGATGTGGGCATCGCTGGCTAGGCCAGCATTTATTGCCCATCCCTAATTGCCCTTGAGAAGGTGGTGGTGAGCTGCCTTCTTGAACCGCTACAGCCCATGTGGCATAGGTACACCCACTGTGCTGTTAGGGAGGGATTTCCAGAGATTTGACCCAGTGACAGCGAAGAAACAGCGATATATTTCCAAGTCAGGAATCGGCCATATGGTGTCTTGAGCCTGCTCTACTATTTACAATGGAAATATTTTAGATTGACAACATTAACCTGAAATATTACCCCCTAAGGAATGATTAATGAATGAGTTATTAATGGCAGAAGTTATTAATGCAATTTCTTTAATCTGGATATGATGAAGTTATTAATGACATTTTACCAATTGTTCTCTGCAGGTGATAGTTTATTTTGATTCTTGTGATATGATTGCTGTTGCTAAGTGGGTATATTGGTTGCTATCAATATCATCATGGCAACATAATGTAGAATCTGCTCTTTTGGGAAACTGACTGAAGATGAACCCTACTTGTTTTTTTAATCCGTTAATGGGATGAGGGGTGTTCGCTGGATAGGCTGGAATTTGTTTCCCTTCCCTAATTACCCTTGGGAAGGTAATGGTAAGCCACCTTTTTGAACTGCTGCAATCAATGCTGTGTAGTTACAGCCACAATGCTTTTAGCAAGGGAGTTCCAGGATTTTGACTCAGAAACAATGAGTCAAATGGGGTGTGACTTGGGGTGGTGGTGGGTGGTGATGTTCCTACACTCCTGCCTTCCTTATTCTTCTAGGTAGTAGAGGTCATGGATTTGGAAGATGCTGTTAAAGAAGCCTTGGTGAAATGCTGCAGTGTACCTTGTAGCTAGTACATACTGCATTCATCACACCATTGGTGTATTCACTACATCATTGGTGCACCAGTGGCAGATGGATTGAATGTTTAACCTATTGGACATGATTTCAGTAAAGCAGGCTACTTTGTTTTGGATTGTGCCAATTTTCTTGAGTGTTGTTGGAGTTGCACTCATTCATGTCAATGGGGAGTATTCCATTACACTCCTGACTTGAGCATTGTAGATGGTGGACAGGATTGGAGAATTCAGATAGTGCATTACTCACTGCAGAATTCCAAGCCTCTGACCTGCTCTCATAGCCACAGCATTTATATTGCTGGTCCAATTAAGCTCCTGGTCAATAGTAACACCCCCTCGCCCCTTCGGATATTGTTGGTGGGAGTTTCAGTGAAGGGCGATGTCATTGAATGTCAAGGGGAGATGGTTAGGCTCTCTCTTCTTGGAAATGGTCATTGCCTGGTACTTGTGTGGCACAAATGTTACTTGCCACTTATCAGCCCAAAACTGAATGTTGTCCAGGTCTTGGTAGGCAGCTATGGACTGTTTCATTATCTGAGGAGTTGTGAATGGAACGAAACACAATCATCAGTGAACTAGAAGATAAATATTCACAATGCAATAATTTCTCTCCCTTTGTGTCACACACCTATAATGCCTACAAATTCTCCTACCTGTTAGGAGAAATCATCTTTTTAATTGTAACCCCATTCCTTCATGGAAACCCTTCATGTCAAGTTGTTACAATTTGGGTAGGGATCTTCCTTTGTCCATATTATGTTGATGTTAGGCATCACTTTGGTCAGCAAGTTGTTACATGACATTGATCAGCATTTCTTTATTTCTAGCCTAGCAGGTGGCATTTCTTTCTAACCAGTGAACTGGCACTCAGCAACATTAGAATGGCTAAGAAGAAAAAGAATGAAATAACTTGCATTTATATTTTACCATTCATGACCTTAGGACACCACAAACACTTTTACAACTAATTAAGTACTTTTTCTAGTGTAGTCACTGTTACAATGTGGGAAATGCAACAGCCAATTTGCATACAGCAAGGTCCCACAAACAGCAACCTGATTGTGACCAGGTGATGTGCTTTTAATGATATTGATTGGGGGATAAATGATGGCCATTGCACCGAGGTAACACTGCCCTCCTTCTTCAAATAGTGCCATGGGAATTTTTACGCCCATCAGAGGGAGAGCTGACGGGACATCAGTTTACCTCTTCATCTGAATGGCATCACTGCTGGTGCTCCCTTAGTATTGCACTGGAGGGTCAGCCTGGATCTTGTGCTCAAGTAACTGGAATGGAGTTTGAACCCTCAACCTTGGATGGCTTGGGCTTTTCTAATAGAAATATTTTGTCTATTAATTGATTTCATCCTTTTTTAATGTTACTATTAAAACTGCTGACTAAAGAATTTCATACAACTGCATTATAAATTTATGGAGTACTATTCACAGAGTGGAAACAAATTTAAAACCAATTGTTCCACTACTAATTCCTGCATTGTCACTTTAAGCACTTATTAACTGAAATTGTGATCATGGCTTTCATCCGACCAGAAGAATGGAGTCCCCTAAGATATCTAACAAGGGCTACATATCACAGTTCTTCAATCTAAGCTCCTCAGACTATGGTGGGTCTGCAAGAAAATTCCAGAGGGACCACAAGGCTATCTGATTTCTGTCCATCTTTCAATAATTTCATATATTTTTCCTTATCTGTTGACATACTATTTCTATTGCTGTATATACTAATAAATTACATTTATTGCAACAATAGCACAGTTTTCCTTTGGGTATTTGAATCTATCTTCAGATGTTAGTGTGGGCCTTTGTCAACTGTAGGAATACCCATAGAAACATTTGATAACCATTTATATAAATCATGACTCATTACAACAGGGAAAGTGATTTTTAAGGCTTCAAGTATTGGAAACAATACAGGGGAAATAGTCTGCCTGGTATGTACTTTTCCTCTACAGTATTGAGTTACATTAAGGAATTTAAAGGCAACTCCAGTGTGTTTGTTTTTGTAGCTGGTATTAATATTGATTTGTTATCTAACCAAACCTATGTCATTCCATTCAATGTGAATAAAAAACAGAATGAATCACTTGTTATAACAGAAATTGTTCACCAAGTTGTTAGTCTGTAAATGTCCTTGCAAATGCATTCTAAATCAATTGCTTGCTCGTTATTCCAATATTGTGGAAGTTAGATTGAGTAATTGACAGGAATTCTCTACTAGTGGTTGGCAAATCCCTAGAATGTCTTAAAGCGGCATTTTCCAAAAAATGCATTTTGATGACTTTGAATTGTAGCTTGTAGACCATTGGAAACTAATGTGATATGCAACAATTATTTTTCTATGATAAATATTGAATACTGTAATTAATCCTGACAGTGAGTTCAGACTGCAACTTGCAGAGGGGGGAAAATGAATGTCTTCACTTTCTTAAAGGGAATATAACTCAGATAAGCTGCAATGTGGATTCTTTTTTTTATTCAAAAGAACAAACAGCATTCACCAAATAGGATTGCTCTGTCAACTGACAGTAGAGTTGAAAAGTAAGTTTAAAAAATTCCAGTATAATTTAAAGTACAAGCTACTCATTTATTTGCCTAAATTAAAACTCAGGGAAAGCCTGATATGAATTGCTTGGGTTATCTGCAGGAAAGCAGCAAATTTGATTCAAATTCTCAGGCCTTGGTTGTTATAGATTGTATTTTTCAAGGAACTTGTTCAGTAACAATAAACCCCACACTTTAATATCACCTTATTATGGAAAAAGACCTATTGGGAAGAGGCATTGGCAGGTCCCGCAGTTGTTCAAAAAACTCTTCCAAATCTTATTTAGTATCTGCTCTTAACTGCAGTGCAATATTGTAAATCAAATTACATTCAAGGTATGACTGCAGGCTGGTACTTAAAACAAACAAAAGCAGTTGGGAACAAATTGTTTAGTAGGCTGCATGAAAACTAATACCTCAGAAGTTAGTTTAATCGTTAATCCAACTAATAGGACAATTCTTCAGGCATCCTTGGATCTACCATGGAATTCATAAAATGAAAGGCAAGAGAAACTTCTCACTGTACTCATCCAGGACTACTTCCAAAGGAATTTATTAATAAGCCCCAAAGTGTTGCCATCATACTGTGTTTATAATGTTAATAGGATAGATAGTAGAAGCTGTTTTATTTTCCTGTGGAGGAAATCAAGAATAAGGGGACAAAATATTGAAATTAAAGCTAGACCATTCAGCAGCAAAATTAGGAAATACTTATTTTCACACACAAAAGGTAGAATTAGTTTGCAACTCGCTTTCTCCCAAAAGGCAGGAGATGTTGGGACATTGAAGCATTCAAGACTCAGGTAGGTAGATTTCTGTTGGTCAAAGGCATTAAGGACATATGGCAAAGTCAGGTGAGTGGAGTTGAGCTGCAAATAGCCATGATCTAATTCAGGGGTGGGGTAGGGTCAGGTCGTTCAATAGCCTCCTTCTGTCCCGGACATTTGTGTTCCTATGTTCCTAAAATTACAAATAAGTCTATTGCAGGTGTCTGTATACAAATGAAGTGTAGACTCTATACTTTTTGTTTTTTCTCATTATTTAAAAGAAAAATATCAATGCAAATTAATGGATAGGAACTGACAAAATTTGATCAAATATCTTCTCACCTGGTATATATAATTCCCAATGTCATTAAAATAAATTGGAATGATCATGTAAAAATGCATAACAAATATGCTTGCAGAAAAAGTTAAAGTATATTCGTTACAGCCTTGGTCCAAAACATGGATAAATGAGTTGAAAGTCAAAGGTGAAGTGTTAGGACAGCCCTTGACATCAAGGCAGTACTTGAAATGGGGCAGGCAAATCAATGAATTCAACACTATAATCAGTTGACAGCTGTGCACCTATAATTTCTGCACAGTTGTCTTACCACCCCATAGGATATCAATGTTATGAAAAACAATTCCAGATTTTAGGTCATCTGAAAATTCAGCAACATTGTTCCAGATTTCTATACTTTGCCAACATTGTGCAAACAACATTGGACAGTCTGCAGGCTGATAGATGCAGAGGAGATAAATGCAGAGGGTTGACAGATGCCCCAGACATTTGGGGGATGGGGTAAATTTTTATGATATGTATTGTTTATTGGCAGGTATAAGGATTTGAGTACTCAAAACTCTTACTCAATTTGGATAGAATAGCACTTGCTCACTTCCAACAGATTAATAATGAGCTTGAGAACTCAGGATTACTGGTGGTTAGTCAGTGGTTACAGATTATGAACAATCATTTTAATTGCTGGCCTTCCAGTTAGGAATCTGGCAAACCAAACCTGGAGAAAGAATTCACATGAATCATTTAGTGATATACATGTGGTTAGTTTAAAAAGTCAGCTGAACAAGTAGTATGTGATTCCAAGAAAATAACATGTGTGGATATTTACCTCATTGGGCAGGCACGACGGGCGAGCCTGGGAGCGGCCATGAATTTGACCGCTGCCAATGATCGGGTCCCGACCACAATTTCACGCTTGCTGGCCAATTTAACAGCCAGCCAGCGTGAATTGCGCACTGAAATGCTCAGCCCTGCCTGAATGGAGGTGGGAGGAAGGTGAGCGTGGAAGTCAGCAAATGGGCGGGGGTGCACTCAGTGAAAGATCCCTGAATTAATGGGATAAACAGCCCTCTTAATTGTTGGCGGGTGTGCTGCTGACTCCCACGCGTGCCCATCGACTGAAATATCGCGTGACTGTGCAATGACATCGGGATGCTTGCCCGATGTCGGGCACAAACCCACTTGCTGAGCTGAAAATCTAGCCCAATGTCATAGAAAAAGCCCATGTCCAAATGATAAGTAATATTTTTAACTCAATGGGGTGAAATTCATAAAACAGAGTTGACTTTATTACAGTTATATCCCTGGTTTTGAATAGGTACACTGAAATTGATAACTATTCTGTTTGGAGGATCTTTTACATCCCACTAATTAAAGTTTTGAGAACTAATAAAAAAGGAAATCTAGTTAGTTAATGCAGGGTCATTCTAACTTGCAACCTGAAATTTACAAGCACTTTCTATTCTGAAATGTTCTATAACTACACAATAATTAATCCCTGATTGACTGATGCCTGTGCTTACTAAAGAACAGTGGGACTTTGGGATTTTATGAGGAAACTGCTCCAGTTTATCAGCAGAATAACATGCAGTGCATTGCTTGGTATACACTTCTGTCCATATAAAACAGCGTATTATTGGACTCACCATAAGTAACCCCAAGGGGCAACCACTAGCATTGGCAAATATGAAAATGTGATTTTTATTACTGTACGTGCAGTCGACAAACTATTTTAGTGCACTATTAGTCCCGTTGAATGTCATAAAGTGGATCCATTTTAAAAGTGATGTTTTACATGAGTGTCTGAAATCTGAGCTTTTAATTTTTCTGACAAAGAGAACTCAAACTGATGAAGTAACTCAAATGTAGAGTTTGAGATCCTGATGGGTGAAATATATGAAACTCAACTTGCAGAGAAGGGAGTTGCAACATTATCTGTTACGTATTCGGAGGTTTAAGGAAATATCAGGAAATATCAAATGAAGCAAACTTAAAATCATACATCTACATACAAAATTTCAATAAATATAAATAAAATTCAAGGGGAGGTTAAATAAGCACATGAAGGGGAAAAGGAATAGAGCGATGCATGATGGGGTTAGATGAAGATGGGTGGAGGTTGTGTGGTGGATAAACACTGGCATGGACCTGTCAGGCCAAATGGTCTCTTTTTGTCTCTAAATGCTTTGAAATGTCCTGAACAATAATCCATTCAAGGGGATTGATTCAGTTAAAAAGGAGAAATTTAGACTGAATATAGCTATAACAGTAGTTTATATCCTGCAGCTCGAAATACTAAATTTAGAGAGTTAAGTAATTGGCTGACAATCTTCTAGTCAAAACTGATCAGAGAGCTCAATTTCCTTTTTGTTAGTTGGCACTCTCAATGTCTTCTTTTGCCATTTGAAAAATAATCTACATTAAGTTTTTTTAATCCCTTTTGCTTTTTTTTGTTTGATATTCGAGATATCCTCTCTTAAGACTCTAAAATCAACAGAAAGCTAACTAGAAATATAAAAATAGGCAGTAAGAGTTTTTCCACATACACTGAAAGAAAAAGAGCAGCTAAAGTGAGTGTTGGTCCACTAGAGGTGAGCCTGGGGAATTAATAATAGGAAACAAGGAAATAGCGGAAGCGGTGAACAGGTATTTTGCATAAGTCGATGCTATATAAGACACAAAAATCATCCCAAGAATAGTTGAAAACCAAGAGGGAAAAGGAAGGGAAGAACTTAAAACAATCTCAATCATTAGGGAAAACTACTCGGTCTAAAGACTTGACACAAGTGCCCTGGACCTGATGGCCTGCATCCTTCGATCTTAAAGGAAGTTGCTGCAGAGATAGTGGATGCATTGGTGGTGACCTTCCAAAGGTCCCTAGATTCTGAAAAGGTCCCAGTGGATTGGAAAACCATATAGCTAACATCTCTATCCAAGAAAGGAGGGAGGCAGAAAGCAGGAAACTACAGGCCCATTAACCTAACATATGTCATAAGGAAAATTCTTGGATCCATTATGAAGGAGCAGGACATTTCGAAAATCATATTACAATTAACAGAGTCAACACATTTTTGTGAAAGGGAAATTATGTTTGACCAATTCATTAGAGTTTTGTCAGGAATTAATAAGCAGGGTAGATAATGGGAACCAGTTGATGTTGTATATTTGGATTTTCAAAAAGCATTCAACAAGGTGCCACATAAACGGTTACTGCACAAGACAAGAGCTCATGCTGTTGGGAGTGATATATTGACAGAGATAGAGATTAGCTAACTAACATGAAACAGAGAGTGAGGATAAATCGGTCATTTTTGGATTGGCAAAGAGTAACTGGTGGAATGCCAAGGGGATCAGTGCTGGACCTTAACTTTTCACAATCTATATTAATGACTTGGATTTAAGGACTGACTGTATGGTTGCTAAATTTGCTGATGACACAAGGGTAGGTAGGAAAGCAAGTTCTGATGAAGACACAGAGTCTGTAAAGGGATATAGATAGGTTAAGTGCATGGGCAAAAACTTGACAGGTGGAGTATAATATGGGAAAATATGAGGTTGTCTACTTTGACAGGAAGAATAGAAAAGGAGCATATTATTTAAATGGAGAGAGCCTGCATGAATCTGTGGTACAGAGGGATCTTGGTGTCCTGGGACATGAATCATGAAAAGCTAGCATGCAGTTACAGAAGTAGTTAGGGAGACAAATAGAATGTTGGTCTTCATTGCAAGAGGAATGGGATATGAAAGTAATGGAAATGTTGCTACAGGTGTACAGGGTCTACCACATCTGGAGCACTGTGTACAGTTTTGTCGCCTTATTTAACTGCATTGGAATCAGTTCAGAGAAGGTTCACTTGGCTGATTCCTGGAATGAACGTGTAGGCTTATGAGGAAAGGTTGAGCAGGTTAGGCCTCCACTCATTGAAGTTTAGACGAATGAGAGGTGAGTTTATTGAAACATATCAGATTCTGAGGGACATTGACAGGGTGGATCATGGAGGCGATTGCAAGCAAAACCTCATGGATCTCCGGCAGATCCTCCCACACATCTCACTGGACATCCAGCATCTGCCGCTGAATGGACAACTCCAGAGGCTATTCATCAGTCTTCAACTGAACATCATTCTGGTCTCCAGCAGTCCTCCAACGGCCGGCACCCTGGGCACTCTCTGCCTCTGCCTGCTCCTCAAACGAGTGTGAAGCGCCCTCACCAACGTGCACTGATACTGACATGCTGGTATCTCCGCTGGTGCCTGCTTCAGAGAACGGGTGTGATGTAGGTGCAAATGATGCCTGGTGTTCCTCCAGTGTGGCCCTTCGGGGCCCAGAGAGCAAATGCCTACTGGCAAACCTAAGAGGGAGAACAAAGACATGTCATTAGTTAAAGTCATCACACTGTCACTACGCATGCCAGGCACCCTGGGGAGACAACGGAGATCTGCATCATGGTGCCCTCGTCTTCCAATGATCAATGGGGACTCCAGATGCGAGGCTCACATCAATGAAGAGACTACACTAGAATGGTTGCACAAGCCAAAGTTCTCACCTTGTGCACTGCACTTTTACCTTCGTCTGGCACCCCTGCCTCGCCACGCCTGGTTACATATGGAGCATGCCTGCTCCTGACCTCTGGGGCGTCTTGCTCATATCTCGAGAGGGTTAGAAGGCTAGCGGGGCCTCCGCCATTCCATGGCCTTCCTATATTGATGTGGGCCATCTTCTTCTGAATAACAGAGGAGCATTGATTAGTCCAATCAGCACCTGCAGCGCCATTGTAATCTGGCCAACCCCACCTGAGGAACACCTCGCAGGGCTTAAAGTTGTGGCCCTCAAACTGCAAAGCACTCAGCCGAATCAGCCAGGGCTCACCCACTTGGTCAACTCCGGCGTCATTGACAGTTGGCACTCAGACTCTAGCGCTCTTGAGGTCCACTGGGGGATGGCCAGACCTTAACACATCTGCACTCTGACCCATGCCAACATGGTACTCACCGTTCCTGAGCACAACTGGTCATTGGAGCACTTCCAGCACTGCACCCAGAAGTGCCACACCACATCATGGCTGCTGACCAGTGCTGTCATCTCCTCCCTTAGCCTCTTGGTGAGATGTGGTGTCCTCCTCCATCCCAAGGGACAAGCATGCCCTCCTGGAAGGTGCCTCCTCCAGGACAATGGTGAGGTATTCATCAGAGAAGCAGGGGGTGGAATGCCCACCCAACCTGCCCTCCTGCCTGCTGTGTCCAGCTACACTCGAGTCCATCATGCCGGCTCAGAGAATATCCTCCATGGCAGCCTTCCAGGGGCTGCCTGGGCTGCTTTTAAACTGGCAGCTGGGTCGCCATTGGACTCAGCGGCCAACAGGCCTCCACCCCCGCTCAGACCTTCCTGGCCAGAGCTGCGTTTCACACTGGGCGGGCCTTAACTGGTCTGCCAATGTGAAATTGCAGTCGGGATTCTATCGCGAGCGGCGTTCCATTTTGCGGCCGCTCCCAGGCCCGCCCGCTGTGCCCAGCAAAGGGAAAGCTCTACCCTATTACTTGGACTAAGCTTCTGGGTAGTGTAGTTATTGGAGGTAAATGGTAGAACCATTTAAGAGATTATGGATGTTGTGATGGATAATTCTAGCCCTTGCTAAATAGATAAGTTAAATTGGGGTAAACTGCCTTTATCACTAATGTTTATCATGGGGGAAACTTTCTCCCCATCAGGGGCATGCTCACAACAGAATGCAGAAATCTCCCTGAGGCACAGAGCTGCCTCAGGGAGATTAGTTTCACATTGAACAACATTGAATAAAGGGATAAAAAAATTCTAAGGACATGTCCCCTCATGTGAAACTGTCACATGAGCTGGGACAAGTCCATTAATGTTAATAAAAATTTTTCCAACACTTTAAAAGCTTTCATGAAACCACATTACGCCTGTGGATGAGGTTCCATAAAAAATGCAAGGGCCACCTGGGTTTTTCGCCTGCCCGCCAACCTTAAGGTTGGACGGGCAGCTCGGGTCAATGATTTAATTGATTGTGAAATAGCCTTAATACTTAATTCCTAAAAGTTCTCATGGTCCTTATAAATTTAATGTTTGTCTTTTCACTCATCCACCTTCACCCCCTATCTCAGCAATATGTATCCTGGTACTCATGCTATTTATTTCTTTTACCTCACCTTTAATTGCCTGGAGTACCTTATACCTCGCATCAGCTGTTTGTACGTTAGAATTTTCTTCCAACCGATATTACTTCACAATGTCCTCTATTCAAACCCCTCTCTTTCTTAACTGAACACTTCCTTAATTAAATTCTTTCCTGTTTATTTCATTGTTTCCCATATACTTTTGGCAACTCACTTGCCATTTGAATTAGTACACTCCTGTTTCCTTGTAATTCTTCAGAGTCACAGGTAGCTGTTAGATCCTCGTTGCACAACTCTCCAATTCCATTCAGTGTTTCTTACACTGGGCATTTACTTGCTCCTTACCTGCGTCATTTATTTTAAACTGTGTCTCGGACTAGTCAAGAATGTTACTTTGACAAGTATAAGCTGTCATCAGGGTGATGGGTTGACACAGATGATATACAACAACATTAATGGGTAAGCTTTAGTAATTATTTCTAATGAGTAGGTAGGTCACTGATGTTTATCTGTTTAAAAAGGGACAAGCTTTCTGGGCCTAATGGCCTTTAAGTTCTAAACATTTTTACAGTCCTTCTGTATTTAATTGCATGACCCTTCACTCTCATCACTTCCTCTCTGCAATATATATCTTGGTCTTCACAATTGATAGATAGCAAGTCCTGAACCCAGAACTTCAGTTCAGTTTTAATTTGTGAAGTGGACAATTTCTAGATTTTTTTAAAAAATTGAGAAGCACAACTGCCCTATTGCATGAGTTTTTAACTGGTTTTAGAATTTTTTTTCATCTGAAAACAACAATGTAAATTTGATTTCTAAAATAACTCTAAATTAAAAGGAAGCATATTAGCCTTGTAATGCCTTTACCTGCTGATTGAGGGGGTTTGATATATGTGGGAACTCAGTGCTCTGCAATTGTCTGAGACCTCAAAACAGGCTTGGGAAAAAACAGCTTATCTTTCTGTCTAGGTGAATCAAGACTGCAGTGGTGAGAAAACAAACTCCTTGGTGCATAAAACCGACATGTTCCACAATTGTACATAAGCGACATGCACTTTGCTCAAGACTTTAAGGTTTGTTTGCCTACTTTGCTTTGGGCAGCACTCGCAGTCATCAGTGCCAAGCTTCACAGACAGCAGCACAGCACTGTTAGGGGGGCTCTGCAGGCCTCTAACTACCAGACCAGCCATTAGGCATGGGTGGCTTTTCAACAGCTATAGGGCTCGGACTTGCTTGGGGAAATGGGGGAAGTGATATCAGGCAAGGGAAGAGGTTGCAGGGCTAGGGCAGTATTGGGGAAGGGGTTATCCCAGGGTGTGCGTGGGGCACAAGCTGATCTGTGCTCTGTGGCCTCAATATCGTGAGGTCTGGGGAGGCAGTTCCCAGAGAAGATGAGGCCAGATGGAGATGTGAGGGTGTGTGTGAGGGAGTGAGCAGTGTTGTCCCTTGAGCTGGCAGTGAGTGAGATGCCAGCAAATGTGTGATGGGCTTGTGTGTGTGAGTTTAGAGATATAAGATGGTTACCTTACCCTGGTGGCACAGATGAGATTATTTATCCTCTATCTGCATTGGATGGCCAACCTCTTCTGTGCAGCAATGGCATTGGTCACCACTGCCATTGCCTACCAAGCCAGAGTGGTAATGTTGCTGCCCCTCCTGCGGCCAGAGTGGGGGGGTGAAGGACCTCATGGTGGGCCTCCATAGTGTCCAAAAGGTGCTCGAAGGACCCATTGCTAAACCAGGGTGGTTGCAGTCTTCTTGCCTTTCGCGGCCATGTCTTCTGCATGGCAGTCCTGGGCTGGAAGCACTGAGAGGTCTGTACATGGCTGCTCAGCATAACGAAGTGGTGAGGTGATGGCATGGTGAGCGAATCGGAACCCGCCCACCATCAAAACAGTGTGTTTCCCAGTAATGCGTAATTGATGAGGCGGGATTGGGATGATACGGTGTGAGAAACCACCATAGCAACCGGCAGATAAAACATTATTTTTCCAGCCTGCTACCACATTTACTGCAAATCTGGGACGATTCCACCCATAGGTTAAAGAGGTACAAGTTCAATTTTTAAGAAGTGTTTGGAAATCCCTTTGTTTTACTCAGATGGAGAGGAGAGTTGTACATCATTTTGCCATCACATCCAAACTATGTGTCTTTCACGATTTGTATCAGCAATTCATACATTTATAAACAAATAAGTAAAAAGTTTGATGAATAGATATTCATGAAAGCAGTGGTACTTTAATGGGCCTGGTGTAGAAAAAGAACGTTACAGGGAAATTAAGTGAGGGTTTGGTACAATAAGAATCCCAGCAGTAGTCCACATTTACTTTGAAGCCATCAAGAAGAGCTTCCCACAGGACATCATACAAGATAAAGTTAAAAAAACATGGGCCTGAATTTTTCAAATGATGGGGATTCCCTTCCCCCCTTCCAAAGAGTCTGCAGGGAGCACATCCCTGTCGACTCTGAGTGCCCCACAGTCATATCATGCTAGAATGAGCATCAATTGGCTGCAGGCGGAATTTCCGCCCCTCATTCAGGAGGAAGTCCTGCCTTAGAGAGCTCCCAGCCAATCTGATTAGCCGGCAGCTCTCCAGCCCCTGTGGTGACAAGAGCTGCAGTGTACTGAAGATGAACTTCAGGAACAGCCTAAGTCTCAGGACCAGAGGACAAGGTACGTTTAAGGGGTCTGAGGGCAGTGAGGGTGAGGAAGGCCTGGGGGGGGCGTGACAGGGTGTTGGGGGAAAGGCCGAGGGGTGGGGCGTGGCAGAGGGAGGTAGAGTGGCCAATGAACCTTAAGGGGGGGGGGGGGCGGGGGGAGGAGGTGGGGGAGCACCAGCAGTCAGAAGGGGGCTTCTGATGGAGGTACCTTCTCCCCTTTCCGGCCGAGATCTATGTCCATTCATTTTCGGGCTCCCCCTCACCAGGTAAATCCTCCTGCCAGCCTAAGAATTGAGATTGGGCGGGAAATGGCCCATAAGTGGCCAATAATGGCCATAGCATAAAATTGCTGTGGGGCCAGGATGGGCGGGAACCCAGAAGGAATTCTGTTCCTTTAATTTGATGCTCCTCACCCCCACCTAAAATCCCACCAGCAGAGAAGCATAAAATTCAGGTCATGAAATCATGCTGCAATTTTTATTATGCTGCCTAATGTTATGAGCAATTATAGATAACATTTTTCTTATATAAGATTGTCAAACTTGATAGCATTTTCTTTCCCAGTCTTTGTGTGCACCATTCTAATTTACTCAGGCAACTTCTACCCTATTGGAATCATACCTTCTCCACCACCTCGCACCCAACGTCCTAGCCCAATCTGAATTATTTGTTACACTGTCAACCTAAATATACCTTTTAGGGAGAGTTTCAAGGCTTAAAAGGTCATCAATAATTTTCAGCCCAGTCTGGAATTTGTGATCAGAGTAAAATAAGACCTTCAGAACATGGTTAAAGGCAGAGTAAAAAAAACATTGAGAATAATATATATATTTTGATTTAACATTGAGGGAAAAATACATTTCCATATTAAAGTGTGTTAAGGTTCTCAAACTTCACAAGGGACAGTTACCGAAAAGACGGAAGTTGCATTTAATTATGTGATTGCCAGCCTACTGAGAGTTGGACACTTGTTTCCAAAACCATTGCTCAGTTCCTTACTTTCAGACATTCCAGCATCTTTTCTCTCCCTTGGCCTGTCTGCTGATATGAACTTATTAACTTCAGCAAACAGTGGTTTAAACACATTCCATTTTGGAGATATCGATTTGGGAAGTTTGCTGAATATAATTGTAATGCAATTGCTTTTCAGACCTCTAATGTTCAAAGCTCAGCTCCCTCAACCTGCAACTTGGGGATTAAATCAAAAATCCACATTTCAATTTTTGAGCTGTATGGGTCATACATTCAATATTCCATCTGCATGTGCAAGATGCCATGATGACACTTTCTGTTTAGTAGACAGTACTGCTGGAAAACACAATCACTTAAAAATATTTTCAATATTAAGGTATTAATGTTAGTTTCTCTGCCCAACACTGAATTTAGCAAAACTATAAAAATTATTAACCGTTAACCTGTAAGTCAAAGAAGTTGTTTTGTTAAATTTTCACTGTCAACTTATTGCAGTATCTCTCCGTAACTTTATCCACACGGATGGAAGTATACCAAAAAATAATAAAATTGAACCTTAAATGGAAAAAGTAAATAAATTAACATTTTACTCCATCTTATGCCAAATTAAATCTATGGAGTGAAATTGTGCAATGCAGTATTAGTTACAAATGTATGAGCACACTCATGAAATTCCTTAATTTGGTACTTTAATGTTGGAGGTTAGTTTGTTTATTTTGAATGCCTTATGGGCTTCATTATGGGGGTCTTGTGGCGCAGTGGGAAGCATCCCTGTCTCTGAGTCAGTAGCTCCAGACTTAAGTTCCACTCCAGGATTTAATGGCCAAGGAAGATCTGTTCACAATGAGGCCAAACAGGGTGATTATCATCCTGCAAATCCTTCCAATACAAGCTAATGGCAGGCAATCAGACCAGGAGAGATTCCTGGTCAGCCATGTGATGGAAAGAAAGTTGGACCCTGTACCATCACTATCCATTTCTCCCAGCTACAACATGCATGCTGCCACAGCAACTCAGACTTTGTGAGTGATCTGTAACACATCACCATCATCATCTCATTCAAAAAAACCTCAGCTTCATCTACAGATCAAATTGCACAAACTGGGCTCAGTCCTAGATCACTCAGATAGGCAAAGCTCTGAATACAGTTAAGTAACATTTGTGCCATTCAAGTGCCAAATAATGACCATCCAAAAAGACAGAATTTAAACAGTTTCCCTTGATGCTCAACAGTATAACCATCACTGAATACACCATTATTGTTGTGATGTGTCAGGTGATGTGTGCCAGGCAGACCAAATCACAAGGGAAACTTGGCCACGCTATCACAATGGTTATATTATGAGAAGACTTATGCACTGAATTCACAAAAAGTGAGTCCACTAACACCTTTAGAGAGGTTAAAATTAAGTTAAAACATTTATCAACAAAAGGAAAAAATAAAACAATAGACACACACAAGATTATAGTTACACAGTTATTTAGTCTTAAAAGTTCCCAAAATTCTTAATTAAACAGGCTCCCAACTATACACCCCCTTTAAGGCAACAGTTTAAAATAGATCTGAAATTATAAAATCAACCCAGCAAGGTTACCACACCAACCACTTGACAGTGGAATTCAAAGGCTTGTAGCACGACTTTAGTTACTGGACACAGCAGACTTCTGCTAAAGTGGCTGGAGGCTTTTCCCCAAGCTCTGCTACACACAATCTCACATGGCTACACCCATTTCATACTTCCACCCCTCTTTGTATATGTTTTCTCTATATTTAGTCTGGAAATTCCATTGTTCTACAGGCCTTTGAAAACTTATTTTTCCCGTAATATAAAAACCTTTTATGTTCTCAATATGGCCTCTTTCCTTTTGGGGAAAAATAACCATAATAACCCTGCCCTATTTATCTTGTTAGCTGTAAACATCCTATCATCCCTTTGAAATCCAAAAATCTTTCCAATTATCTTAAAAACTTCATTTGCACCTACATGCCACCCTCTTGCATGTTTGCTCATTAGCATTTCAAATGCCTTTTTACACCTAACTTATTTTGTTAATTTCAACCTTTCTGTCTATCTGACTCTAATTCAATTGAACCAGTCACACAGACAGAACCATCCACACTCACACCCATAAGCCTGCAATAATATTATGAAAAATATTATAGTTTTGTGACAATTATCAACATCGTTGGTGTAACCATTGACCAGAAACTGAACTGGACTAGTCATATAAATACTCTGGCTGCAAGAGCAGGTCAGTGGCTGAGAATTCTACAGCAAATAACTCACCTACTGACTCCCCAAATCCTGTTTACCATCTACAAGGCATAAGTCAGGAATGTGATGGAATACTCCCCAGTTGCCTGGATGACTGCAGCCCCAACAACACTCAAGAAGCTTGACACCATCTAGGGCAAAGCAGCCCATTTAATCAGCGCCACCTTAAACATTCACTCACTCCACCACCAGCACACAGTGCAGCAGTGTGTACCATCTACAGGATACACTGCAACAACTCACCGAGGCTTCATCAACAGCACCTTCCAAACTCAGGACCTCTATCACCTAGAAGGACAACGGCAGTAGACACATGGGAACACCACCATCTGCAAGTTCTCCTCCAAGCCACTCACCATCCTGACTTGGAACAACAGTGCCATGGCTCAGAAACCTGAAACTGCCTTCCTACCATCATGTGGGTGTATCTCACATGTAGTAATTCAAGAATACGGTTCACTACCAGCTTCTCAAGGGCAATTAGGGGTGGGCAATAAATGCTGGCCTTGCTAGTAATGCCCACATCCCATGAACAAATACAAAAATCACAAATTAGACAAAGTTCTATATACAGATCACTCAAACTCAGCTCAGATCAATGCACTGATCACCCAGAATATAGGCAGAGTTCAATGTATAGATCACTCAGACTCAAATCAGTTCAGTGTAGAGTTCATGTTAACAGACCAAGCAATCTTTCTCATATAATTAAATTAAACAAAAGTTTTAACCTATAGAATGCCATCTGATATTATGATTTTTCCACCTCAATAGATAGAATAGAGAATGGAGTTGGCAATATTTACCAATTTGATGCAAAATAGCAGGATAACAAGGTAATTACTAATAGTGCAACATTCTGTTTCCATTCCTCTTGTGGATTCGGGAATTTCAGTTTCTAGGAGATACAGGGTTACTTCTGAAAATGGCCTTCTGTGCCCATCAATAAAACGTATGGGAAATTAACTCAAACCAGAAAATCTCTCTCCTCCCATACCAGCATTCCAAGCCTGTTGTCAACATAAGTAAAAGATACAAAAGCGTGTGCTATGGATGCGAACGATTTCTACTCCACATGATAGAAACAGAATACCTACCATTCACAGAATTATGTCTGCTTTGTGATTTGGACCCAGGCGCTAATTGTTATCTTTAAAATGGGTACTGTCGTGTGAACACCAGTACATCATTAATCTCTTCTATCATACTTGTGATACTCTCCTAAAAATTATAAGAACTGAAGTGAAATGCTTGTATGAGGAACAGATGGCTGTAGAAGTTTCTGATCAGGCAAAGGCACTATGAACAGATTTTCATCTTGTGCATGATTGCTGAGAGGAGCCTCAGAGACCTCAAAGGATTAAAATTATGCCACAATCATGGGCACATCATCACCAACATCAGAAAATGTATTACACTTGTATGCAAGGAAATTCAAGGTTATGGCTCTCTACAGGCATTTACCCCAAAACATTCTCATAATTGACACCCTAAATCAGCAGAAAGGGTCCCTTGAGAACAACAGAATGGCTGCAGTTCCACATCTGAGTCTGGGATACAACAGAGATGCCTCTTGCTACATGATTCACTAAATCAAAGCAAAATTAGAAATGCTGATGATATGATCTAATAGCTACAACCACAATCTCAACTAAAACATACTGGATGCAACCTATCCTTTAATACTGAGATGAGGAGATTGTTTTTCCCTCAGAAGGTTGTTAGTATGTGCGATTCTCTTCCCCAGAAAGCATTGGAGGCTGTGTCATTGAATTTATTCAAGGCAGATTTAGACAGACTTTTGATAGACCAGGGAGTCAGGGTTATGGGGGGGCAGACAGGAAAGTGGAATTGAGAGCACAACCAGATCAACCATGATCTTGTTGAATGGCGGAGCAGCTTTGAGGGGCCAAATTGCCTTACTTCTGCTCCTATGTCTTTTGTCCTATGTCTTGTCATTGTGGTATCGATCAAATTGATAAATTGTTAAAAGACCTTTCCGCAGCGATTTTAGTAAATTAAAGAACACATATAAAAAAGAATTATGGTCCAAAAACATGCCAAGATCTGCATTTATAAATATAAATAATATTAGCATTGCTATAGGCGAAATGGTGGGAACATGGAAGGCAGCAGAAAATCTATGGGAGGCCATTTTGAAAGCAAATACAGAATAAAATTGAAGAAAGGCCAAAGAAACATATTTGGTATTTTTTGGACAATTTGATAACCAGTACGTTTTCTCCTTTCTTCTAGTTAGATGTACCCTCATCCCTTTATCAATGTGTTACTTATTTTAAAACATCATTCTGATAAAATTTCATACAAAGAAATGAAAAACATTGATAGGTAAAGACTCACTGCTCCATCTAGCCTGTTCTATGTAGGTGATGTTACTCTATGCATCACACTCACTAATAGTCTTCTCTGGAAGGTGAAAAACTGAATTAAAAACCCTGGCCAATTAGTGGGAAAAATAATCTAATAAGTCCCTCTCCGACCCCTTCATGTGATCAAGATGTAGCTGGGAGACCCCTTGACCTGATTTGTATTGCCAGAGAGTTCTTATAAAAGTTGATCTCGACCCCATTGAAAGAACTGCATGATGAGGCAATCACAGCACAAACCTGCTCCATAGGTCCTGGGAGAAGAAGAATCTGCTAATACCCAGCCTAGTTTTACTTCTGTGTAATTGTAAGCATAAATATCCAAAATCCAGTGAGTACTGCTGGAAGTGTAGGTGGAATCAGTGTGGGCAAGCTTGGGTTCACTCAAGATGCTTAGTAAATGAATAACGCAGAGCTGATGATCACGTAGACATAGACATAGAACATCACCTGTGTGTAGTAGTCCATTGAGACATGAGGGAACCTGGTCCTTGAACTCACTGAAACATTATGGGGAGCACAGCCAGAACACTTTGCACCACAATTGTGGCCCTATAGTCTACTCTGCTGCAGAATACTGCTCTGCCACACGGTCCTGCAGCTGCTACACGATGAGGGCAGATCCTCTGCTCATTTCTCCAGATCTCGTAGTCGTGTGCCTTCCCCTTTGAGGCTCCCATTAACAATTTCAATGAACAATATGACCAGGGAAAAGAATACATAAGCTGATTTCCTATTGCCTTTTTTCCTCTGTGCTCAAAGGAGAATCAAGTCCTTTTCCTCTGCCTGTAAGCAGTCATTGCCCTTCGAGATTCTAGCTCTTCTGCCATCAGAAGCAAAAACTTGCTGGTTCTACCATTGGTCATGGCTGGTAACCCTAAGCATGGGACCATTATCTGGGCCTGCATAGGCCAACTTGCAAAAGGGCAGGGGCAACCACTGAGGCCTCAGATGAGCCTAGAGGTGCAGTTAAATGTCATGAGGGTCGCGTCAGAGATGCTTAAGCCGAATGCAACTGAGTGGCCTGCAGTGCTGTCCCGCATTGTGAGGATGCCATTGTGCTCCATGAGTTAGAAAAGGGTCACGAACAACACTGGCCTTCCCATTCATGAAGGCTTGAAAAACCCACCACAAAATCTTAATGCTTAAAATCGCACATGTCATTTTGGGGAACAGCAGCTAAAATTCACACAACTCGTATCAATCCACTATCTGGTTGGATATAATCGTGGGATACTTGCAACACAAAGGACCAGCATCTCATTGCTGATTCAACAGCAGAGGTCCTTAGCTTTGACCTCCCTCAAATGGAATCCACACAGAGCAGGGACATTGGGGCCACTTGTTCTATAAATGGAAAATGAGGGATGAGAGACAACCCAAAGTGTGATTGTGGCATAAGCCCCAGACCATGAAACACATCACATGCAATCTGCCTGGCATTCAGCATCTCAGCAGGTCACCAAATGGATAACTAAACTAGACATCCCAACATAAACTTTTCCTGTTGTACTAAAGTAGGAGCAGTATGTGATTTATGCACCCTTTGGTGCCAGAGCATGACTGATGCTGATGGAATTGTACCACAGCAAAGAATTTACAGCTTCATCATGGAAGGGGGAGGAAGAAAATTGGCAGAGGACAATTGATGACATGATAAAGCCCATTAGCTTTAAGTGAAAGCTGAGTGATTGTTTACAGGGACTGGAACTAGAATGTTGTCTGGTTACACCTGATAACCTGTAAGAGTGGGCAAAGCAGGGGGTTTCATGTGTGATAAATGCTTGTGATCTAAAGCATAAAAATAGCTGAAATGGTTTCACGTGTCATCTTGACTCCTCACATGAACTTTCAGCCTTAATGAGCAATTGATGTTTGACTGATGTGACACATGGAACATATTTCATGGCATTATCCTAAGGGAGTCAGAATATATAACTGCTTGGTGTAGTACAATGAAGTTGTTGATTTTATGGCTGTATCTAACAGGACTGAATGCTTACTGTATAGCTTGAAGTTGAAGGGTTTGAGAGTATTTGGTACTGATAAGGTCCATCTATCTACTGTAGAACAATCAGTTGACTTATCTGTACATCAATTCCACTCAATCATAAAGGTTGATGCAAGATTTTAACTTCCCCACTACGTTTTGCTCAAACCACAACAGAAATAATCTCAGTCAAGTAGCCCTCTTCCATCCAGTGAGCAAAAGAAACATCTGTATTTGTATAGTGCCTATCACATCCTGAGGCCATTGCAAAGCATATCATAGCCAATGATTTACTCTCAAATGCAGTTATACTTTTAAGTAGGCCAGTGCGGTATTCAATTTACATACAGAAAGGATCCATAAATAGCAAAAGAGCAAAGTGACCAGATAATTGATTATTTAGTGGCAATGACTGAGGGATGAATATTCATCAGCACGTGAGAAGAATTTTGTGCTCTTCCTCAAATTGGTCCAGGAATCTCCTGCCTGAACAGAGAGACAGAACGGTTGCAATTTAATGTTATATCCAAGAGACAGCACATCCAAGAACGTGAAGCTCCCTGCAGCATCACAAAAGTTCCTGCTATGCAGCCTGAACCCACAAGCCTGCAACTCAGACTCAGGGCAGTTACAACTGAACCAGACCCTCACGAGAGCAGTGTGGAACTCAGCTGAATCCAATGAATTGGAATTCAGCCAACAGGCCAAAAGGATATTCACTTGTTCACGAATCTTAGCAAAAAGACTTAGGGCAGAATTTTACTTTGGCTTGCGGGATCGGCGGGAGTGGGCAGGTGCAGCTGGGAATCCAACCACCGCCTGCGATTGGTAGTGCCCTCTGATTTTATATGAATGGGCCAATTAAGGCCTGCCCAGTGTGATATGCTGCCTGGAATGTGGGTGAAGGGGCGGGCGGGGGCAGGGGCATGATCTCCGCCGGGGAAAGTGGTGACCCGGCGGCCGATTAAAATGTGGCCTCGACAGCGCCTGACAGGCTGCCACCGAAGGATGTGGAAGTGTTGCCAATCAAGACTGTAGCAGGTGGACACGGCAGGCAGGAGGCAGGCCGGCGGGGTCCATTTTTCTTCATTTTTTAATGGTGTGATGGAAAACATTCTGTGACTTCTAACATTCACAAGTAACTGAGATGTTATTTTGTGCAATTGGCCTCTGTATGCTTCACTTGTTCTGTAGGTGCAGGGTAGGCCATTACATAATAATGGACATGTGTCTCCTGAAACTTTATTGCAAAGGCACAGAGTGTATGTTGCTGACCAAGGAATTGGTCTTGTCAGGGATTGAGTATGGAGCTTGCAGCCATGGCATGTGGTGGTGGTTCTTATTTGATAATCTAGTTGAAGGAGCAATGGATCAATGCGTCCCCAGTGTCCCTGCCTCCCTGTAGGTTACCCAGGTCAGCATCTATGCCCTCAGCTTTCTCCTCGCCACGCTCATCGTCAGACTCACGACTGGACTCATCATCTGTTGCCTGTTCAGCTGTGTCAAGATCTTCTTCCTCCACTGGGTCCCCCTTGCCAGTGCCAGATTGTGGAGAGTGCAGCATGCCACCAATATCAGTGACACACGATCTGGAAGTATTGCAGTGCGCCCCCTGAACGGTCCAGAAGAGCATCTTGAGACCTATGGTTCTCTCTGCTACCGCCCTTGTGGAGGCATGCCTCCTGTTCTATCACTGCTCGGCCTCTGTTCTTAGATAACAGGGAGGTGTCATAAACCACCTTTTGAGGGGATAGCCCTTGTCACCCAGCAGCCATCATCCAGTCAGGCTGGAGCATTGAAAAGCCCCGGCACCTGGGACTGTCTCAGGATGTATGCGTCTTGGGAGCTGCCTGGGTACCTTGCACAGACTTGCAGAATCTGCATCTTGTGATCACGCACTATCTGCATGTTCATGGAGTGGAAGCCCTTCCTGGTGATGAAGGCTTCCACCTCAGCCGCTGGCACCTTGATGGCCACATGTGTGCAGTCGATGGCATTCTGGATTTAGGGGAACCCAGCAATCGCAGCAAAGCCTCTGGCTCGCTCTGCCTGGCTGGCCTCGTTCGTACGGTAATGAATGAAAGTCAATACCCACCTGAACAGAGCATCTGTCACCAGTTTGACGCAACTGTGGACAGCTGATTGGGAGACTCAACACAGATCCCCCACTGACCCCTTGAAAGAGCCAGACGCATAGACGCTGGGGTCCACTGTAACCTTCAGTGCCACTGGCATGAGGTGTCCACCCACAAAGTCGGAGCTGATCTCAGGGCCGATCCCTGACAGAGGGAGGACACTGTCTCCCGTGAGAGGCGGAGCCTCCTTCGGCATTGCAAGTCGGACATATTGAGTTAGCTGCATCGCCACCTATAAACCCTGGCAGCAGGATAGTGGCATCTTCTGTGGTCACTTCCACTTTGAACTTGCTGTTGGCCCTGCACCCCTTGTGCCTGCACCTCTCCTCCCACAGGTTGCTGTCCTGGAAGATGAATAGGGGCACTTGGCCTCCTCCCCCTTCTGGCCCTCTCTTCCCCCTCAGAGGAGGTGTCTCCAGTGGAGACCACAATCCCCATTACCAGGGTAAAGGAAGGCTGTCTGATACCTGGAAGGCCCCATACAGTGTGAACCCTACAGGGGCCTGGAAAACAACACTGAGTCCTGAACTGAAGCCTCTAAATGCCCTGAATGCAGCTCTGAAGCGAGATGAAGCTGTCTTGTTCACAGCAGCAACCAGCAGCAAGTGACACCCTGTGCTCCTCACTAATCACTTTGACAAGGCCACTGACTCCTCTTATCCTGCCCGTGGGTGAGGTTTTGCAAATTGTGGCCTGCCCGCCTGTTTGTTTTGCCCGTGCAACGGCCTAAACATTGCACGGGCTATGTCAAGTCAGAGACAATTGGTGTCTCAAGGGCCTTAACAGGCCACTTAATTAATGGCGGGCACTCCTCCATCTTCATCGCAGGCCACCTAGCGAAGTATCACGAGAATGCGCATTGATGTTGGCATGCTCCGCTGAAGTCAATGCGCTTTATTTAACACTTGAGTAGGTTGGGCGCATGCCCCTTAGGGCAGATTTTAACGGTCCCATTGCAGTGGAGACAAGGCCATAAAATGCAGCAAGCCATTCAAAATTCCAATGACTTCAGCGGGAATGGAAAATCGCACCGGCGGGAGGAGTTGTAAAATCTCGGCCCTAATAAAAAGGATCGGAAGATTGGAAAAAGTGCCAATGAAATAATTGTCAACATTGATCACTTTTCCTGGAATTATTGCCTAAACAACTAGAGTCAAAAACAAGTCCATCAAAAAGTTCTTAAAAATGGCCATTTAACTCACTATAGTCTTTAGGAATAATGTGAAGGCATTATAGACGGTGCAAAAAAGATTCACAAGAATGGTTTCTGGGGTGAGGAACTTCAATTAAGTAGATAGATTCGAGAAATTGAGACTGTTCTACTTGGACAAGAGTAAGTTGAGAGGAAATTTAATAGAGATATTCAAAATCATGAAGAGTGTGAAGGAAGTAGTTAGGGAGAAACTGTGCCCAGAAGGATTGAAAACCAGAAGGCACAGACTTAAAGACAAAAAAAAACAATCAAGCATTTGCATTATTTAAAGAAAGGAACATCATTGCCCTTAGCCTTTTTTCTACATGGACATTCTAAGCAGCCATAGGGGACATATCATGAATCAGCCACTTTGGTGTCAATCACATTATTAAAGAGGTACCTCAACCTGTGTCACAACATATCCAGTTACATACATCTCAGTAAAAGCTGGCAGTAAACCAGGCATGGAAGCAGGAAGAGTGGTTATCAAGGATTTAGTTGCCTAATCCTTACAATGAGTTCTGCAATTGGGCATTTCTTCTGGACATATTGGGACCAATTCTTTAAACCAAAGTAGACTAGGGCCATGATTTCCGAGCTCCGCAGCGTGGATTGGGGGATTACCCCAAAGATGCACTCAGGAATCCCTCTCGGAACTTCATAGGTAAGCATTTGCATGAAATTACCCAGAAGTGCACCCTTCCTCTGGAAAATTATGCTGAGCTGGGAACTATCCGAAAATGCAGTTTAAAATGCAAACTTCAGATGGTCCCAACAGGGTTACACCAATAGTTACCCAGAAAAAGTCAGAAGAATTAAACCTCTTCTAACTTCTGGGTAACAATTGTAAATTGAAGATCCAGGCCAATCGCCCTAGAATCTCCCAACACCCCTGACTAACCATCCCCCCACAATATTCCCCAGTCCCTGACAACCCCCAGCCCCACCATGGAATTCCCCCAACCTGACTGGCCCTCCCACCCCCATGTTCCAAGCAGACCCCCACCTGCCTGAAATTCCAAACACCCTACCTGCTCCTGAAATCCGACTTCCCCCAGTTCCCCAACCCTCTGCCTGTCCAACATCCCCACCCACCGAAATTTCAAACCCCCCACCACCCCAAATGTCCAACCCCTCCATCCTCGAATGTCTGACCCCCAGCCCCCCATCCTACCGAATGTCTGACCCCCCCACCACTTCCCGAATTTCTGATCCCCCAGCCCCTCCTGATGTTCGATCCCATCCCAGCCCCTCCTGATGTCTGACCCTCCCCAGTCCCTCCCAATGTCTGACCCTTCCCAGCCCCTCCCAATGTCCGATCCCACCCCAGCTCCTCCCAGTGTCCGACCCTCCCCAGCCCCTCCCGATGTTCTACTCCACCCCAGCCCCTCCTGATGTCCAATCCCACCCCAGCCCCTCCCGATGTCCGACCCTCCCCAGCCCCTCCTGATGTCCAATCCCTCCCCAGCCCCTCCCGATGTCCGACCCTCCCCAGCCCCTCCTGATGTCCAATCCCACCCCAGCCCCTCCCGATGTCCGACCCTCCCCAGCCCCTCCCGATGTTCTACTCCACCCCAGCCCCTCCCGATGTCCTATCCTACCCTAGCCCCTCCCAGTGTCCAACCCCCTCCTGATGTCTGATCCCCCAACCTCTCCCAATATCCAAAACCCTGCCCCCATCCAGACCCAACCTCCGAATGCCCGCACCCCCCAAATTCTATCCACTTACCTTCTCCTTGGCCTATCAATTTCAATATAACCTTTAAACGTACCTGCTTTACGGGAGCTAGTGCTGTAAAAAAGGGTGGGGGGCATGTCCTCCTTTAATTCGATGGTGCTGGATTGTGACAATGGGCTTCAGAGGCAGCTGCGCTGTCTGGATCTCACCTGGCTTGAGTCAGAAACTTGGGCAAGACAGACACGGAAGAAATTTGGCGTAGGTAAGTGGGCACGGAGCAGCAATCTGACAATGATTGCCACACTGAGGAAGTTACGGCCCTACATCTATACAGGCTCGAGGGCACCTACATTCCCTAACTTCAGACATTAACATGGACTAGCAGAACCTCAGAACAGCTTTGCCCTCTGACTGGGGATACTGCTGAAAACAGGGGCAGAGCTGTTGGCCAGGCTGGGGCCTGGCAAAACAGATTTCTGCTTCCTTTCCCTGTATTCTGAGCAACTGACATTTAACACTGTACAGTGACAGAGTTACAGGCTGCAAGATAAAATAACTACGATTTAATTTAATTAAGAGACACAGTGCTGGTGGTGTACGTCTTTAATGGGTTTATCCAATTCTGTTTGCCTCAAGTGATTATCTTTTCCATGCTGGTTATGAATGTGAGCTATTACTAATTGGTGCCCTTGTTAAACGGAAACACTCAAGGAGGACTGCAAATTGAACTGTAGCGATAAGGGCGATACAGAAGACCCATTACCTATATCCGATTGACACTGCTGGACTTGCATCAGTGCCCAGGGTTCCTTATTCATCGTGCTGCAGTATTTTCAGAGGCTGTGCTACAACAATTTGTGTAGAATGGCATGATGGCACAGAAGTGCTGCTCTCAAATGTGTCAACCAGATGTAGAAGCTATCCCTTCCTCACCACTACTCGGTGTCTTACTCTTAATTCTTCAATCATATCACTAGCTACTTGTCCCTTTATGTGTGTAGTTGTACCAGGGTTTGCGCCAAGGGAATTGGTGACCACATTGTATGGTGCTCTTTGGTCATGGGTCATGATCCGCTAGTTACTAATTGCTCTATAAAGAGAGCAGATGGTAATTTTTTAAGTTGAATATTCTTACTATGAATAAAGGAGAAAGTTATAAACACTTGTTTCAGAGAAGCCTGAATTTAAAAATTGAATTATTGATACATGGAAATTAATTCAGTTCTAAGTATCGTATCATTCCAACTTCACTGATTTCAATATTAGTGCCTTTTATTTCCTATTGATACTGTGTAAAAAACATCAATACAAATGTATTTCCATCTTCTCCAATGTTAGCATCAGTGGACATCTTGTAATTTTTGCCTTCAACCATGAGAGCAAAAATTAGACTGGTGTTTAACAGTCTTGAGCCAATATAGCACATTTTTCACTTTTGTCTAAAGTCACAATTACCTCCATTCATTTTAAGATGTAGAATGCCATCAGGGGTGAGTAAGACCATTGTGAGGGATTTTTTTACATCCTCTAAATGCTATCTTCCCTTTGACGAATGAACATCTGCTCTCACAGGATGCTCAGTTCACACTTGACACCATGAGGAACTGAGCATGTCTTTTTTGCAATTTCAGTTTCATGAAAACGTCTCAGGAATTAACGTGCTACTGACAAGGTTTTAAACCCAGTTTTTTTCTCTCTCTCTCTCTGCTACCTTTCATCCCATAAATTGACATTATAGGCCATTATGACTCAGTAAAAGCCAGCGAACACCACACACAAAAAAACATTTTTTGAGTTAATTACATGGAGAAAGAGGACCTCCTGTTGAAGCTACAGGGTATAAAGGCAATTCAAGCAGTTTGCATCTGTAAGTGAATAGGTTTTCTGGCCAGCTGTTAACATTGGATATTCTGAAGCATTGCATTTTAATTTACCAATGGTGATGCACTGTTACACCTAATTACAGTACAGTGTAAGAATCACAGTTAAAGACTTGTACAAGAATAGTTATTGGCACTGATATCAGTTATAGATTTTTTTTAATGAGTCATGAGAGGTGTATTCAAAATGTCTGGACAAAGGTCCAAAAAACTCCAGCAAAATCTAGGTGCCAGGTGAAAGCTTAAAGCTGGATAGGATTGTCCATGTTACAATTTTAAGTTTTAGTGCATGGCCAATTCTAATTCTTCTGCATGAGCATTGGCCCATTTCATCAATACGCTTGGAGTTAATTTTTAACTTAGTACACTTTGAAAGTATGAAGAAGCTAGCTCTGGAAAGGCAGAATGCTTCTGTTTTGTTTTATCTTGACCCTGAGTTAAATAACTCAAATCCTGTGGATTCGAGTAAGCCATGTGCCCTGGCTATCCCTTTTTACACTGTTTACCTCCAATCCTTGGACAGATTAATTTATTAAATCAGTAGCCCCAACCATGAAATCCTCAATCTTGAAGGGTGAGAAAGGGGTGAATGCATGCTGCCCCTCAGCCACTTGTTGAGCAATCTTGATACTGTTTTTTCCCCCCTGCAGAAGCCCTTTACTAAGTGGGTCAGCACTGAGAGAAGCAAAATACTCTCTCTTGTCGAAAATGTTGGCACACCATTTGTTACCCTTGGTTTCTTTTGTCTGGTAGTTTATTTAGTTTCTCAATGTCAGTCAACAATGAGGTTTTGGACTGCTTCTTAAAGCTGTTCAGTACTGGCATCATAGGATCAATTTCATCAGTGTCAAATTACATGGCTCAGCAGGGATCCTGAAGGGATAAAGCCAATTCTTCTCTATTAACATGGACAGTGAACTAGTTATAGTGTATACAATACTGGGGTAAGTGCCAAAGTATTAACATAGGAAGTAGTCTGGGGTATGCTGGCGCATTCTCTCCACTTCAGAAAGACAGTTCCTGGTTTCCCTAGTACCATGATGGCACATGACTTACCCAATACTGCAGGTTTTAATGGTGCTCATATCTTCTGTGTTTTCATGGGCTCACTGCTGAAGTAGATGTTATCTTGAAGGATAACTTTCCATTTTTGCCATTAGGACCAACAGAGAACCCTTGATAATAAAACAAAATCAGTTCTGATGAAAGCTCACAGACCAGAGGCGTGACTCTGTTTCTCTCTTCATAGATGCTGCCTGGCCTGCTGAGCGTTTCCAGCTTTTAATATTTTTATTCTAAACTAATAGAAATTCCACTCATTTTGTTATGGATGAAAGATAATGGGTGCATTTTGATTGACTGCCAACATGTTGAGTCCAAGGTAAACTTGATGCAATATTGGAATTCAAAGGAATGCAATGTTGATTTTTACTTTTTTTTTCCTCCTTTTATTAAACTGGATTCACTGACATGGCAGTGAACTTATAATGCAAAATCCTGGCTTGTCAACGAAACAGCAGGGAGTTGGTTAACAACCCATTGGCAACAGCCCAGGAAGCAATCTTCCTGTGATATAGGAACGAGAGCTCATGTGCATGATGCAATGCATATGTAAAACATTGTACATTCATCCCCCTGAGCTTGGTCCTATAAGCATATCAGGAATTTTGGCATGAAGAAGGATTTCTACTAAAAGTAATACCTCCCTACACTGATTCATTGTATCTATTTTATAGAAGGATGGACAGGTGAGATGAATGGTATAAATTCATTGCAGGAACTGAAAGGATACATTGATATAATTCAATTTTATGGTTGGTTACAATTCTTTTCATTATTGTAATTTATATCTGTCAGTAAGGTTTATTACACTTCTTTGGCTTGCCTTAAAGGTCATGTGTGCTGCACTTATTTGTAAATATGACAACATATGTGGCCCAGAAATATTATAGGAACTTGGCCACAAAGTGACAACTAATGTCATTAGTGATCAGTCACTTGTTTGGTAAGAATCACAATTTCCCTTCAGAAAGCCTCTTCTGTATAATCATTCCTTTCACACAGTGCCAAGGAGACACAAGCTGCAGGCTGGAGATTTCATATTTAGATAACCAAAGATAAGCAATTCCTTCTTTAGTTAAACAACATCCATTTCCATCTTAATTTCATTTGTATTATTCTTTGGAAGTTATGTTTACATTTCTGTCTCATTGATGTGGAACATCTGTACATGTGTCAATAATGAAATACATGATTCAAGTGATGTGTTCTATGCATGAGAAAGATGCTTATTGGTTAACAATAAGCAGATGTGTACAGAAAAGCATCTGTCATCACAATTCTTGGAAGCAGTGCAGAAACTTGGGTCCTCATTTTGTTGCATAGATCTTTCATTCCTTGAACAGAACAGAGAATTTTTTTATTCTATGGGCATGATTTGAAGTTCCTCTCCCCTAGATTGTTTCTATTTCACACATGAAATTTTGAAGACTTATTTAACACAACCAACAACAGAGTTCTGCACAGGAGCATAGTATTACTGGAATATACTTCAGCATGCACTCAATCTTCTGCTTGGAGCTATGGGTTCATTGAATCAATACAATGTCTGTCCAGTGATAGTGACATCCAATAGTTCCTTCATTCATCTGAAAGATTATAATACCTTCCTTCTACACTATATACTTACAGGACCAAATTGTGAGAAAGCCAAGTTTTCATAAAGAAATATTAATAATAACAAGCACTGCTGCATTCTACGCTGATAAGTATCCTTCAAAGTTATTCAGACAGAAATTGGCTTTTCCCCAAAACAGTTGTAGATAGTTGTTAAATAATTGCTGATATGAGTACAAAAACAAGAACATTATGATGAACGTTTATAGAAAGTTGGTTCAGCCTGAACTGGAGTATTGTGTCCAATTCCGGGCACCACCTTTTATAAAAGATGTGAAGGCTTTAGAGAGGAGAAAAAATTTACAAGAATGGTGCAGGAATGAAGGATTTCAGATAAGTTTGGAGAAACTGGGGTTGTTATCCTTAGAAAAGAGATACTTCAGCTACGAGAAGTCATCCATTTAAACAGAAATGAGAAGGATTTTCTTCTCCCAGGGAGCTGTGAATCTTTGGAATTCTCTTCCCCAGAATGTTGTCAAGGCTGAGTCATTGAATATCTTCTAGGCTGAGGTATACACAATTTTGACTATAGGAGAAGCAAGGGTTAAAGGGAACAAGTAGAGTTGAGGCTAAGATCAGATCTGTCATGATCTCATTATATGGTGGAGCAGGCTCGAAGGGCCTTGAGGTTTACTCCTGTTCTTATTTCTTATGTTGTTATGTTCTTAGATTCAATTATGGCTTTCAATATGGATTGGATTAGCGCCTGAAGAGAAGATTTTGCAGGTTATGGGGAAAGACCAGGGGAGTTGCAGAGTTGCTCTTGCAGAAAGCCAGCATACACATGATGGGCCTCATGGCCTCCTTCTCTACTATCACCATTCTATGATTCTATGATACCACACTTGCTCCTCACATTGTTCAACGATTTCACCCATCAGTAGGAGGCCTGATATCATGGGTGATTAGCCTTACTTAAAGGCCTCCTTTTTCCACTTCTGCTTTGGTTGTTTTGTCATCAGAGACTAATATCCATATTCCACCAACATTTATACGGGTAGCACTAGCTCAGCCAAGCATGGCCTGTTGAAGTGGTAGTCCTGATAATGAAACATTTCTAAACGGAAATAATCTGAAGATGGGCTTTGAAGGTTTCCTTTGACAAATTGTTCCATTTTGGGATTGTCCTTGGGAAGAAAGATTGTTGATACATTCTCTTTGTAGTTTGCATCTTTTGAAGGGGAGGTGCATTGTGGCTGCAAGAAACAGTGTGAGTTTTTTCAGAAGCCAATCAGGTTTGCAATATGTTGAGTTTATGGCTGAATATGTGGGTGAATGAACACCAAGGCTTTCACATAGTGCTCTAGAAATCATGGGAGAAAAGGTGGAAAAAGGAAAAGTATCTGCAGAGATTGTGTGGGAGAGACTCTCCAGACTTATGTTCAGGAGACAGTGGGAACAAAGTGACAAAGGTCAATGTCACGAGAGTGTTGCCCCAAGAGCACAGATATGTTGCAGGAAGAAATTCAACAATTTAGTGAGTTGCCAAGATGAACAAGTTCATCTTCAAGTGGCACATCCTACCAACTGCACCATTAACCTCACTCACTGTTCAATTCACTACACACCCATCAGCCGTTTACCAACAATCTCTACTAATCAGTACTCAACCCAAAATTCATATGCTTTATTTCATCTTCACACAGAATTATTAAAGGCTCACATGCATAATTCATAGCATGCACACACTGGCAGCTTTTTAACTATGACAACCACAGCACCCAAACATATTAGATTTCTCATCATTCTTGCAGGAGGAGGTGATGCTTGACAGGAGCAGTAGCAAAGGAATTGGAGAACAACATGGGCATCTGCACCTTTTCATCCCCATGATGGAGACAGTGCTGGCCACCTTAAGAAGGGACATGACTGTGGCTGCGACCACTGGCAGGGTGAGGGGTTGAGGTGATGTCTCAATTGTAAAGATATCTGCATATCCAATCCATCTTTTTGCTTTGCACAATCTCTTCTCATTCACAAACAGCAGATTATGTCAGCACCCACTTTCTGCTTCCTCCTCTCCCCTCACCACAATGTAAACTTTGTCCTTTTCATTTTAGAGAGCCAGGACTGTAATTGTCCTAGTCAATGGAGAAACAGGAAGAAGTCAGTGACAATGAGGAGACACAGTAATCTTACACAAGCAGGCACTAGCTCAGAAACTGACACTGCACATGGTTTGAAGTTACGATGGATGAGAGATCTGCCTGTGGTAGGTGCACAGGGGCTAGGGGCAGGTGGTCACACAGCATAGCACAGATGTCAGTTCACCAGTTTGCCAGGTCACTTACTCACCCTGCTGTAAAGAAGTGCTGAGGACTTTGATGCAGCAGGGTGCCGAAGAAGGTTGTTGATGGATGAGGACAATGTAATGGTCAGTAAAAATAGATAAAGAGTGTGGGATTGTTGGTGCATGGGATGATGTGGTTGAGATTATTCACATTATTCATGAATTATTTGATCCAGTTGAGACCAGACAATAAAGGGCAACCTATGTTTTGGCTTCCTATTCTCTTTGAGTTCTTCTGTTTCCCATCTCCGTCCACTGCCTCACGGCTGAGTTTCTCAGCTTCTCCTTCAATAGTGGTGGCAAGTGCTGTGCCCCCACAATGACCAGGTTGTGCAGCATGCAGCATACTATCACAAATTTTGATATCCACCCAGCTGAGTACAGCAGGGCTCCTCCAGAATGATCCAGGCAGCAGAAATATTGCTTGAGGAGGTTAGTGGTCTTCTCTATAACATTGTTTTAGGCAGCATGACTCTAATTGTAGGCCATACAATGCGGACCAGAGTCATGAGCGATGATGTGAATGGATAACCCTTGTTGAACAGTAGCCAGCCTTTGACTTGCCATATGGTGACTCAAGTACAAGTGCCACAGAACACTCCTGCAGTATGAAGAAATCATAACTACTGCCAGGATACCAGGCATTCATCTGAATGATGTGCTGCCTGTGGCCACACACCAACTGCACATAGAGGGAGTGGAATCTTTCTCCATTCATGAAATTGGCTGAGTTCTCATGAGGTGAAGATAATATGCACACAGTCAATGGCACCCTACAACATGGAGAAGCTTGCAACTTGTGCAAAAACTCATGCTCACTCTGACTGCTTGTCTCTGGCCAGAGGGAGGGAGAGAGTGTCGATGATACCTCTGTGTCCTCCAATCTGCAGAATGTTGCATACATCTCTAGCAACCGTCTGGAAGGAACCGGACACATAAAAATTAGGAACCAGGGCCAAAGAAAATGCTATTCTTTTCCTACTTTAAGGTTGCAGCTGGTAGTTTTTATTCCCAATCCTTTCGTGAAGCAAAGGCATCTCATGTACTGGTCATCACTGAAGTTGAGATAAGGGAATTGCTTGCTAAAGACCTTCAGTGAATATGGCTTATTTCTGAGAGCCCTCTTCCTTGTCCTCCTCTTCTAGCAGCTTGTCTTACTCTGTGTGACCTCCCTTTATTTTCCCAGTCATGCTCAATTCCCAGAGGAAGCCGTGCCAGACCATTCATGTCTGGGAGCAACTTGTTTCAATACAAGCTTTAAAGCTAGCAAGAAACTACTTTAGCACCAGCCAGACCACTCCTTGTGAAATATTGAAACTCCAGCCTAATATAGGAAAGCTCCAAAAACATGGACAATTGCACCAGCAGCCAGGAGACATAACACAGTAACTAACTTGTCAGTAGTTCAAGAACCCTTTAAATAGTAGGAGGGAATATCCAACATTTCAATGAACATGTGTTTAGCTGTGCAAAGTTAAGACAGAGCATAGGCTGGAGTGAGGAATTCAATACAGATATACTGCCCAATTTAGCCACACTCCTAGTATATTCTTGAATTGTATTCTAATTAAAGCATGTTAAATATTTTTTCATACAAAACCACTATTATTGTGCCATTTCCCTTTGCTGTTCTTATGCTGTGACCATGAGTAAAATGATACTGGACAACCCACTTGCCTGGACGAGTGCAGCTCCAACATCATTCAAGAAGCTCGACACTATCCAGGACAGAGCAGCCCATTTGATTGGCACCCCATCCACCATGAAAACTTACTTTCCCTCCACCACCAACAGACAATAGCAGCAATAGCAGCAGTGTGTGCCATCTACAAAATGCACTGCAGCAACTCACCAAGGCTCCTTTGATAGAGCCTTCCAAACCCATGACCTCTACCACCTAGAAGGGCAAGGGCACCAGATGTGTGGGAACCCCACCACCTACAAGTTCCCTTCCAAGTCACTCACCAACCTGACTTGGAACTACATCGTTGTTCTTTCACTGTCACTGGGTCAAAATCCTGGAACTCTCTCCCTAACAGCACCGTGGATATAGCTACACCACATGGACTGCAACAGTTCAAGAAGGCATTTCACCACCACCTTCTCAAAGCAACTAGCAATGGGCAATAAATGCCCACATCCCATGAATGAATATATGTTAAAAAAATCCATTGCCTGCTCTCTTATAGCCATCCTGAGCCCACAGCTGGGAAATACATTGATAGGCCCGGACAAGATTCCCTCTGGGATTTTATCCCCTCTCCTTTGGAGGTTTGTGGCGCCTCTCCAGAGGAGTAGAGCCAAAATTGCAGATTCAATGGAGATAGAGAAACTGAATATGAACTCCACCAATTAACTTGATTAGAGCTCAGATTCCCTAGTAATAGCCCTTTCAGACCAGGGAAGCAAAGCCATCATTTCAATTGCATTAAAAATGTAGTAAAGTTCTTTAACAATCAATGGGGATTTTATTTAATAACCATTTGTTGATTAAATACTTTGCAATGCTTTGCATCACTCAGTTAAATGAATTCTAGCATAACTGTTGAAGAGAAATTTACAATAAAATCCTTGTCTTAACTAATTGTATTCATCATTAAACCCATCAGATTGACATTTCATTCCTTCAGTTTTACATATTTAATCATTGCAATTGTCTTCAATATTTTCCCCAGCTGTTTTTCCACAATCGCCAGAGAGGGGACATTGAGCTCCTACTGGCAGCTCAGTCTATCCTCAGTGCCAACTCTGCATGCAGTCAGCAGTGAGACATTGCAGGATAAGCAGTGTGTACAAATGTTAAATGCAAGCTGCATTACTACAATCTCTGCAGCAGTTTAAACATTCATAGATGTATATGGCTGGAAAAAAGTGTTGTTGATATAATGGGCAAAATCTCAATGCATTTGTATGATGTTTCCTTTCTCCAATATTATAACTGAGGCATTAACTCAACAATGTTTACGAAATGAAGGCCTTTCTTTGGGTATTCTGTTGAAGTTAATCACTCCCCAAAGCATCTTGCTCTGCCCATGTTCTGCAATATCTAACTAAATAAGGACATAATCCAGCAGCAATAGTATCCCTGAGTGATACTTGTGTCTTTTGCTCATACGCTCTTTTCATAGGCAGACCAAGAAAATACTTGGTAATAGGGGCCCAGACAAACATACAGACCAACAAAAAGGATCATTCTTTCAGCATAACTTGTCTCATGTAACAAAACAATGTGATGAACACACCATTCTTTTCCATAGTGAGTTATCTCACTTAATACAACCCAACAGAAACTTATTGAAGCTGATATCAACATATCAGATATGAATTTGTTCTAAAATTTAATCATATTATTTGCATTTTAACTTAATGATAGCAAATTTATATTTACCATTATTATTGGTACGATAGAGTATAATATTAAAATTGAATGCTATTTTCATCACAGTTATTAGTTCAAACAGGTGATTAAACACATACAAAAAATTATGCCTTGCTTTGTGAAATGATTTAAGTGCTTAACTAAAAGGGCAATTTTAGCTCTTTGATTGAAGCCTGCCAAATGGAACTAGATCAATCACCATTCAGCAAGGAGGAGAATAGTGTGAGCTGTGGGCTAGGAAGAAGGTGTCAATAACCAAAACAGCTCCTGAAATCATGATAGTGTGTTGTGGGGCGAATAGTTTTTATGTTGTAAATTCCTTTACCCTATTCTCTTAAACTTCAGGTAGTTAGTAGTGTCTTGTCATGCTACATTCTATAGTGGGTAATAATAACATTTGTATTTATACAGTGTCTTACTCTCTTGAAATCTTTCAAAGCACTTCACACAATAATTATTCCAATGGAATGCAATGACAGTCATTTTGTAATGCCACTGGATAAAGTTAATTGTTGGTTGCCAAAAGTATTGGTAAGCACTGAATAGCCATTCCATAATGGAACAATATGACAAAAGCTCATAACTCAGTGACAATTATATTTTCAATGTTTTTCATGCCAGTGACCTTCAACTATGAAGTTTTGTTTGCCATCCCTCCAATTATTGTTAGGCAAAAGAGTTTGGCACAGAGCATGGCTCCTCAGCCAATCCTATCAATTTCAATTCTTATTCACAATGGCATTACCTCCCAGCCTGCCTATGTGATTTTGCAGCAAGCCTCCCAGCTTTGTTGGGAGGCCGGCATGATTCTGCTGAATTTACTTGTGTGTTTAGTGCTACTATAACCTTCCTAAGCACAATAGGAAAATTATTGGATGCCTGCAAGTTAAGAAGTTTTCCAAGGCTTTCTCTTCACCAGCATCCTCCAAACCCAGGACTTCTATCAGCATGAAAGATGAGGGCAGCAGCCACATGCGACCACCACTACCTGCAAACTCTCCCCACCAAGTCACACAGCAGCCTGACTGGAAAATATATTACCTTTCCTTCACTGTTGCTGGGCCAAAATCCTGGAACTCAATCTCTAACCGCACTGTAAGAGTACCTTCACCACACAGACTGCAGCAGTTCAAGAAAGGTGCAAAGCACGACTTTCTCAAGGGCAAATAGAGATAAGCAATGAAGGCTGACCTTGCCAGCAATGCCCACATCCCATGAATGAATTAGGGAAAAACTATTTCCTGGTCAAAGGCTCTAATGTCAATTGTCCGTCTAATGTCAAAAGTCATTTTATCCTGTCACAGCATGTGCTTTTCCTCACTGTTAACCTTGAATAACAGTGGCTTTGTAATTTTGATGTCAAGTGTCCTTGTAACTTTTTCACCTTATTTCACAGTAAAAGGGAAATGAATTGAAAAAGCCTAGATGGGTTGGCTGAACCAAGGGAAATTGTAACTATATTTGTCAATATATAGGTCAAAGGCTCAAAGCACAGATATCCAATGGTGCCTATTGTTGTAAGCTTCTTATGAACAAGCCAGCTATATATAAAGCACATGTTCTGTAGGCCAGAAGAAGCTGGAGAAGCTGGTCTTGGAGCGCAGTGCACCTCTGTTCTCCAGACTGAGATAATGGCACCATTTCTGTATTTTGCAACGTTGCTAGTAACAGAAATGTTGAGACAATATTTGGTAGGAGCTTCATTATTTAATGTACAAAACTATAAGGCTCTGGTCATAATGAGTCCATGGTTGGCATCCAACATGGAGCATCTGTAATTAGTATCATAAGAAGGCAGAAAGGGATTAAGGATCGCAACCAACTTTTTCTGAATCTAGGCAACTAAGATGAGGGAGGCTTCAGTCATAGCTACGTTCCTACTGTACCCTGTATTTGCTATAAAACATGGGTTTGATAATAGCTCACTGGTCAAAATGCCGACCAACTATAATAAATTGCAGATTAAAATATCTTAGTGACCATGGACATCTGATTTTTCACTAGATGTTATGCATAAAAATGATCCTTGGGACCATGTGTTCATTGTTCAAGCAAGTATTATGGAAAGGAGGGGGAGTTAGTTTAAATTTCTCCTCTCACCATCCCTCTGTAAACAGAAAGGTCTTTTGATTTGTTTCTCCCTTTATAAGCCGTGGCGCATTTTGCAACTCCTGGGTTTAGTGTGATCCAATGTCCTGTTAATAACCCCCAGCAAACTCAAGAGAGGATGAACTCAAAGAGTTAGTTTACTTGCGCACACCCAAAATGCAGGAGGGTTGCAATGTTGCCTCCTTTGCATTCATACAGTAAAAGAAGGATAGAAAAATAAAGATTTACAGCGTAGAGACTACAGAGGCAAGAAATATTGCTTCACATGGGTTCCATTGTCCAGAATCAAAGCCAATGAGGTATTCCTTCACAAAGGTCAGTGGCCTGAAAACCAACACTGGATAATTCACTTTTCCGGTTGTGTTGACTTCACATGACAAGATAGGCATGCAGAAATGAATCAGTCTTATAGGCGATGGTACATGCTTTCCAGTAAAAGCAGTGTAGATGGGGCTAGGTGTGAACCTGAGCCAGAGCTCCTTGTCTGTGATGCTACAAGTTAGATGGTAAAATGACAGACTGAGACTTTGCAGTACAGCAAGGCAATATTACTGGTTCCAAAAACCAGAGGTCCATGTCACATGAATCCCTCTTCACACTCTCTTTGATAAAGGGTGTGTATCCCTCATCTGAGACCCTGAGATTATTGAATGTCTCAATCATTAACAATTGACAGCAGAGTTGTGGGGCCCCTTGTTTTAGCAGACGAGCAGACCCCTGTTGGTCAGCCTGGGTTATGAAATGCAAATAGTCTTTGTATAGCTCTTTTTGAATTTGGTCTGTGCAGCTTACAAGGGTCATTCGTGGCTCTTCAGAGATAACGATGTGTGAGTTTCCCTGATACTACCAGGTAACTTCTTTTGTTCGAGGGTCACAGGCAGACATAGATTCAGCCATTTTAGGTCTTTCTCCAGCATTACATTGTTTTAGAGCTAGCAATGAGCATATCTCTTTATATTCTATAATAAAAATATACAGGGTGAGGTCTTAGTGTCTCACATAAGCAATGCGAGGAGTGAAGGTAGAGCAGAAAGTGAAAGTGGTTCAGGGATCCTGTATGGTATGTGTGGCTCAATAAAGTCAATCTTCTGAAGGAATAGTTAAAGGGTCGGTGTAAGGATTATTATGAATATTTCAGTCACAGAAAATTGTTCATCTCCAAGGACTAAACATTTTGGAAGAATTTGTATTTTAAAAAGCACTGTTTCTTAAAGGGGGAGCCAGGAGAGGCAGTGAAGTAGTGGTATTGTTGACAGAAAGGGGTATTATCACTGAACTAGTAATCCAGAGACCCAGGGTAATACTTTGGGGACCCAAGTTCGAATCGCACCACGGCAGATGATGAAATTTGAATTCAATGAAAAATCTGGAATTAAGAGTCTAATGATGACCATGAAACCTTTGCCAATTGTCAGAAAGATGCAAAAGCAAAAATTGCTGGAAAAACTCAGCATGTCTGATAGCATCCGTAGAGAGAAAGACAGAGGGCAGAATTTTTCCATTGGCCAGCTGAGGGCGGGGCCTGCTGACCGACGTGAAAATGATGTGGGATGATGTTGGGAGGAACCCCCGACGTCATCTCACCCCATTTAAATATTCAGAAAGGTGCGCGCACAGCAAAATCAGCGAAACAATTAAGCCAATTAAAGGCACTGCCCATCCAACCTTAAGGCTGGTGGGCAGGCCAGGAGCCCCAGCGGGCTTCTGAAAAAACATGAAACCTCATCCACCGGCAGGATGAAGTTTCATGTATGTTTTAAAAATCTTTAATAAAATTTATGTGATATTTATTAACATGTCCCATCTTGTGTGACATTGTCACACAAAGGGGACATGTTAATAATATTTTGATTTTTCTATTTGTGAAGTTTATAAAATTTTCAGCGCTCTCCCTGAGACAGCACTTAGTCTCAGGGAGATGTGTGCTCTTTTGCGGGCATGCGTGAAAGAGCGCACTCTGACAGTTGGCGATCCCTCTCCCCCCGCACAGGAAGCACATAGCACCCCTTTGGGTGGCCTGCTGGGTGGGCCTTAATTGGCCTGCCCACTCAGAATGGCAGCAGGGCTCATTTCGGTGGCGGTGATCGGCTGCCCGCCGGCCGCCGAGCCGGTGGGGCCCACCTGCCCATCAAGGGCAAAGTTCTGCCCAGAGTTAACATTTTGAGTCTGATATGGACTTGAAATGTTAACTCTGTCTTCCTCTCATAGATGCTGTCAGACCTGCTGAGTTTTTCCAGCAACTTTTGTTTTCGTTTTAGATTTCCAGCATCCACAGTATTTTGCTTTTAGTCATAAAGATGCATCTGGTTCATTTATGTCCTTTAGAGAAGGAAGTCTGCTGCCCTTACTTGGTCTGGCCTACATGTTTCTCCAGACCCACGGTATTGTGGCTGACCTTAAATGGCCTAGTAAGCCATTCCGTTCTCAAGGACAACTAGGGATGGGTAATAAAAGCTGACTTAGCCAGTGACACCCACATCCCATGAATAAATAAAAAAATGCAAGAACTCCAATTGCTTTTCTTGGAAGAGACATCCATTTATAAGAAAAAATAATTAAACAGTTGTAAAGAAACTGAAACCTCTTGATCCTGGTGAATGGTGGCCAAAAAGCTGAATATGGAAGTGAAAGAACCAGAGGAACCTTTAGAATCAGAAGGAGACAAGTTTACATGGGCACAATTTTAGTTAGAACAGAAAAAGTTGCAACTAGAGTTCCAGGCAAAGGAAAAGGAAATCATTTTAAAGGGAGCAAACAGAACGGCAGGAGAGAGAGAAGGCAAGCAAATGAGAAGAAAAGGAGAGATAAAGGGAATACCAGCTTGGGCTGCTGGACCTAAAACAAAAGGCAGGCCTTGACTCTAGGGGAAATATTAATTGGGAAGAAACTACCAAAACAAAGCCCAGTGGGGAGATGTTTAAATTTATACAAGCCCTTCCAAAGTTTGAGAAAAGGGCTGGAGAGGCAGTCTTCATTGCATTTGAGCAGGTAGCTAAGCAAATGAGGTGGCCAAAAGAAAACTGGATATTGCTTCTACAGTGTAGCTTGGTGGGTAGAGTTCATTAGGTTTATGGATCACTTTCAGAAGAGATTTCTGTGGATCATGATGCAGTAAAACAGACTATTTCAAGTGCAAAGGAACTTGTCCCCGAGGCATACAGTCAGAAATTTCAAAACATAAATTCACAGCCTGAGCAGATCTATACTGAATTTGAGAGGGTAAAGCAAAGCAATTTTGACTGTTGGATATGGGCATTGAAAGTAGGGACAACATATGAGGCTCTTAGGGAAATAATTCTCCTGGAATAATTTAAAAATTCATTCCATCCAGTAGTTGGAGCCAATGTTGAAGACCAGAGGATTACAACAGCTAGACAGGTAGTGGAGATGGCTGATGATTATGAGCTGGTCCATAAATCCAAACCCTTTTTCCATCACTCCCACGAATCCAAAAATGATAGAAGGTGTGAAGGTTAAAAGAAGGCAAGTAGCCAGGGAAGAGAAGGGACAGCTGGGAATTCACTGGAAGCTTCTCCTCAGACCAGAAAGGAAGGTACTGAGGGTGGAAGTGATATTCGAAGGCCTAAGTGTTTCCTTTGTGACAAGGTGAGACATGTTTGTGCAGATTGGTGGAAGTTGGGTGGAAAATCCATGGGACTTATTGAGGTATGCATGGGCAAATCAGGAAAAGGAGCCCTGACTAAAATACAACACTTTAAGTTGTAATGTTAACTACAGTTGTGAGACTGAGTGTGAACACTGCTGTGAGTTCAGGAGAGCTATGAATGAGATACATGAGACTTATAAAGAATTTTTGTTGAGAGGAAAATTAACCCATATTCCTCAAATGAGACAGCTAAACCTCTAGTTACATTAAGAGATAGGTGAGCCACTCAAATACTTTTTCTGGGGAAAGACATATCTTTTCTACTGAAGACCGCTTTATAGCCAAAGTTTTAATAAATGGCATTGGCAGGGAGTATATACCCATATCTTTGAACCGGGTGCCCTTGAAATGTGACCTAATGTCTAGGAAAGTGACGGTAGAGGTTTTTCAGAAGTTACCTGTTGACGGAGTTGAGTTACTCTTGGAAAATGATTTAGCCGGAGTGAAGGTTGTAGCTTCTCCCATAATAACAGAAAGCCCAAATGAGGTTAAAGAGATGGAACAGTTACAAGAAGAAGTTCCAGCAAATTTTCCTTCATGTGTGATGACCTGAGCAATAGGTAAACAAAGTCCATCATCCGAGGTCAAAGTGATGCCACTGACAGATATTTGGTTAGCTGAAACCTTCTTTAAAGACTTAAAGAATCTGAAAGAGATGTTTAATAAAAGGGTTATGGAAAACTCAAGCATGGATAAACCAGCATTGTTAATGACCACATCTTCATAAACACATGGTGCAGTTTTGTAAAACGTGCCATAAATGTCAGATGGTGGGAAAACCACAACAAGCAAGCAAACCGGCACTTTTAATCCCCAGACCAGTTTTTGAGAAACCATTTAGCAGGGTTAGTAGACTGTATGGGACCATTACCAAAAATAAAAGCATGGCACAAATATATCCTTACAATTATGGATATGGCAACTTGAATTCCAGAGGCCATCCTTTTAAGGATGACTACAGCTAAAGTAGTGCTAGAGAAGTTAACCTCATTTTAAACTGGATATGGATTACTGGTGGAAATGCAGTCGGATAAGGGTTCCAATTTTATGTCAAAAATTTTTCAATTTGGGTATAAAACAGTTAAAATCCAAAGCATATCATTCACAGGCACATGGAGATTTTGAGCAGTACCATTAAATTCTATAAAACATTATAAAAGTGTATTGTCATGAATATCCCCACAATTTGGCCACAGGACTGGATTTTCTTTCAGTTGCTACCCGAGATTCACTGAATGAATCTACTGGTTTTAGACCTTTTGAATGAATTTATGGACTTGAGGTAAGAGGTCGTCTGAAATTAATCAAAGAGAAGATTTTAGGACAGAGGGACAAATCCCCTATGTTAGACTGTCTTTCCATGTTCCAGGAATGGCTCATGGGAGCATGCAAAGTGGCTCAAGAACATGTTAGGTGAGAATTTTCTCCCTGTGGGGGGAGTTGGTTGGGAATGGGCGCGGACGTGCAGCCGATCACCGCCCGCTATCGGCTGTGTGCCGCCATTTTATGTGGCTGGGCCAATTAAGGTCTGCCCAGCAGGATGCGCACCAGGAAGATCTGAGCACTCCCTGTTTGGCAGGAAAAGGAGGCTGAGTCGGGGCCTGTGTGCGTGCGAAAGAGCACAGAAATCTCCTTGAGGCACAAAGCTGCTTCAGGGAGATTAGTTTGATTTGTAAAAATTTTAGTGAAGAAAATAAAAAATTAAGACATGTCCCCTCATGTGACAGTGTCACATGAGCTAGGATATGTTAATGAATTTTATTTAAAATGTTTATTAAACTTCAAAAACCTTTGTGAAACCTTATCCCGCCCATTGATGAGGTTTCATGATAAACGTGAAGGTCGCCTGGGCTCTTCGCCTGCCCCTCAACCTTAAGGTTGGACAGGCAGCCCTGTTAATCATTTTATTTGGATTTTAAATGGCCTTAATATGCCTTTGACAGTTTGGCAGGAGCGCAGCCAACTCCGGTGCGTGCGCGCACCGAACTGAGGACCTGAATGACACGCAATGACATCGGGACACACGCCCGACTTCACCACATATCATTTTACGCGTTGGCAAATAGGGCCTACCCCCCCGCACCACCCCCCCCCCCCCCCCCCACCCCCCCCACCCCCTCCCAATTGCTAACCCAAAGATTTTGGCCTTAAAGTTTCATAAACAAAGATGAAGGAAAGGGCAGATAAACAAGCTGCAAACCGAACATTACAAGCACGGATGAAGTGTTAGTGTCATTGCCTTTACAGGACGAACTTCTGAAAGCACAGTTCAGTAGACCATACAAGGTAATTAGGAGGGTTGGTAAAGTAAGTTATTTGATAGACACCTCAGGTCATAGGAAAAAAATTGGCTATATTCTATCAACGTGTTGAAACAATGTCATCATCAGGAGGACGATAAGAAGGAGCAAGTATGTCAGGCAGTAAGCACAATGGAGAATGAAAGAGGCAGTGAGGTTGAAGCGGAAAGAGATTTGGACAGTTCAAAAATTGAACCTCCTCTTTGGATAACTAATGCTGAAATATTAGGACAATTAGACACCATATCTTCATACTTAGAGGCAGGACAATGACAGGATCTAGTGAGGTTACTTACAGGGCAGAAATTTGCCCTTGGTGGGTGGGCTCGGTGGGGTGAGTAGGGGCGGTCGGGAAGCCAACTGCTACCTGCGATCGGCACCAGACTGCATTTTCATACTGGTAGGCCAATTAAGGCCTGCCCAGCCTAAAACACGCCCGGCAGCGCTGAGCACTGCCTGTGCAGTGGGGGAGGAGGAGGACGAGTGGGCCAAGCATGAACTTCATGCATGCGCACTAGTGAATGCTTCATTATCTCCCTGAGGCACAGAGCTACCTCAGGGAGATGAAGAGATATGAAAAAAATGTCACTGCTCATGTGACTCTGTCACATGAGCAGTGACATATTATTAATGAAAAATTAAACTTTTTATTTTATTTTTATTTGCTTTTGGAAATCTCATCCCATCTGTGGATGAGATTTCCAAAAAAATGTAAAGGCCGCATGGCTTTTTCGCCTGCCCGACAACCATTAGGTTGGACGGGCAGCTAAAAATTTAAGTTAATTAATTACTTAATGGCCTTCACAGTCCTTTTAATTGTCGGCAGGTGTGCTGCTAACTTCGGCGCATGCCCGCCGACTGAACTATTGAGCAACTGCGCATTGACATCGGCACGCTCAGCCGACATCAACAAGCATCATTTCACGCTTGAGCGGGTTGGGCGCACACCCGCTGCCGAGCTAAAATTTCTGCCTACGGAATGTAAAGGAATCTGTAGGGACAAACCAGGCTGTACAACCTTAGCTACATGTGATGTGGATGTAGAAGGACACTCTCCTATAAAACAGCATCCTTGTTGCTTAGGGTCGGAGAAACAGGCTCAGGTGAAAGCAGAGATCCGGTACATGTGAGAAAATCACCTCACTGAACCCAGCCAAAGCAACTGCAGTTCCCCTGTTTTGTGAGTGACTAAACCAATGTTTCAACCAGATTCTGTATAGACTGCAGAAAGGTCAAGTCAGCAATGAAAGCATGTTCCTACCCAATTTTTCATTTGGAAGACTGTATTGACAGAGTGTCATGTTTCTTATCAAAATAGATCTGTTAAAGCAATGTTGGCAGGTTCCTTTAACACCCCGAGCTAAAGAAATATCAGCCGTTGTCGCACCGGATAGTCTTTTCCAATGCCGAGTGATGTCATTTGGGCTAAAAAACACACCAACAACTTTTCAGAGACTAATGAACCAAGTGGCAGCTGGTGTTCCTAACTGTGTGGTTTATCTTGATGATGTACTGATATATAGTGACACTTGGAAACACCACTTGAAACAGTTAGAAGCCCTGTTTAAAAAAAACACAGTCTGCTGATTTGGTAATAACCCTTGCCAAAAGCGAATCAGTGAAAGCGTGAGTAAGTTATCTAGGGCACATCTTAGTGCAAGGGCAAGTGTTGCCAGGAACAGAGAAAGTGCAAGCATTGGTGGAGTTCCCAGCCCCTAAAACTAGGTGAGAGGGCATGAGGTTTGTGGGGGTATGTGGGTTTTACCACAAATTTGTACCAAGTTTCAGCACAATAGCTACTCTACTGACGCACTTGCTACAAAGGAAAGCCAAGGTAATGAGGATGGAAGAGTGCCAAGCATCGTTTGAAAGGCTGAAAGCAATTTTGATCAATGATCCAGTGCTGACTGCTCCAAATTTCACAAAGCCCTGCAAAGTAACAATTGTCGCTAGTAACCTGGGGGTAGATGCAGTCCTGTTACAAGAAGATGAATTAGGCAAAGAAATGCCGGTGGGTTACTTTTCCAAAAAGCTAAATCAGCACCAAAAAAGATAGTCAACAGTGGAAAAGGAAATCCTGGGCTTGCCATTGGCTCTTAAGCTTTTGTATGTCTGCCATGGATATAGGGAGACACTGGTATATAATGATCACAATCCATTAGCAATTTTGGACAAATTTTAAAAACCAGAATGCCAGACTATTTCGATTGAGTTTATAATTACAACCCTTATCACTTAAAGATTGTCCACATTGCAGGGAGAAACAATGTAATTGCTGATGTTTTGTCTAGAATTTACTTTGTTGTAAATTTGCAAAAGGCTGAAATGATACAGAGAATAAATGTATTAGCTTTGTACAAAAAGTGAATGAATGAGTGTGCGGTTGTGTTTTAAGGTTTTTATTTCTGTTTTATTATTTACTTTGTAATGAAATGCAGATAAAAATGGCGTTTCATTTCTCCAAGGTGGGAAGTGTCATGAATACTTCAATCATAGAAAATCGTTTCATCTTCAAAGACTAAACATTCTGGAAAAATCTGTGTTTTAAAAGACAATGTTTCTTAAAGGGTTAATGCAAGAATCTGATTGCTTTTCTTGGAAGAGACATCCATTTACAAGAAAAAGTAATTGAACAGTTGTAAAGAAGCTGAAAGCTCTTGACCCTGGCAAGCTGTGTACCAAGGGTGGGAGGGTGGTGGAGTGGGGGTCACATGGTATTTTATAGTCTGAAAAAACAATGCCCCCAAACCAAAAAACTGTGTTTAAAGACAAAGTTTAAACTTTGTCCACAAAGCCTAAGGGGTTGTGATCGGTGTATACCAGTGTCTCCCTGTATCCATGGCAGACATACATGTCAAAATGTTTTAGAGCCAACAGCAAGCCCAGAATTTCCTTTTCCAACGTAGAGTATATTTTTTGGGGTTGATTCAGCTTTTTGGAAAAGTATCCCACTGGCATTCCTTTGCCCAATTCATCTGGGTATTGCTTCTGAGGAGAGAAGGACCAGCTGCCTATGGGGAAGACAGCAGCCTTTTTGCAGTCAATAGCCAGTCCACAGTTGGAAGTGGATATAAGCTGCTCCTAAATTGTTCTATGTGATGGGATTGAGTGCCCTCGAGTGTTCCTTGGGCCCACCTGGAAAGCAATGCAAGAGTCATCGATTGTTTCGCGGATCAGCACTGAGAGACCAACCATATAACCCAGATGCTATTTCAAGGACTCTAGTTATCCATTGCCTTTTGGACCATTGACTTTTAACCTTTGTCAGAATTATTTTCAATTTGTATTTAGTTTATCTTTTTTGTGTGTGTGTGTGTGACTTAGGGTATTTCGAAAGAGCAATTAGTATATCTCCATAATTCATTTTGTATGTTAGTAAGCTTTGCCTTTCTATTCAACCAGACTGGTTTTACAATAAACTAATAAGTTTGATGTTAACTGAGGAAACCTGGTCAGTGAGTGGTCATTCTGAGATTAATAGGGAAAGCACATTTTTGGTCACATAACTAGCTGAAAACAGCATTTAAATATATGTTATGACCCATGGAGTAGTGGGACTAGAGATAGATAGTGCATTTCTTCCATCCTGGTCATAACAGGATTAAAAGGCTAGAGACGGGCATTAGCAACCTGAACAGAGCTCTCGTCCATAACTTAGATGGTCAAACTTACTGACCCTAAGAGCCACATACGATAATCTTTGGATGTTTGAGAGCCACGAGACATGAAAAAATTTCACACAGGCTAATTACTCATTTTTATTCATAAAATTTACACGGGTTGAACACTTAAAGCTAAAGAGTAAGGGGCACATGATCATGGAGGGGAGTCTTCGGCCTGAGTGAGACAGAGACCGAGTGCGTATATTTGGGAATTTAGTTCAAAGTGTGAATTCGGTGCATAAGGGGAAAGAGGTGCTTTAAGTAAAGTTTACTACAAGCAGTAAAGTTTGCTGAGTGGGGAGTTTGGTGAAGGGCGGGGAGGAGGTGTACTTTTTCTTCTACTCTTTTTTAGCTTCCAGTATTCGATTTACACTTTGGCACAGCAGAAGAAGCAGGTAAACCAGTAACTGGTATTATTAGTTTTATCAATATTGTATGTACTGTCTTGTTTTATCAGTATTGTAAAGTTTCACTGACAGTGCCAAAATCCATTGGGAAATGTAGACTTTATTAATCATAATTAATTAGCAATTATCCATTAATTAACAGATATTAGAGATGGCAGAGCAGGTAATGTGCTGCAATTGCAGGATGTGGGAGCTGCTGGATAACAGCATGATCCAGGGTAAATACAACTGCAGTAAGTGTTTGTGGCTGCAGGGACTTTGGCTCCAAGTTATTGAGCTCCAGGGCCTGAATTTCACACTTGGCATACGTGACAAGTCAGCAGAAGCAGAAGCAGATGTGGAATCCGCTCCCAGCTGAGGTCGTGTTGCAATTGAAATTTCACACTTGATGGCCAATTAAGCTCTGCCCAGCTTGAAATGTGCCCTCTCAACGGTAGGGAAGGGCCGGGCGGGGTGGGAGGCTGTTGGGCGTTGGATCCAATTGTGACCCGACAGGCACTTTAAAACTGGCAGAGGCAGCTCCTTGAAGGCTGCCAGGGGAAAATCTCTGGAGTCTGTCCAGATGACTGGAACAATGGCCTCATCAGGTGGGAGGGCAAGTCAGGTAGGCACTCAGCCCCTCTTTCTTGGACGAGTGCCTTGCGTTCCTTGTGGAGGGGGTCGGTGTCAGGCAGGACACTCTAATACCCAAGGACAGCAGGAGGAGGCCACCGCACCTGATCAAAAAAGCCTGGGAGGAGGTGGCAGCTAAGGTCAGCGGCCACCCACGTAGTGTGGTGCACTTGGGTGCAGTGCTGCAAAAGGTTCAACGATCTGCCGCACTCGGCAAGGGTGAGTACCATGTCGGCATGGATCAGTGTAGAGAAGTATTAAGGTCTGGCCATCCCCCCGTGGAGCTCAGGGATGTTAGAATCTGAGTGCCATCTGTCACTGACACCGGAGCCAACAGAGGTGGTGAGCCCTGGAAGCTTGGCCTGATACTTGCGGGTTGAAGGCCACGACTCGGATGTCCCCTGCAAGGTGTTCCTCAGGTGGGGTTGGCCAGGCTGCAATGGTGCTGCAGGTAGAGAGTGGACTAATCAAAGAGAAGAGAAGCCATATCACCGTCAAGAGGTCAAGAACAGGAGGAGGCGCCCCCCAAATGTGATGATTCTGATGAGGTACAAGATGAATGCCTCGGAGCTGGAGAGCTGCCACTTACCTCTGTCAGCCGATCGTGGAGAGGCAGGGGTCTCTGATGAAGGTAAGAGTGCAGTGCACAGAGGTGAGAGTGTCGGATTGTGCAAACATTCAGTCTCAAACCTGGAGTCCCCATTGATCATTGAAAGACGCTGACACCATGATGCAGGTTTCCATCATCTCACCAGCGCACCTGGCATGCACAGTGTCAGTGTGATGATTTAAACTAATGACATGTTGCTGTTTACCCTAGAATCGCCAGCTCACACTTGAATGCAGGACCCCCCAGTATTCCAGCTAGGTGTCTGTCTATCAGTGGCAAACAGGGAGGTTTAAATGACCTCACATTGTCTCACGAGTTGCCTGTTGTTTCTGCGGGTTCCTCTCAGGGCACTCTGGATGACAGCAGCAGCTCCTCCTGCCCTCTGCCAGTGACCGCAGCATCTGATGAGGCTGTGATGATGCCAGCACTGGCTGCTCCCTCCCAGGCAGGCCTGCAAAGGCTCCACTGGCCACAGGGTGACCGCCAAGGTCATCAAAGTCAACAAGATAGCATAGTCGGCAGGCTGTCTCCAATGTCGCTGCCTGCAGGGGTGGGTGGGGGCGGGGTGGGGGGGCGGAGTGCGGCATCAAGACTCAGCACTCGTAAATGCAAGTTTAAGACACCATGAGCACCAAGAGGGATTGTTCATGGGTGATCTTCTGTTCTGCTATATTTTGTTAATATATTTACTGGTGTGACCATTAACGCCATATATTGTTAGGTTTATTTGATGTGAGTGCCAACATGATATAAATTTTGTTTGCTAATTAATTAATCATGATTAATAAAGCATACACTTCCCAATAGGTTTTGGCACTGCCAGTGAAACTTTACAACACTGATAAAACAATATAGTGCTTACAATACTAATAAAACAATATAGTACTTACAATACTGATAAAACTAATAATATCAGTTACCGGTTTACCTGCTCCTTCTGTTGCACCAAAGTGGAAATCGAATATTGGAGGCTGAAAAAGAGCAGAAGAGAAAAGCACCTCCTCCCCGAAGGCCCTGAACTCTCCACTCAGCATACTTTACTTCTTGCAGTAAACCTTACTCAAAGCATCTCTTTCCCATATGCTCACAGACAAGCATGCAATAGATAGGACCCAACTAAACTAAATAATTATAAATAGATAATAATGTATGGAAAATGAATTTTAATCGATCCGTAGTTGTACATGCAGTATTGGGCATCACAATGTCCTTGATGGAGACTTGTTCAAAATTAGAAGCAGTTCAGAAAAGGTTAATTAAACTAATATCAGGAATGGGCAGGTTGTCTTATGGTGAAAGGCTGGATAGGCTAGGCTTGTATCTGCTGGAGCTTGGAAGAGTAAGAGGTGACCTGATTGAAACATACAAGATCCTGAGGGGTCTTGACAGGGCAGATGTGGAGAAGATGTTTCCCCTCGTGAGGGAATCCAGAACTGGGGCTCACTGTTTAAAAATATAGGGTCGTCCATTTAAGAAAGAGAGGAGGAAAAAAAAATTCTCTGAGGGCTGTCTTTGGAACTCCCTTCCTCAAAAGGCAATGGAAACTGAGCCTTTGAATGTTTTCAAGGCAGAGGGAGATAGATTCTTGATAAATAAGGGGATGAAAAGGTATGTGGTGTAGGCGGGATGTTACAGTCAGATCAGCCATGATCTTATTGATTGGCAGACCAGGCTCGAAGGGCCGAGTGGCCTACTCCTGCCTCTAACTCATATGTACCTATGTTTGTAAAATCTTTTGAAACCATAGAAAAGTCAGCCAGCAGGGGAGCTCTCCTGGGTTATTGCCAATGTGGGGAAAAAATTAATCTAAATCATCAGTGGTAACAGACAATTGTGCAGCTGGGTCAGATATGGATCACATTGGCTACAAATATTAAATAGGAAGGAGGGGAGTGCCCAATTGTGTATTGATTAAGCCTAGCCATACCAAAGGGAAAAAAATGGAAAGATGCAAGGGGATGGAAAGATTTGCAGGGCTATGGGGAAGGAACAGGGAAGTGGGGAACAGAAATGAATGGCCTCCAGATCTGCTGTAAGATGCGATGGCAGTATGAGAAAAGGATAGACTTTAAAATTTTACCCTTCACTTTAAATGTGTGCTGACTTTAAAGTTCTCCTTCGAGAAAATGTTCTCCCCTCAATTAAAGAAAAAGATTGAAAAGGTGGCAGACCTTACTTATCTGTACAAGGCGGAGGTTGGCAGCTCGCCAGGGCTACAGTATCCATAGTACACCAATCCAACCTGTGAGTATAATCCCTCTCTGCCAGAGTCCAACTGCCGCAGCAGTCAATTGAATATGCAACTGAATAAATATTGGAGATTAGTCAAATCCAGTGACACTCTCTGTTCTTGGGTTCAAACTAATTGAGAATCAAATATTCATCAGTATAGCACTTTCTAATTAATTGGGTACCTTATGTATTGTACAGGATTTGAACAAAAAAATTATTTCTGATGCATTAGGCAGCTTGTGTCTGGCCAGGATGGGTTTCCTGTTCTGTACCAAAAAAAATTATTATTTAATTGGCAATATTTTGTATTCATTACAAGCAGCTGTCTGATAAAAAGAAACAAAAATGGAAGAAAAGCTAACAATTGAGCTGAAAGAGAAACCACCAGCCATTTCAAAACATTTTACTATTTGAAGAGTAGTCACTGCTGTAACGTAGACATCATGGCAGCCAGTTTGCACACAGCAAATCCCATTGACAGCAATGGAATAATGATCAGATAATTTGATTTGTGTGATGTTAACTGAAGGATAAATATTGGCCAGGACAATGGGGATAACACATCTGCACTTGTTAGGAAGAGTGCCATTGAAACTTCTACATCCACCTGAGAAGGCAGATGGGGCCTCTGTTTAACATCTCAGCCAAAATATGGCACCTCTGTTGGTACAGCACTCCCTCAATACTGCATTGGAGTATCAGCCTTGATTTCTGTGTTCAAGTCCTGGAGTGGGCCTTAAACCCAGAACCTTGTGACTCAGAGGCAAAAGTCTGGACCTGGGAACCTGGCAGCAGTGCCACAAGAAGTTTAGTGACTTGACAAGCGTGTTCAAGGTCAGTCAATGCAGCTTCACATAATGTCTCCTACCCACCACAGTGGCAATCTCTCCACACTGCCATCATTCACCCAGCACCATTCTCAGGATTCACAGCTAATATTGAAATACTCCACACCTACCAATGCTGCCAGTCTCAGTCCCATTTCTCACTGCCTCCTCATACTTCCAGCTATCCTGCTGCTGCAAGTATGTCATACAGATACAGTGGGCTGGACTTCATGGAGCCAGAGAGACTCCTTGGAGGGGTCAAAATGACAGTAGGTACTAGATCCCAGGATTCCTGACCTCATTCCGGGTTTCTGATTTTCAACAGGGCCTTTTAAGTGTGAGAGTTGGTTTGGGTCACGAGCCTGCATCCTGTATTCCCAGCCTAGCCCGATCCATTGCAGGAACCGGCATCTCATAGTCCTTTGCAATTCCATTGAGTCAGACCAGCTTTTGAAAGAGCTGTGGTTCACAGCATTGCAGAGATGTCATGAACCATCATCTGCATGAAGGAACTTTTAAAACGCAAGTTTGAAAGGTACTCCACCTGCCCCCTCCCACATGCCAAGCTATGTCACACCCACCCCAAGACCCCTCATGCTGCATGCAATAGGATGTGTAAAAAAAACTTTTTAAAAAAACCATTCATTGATAACTGCCCATTTTCTTAAAAAAAACTCCTTTTTGCTACAGCCCAATAGAAGTGTCAATCATCTAGACCCTTGAAGGCATCAATTGTAGAAATTCAAAGCACTTGAAACCTCTTTGACTTGCATAAATAAACATTGTGAAATTTACAGAAGAGATCAGAGAATCAGAGCTATTAATCAATCAATGTTTTACCTGAAGCTTATATGTTTCAACAGTCTAATGGATTTCTGGGTTGCCAAGCCTCATTATGTATTCTTGGGTAGGTGGGTATATTATGTATAGGTGGGCATGGTAGAAGGGTGAATGGATAGGTCGGTGAGTTTGGTAGGTATTTAAGGCGGGTAGGTTGGTAAGTGGATAGGTGGATGGGTGGGTGGATAGGTGGATATTTGTGTGAGTAGGTAGTCAGGTGGTTAGTTGGATGAGCCGGTTATGTATTGAGGTGTTTGGTGGCAATAGAATCAAGAGTGGGAGTAGTCGGGTGCTTGGGAGGTAGTCAGGTCTAGTCAGGGGGAGCTGAGTGGTCAGGGTCAGAGTTGAGTTGGGCCATGGGGGTAGTTGGCTGGTTGGGAGGTGGTCAGAGGGTAGGGTTAGGAGGGTTGTCAGCTCGTTAGAAGATAATCGAGTCCAGTCAGGGGGTAATCAGATGGTTGGAGGGCAGCTGGGTGGTCAGGGTTAATTGGGTGGTCAAGGGGTAGTCGGGTTGATAATCCAGAAAGCGGAAGATTTGGGCCTTGATCTTTGTTAAGTGGCATGCAAATTCATTGAATGGATTGGCATGGCTCAAATTTGGAAAATGGACATTGAAGTGTAAGGGTTTCAGGCATAGCAAGGGTTAATGTAGGACTGTGAAACAGTACCACCCACAGTGTGATGTAAAGAGACACATGACCTGAGACTTGGGTCAGTTGTGTACTGGACAGAGACCTGTGTAGAAACAAGCATGAAGTTAGCTCAAAGTTTCAGCTATACCCTGTACATACCTACATAGTTATGTGTTATCAATAAACACTTAATGTTCAGCCATACAAGACTCAGAACCTCTTCATGAGACACACTGAACATACAACATGGTGGCAGCAAATGGAAAAACCCAGAACCTCAGAGAAGCTGGAGCAGTAACTCAAACACAGAAAAACTAAAGGAGCAGCATTCTGATCTGTTTAAAAACAACTGAAGTAAAGACAGAGAAAGAAAGATTGCCTGAAAGAAGCTCCATTGCAGAATTGGTAGCAAAGAGACGGAGGAAAAAATTCCATTGTGGAACGGAGGACTCCACAAGATCTCTTGGAGGCCCATTTTGAATGCCCACAGAGTCAAAGGACCTGGCAGAAGTAGGCAAAAAAAATCAGTTCTAAGCCAGGCCTGGTTTAAAAAGTTTCAGTGCTGTACAAAAGACAGAGCAGCCTATTTCCGAGGGCACCACAGCCAGTCCGGGTTCAGAATTGACACCAAACCATGTGGCAATCAAGCTCATTGTTAGAAAAAAAAGAAATAGAAGGTTTAAAAACCGCAGCCAAAGCCCGGGATCCATTGCAAAACACCCCAAAATCCTCTCATATCACAAAGAAGACCCCAAATCACTGATTTAACTGCAAAAAAACTAAACCCCAAAGAGATCAGGGCTGCCATCCTCGTGAAAGCCGGCTAAAATATGACAAACATTGGAAGACTCTTTGAAAAAATGGTTACTGGGGCACCATCTTTAAAACCTGCTCAGCATTTAAAACTGCACTCACCTGAACTTTAAAGCAACAAGGAACAACAAATCAACATTACCAGACCAATTTGGACTGATCCAAGGGCCAAAGTAAACACAACAGTGGGGACTTTGGCAGAAAAGATTCTTAAAGTACTTGACAGCTTCAGGATTAGATAAAAGGACAGAAGCTGAACAAGTGAATACAGTACTTTATTCAGTAGGTCCAATAGCCAATGATATTATTGCGAGACAAGGAATAGGCAAATGCTCAGATAAATTTGATGAAGTTCTAAAATAATTTGATACATATTTTAGTCTAAGAAGCAACAAAATTTTCGAGAGAGCAAAATTCAACAAATGTATCCAACAACCAAGGGAACCGGTTGACCCTTTTATAAACAAATTATACAGAAAGGATGAAGGCTGTGACCTTAAGTCAGAACTCATAAGGGGCAGAATTGTTGTTAGAGTGGCTGACATTGCCCTTTCAGACATACTGCAGGAATTCACCAAGGCTCCTTAGACAGCACCTTTCAAACCCACGACCACTACCATTTAGATGGACAAGGGCAGCAGATAGATTGGAACACCGCCACATGGAATCTCCCCACCAAGTCACTCACCATCCTGACTTGAAAATATATCGCTGTTCCTTCACTATCGTTGGGTCAAAATCCTGGAACTCCCTTCCTACACTACATAGACTGCAGCAGTTCAAGAAGGCAGCACACCACCACCTTCTCAAGGGCAACTAGGGATGAGCAATAAATGCTGGCCCAGCTAGCGAAGCCTTCATTCTGTGAATGAATGAAAAAAACTGCATATAAGATCCTGAGGAGTCTTGTCAGGGTGGATGTGAAGAGGATGGTTCCTCTTGTGGGAGAGTCTAGAATGAGGGGTCACTGTTTACAAATAAGGGGTTACCCACTTAAACAGAGATGAGGCAAAATTTTTTCACTCTGAGAGTTGTTGAGTCTTTGGAATTCCCTTTCTGAAAAGTTGGAGAAGCAGAATCTGAATAGTTTTAAGGCCGAGGAGGATAGATTCTTGGTAAGCAAGGGGGTGATAGATTATCGGGGGTGGGTGGGATGCAGATTTCAGGTTACTATCAGATCAGCCATGATCTTATTAAGTGGAAGAGCAGGCGTGAGGGGCTGAATGGCCAACTCTTGCCCCTTGTTCGTATGTTCATATGTATAAGGAAGATCTAGATCTAGAAATGGCTATCCAAATAGTCAGTCTGAAATCTGCCATCAGAACCGATTCATTTTAAGGAACGAAAGCAAGCCATGGTACAGAGAAACCCCAACTGTCCAGCCAGTAAAGTAACAAAGGGGAAGGGAGAATCAGGCCAAGGAAGAAAATACCCAGACAAACCATTAGAAGGTGGGCGATACGTTTGTCACATGGAGTCAAACAATCTCACAGGCGAAAGCAATGTCCAGCAATCTCAGTGCAGTTTTTCAACTGCAACCACCTGGGACATTTTGGAAAGCTATGCAATGCTAAGACACCCAGATAAGTGGAGGATCCCAAGACAATCCATGAGATTGAGGTACCACACCAGGAAGAGATCCAATCATGCTTCTATGGTGATGTTAAGGATCCTGGATTCTCTTTTTGGAAAATCAGTAAATGGTCACCTCACCAACTTTAAACAGTAGGAAATTTAAAAACAATTTGAAAAACTAATTAAATAAAATAGAGATGCAGGGCCAGGTGATGTGTTGTAGCTGTATGATGTGGGAGCTGGTGGACCCCATTGTGATTCCTAGTGACCACATCTGTAGCAAAAGTTGGTAGCTCGAAGAACTCCGGCTCAGAGTTGATGAGCTGGGGTCTGAGCTTCGGACACATCAGGGAGGGGGAGAGTTACCTGGACGCTGTGTTTCAGGAGACAGATGCACCCCTTAGATTAACTACCTTAAATTCGGCAAGTGGTCAGGGACAGGAGGGTGTGATTGTGAGTGAGGCAGGTAGAGGGATCTAGGAAGTAGCACTGCAGGAGCCTCAGCCCTTGCCCCTCTCCAACAGCTTCAAGATTCTTGCTCCCTGTGTGGACGAGAGTGGGGACTGTCGGGAGGATGAACAAACTGATCAAAGCACATTGGTACAGGGAGCCATTCAAGTGGGAGGAGAAAAGAGAAACGTAGTTGTAATCAGGGATGCTATAGTTAGGGGAATAGATACTGTTCTCTGTAGCCAGGAACGAGAGTCCTGAAGGCTGTGTTGCCTACCTGGTGCCACGGCTAAGGATACCTCAGCTGGGCTGCAGAGGAATTTGGAGTTGGAGGGGAAAGATCCAGTTGTCATGGTCCACATAGGTACGAGCGATATAGGTAAAATGATGAAAGAGTTTCTGCTGAGGGAATATGAGCAGCTAGGGGCTAAATTAAAAAGCAGAACCAAAAAGGTAATAATCTCCGGATTACTACCTGAGCCATGAGCTAATTGGCACAGGTTCAATAAGATTAAAGAGGTAAATGTGTGGCTCAAAGATTGGGGTGGGAGAAATGGGTTTGAATTCATGGGACATTGGCACCAGTACTGGGTAGAGAGGGAGCTATTCTGTTTGGACGGGCTCCACTTGAATCAGGCTGGGACCAGTGTCCTGGTGAATCGCATAACTAGCGTTGTAGATAGGGCTTTAAACTAAATAGCGGAGGGAGGGTTCAGTTGCATGGAAATATAAAAAATCAAAGTTTAAGGAGAGGGTAAGGGTGCAGGTTAGTAACGAGGCTGATTGTCACCAAAAGGTGAAAGGAAGGGACAGAGTGTGTGAATGCCATATTGCACCAAAGAATCATATAATAGTAGGGAAAATTGACAATAGGGAAACTTAAAGGCTTTGTATCTGAGTGCGCGTAGCAATTCGAATAAAACTAATGAGTTAACAGCGCAAATAGAGATAAATAGTGGCGATTTGGTGGCGATTAATAAGATGTGGCTCAAGGAGAACAGGTTTGAGAGTTGAATATCTATGAGTATTTAATGTTTCAGAAGGATAGGCAGGAAGGAAAAGGAAGTGGTGTAGCTTTGTTAGTAAAGGAAGAGATCAGTGCTATAGTGAGGTATGATATAGATGCTGGAGAGCAAGATGTAGAGTCAGTCTGGGTAGAATTAAGAAAGAGCAAGGGAAAGAAGTCCCTGGTGGGAGTAATCTATAGGTCCCCAAACAGTGGTTCAGCAGTAGGGCACAGTATAAACCAGGAAATACTGGGAGCATGTAAGAAAGGCACGTCAATAATCATGGGTGATTTTAATATGCATATCGACTGGACTAATCAAATTGGCAAAGGTAGCCTCGAGGGAGAGTTCATAGAGTGTATTAGAGATTGTTTCTTGGAGCAATATGTTGTGGAATCAACCAAGGAACAGGCTATTCTCGATATGGTTTTGTGTAATGAGATAGGATTAATTAATGATCTCATAGTAAAGGATCATTTAGGGAAGAGTGATCATAGCATGCTAGAATTTCAAGTTCAGTTTGAGAGCAAGAAAATTAAGTCCCACACTAGTGTTCTGGAGTTAAACAAAGGTAACTACATAGGCATGAGGGCAGATTTGGCCTGAGTGGACTGGGCAGGAAGACTAAAATGTAGTATAGTTGATGAACAGTGGCAGATATTTAAGGAGATATTCAATTCCTCCCAAATAAAAAATTCCAAAGAGCAAGAAGGATGGTAAGAGGGGGAAAAAACATCAACGGCTAAGCAAGGAAGTTAACGATAACATTAAGGCAAAAACTAAGGCATACCAAATTGTAAAGCTCAGTGGCAGACTGGAAGATTGGGAAACTTCTAAAGATCAACAAAAGATTACTAAAAAAATTTTTAAAAAGAGCAAATGTAAATTATGAATGAAATCTAACACAAAATGTAAAAAGTGAAAGCAAAAGCTTCTACAAGTATATAAAAGGAAAGAGAGTGGCTAAAGTGAGTGTTGGTCCCTTGGAGGATGAGACTGGGGAGTTAATAGTGGGGAATGCAGAAATGGAAGAGATGCTTAATCAATATTTTGCCTCAGTTTTCATGGTGGAGGACACTAGTACCACCCCAATAGTAACAGGTAGTGCAGAGGATATACAGAAGGAGGAACTTAGAACAATCACCATCATTAGAGAAAATGTACTGAGCAAACTATTGGGATTAAAGGGTGACAAGTCCCCATGATCTGATTGCCTACATTCCAGGGTCTTAAAGGAAGTGGCAGCACAGATGCATTGGCTATAATATTCCAAAATGCCCTTAATTCTGGAAAGGTTCCAGTGGATTGGAAAAACGTTAATGAACAGTGGCAGATATTTAAGGAGATATTCAATTCCTCCCAAAGAAGAAATATTCCAAAGAGGAAGAAAGATGGTAAGGTGGGGGCGGGGGAGTAGGAAACTATAGACCAGTTAATTTAACATCTGTCCTTGGGAAATTGTTGGAATCCATTATTAAGGAAGTAGTAATGGGGCATTTGGAAAGTCAAAATGCAATCCATCAGAGTCAGGATGGTTTTATGAAGAGTAATCGTGTTTGAACATATTGCTAGAGTTCTTTGAAGATATGACAAGCAAAGTGGATAATGGGGATCCTGTAGATGTAGTATATCTGGATGTCCAGAAGGCCTTTGATAAGGTGCTGCACAAAAGATTAATACACAAGAAAAGATCACATGGAGTTAGGGGTAATGTGTTAGCTTGGATTGAGGATTCACTAACCAACAGAAAGCAGAGAGTTGGGATAAATGGGTCTCTTTCTGGATGGCAAGCTGCAGCTAATAGTGTGCCACAGGGTTCGGTCCTTGGGCCCCAACCATTTATAATCTATATTAATGACTTGGATTCGGAGATAGAAGTTACTGTAGCTAAATTTGCAGATGACACCAGAATAGGTGGGAAAGTTAGTTGCAATGAAGAAACAAGAAATTTACAAATGGATATGGACAGGTTAGGTGAATGGGCCAAAATTTGGCAGGTGGAGTTTAACGTGAATAAGTGTGAGGTTATCCATTTTGGTCGGAAGAATAAAAAGGCGACTTATTATTTAAATGGAGAGAAACTTCAGAATGCTTCAGTACAGAGGGATCTGGGTGTCCTCATGCATGAATCGCTGAAAGCTAGTATGCAGGTACAGCAGGTAATAAGGAAGGCAAATGGAATTTTGGTATTTATTGCTAAAGGAATAGAGTGTAAAAATAGGGAAGTGTTGTTGCAACTGTACAAGGCATTGGTGAGACTGCACCTGGAGTACTGTGCACAGTTTTGGTCCCCTTACTTGAGGAAGGATGTAGTTGCACTGGAGGCAGTTCAGAGGAGGTTCACTAGGTTGATTCCACAGATACGGGGCTTGTCTTATGAGGAGAGATTGAGCAGTTTAGGCTTATACTTGCTGGAGTTTAGAAGGATGAGAGGAGATCTAATTGAGGTATATAAGATACTAAAGAGGATAGACAAAGTAGACGTGGAGTGGATGTTTCCCCTTGTGGGGCATTCTAGAATGCGAGACCATAGTTTTAGGCTAAGGTGTGGTAGATTTAAATCAGAGATGAGGAGGAATTACTTTTCTCAAAGGGTCGTGAATCTGTGGAATTCACTATCTCAGAGTGCAGCAGATGCTGGGACGCTGAATAAATTTAAGGAGGCGATAGACAGATTCTTAATTAGTAACGGGTTGAAAGTTTATGGGTAGAGGCAGGAAATTGGAGTTGTGGCCGAAATGAGATCAGCCATGATCATATTGAATGGCGGGGCAGGTTCAAGGGGCTGAATTGCCTACTCCTGCTCCTAGTTCTTATGTTCTTATGTATGTTCTTAAATTAGGCATGGGGGCCAATGTTATGGTCCTCTTGGATAAGGAACCATGGCTGGTGACATAATGCCTGATGCCACCCACAACATCAAACATCAAGTTCCCAGTTAAAGCTACATTGCATGCGACACTCCAATACAAAGATAAACAAATACGGGAGACAAGTGTTGGAAAGTGCAGGCCCGCAGGAATTAGAAGAAATAAATGAATACTTACCTGGCCTTGAAAATTGCGTTGACACTTTCGTTCATCGGAGCAGCTTGGGCTTGCATCAAAAGACTCCTCGCAGGCCCCTGCCAAGCCTAGATCCAGCACAATCAAGGAGGCAACACCCCCTTTTTATGAAACTTGCTGTTGTAAAACAGGTAATTTTCAAGGGCCAGGGAAATTGACAGGTTAGATAAGTGTCTAAGGTAAATGGACAGGATTTGGGGTTTGGGGGTTGGGGGTGATCTGGGGGAGAGGGTGGGAGGTGGGTCGGAGGTCTGGGGGTGTGGTGGTGGGGGGGCAGTGGGTTAGAGATCCGAGATAGGGACATGACAGGAGGCTCATGGCTGTCTTAGAATGCTTGCACAAAGTGGGGTTGACACTAAACAAGAAATCCGAGTTCTGCAAGACCTCTATTCGGTTCTTAGGATACATTGCCAACAGCAATAGCATCATGGCAGAGCCACAAAAAATGAAAGCTTTCAGCAAGTTCCCAACCCCATAATCTATTCCAGACCTCCAGAGATTCCTGGGCACGGTGAGCCAGTCAGCAAAATTTCTACTCAACCTGGGTAGAATCTCTGTGATACCTTCTCAAAATAGTTCAGGCACGGTGCTGGGATGTGCACCAGGTGCAAGCTTTTGGGCACATCAAGGCCATGCTGCTCTCACCCAATACCCTGGCTCATTATGACCAATTCCTGCCCACTGCTATAGCAGTGGATGCTTTGTTCACAGTCGTAGGAGCAGTTTTATTCCAGGAACAATTGGATGGATGTCACTGACAAAGATATTACACATCTAGAGGACTGTCAGACATGGAAATACAACAGGCTGTTAGCAAAAAAGAAGCTCTTGCAGTCACATGGGATTGCAAGAAGTTCTCTGACTACATTATCGGCCTGAAAGTCACCATTGAAATGGATAGTAAACCATTGGTCTCACTGTTGGAAGGGAAGGAACTTGCAAAGATGCTCCCCAGAATTCAAAGATTCTGTTTGTGTCCCATGAGATCTACATATTAGATGCTATATATCCAAGGGAAACATCAAGTGACTGCAAACAAACTTCTCCAGGGCCACGGTTAACCTTCCTGTGACACATGACGTCAACCTGGTTGAGCAGCTCGAGTCGTATTCCCAATTGGCGTGGAGACAACTGCTGGCTACCTCAGGGAAACTTGCACACAGTTCCCCAGCAGGCCATGGGGTTACACACACAGTTACACAAAGGGGGCAGGGTGTGAATCAGGGACCTTGAAACAGAGGGTGCTATTGTCTTGAGAGATGATGACCAGCCATGGCCACACCTCATCCATTCACCAGAAGATATGATCAGGAGGAATAGAAGGAGCCTCCTCCTCATCCCTCAAGGCAACCCTCCTAATATACACTTGAGCAAATTGGAAGAAGGCAATCAAGTGCCAGAAATACAGGCTACAACTCAAATTCTGAATCAACCAAGGTTGCCCAAATTAGAAGAGCCTACCACACCTCCGAATGTGACTAGAACAAGATCTGGGAGAATTGTCAAGCCTCCAGGCCATCTGAATTTATAAATTCAGAAACTTGAGGAGGGGAGAATGGTATCATGATTTTAATGTATATATATTGGGTAAAGACATGGAAAGATGTAATATAAGAGTTTCTGGCATAGCAAGGGTTAATGTGGGACTGGGAAACAGTATCCCCCACGGTGTGATGCAAAGAGATACATGGCCTGAGACTCAGGTCAGTTGTGGACTGGACAGGGACCTGGGTAGAAGCAAGCATGGAGTTAGCTCATCCTTAGACTATATATGTACGTAGTTAAGTTATCATTAAACACTTCATGTTCAACCGCACAAAATTCAGAACCTCTTTATAAGACCTATTGAACGTACAAGAGGCATCACATCAGCTAATAGCTGGTATGACATCGGAATAACCCCAGTTCAATTGCTTCCAGTGTTCACAGGGGATGCCCACGCAAATGCCCTTCCCAAAGTGATAATGTGCTGGTAATGTGTCTCTTTATGGGGTATGTGGAACATTCCTTGTTCCAGTCCTACTCCCGCCCCATTCCACAACTCGTTCTCTGGTACATCGATAATTACTTCGGTGCTGCTTCAGCTCTCATCGGGACTTGGAAAAATTTATTAATTTTGCTTCCAGTCTCCACCCCTCCATCATTTTCATGTGGTCCATTTCTGACTCCCTTCCCTTCCTTGACCTCTCTGTCTCAATTTCTGGTGATAGACTGTCCACCAATATCCATTACAAGCCTACCGACTCCCACAACTACCTCGACTACAGCTCCTCACACCCCGCTTCCTGTAAGGACTCCATCCCATTCTCTCAGTTCCTTTGCCTCCGTCGCATCTGTTCCGATGATGCTACCTTCAAAAACAGTTCCTCTGACATGTCCTCCTTAACCGAGGTTTTCCACCCATGGTGGTTGACAGGGCCCTCAAGTGTGTCCGGCCCATCTCCCACGCATCCGCCCTCACGCCTTCTCCTCCCTCCCAGAAACATGATAGGGTCCCCCTTATCCTCACTTATCACCCCACCAGCTTCCGCATTCAAAGGATCATCCTCCGCCATTTCCGCCAACTCCAGCATGATGCCACCACCAAACACATCTTCCCTTCACCCTCCCGTCGGTATTCTGTAGGGATCGTTCCCTCCAGGACACCCTGGTCCACTCCTCCATCACCCCCTACTCCTCAACCTCCACCTATGGCACCACCCCATGCCCACGCAAAAGATGTAACACCTGCCCCTTCACTTCCTCTCTCCTCACCCAAACACTCCTTTCAAGTGAAGCAGCATTTCACTTGCATTTCCCCCAACTTAGTCTCCTGCATTCATTGCTCCCAATGTGGTCTCCTCTACATTGGAGATACCAAACGTAAACTGCACGACTACTTTGCAGAACACCTGTGGTCTGTATCCAAGAATGACCCAAACCTCCCTGTCGCTTGCCATTTTAACACTCCACCCTGCTCTCTTGCCCACATGTCTGTCCTTGGCTTGCTACATTGTTCCAGTGAAGCCCAACGCAAACTGGAGGAACAACACCTCATCTTCCGACTAAGCACTTTACAGCCTTCCGGACTGAATATTGAATTCAACAACTTTAGGTCTTGAACTCCCTCCTCCATCCCCACCCCCTTTCTGTTTCTTCCCCCTTCCTTTTGTTTTTTCCAATAAATTATATAGATTTTTCTTTTCCCACCTTTTTCCATTATTTTAAAATATTTAAAAATCTTTTATGCTCCCCCCACCCCCACTAGAGCTATACCTTGAGTGTCCTACCATCCATTCTTAATTAGCACATTCGTTTAGATATATATCACCAACTTCAACAACTATGTGTTCTTTTGTTCCGTTGTCTGTGACATCTTTTGATGATTTGCTTCTATCACTGCTTGCTTGTCCCTACCACCACACCACCCCCCTCCACTTCTCTCCCCTCATCCAACACCCCCCCCCCCCCCCCCCCCACCCCCACACACACACACACCTTAAACCAGCTTATATTTCACCCCTTCCTTGGATTCACCTAGTTCTGTTGAAGGGTCATGAGGACTCGAAACGTCAACTCTTTTCTTCTCCGCCGACACTGCCAGACCTGCTGAGTTTTTCCAGGTAATTCTGTTTTTGTTTTGGAAATGTGCTGGAACTGACTGGTGACTCAGCATGCATTCCTATTGCTTCTGATCCTAACCTCACACCCCTCGTTCCCTAAACAACTTGTGGTGTATCTGGCTCCTTCCTCAGGACAATTTTGCAGAGTGTGATTAGTAATTAACTCTTCAAGTTGCATTATTCAGTGTAATGAAGCTGCTAATATTTATTACAGAGTTTTAGTTTTCAGGTTTAAGATGAGTGTATATTAACCAACTAACAAATCAGTTTCACTTTGTTAATGAAATTTACTTAAGAATCTTTGCAGTTCGAGCTTCCAAGTTCCATTTCTTGCTAATAATTTGCTTGTAATTACATAAACACCAGAGGAACACCTCAAGTCTTACGCCTTTATTTGTAGAATTACCACAAACTGGAATAAGGCTTTGTCTCTCCAAGGCCGAGATTTTAATCCATCCAGTATTCTTTCTCAGTCACAATGAGCAGGATTTCACCCTTTAGGTTGAGATCCCAATGTCGGGGTTAAAAGGGTGGGGTAGGGGGCATGGCGGGGAGAGTGAGCATCAGAACCTGACAAAGTACGGGAAACAGTCACTTCAGCAGTGATATTCCCCAAATTGGCTATTTAGTGGCCAGAGGGTGGGCTCACCATCTAATTCAGGCCAGCAGGCAAGCTTATGAAACTGAAGGACCAATAGAAGGCGCTCCAGCACTGAAGAAACAATAGGCTGCCCTTTTAGGTAAGAGAGGGGTGCCTCAAGGTGGAGGCACCCTCTGTCCAACCTTTTAAACTTGACAATAAAAACACCCTCAGTAGCTGGGCCACTAATGTGGAGGCGGAACCCCTCCAAGGGTAGCCTACATCCGCAGCTGAAGACAGGCAGGCAGAGAGGGCCTCAAAACCTGCCTGGAGCAGTGGCTCCCCTGGTCTGCCTGGAGGTCACCTAATGCATTGAGGGGCCTGGAAGTTGGCTGGAGCATTCCAGTCAGCCCCTACAGTAGGGCCAGTATTCTCTGGTGGGAATCAATAGTGGCGGGACGGAAAATTTGATGGACCAGCCAAAAGTCCATTGAGTTTGGGCGGGAATTTCTGATTGCATGGCAGGTGGGACTGGAAAATCCCCACCTAGGTATTTAAAGAGCCTTAACTGTCTATCCACTTGGTGCGGACAGATCGCGTTACCACCTCCCAACCTGCCTCTAGCAAAATGACCCAGAGCTGGTTAATTGGGAAGAAGTTGCTAGGTTGTATAGCAGCATAACAGAAACATGCAATATGATAGGCTGTGAACCACAAGAATGACAGTTATGGGAGTCAAGGCTAATGGAAGCCCAGAGCTTGATGGTTTTGAATGCCACGAAGTCTCTGGATTCACATAGGTGAGTGACTTCAACACCAGTCCAAATAATACTCATAGGATATGTAGGTCCACTGGAGAGGATGAGACTGTGTTCTGAATGGTAGGTGAGGGGCCAGTTTGAATCTGTGAGCTGGATTTTCCCAGCCCTGTAGGAGTTGGAGGCAGGGGGGTGGGGCTGTGAAAATAGGAGGGGGCTGGATAGGAATGGTTCCACAAAGCATCCTGTCCCCTTGCCCAGGGTTGGACTGGTAACAGATTTGACTGCCCATGGCCATGGAAGAGAGTAGCCAACTCGAGTGGTTAAGGCCCCAATCAGGGGTGATTTTGTGGTGTTGCTAGAATTTTCCCAATGGAATTGAGTGCAATTGTCATGTGGAAAGGCTACCAGCTCATTGGATCTGATCTACCTCAGCAGTATTCACCTCTCTCAGTGGAGCTGCCAAGAGCTGCTGGCCCTCTGATCAGGCCTTCAGCCTCGGGAACCTGCCTACTGTCCTTAATAGGATGGCATGCTCGGTGGTGGCCAGTTAGGACATTGCCCCCCAGCAGAATGCACCATTAGTCTTTCTGTTGGCAAGTACGGGCTTAGGATTCCCATTTGGTCCCAAAATCGGAGTCCAGATGTAAATAAAAATGTTGTCCTGTGACTCTAGGAACTGAACGGGAGGGAAACATATTGCATACTAATATCAAAGCACAAAGGAATTGAGCGGGGTGAGACTACAGATCAACAATATAATTAATTTAATGAATCTATGAAGTGTATTATTCTATAAAACTATATCAATCAATTAACGTAAAAGCTATAAGTAGACAGCTTGATAAACTACAAAAAACATAATTTATATATTGTTTAATTAATCAGAATTACAAACAGTGTTGGATTAATTAGGTCTAGGGGAAGAATGTTAAAATTAAATAAAGAGGGATAATAACACTAAAGGATTCCTAATTTGTCAGTAAGATAAATTCTGAGATAAATAAATAATAAGAGTTAACTAAAATGCTTTAGTTTGCCTCCCTAAAAAAAGAATTGACATTAACACAAAGGAAGGAGCTGATTGGTGAGGAACTGGTAAGTATTTGTTTAGGTCTTATGGCTATTTTTCTTAATAGGCTAATAAATAAAGGTATGGTGGGACAGCTCACTTCCATGGAATGTGCATCCTGTTTCATATGGGAACTTTAGGACACTTTTCATGGCCTGAAAAACCACATGTGCAGCAAGTGTTGTCAAAAAGAAGAGCTGGACCTCTGGATTTTGGAGCTGCAGCAAGATCTGGTATCACTGCAGTATATCTGCAAGGCTGAGACCTTTATGGATTGCATGTTTCTTGATATCATCACAGCACAGCTTAAGAAACTGCAGGCAGAGAAGGAATGGGTGACCTCCAACAGTCAAGAAGATCATGCAGAGAGTGTAGGAGTGCTCTGGGTACAATTCACTAATTAGCAAATATTCAGTTCTCAGTACTCGTGAGAATGATGGGTTTCTCTGGGGAGTCGCAGCCAGAGTACAGAGGGACAGCAGGAAGATTGGGAGAGCAATAGTGAAAGAAGATTTTATAGTTAGGGGAGCAGACAGGTGTTTCTGCAGCCACAAATGTCAATCCAGGATGGTATTTAGCTTATTAGTGCTACAGTCGAAGGTGTCACTGAGCAGATACAGAACACTCTGAAGGGGTGGAGGGGGGATGAATAGCCAATTGTTATTGTCCATTTCAGTACCAGCAACATTGGTAGAAAGAGAGATAGGGTCTTGTTGGCAAATTTTAGGGAGCTAGGGAACAGATTAGAAATCAGGACCTCAAAAGCAGCCATCTCCAGATTACTCCTGGTGGCATGTGGAAGTGAATATAGAAATAGAAGGATAGAGAAGATGAATGCATGGCTGGACAGATGTTGCAGGAGGGAAGGCTTTACATTCATGGATATTGGGACAAATTCTGAGGGAGACAGGACCTGTGCACTCCATACAGGTTGCACCTAAACAGAACTAGAACTAATATGCCTGTGGGATGGCTTGCTAGTTCTATTGGGAAGGAGTTAAACTAGCTTGGAAGGAGGAAGGTCACCAGAATGTAGCATTAAAAAGGAGAAATGAGATGCATGAAGATTTGGGAGAAATCAAAAGCACTGGATAAAAAGTAGAAAGGTATAAAGTATAACAGAATCACAGAATCACACAGCGCAGAAGAGGCCCTTCGGCCCATTGAGTCTGCACCGACACGTGAAAAACACTTAGCCTACCTACCTAAGCCCATTTACCAGCAGTTGGCCCATAGTCTTGAATGTTATAATGTGCCAAGTGCTCATCCAGGTACTTTTTAAAGGGTATGAGGCAACCCGCCTCCACCACTCTCCCTGGCAGTGCATTCCAGACCGTCACCACCCTCTGGGTAAAAAAGTTTCTCTTCACATCCCCCTAAACCTCCTGCCCCTCACCTTGAACTTATGTCCCTTTGTGACTGACCCTTCAACTAAGGGGAACAGCTGCTCCCTATCCACCCTGTCCATGCCCCTCATAATCTTATATACCTCGATCAGGTCGCCCCTCAGTCTTCTCTGCTCCAATAAAAACAACCCAAGTCTATTCAACTTCTCTTTATAACTTAACTGTCTCATCCCAAGCAACATCCTGGTGAATCTCCTCTGCACCCCCTCCAGTGCAATCACATCCTTCTTATAATGTGGCGACCAGAACTACACACAGCACTCCACATGTGACCTCACCAACGTTCTATACAACTCCAACGTGACCTCCCTACTTTTGCAATCTATGCCTCGATTGATAAACGAAGTGTCCCATATGCCTTTTTCACCACTCAAGTAACATGCACCTCTGCCTTCAGATATCTGTGGACATACAAGGTCCCTTTGTTCCTCAGAACTTCCTAGTGTCATGCTGTTCATTGAATACTTCCTTGTCAAATTACTCCTTCCAAAGTGTATCACCTCACACTTTTCAGGGTTAAATTCCATCTGCCACTTATGTACCCATTTGACCATCCCATCTATAGCTTCCTGTAGCCCAAGACACACAACCTCACTGTTAACCACCCAGCCAATCTTTGTGTCATCTGCAAACTTACTAATCCTACCTCCCATATAATCATCTATGTCATTTATATTAATGACAAATAATAGGGGACCCAGCACAGATCCCTGTGGCATGCCACTGACACTGGCTTCCAGTCACTAAAGCATCCTTCTGTCATCACACTCTGTCTCCGACAACTAAGCCAATTTTGAATCCACCTTATCAAGTTACCCTGTATCCCATGTGCCTTTGCCTTCTTTATAAGTCTGCCATGTGGGACCTTGTCAAAGACTTTGCTGAAATCCATATAAACTACATCAACTGCACTACCCTCATCTACATACCTGGTCACCTCCTCAAAAAATTCAATCAAATTTGTTAGGCATGACCTCCCTCTGACAAAGCCATGCTGAATATACCTGATCAAACCTTGCCTCTCCAAGTGGAGATAGATTCTCTCTTTCAGAATTTTCTCTAATAGTTTCCCTACCACTGATGTGAGACTCACTGGTCTGTAGTTCCCTGGCTTATCTCTACAACCCTTCTTTAAACTACATTAGCTGTTCTCCAGTCCTCTGGCACCTCCCCCATGGCCAGAGAAGAATTAAAATTTGGGTCAGAGCCCCTGCAATCTCCTCCCTTGCTTCCCTCAGCTGTCTGGGACACAAATCATCCGGACCTGGAGCTTTGTCCACTTTTAAGCCTGCCAACACCTCCAATACCTTGTCACTCCCTTTATCAATTTGCTTAAGAACCTCGCAGTCTTTCTCCCAGAGTTCAATACCTTTATCCTCATTCTCTTGGGTGAAGACAGATGTGAAGTATTCATTCAACACGCTAGCGATATCATCTAGCTCCACCCATAGATTGCCCCCTTGGTCCCTTATGGGCCCTACTCTTTCCTGGGTTATCCTCTTCCCATTGATGTACTTATAGAATATCTTGGGATTTTCCCTACTTTTACCAGCCAGAGCTTTCTCATATACCCTCTTTGCTCTCCCAATTGCTTTCTTAAGCTCCACCCTGCACTTTCTGTACCCCACTAATGTGTCCGCTAATTTGCTTCCCTTGTACCTGCTCTCTTTTCCTTCTCATCATAACCTGAATGTCTCTGGTCATCCATGGTTCTCTGGGCTTGTTACTTCTTGTTATCACCCTGGAGGGAACACGTTGAGCCTGTACCCTTCCCATTTCCTTTTTGAATGCCCCCGACTCCTCCTCTGGAGATTTCCCCACAAGTAGCTATTCCCAATCTACCTTGGCCAAATCCTGCCTTATTTTACTAAAATTCACTTTCCCTCAATCCAAAACATTTTTTTGTAACTTGTCTAATTCTAACAAACTTAAACTGTACCATGTTGTGGTCGCTATCACTAAAATGCTTCCACACCACCACCTCAGCCACCAGTCCGGCTTCATTCCCCAGAATTAGGTCCAGCACTGAGTCGTCCCTTGTTGGACCCTCTACATATTGACGTAAAAATTTCTCCTGTACACATTTCAAGAAATCCACTCCATCCAAGCCCTTAACACTATGTCTATCTCAATTAATGTTAAGTAGAGTCAGACTGAGAGAGAATGCAATAAAGTCTAAATTGAATTTACAGTGCACCTACATAAATGCACAGAATGTGGTAAATTGGAGAGCTGCAGGCACAGACAGTCACATGGGGACGTGATGTTGTGGCAATAACAGAGGTCTGGCTCAAAAAAGGATAAGATTGGGCATTAAGTACTCCTGGGTCCTATGTATTCAGAAAAGATAGAAAAGAAAAGAGGAGAAGTGAAAATACTGAGTAAGAAACACACTGCAGTACTGGAGAAAGAGGATATTCTAGTGAGTCAAAAACAGAATCTAATTAGTAGAGTTAAGAAACAAAAATGGTGCCATTACACTACTGGGTGAATTCTATAGGTCATCAACTGGTGGGAAAGATAGAGAGGCACAAGCTTGCAAGGAAATTACAAGGGAATTAGCAAAAGCCAAAGGGTAATGATAATCGAGGACTTTAATTATCCCAATATAGGCTATGATAGTAATTATGTAAAGGGCAGAGAGGGGGAAGAGTTTATGAAATGTGTTCAGGTATTTTTTTTTTGGATCAGTATGCTCCCAGACTAACAAGGGAGCAGGCATTGCTGGATCTGATTCTAAGAAATAAGCTAGGTCAAGGGGTTCAATTGGCAGTAGGGGAACGTTTTAGGACCAGTGATTATAACATCATAAGGTTTACATTAGCTATAGAAAAGGTCAAGGAGCTTTTGGTGTAAAAAAAAACTTAGTTGGAGGAGGGCTAATTTCAGCCGGATCAAAACAAATCTGCCACAGGTAAATTGGAATGAAAGATTGGCAGGCAAAACTGTAAAGGAACAATGGGAATGCCTTTCAAACAGGAGATGCTTCAGATACAACTGAGGCTCCTTCCCACTCGGGGAAAAGGTAGGGCAACCAAAGTCAGAGATGAAGCTGATCACATTTTCTTACATTAACTTTGATAGCAGCAGATCTCCATTTGACTGTATTGAGGACAGTTTTCACTTTGGAATGACACTGTCTCTGCCTGTGTTTAATAAACACAAGAACGTGTTTCACAGCTCACAGTATCAGGACCATGATACTGATTAAATACCTACATACCCCAGACCTCCTGGTGCATGATTCAGAGAAAGAATGTGGGAATTTTGACAGGGAAGCATGAGCAAATTGGGTGTTGGGTGCACCGGCAATGTACCAAGCTCTGGTTTGACTGAGACATATTTTTCTTATTCTTTCACATTATGTGGGTATTGCTGGCTAGGCCAACATTTATTGCCCATCCCTAATTGCCCTTGAGAAGGTGGTGGTGAGCCACTATAGTCCATGTGGTGTAGGTACAGCTACAGCACTGTTAGGAAGGGAGTTCCAAGATTTTGACCCAGCGACAGTGAAGGACTGACAATATAGTTCCAAGTCAGGATGATGTGTGTCTTGGAGGAAACCTACAGGTGGTAATGTCTCCATGGATCTGCTTCCCTTGTCCTTCTAGGTGGTAGAGGTTGTGGGTTTGGAAGGTGCTGCTGACGGAGCCTTGCTGAGTTGCTGAAGTGCATCTTGTAGATGTGCACATTGCTGCTACTATGTGTCAGTGGTGGAGGGAGTGAATGTTTAAGGTGGTGGATGGATTGCCAGTCAAGCGGGCTGCTTTGTCCTGGACAGTGTCGACCTTCTTGAGTGTTGGAGCTGCACTTACCCAGGCAAGTGGAAAGTATTCCATCACACTCCTGACTGGTGCCTTGTAGACAGTGGACAGGCTTTGGGGAGTCAGGAAATGAGCTACTCACCACAGAATTCACAACTCCTGACTGCTCTTGTAGCCACAGTACGTGTGTGTGACTAAACCTGAACAATGGAGTTGGCACATACATCGTTTCAGGTCAGTAAGAAATTAAGTGATCATTTGAGCTGATAATTGCATGTAGATGAGGGGCTTCTAACATGAATTTAACTTCCTTTGGATTTAAAGCTACAGCATTAGTTTCCTGGGAAACTGACCAATTCTGGCGCATTCTCAGGGGGGCCTATTAATATCAGATTGCCCAAACTCAATGACAGATCCATTCTTACAGCTTTTCCAGTTCCCTCTGTAGAGTTCTTGTCATCATACTGGCATTCGAGACATTTGGAGGCTATCAAACAGACACTAGCAGGATGGGAAGTGTCTTGGATGTTTTTGACAGATGTTAGGAACAATGTATAGCTTTAAATTTAACTTATATTTTGTATTTTGGTGTTAAGAAAGGTGAAACCTGGTTTTAGTTCCATTTAGAGGTTTTTGTTAGATGGGTGTATGGAAGTGTGGGGGCCTGTTTGTATATATGCATTTTTAATGAGGTTTTAGAACTCTTAAAATGAAGAGATGGGTTACCAAGGGCTTAGTAGTTTAGTGAAGTTAAAAAAAGGGAAAAAAAAGCTGTGCTGTTGCCTAGCAACAGGGGTCCAGAGAGACACAGAGAAACAGCAAAACACAGAAGGTCAGTTAGTGTATGCATACCAAAGAGTGCAGGCAAAAGGTCTAATCTCTCCAATAAGAAATCCTGCAAACCCGCTGGGGAACTGATTTTAGGGAACTGATGGTTTTGCTCTGAAGTTGGAATAATAGAGTTTAGATTGGGTTTTTTGGTTTCTCGGGCAGAGATGCCAGCTGAAGAAAAGCATCAAATGAATGCTCAGAAGAGCACCGGAAGAAAACTGTTTGAGACTGAGCTAACCCAAGCAAAAAACCTTGGTTAAAAGCAAAAAACTGCGGATGCTGGAAATCCAAAACAAAAATAAAAATACCTGGAAAAACTCAGCAGGTCTGACAGCATCTGTGGAGAGGAACACAGTTAACATTTCGAGTCCTTATGACTCTTCATCAGAACTAAGGAAAAATAGAAAGGAGGTGAAAAACCTTGGTGTTGAGACAGTGGTAAATCTTCACTGGTGTCTGGTATCTGTAAGGGTTACTGTAATAAAAGGAATAATGTGAGTTTGAATCATTTTCTGGTGTTTGTATTGAAATCTTTCCAACCTTTCAGTCTAGTGTAACAGAGTTCATTTTTTCTTGTTCAATAAAATATTCTTTTTTTGTGTATTAAGATTGTATTGGCAGACCTCTTGTGAATGTGTTCAGTGACTGACCTCTACAGTTTCTAAAAGAATACAGTATCTGACCTCCATGGTTTCTTAAAAAATAACAAAGTTAGGATCTACCAAGCCAGTTTTCACTCTGGGATCTGACATGTCCAGTATTAACATCAGCTGGCTTCATAACACAGTACATTAGAAAAGGCAGAGCATTATAAGCCATGGGAGTAATGATGTGCCATGGTAGTATCAGCATGTGCACAGGAGAGAGGTACATAGGAAAGATACACGCTGGAGATATGAGACTGGCAGTGAGGCTGAGATTACAGGAGGCTTCCCACCTAACAGGGCATACAAAAAGAGGTTCTGAGTTCTGATGAAAGCTCATCAACCTGAAACTTTAATTTTGTTTTTCCCTGCGCAGATGCTGCCTGACCTGCTGGGTATTTCCTACACTTTTGGTTTCCAGCATCTTCAGTATTGCTTCAGTTATAATATTGAAGGAACTGTACTGTGGGATCTCCCCGCCTAGGCCATTATTTATATTGGAACCATTAATTCCTAGAAATAAGAAAGATCTTAATGTGGTACAGAACATGAGCAATAACAAGAGTATGCTGGAGAAACTTTAAAATCCTGGAGATAGTTATCTTTTTCATGGAGAGATAGGTTTTAAGACTGGTCTTTTAGGATTTTTGGTAACAGTTCAAATTATGATTTCCTGCCATGTTAAGGCTAAGTGTAAACATGTGGTGCTATATCAATTTGCAACCTATTTTTTTCCTTCTCAGCAGCAGAATTCTCTTGGCACTGCCAGCTCACAAGTGTGAAGGGAGTGAAATTGGGAGCTGAAGTCCAACAGTGGGTGTGATTCTGCTGTGTTTGCTAATTTACTTAGTGCTTTTATACACTTATTGTTCAGTATAGAAAATTATTGTTTTTGTGGACGAGGTTACAAAATTTGAAGGTCAGTCTAGGGTCACACTGATCAAATGATCTAATGCCAATTGTACCCTAATAATATCTAATATTATTGATTGATGCTATTAATCACATCTCAAGTGATGTCTTTCAGTTTATCAGTCCATCATGAAGAGTCACATTAGACTCGATCCGTTGTGCGGAATTTTCCATGCCTGCGTGGCATGAGTGGACAATATGGCATGATCGGTTTCACGATGGTGGGAAGGCAGGTCGCAATTGTCCGCTCAGCCCGCCAGTGATGGGCCGTGTTTCCCACTATCGGTCATCTGGATTCTCATTGTAATATGTCAGCATATCATTATCAGGCCATTCCACCAGCCTCTTGCACACCTGCTGGATCGTCCGCCCACATCGGCGGGAAAACACACTGACATGCTTCACAATCACACGCAGGTGATGTGCACTTGGCACCCTTCACTTCGGGTGAACTGGAGGTGAATGCACAGCAACAATCTGCAGAGCTCGCCAGGGCCATCTGTTGCTTTGCAGGCTTCAGGGGCACTGGGGTTGGGGGGGGTGGGTGTGGTCGGGGTTAAGTGCTGCCCTGCCTTGGAGATGATTGTTGAGGGTCAGGGGGAGTAGGTTCAGCCCTGCCTCTCAGGCGAATTTTGAGGGCGAGGGGGAGCTGGGGGCAAGTGCAGCCTTGCTGTTGAAGTTGCTGGTGGCGGGGGGTGGGGAGGTGGTTAAGGGCAGATCTGCCTCTAAGGTGACTGGTGGCAGGGGGGTGGGGTGGGGGGTGCAAGGGCAGCCCTGCCATTGAATATAGTGCATAAGCATGCAGGGTGAGGGAATGGGGGAGGCGGTGGGGGGGTTGGGGGGATGGAGGGGTGGTGGTAGGGTGGGCGAGGGAAAAAACCTTGTATTGGGAAACCTGTAGAAATTGACCATTCCTCTCCAACTGAGGCATTTCAGGCGCATCCACATTGATATGATTGGGGTCAGGTTCCTAGCTTACCTGTCCACAAGCAACGTAGAAGCATCAAAGTGCCACCAAGTTCTCCAGCCCACCCATTCTAGCACCCCCTCCCCCTGTTCCTTGGCACAGACTGCAAATTCATGAGCACTTTAGTAGACTGCAGAGCAGTTGGACTGCACACGTTGTACAATCTCCTCATCAAAGCTGGCCATAGAGCAGTCACTGCTGGAGGTGCACACAGCACCTTGCAATGTCAGCAACCTGGTTTGGACCAGTCTCCCCCATGGTTCAAGCTAAGAGAGCAGCCATGCAGCACACTAATCTCTAGCCATCCAAGTGGTGGCCAGCACCCTCCGGGAAGCGTTAAGGGGCCGTCACACTTAACCAGGACAGGTTCTTAGTAAACCCATGCTAACTACGTGTCTCTCACTTTCATTTTGCAGGAGGGGTACATCAGGATCATGGAGCCTGGTGAACTAGCTGTATGCCTAATGGCCTACGGAGCATGAAGAAGACAGAGGAGAGAGCAACTGAGGCTCCTGGCTGAGATAGGAGCAGCAACCTCAGGAAGGAGGGGTGGCTGAGGATCCCACACATGCTGCACAAGAGCCATTGCAGGCTGACACCTAGTGACACCCAGGGCCTATAGACACCGCCTTTCATTCTTGCAGATGGCTGAGAACCAGTGTCACCAAAAACTGCGAATGTCTAGGGATCTGATGGCTCACATCTTCTACTTACTGGAGGATTTGGCACCAAGGGGACATGGAAGGCATCCACTGCCAGTGGCCATGAAAGTGGCTGCAATGCTTACTTTCTGTGCCAGTGGTTCCTTTCAGGGCTCCAAAGGTGACCTCTGTGGCATCTCTCAAGCCTCCATCCACATGAGGTCGCGGATGCCATCTTTCCTTGGGCACACAACCTTGCGCATTTTGCCCAGGACCAGGACAGCCAGGGTGCAAGGGTATTGGATTTGCCCAGATCTCGCATTTCCCACAGGAGCAGGGTGCGATCGCCTATACTCACGTGGCACTATGATCTCCGCCACTACACGTGGTAAACTATATCGACTGCAAGGGTTTCCACTCGCTGAACGTGCAGCTGGTGTGAGACCAGCAGAAACATATCCTGCAGGTATGTGCACAGTTTCCAGCGAGTGTGCACAACACCCATATCCTCAATCAGTCACAGATCCCTGCAGTCTTTCAGGGTCCTCAGAAGCTGCAGGGATGGCTCCTTAGGGACAAGGGCTATCAGCAGAGGCCATGGCTGATGACACCTGTGCAGCGGCCACTGATACAGTACAATGAGGCTCATGCTGCAGCTCGCAACTTGGTGGAGCAGACCATCAGGATGCTGAAGATGCGGTTCCAGTAACTGGACCGGTCTGGTGGAGCCCTGCAATATAGTTCGCAGAGGGTGTCATGCATCATCATCATCTGCTGCGCCCTTTACACTCCAGTGAGGAGACAAGCTGCCTGAGGAGGAGATGGAGGAGCTGCACATCTCTTCTGATGAGGAGGATGCCAATGGGGATGAGGGTGAGAAGGTCCTTGGAAGTGACAATGAAGGGGATGAAACCCTCATACTAGCTTGACAAGGCAGGTGCAGTCGGGAGGCCCTCTTGGCTGCTAAATTTGTGGAAGATGATGACGACATGCAGTGAGGTGACCCCATAGTTCCTCACATTACATTTGCGAATGTTTGACTCTAATCTGGCTTATGGCAGCACAAATACCCTCTTGTCATGGAAATGCAGTGGAGGCCCTAATAACTGCTCGATTGAAGGAGGATGATGACGACATGCAGTGAGGACACTCCACAGATCTTCACATAGCCTCTGAGAGTGTCTGACTCCTGCCTGGCTGGGGACAGCTCGTTTGCACTCCAGCATATCATAGAAATTCAGCCATGAAACTTTAGAAGCATCTGATGTTGTGTCTGCCTTCAGTACCTGAGCCCTTCAGGAGCTGGAGCACAGCATCACTGGTCACAGATGCTGGTTTGATGGGGGCCACACCCATCTTTAAGGTGCTGAGAGTATGAGAGAACTCTGTGGCACCTGCCCACTACATTCTGGCAGCAATGACCAGCACCCCGGAGGGTGCAGGTATCAGTAATGTTTCCAGGGAGTGTGAGGTTGGAACATCAGTTTGGTCTGAGGGCTGCAAAGAGCACAGGGAAGAGGCTCTGGGCTGAGACACCTGCCTTTCTCTTTCACATCTGAGTGACACGAGCACTGCTCATCAGAACAAGGAGCCACAAGCGGGATGACATTCTTGGGAGTTTATTGACAGTATGTGATTAACACCCATGCCCAGGCTGTGCAACTAATTCTCCTTAACTGTCCTAATACTGCCTCCACGTCTTGGTGCTCCCCAGACACCCACAGTGGAGGTGGAGGCAGCCTGCTGAATGTGACACCCTGTCTGTGATGACTTTGGCGGATGTCCTCTGGAGGGCCCTGACCTGCTTTCAGGGTCCTGCTGTGTGGCAGAGTCACCCTCCTCTGCCTGTGGAGCTGGAGCTGCTTGAGGTCACAGGAAGAGGGGAGTTGGATGGGCTAGACACTCTCAGAGTCACCTGGATGGATGGGCCCGGAGTGTGCACCTACGGACCCTCCTCCCTATGGTTGTCCTTGGCCCCCAGGCTAACTCTGGAAGAGCAGGGGTAGCTGGAGTGAGATCGAGGTGCCCGGCACCCCTCTCACATACACACTGTTGGAGGCCAACTATGAACTATGACATTAGTGATGCAGTTGAGCCCACGTACCCTGGACCAAGGTCTCCATGGCAGCCACCATCCTACCTGTGTTGACCTCAGTCCATTTGCATGCTGACGCTATCACCTCAACCAGAAGTCGGATAGACTTCTCCTTCGTGCCTTGCAATCTGAGGAGTGCAGTGGATATCCATTCCTGATGTTCCTGAGCTTGCCTTTGCAGCTCCAGCTACTGTGACATGATCGAGCCTTGATGCTCACCATCTGACACGAGCTCAGCAAATGTCTGGGCTCCAGCAGTCTTCGAATGCCGGACACCTAGGAAGTCTCTTCCACTCCCTGCTGTGAATCAGACAGTGCGATGTACTCACCAGATTGCGATTCCGGGGCTATTCGAAAGCTAAGTCCCCCGAGGTGTGTGTCTCTGCGCTGGTGCAAAGTGCGAGTGAGCATTGTGACGAGACTTCGGGGGGGTGCCTCCAGATTCCTCTTCAGAGGTTTCTTTGGGGCTTGATTGGAGGCCCTGGGTCATGGACTCTGTTGGCTGTTTGTCAGATGTGCCTGTGAAAGCAAGGAGCGATAATTAGTGCAGTGGCCTGTGAAAGAGGACACATCACTCACAGCATTGTTGTCTGATGGATGTTGCATTGCTGGACCCTCACTTGGTAGAATAGCACCGACCTCATCGTCAGCACAGGAATGGTCCAAATTGTAGCCGGCCAGCTGGATGGCTCTGTTTTCAAAGCCTGTGTGCACCTTAATTTCAGGCATTCCTCCACCAGTCTGCAACCCCTCCCACTTGTTGTGTGCCAGCTTGTCCTGCATGAATAGAGATGGAGAAAGTGTAAGCAGGATAGCTGACGGGCCAAATGATAAATGTGCCTGGTCTGTCCGAGTGGTAAGTGGTCCCATGGACGGGATGAAGACAATGACAGTGATCATGAGAGAGTCGCTTGAACTGGCAGTGAGTGAGAGCCCTGTGGATGTGTGATGGGTTTGTGATGAAAAGAGTGATTTACACTGGTGGGAAGGAGTAGATCATTCATCCTCTTGTCGCACTGGGTGGCTGTCCTCTTTTGAAAAGCGTTGATGCTGACCACCACTGCCATCGCCTCCCAAGCTGGATTGGTCACATTGCGGTCGGAGCGGGGGCACACGACATCCTGGCAGGCCTCCGTGGCATCCAGCAGTCGCTTGATGGACATGTCAATAAATTGGTGGGGGGGCTGCAGTCTTCTTGCCTTTGAGGGCCAGATTTCCTGGGCAGCAGTGGTGAGCTGGAAGCAATAAGCTCTGTGCTTGCAGCTAGCCTTTAAACATGGCGCCGGCGTGAAGCAGTGGTGGGGTGATGGTGGGCAGGCGAATGAAAAGGCCGCGCACCATGGAAACAGCTTGTTTCCTGGGAGTGCATAAATGATGAGGCTGGACTAGGATGATATGACGTGAAAACACGCCTTCACCGACAGCAGGCAGCATGCCATTTTACTCGCCTGCTACTGCACGTAGTACAAATTTGGGAAAATTCCACACATTAACACTGTTTCCCTTTCCACAGATGCTGTCAGGCCTGCTGAGTTTTTTTAGAAAATGACAAAGATGTGCACGACAAGCCAAAGAGTGGTAAATATATGTTTCACACCATCAGTCTCATAGGAACATGAATACCATCATACCATCTGAAGCGTTCGTCAAAATTCAAATTATCTGTCCTAAGATAGTTGGCAACTACTCATTATTGGCCAAGATTGACAAGTGCCAACATTCTACCTCTGCGGATTCTAAAAGACATGTATCCACAGGCATGGAAGACCATAACAAAATCTACTATTGCACAACTTTCAGCGTACAACAGTTCACTAATTCCATGTGCAGAATCTATAGCCCTAGGGTGCAAATACAATCAATCCTCCTGGGTGTCACAGATGTTTTACATCATGGAAACTAAGGTCCCAGCAACTGCAGGTATATGGCATGCCATGACCTCACACTAGTGACAATCCATGGAATTAGTCAGACATCACAAAGCAGTTCAACCTCAGAAACTACCCCTATCACCTTAGCTCACAACCTAACATTAATATATCCAGATAAAAGCAAAATGCTGTGGCTGCTGGAAATCTGAAACAAAAACAGAAAATGCTGCAAAAACTCAGCAGGTTTAGCAGCATCTGTGGAGGGAGAATCAGAGTTAACATTTTGAGTCCGTATGACACTGAAGAATTGTTCATCTGGTGCATTGATCTGGTACATTTCACGTGGCGCAAATGCTAGCAGCTACAAGACTTGCATTGCCGTAGCGTCCAGGGCTATGGGCCAAATGCTGGAAAATGAGACCAGTGTTGTCAGATCTTTGTTGACTGGTGTGGACAAGATGGGCTGAATGGCCTCCTCCTGTACTGTAAACACCTATGAGCCTAAGAAGAAATGGTGAAAGATTCTACACTACAGAATCTGTAGAAAACCATCATTGAAGAATGGCCTGATTGAATTCAGCATGTCTGTGAACACATGAAACCATTTCAGCCTTACTGGGATGAGCTAGGCATCTTCTGGGGAGTCGTTTTTAAAAGCAGACTGAACATCATACCTTTGTGACCTGATATTCTTCAACAACTTCATCACTTACATAGATCAGTTGAGAAGACTTGTAAAAGAGACAGCCTATTGGGTGGTTATGAACAATAACCTTGAAGTCGACGTCAAGAAGAGTGAGGCATGTCAACAGCATATGTCAAGTTAGCACAAAGAACCATTCATTCCACATGAAGTTCCTACCCATCTTTGGTCCAAAGTCACATCCAACCTCTTTGATGCTTATGGCACTGACTTCAGCATCATCGTTAATTATGACACCAATTACCCCATTATTTGACAATTGCACAATAATTCAAGAAGAACTGTTGTATGCACTAATTTCAGTTTATTTGGTGTGCCTGGAGAGATTATTATGGATAATGGATTGTAATTAATTGATAAGCCATTTTAGGATATGTGTGAGAAGTGGAATTTTGATCATACTACTTATTCTCCTCATTACCTTAGATCTAATGGCCTAGTGGAACAAATGATTACATAGTGAAATCCCTAATTCTCAAATTGACCAATCAAGATCTTCACATTGCAATGTTACATCTGTGAGTGATACCTTTAAGTGCAATTATTTCATCACTGGCAGAGCTCATGTTTGACAGGTCTGTGTATACCAATTTACCTATTCATACCCGTTCTACTCTCTCAGAAACTAGAGAACAACTTTTAAAACTGAAAGAGAAGATAACCTACGTGCACAATAAAAATGAGGGTATAGAATTGCCAATTTTACATTTCACATCCAGGCACAGACAGTACGTGGCAACCAGCCGAGGTGGCAAGGATTTGTTCAGAACTAAGGCCTTATGAGGCTGTTATGCACAAAGGTGCAACAGTGAAGCGTAACCAAGGACAGTCAGATCCATTCCAGCTCCTCAACCACCATAAAGTCCTATTGCATTTAGGACAGGTACCAAATGCAACCAGGAACAACATCCAAGAATGAAAATGCAAAAGATCATTGTGAGCCATTAAAGAAACATCCAGACACAGTTAACATCACAAGGTCTGGGCGTAGCAGCAGATTACCTCTACACTTTAGAGACTCATAGTTTCACCAGTCCCACATACTTACTTAATGTAACTAAACATGAACATGTATTGTAAATTGTTATACTTCTTTGGAAAGGGGGAAAGTATCTTTAAAAAGAAACGGGAGATGTTGTAATATGCCTTTAAGGGATAGTAGCATGACATCACTAGAGGGGAAATGTGTCACATGATTCAATCCCATTTTCATTATGGCCTGTAAGCAGAATAAAGCATTCACAGCTTTGCTACTGATGTCTTCACACTTTCTACCTTTTTATAAATGTTCTCATGTACCTAGTCTCACCATATGAACCCACAACATATTTACCCAATCCCTTATGGGTGATAAAAACACATCTTCCTTATTGATTTTAAAAATACCTGAAATCATTAATTTTATTTGGAAACTGCAGAAATAAAAAAAATACTGCTTCTGCTGGTATTAATTTTGACTAATATTAGCAAGATCTGTCAAATTTCTCTAACTGTGTCTATAAATTGAAGTTTAATAATTCTCTGAAATGCAGCAGTGGTCATTAAAACTGTTTTTTAATATTATCAAATTATAGTGAAGGAACAAATTTTCCATATAACTTTTACTAATTCTGGTTGAAAGCAACTGTTCTGCACAGTGTCAAAGACAATTTGTCAGTGTGCAGATGCAAATTACCAGGATAAATTTGGAACTCCAAAAGTACATCTTCCTCGAGGCTCATTTTATACATGAACTAATTCAGATACAATGCAAAACAACTGTTATATTGTGCAACAAATTTACTCAGCTCCACCTAACTGTCTGCCCATCATGCCCACAAACAGTACATGCATGACTACATGTCATTGTGTTTTAGACTATGGTGAACTTGTGCATGTTTGTAACTATCAGATCAGATTTAAATATCTGGCCTTTATCAAAGATCGCCCAATGAGCTGACGAGGTATGTTTTGGAGAATTACGTATTGCTTCCCAGAAGGAAAAAACAGTTTAACCAGAACAGGTAAAGCAGTTGCCAACCAGCATATGAGATCAGTTGGCAACAGTTGGTCCCAGCTGCCAGGCAGTTGACTTTCCCCAGTTAGAAACAGCTGGCATTGGATGCTGGCCAGTCTGCCATTGCAGGTTGGAAATGGTCATCACTGGTCAGCTTTCCCCAGCAAAAGAAACAGTTGTCACCTATTGTTTTTGCCAACTCATGTTCAGTGGATCAGATGGAATGCACAGATGGGTTTTTACGTCTCTGCACTAATTTTTGTCAACTGGGCACAGGCATGTGACTCAATGCCTAATTTCCTAATTGTTTTAAAAATGAACGAACAACAACAACAAATTACCTTTCTATAGCACCTTTAATGTTGTAAAGCATCCCATGCTTTACTTAAGAAGGAAACATGTCAATGGGGCTGTGCTGAAGCAGTAACCATGATACCTATATGTCCCAATATGTAAGTTAGAACTATTAGAAAGATGAACAAGCATAATGAGTTTTATCTATAAGCATTTTGGAAAGTTAATGGCCAGGATTTCATGGCCCTGCTGTGTCATGTCTCCTCCCCTGGCAGATACGGTGAGCCATTTAAATGTCCATTCAGTTTGGCAGGACCATGATGTCCTGCCAGGTGGGAGGGGCCATAAACTCCTGGCTAATGTTTTAAAATGTTAATGGCGTAAGGATTCAGATGTAAGAGAAATGCTCAGTATATTCTGTCTATTCGAAGCTGCATCTTTATAGAAGTTGTTTACTTTATTTTGAAGTGCGCATTCCTTACTTACTTAGACCTACAAGGGGTAATTTTAACCTAACATACCGTCTGGGAAGCCGACAAGTTTGTGTCACCTGGATTTACCACCTGCTGAAGTCAAAGGAGGGTAACATTGAGCATGTTGTAAAATAAGAGTCCACCCACATCTCGTCATCTTCCCTCTAGAAAGTGAAGTTAAAATACCCCTCGCAGCCTGAAGAAATTAACTGGAGATTCCATAGCGACCTAGTTAGCACGGTTCCTTTTCCATTGTAGGATCACCCCTCACACAACAACATTTGCCACACCTGCAGAATTATTGATGAAATGAGATGAGGTTTAGCTTAATAATGCCAAATTTAAGGGAGAAGATGGAAAGGAGTCAGGGGAGTCAGAAAACTGGGCATGACTGGCATAGCCATGAAGGAAGTTTACCGTAGGAGAGATGGTATATATGAAGAATTTTGGAGAAGGATCCAAGTGGTTATCGGGTGAAATAAGTGTAGTGATTTGACCTCTTTCTTACTGCATGAAAGTGGAGGACCGAGTTATACGGAGACAAGTGGATCATATGAGGAGGAGAGAAACAAAGTACCAAGAAACTATACCAGCAGTGTTCACGACTGAGTCAATGTCTCCTGTTGAAAGAACCCAACTGAGTACAGATGGGTCTAAAGGGTCAGCTGTACCTGCAAGAGTTGGGGAAACAGATTTGCAGGTACCCACCGAGGAACTTGATATTCAGACAACTTCAGAAATGGAGGTTCCTGGCAACATATATGAAGCTGTAGAGCTGAGACATTCTACAGGCATAAGGAAGTGACCATAAAGACTGAATTTGTAAATTACTTATCTGTGTAAATAATTTGATATTTTGAGAAAAATTGTAATTGTGACTGTAAAACATATTTCTGAGTAAAGGGAGAAGGATATGGTAATCTGATGTGTAATATACCTTTAAGAATAATTTTATAATGGAAGATCACATGATCTTAGTATCCAGTAGCACAGTAGCATGGACTATCTCAGTTGTCAGTAGTCAATATCTTATTGTTAGTGTCTATAATGTAGAGACAGGGTTTGAGTTGAAAGCACACAAGTGTAGCTGCTGAGTTCCTTCGTAAATAAATAGAATATGTTCTACATAACAACTGTCTGCTGATCTACTCTGTCTATGGTACCAACTCAGCCATCCTGAAACAAGCGTGCAACTTGGGTCCATAAGTCCAACCAAACTAGTGACTAGGATCCAACAGCCATGATCTAATTGAATGGCAAAGCAGGGTCAAGGGGCCAAATGGCCTTACCTGTTCCTATTTCTTATGTTCTTATGTCAGATCCTCACTTACACCAGAAACTCAGTAACAGAGGTGGTAGGCATGGATTTCTTCCCATCCACTGAGCTGTCTTGTGAGGGTTTAATCATACAAATTGACTGTAAATTTGCACGTGTCATTAATTAGTTGGTAATGGTCTCAGTTTGTCATCATAAATCTGATGTCAATTAACCTGAACTATTGCATGTAAAAATTCTTATAAGACTCCGGATATTCTGTTTGATATGGGGTGCTACTTATTAGTCCAGAATGAACACGTTCCCTTTAGGGAATTCTTAGTTTTAGATCGAGATCTGTATTACACACTGCTGTATGGAATCCTCCAGTTTCCATTAAATGAAATGATGGATACTCTTGATTTTTAAGCTCAATACAAAAGAAACTAATAGAGCAATTAAAAGCTCACAAATTGCTGATGGATATTATTATGTGCACAATATTATTTTAATCAGTGCCATCTGCTTACTCATACTTCATGAAATTTTTAATTGTGCCACGTTAAACTTTATGATGGTTCTGTCTGTGCCTTATGGTGAGATGAAAAAAAATATTATTTAATGTCTGTAGTATGAAGAAAAATAAACAGGTTCTATGGAATTCCTTGGCATTATACTAGATTGCAGCTTGCCATGTACACTGGCTTACTCAGATACATAATGCAACTATTCTCATTTTTAAAGAGAACCATTTCAAGGAGTGACATGTTATACATTAATTTCCAGTATTCTTTGATGTAAGGGAAAGAAATGTAATGGTATTCTATTTCTCGTCTCAGTGGTTAATTGGTAGCATGGTAGGCAAAGAAGTAGAATAGAGTCTTACTGAATTTCAGTGGTTGAGTGATCAATCTACAGGGACCGGACCCCATATCTGGGAAGCTTAGGACTGGACATGTGCCAGATTTGGGCCTGGAATGCAGTTATAATACACTAAGTATGAAAAATAAAGAATAAAAAGATTTTATTCAAATTGCTACCCAAGGCACCTGTTTCAAATGGTTTTTGAGTCCTTCTGGATTTTGGGACACTGGATAAGGGGCCCAGTACACATATTTGATTCATAAAGCTTAAAAACAGGTTGTGTGGAGCAAGTATTATGTGGGCATGTAGCTGAATCTGATTTACAGAAAAAATGATAAAAAAAACTGCATCTAAATTTCTGTGAAAGAGGAAGAAAATAACTGATGTCACCAGTAATCATTTATGACCCATGTAGGGAATCCTTCCTTTCTAACATTTCATTATCTATTTATCTAGTATTTCAGAAGTTCATGGGAAAGAGTTGCACATCTTCATATGAGTATTATGAACACAAAAACACCAGAGGATTGATTAATTAAAGTCAGAGGACTGATTAATTGAGGTAAGAAATATTGAAGAAGACTGCTAAACTGTAGATCCCTAGCCAATATCATTGCTATAGGGATCTGACTTCAATTTGATAAGATTAATAAAACTCTTTAGATTCAAAATACCTAACAATTAAGCTGCCATCTGTGATCTTTGCAGATTGATTCTTAATGTATTTTATTTTAAAACGTTTATCGTGTCAGAAACTTTTGCTTTATTTGTAAGTTTTGCTTTCTTCCTCCAGAGTAAAAATGTTGGAGTCGAGGGGAGAAGAGTTAAGGAAGAGCTCAGGTCATTGCTGGTGAACCAAATGTGATCACATGGAAAGGAATATATAGCGCTTGTTCAGCACTACTAGCAGATGGTCCTTGACGCTCCCCATTCCACTGTTCCTTATCCCACTTTCTGAGACCAGGGTGGTACTTGAGAAAAGAATGAAGAAATTGCTCCTGCATATGAAAACATGACCACAATAAGATCAATGGTAGTGATGATCTATAAATGTATTAAATGTTCCCTTGAATTTAGTGGATCTTACACATTGCAATACAAGTTATTTTTATTTACTTGTGGGACGTGGGCCTCACAGGCGAGACCAGCGTTTATTGCTTATCCCTAATTTCCCTTTAGAAGGTGGTGGTGAGCTGCCTTCATGACATTTCAGTCTTTGTGACATAGGTGATAGTGATTTCCAGGATTTTGACCTAGCATCAGTGAAGAAATGGTGACATAGTTCCAGCTGATAAGTGTGTGATTTAGAGAGGAACTTGCTGGTGGTGCCCCCACATGCCTGCTGCCCTTGTTCTTATAGGTGATAGAGGTCGTGGGTTTAGAAGATGCCTTGATCAAAGGTGCCTTGGTGAGTTGCTGCAGGACACCTTGGGGATGGTTCACACTGCTGCCACGGAGCACCAGTGGTGGAGAGAGTGAATGTTTGAGGTGAAGGATGGGGTACCACTCATTCAGACTGCTTTGTCCTAGAAGGTGTGGAATGTTTTGAATGTTATTTGGACTGCACTCATCATATTGGTCAAGGTTTCCATTTCTATGCCTATCTGACCCTGATTTGCCATCTATTTATTTTAATTAATAGAACCTCTAGTCTGGTGCAAAACTGGAAAACGCAGGTTATTTGATCCCTTATAGGCCTAAGGTCTGCTTGGCTGTCAATCAACTTTGAATCTTTTTAGACCAGAACAATAATGTGATGCATTAGGTGTGGTTTTTCTGACATAAAAAAATAGGACAATAATGTATGGTCAATATTGATCTCCCTTGTGATAAAATACTTAAATTATCTCAGCAGATCTGGCGAAATTGTATAAATTCCTGGGATATTTCTCACAGTTTATTACACACTCAATTTTCTCTTTGATGGAATGTGCTAGATTTATTCCCAGATCTTCTTGTTCATGTCCTTTGGGATTGTTAGCATCCAAGAATGGTTCATAACACTCTAGTTCACAGGATACTTTAGTGTTGCTGTGTTCCATTGTAATGACAATTACTTCTTTACTCAGAGTGCTGGTCCAAAAGCATATCAAGGAACTCGATTGTAGCAGCAGCAGGGTTCAAGAATTAAATAATTACACTTTTGAAGAAAGGATTGAGAGATATGATGAGAAGGCAAAAAGGATTTGCCTCTCCAGCTGCTAAAAAATTTCTCTTCTGGTATTTTCCTTCATACAAATTCATCTTCTCAAGTATGACAAACGTGAGTTGTTTAACCTGCACTTAACATCATAATTAATACTTACCAATATTGTGTTTAATTAATATAACCAGTGGAGGTTAAGTGTAATATTATAATGTAATCCTATTATAATAGAGATGTATACATTTAATAGAAAAAAAATGGAACAATGGGAGATATTAATGAGGCAATAATTAAGTGATTGAATTCTTCTCTCATTTCTCCCTATTCCCACAAGTCACATAGGAATATACAGCTCCTTAGATGATAGCTTAGGCAGTTCATGGCATAGAATCTCCAATGGTATGAATCAATGCCACCACTGACATATTCAACATCAGGAAACAAGACATTGGTGATGGGGTGAGGATAGACAAGGTAACAACGATCTGACCTAGAGTAAGAGACACTCTCCTCCAACATCCTTTTTGCCGTTGTGATATCTCTTAGGAGCAACCACCACTGCCAACCGTGTTGTGATATGGTGTTGCTGGTGTATCATTGCTGAGAAGGTCTTGAGATTTGTATGTTTAAACGTGAACCATTTATTAGTCATCTTTAACTGTTTACATATCCCAGGTTACTGTCTTGCATGGTGCTGTTCGCCATGCAAGCTAGGCTGGTTCTAGAGTGTTTTCTCTGGGCTATTCTCTCAGAGTCTATTACCATGTGATTATATGCATCATACCATGGGCTGTGCTATTCTCCAGTTCCATGTTAACCTTTGCTCTACCAAGCACCTTTACATTACAGTGGCATGCAGGCACATAACACAACAATTACCATAAACCTAAGATGCAAAAATGAACAAGTGTTATGCACATGATTTTTGATCAATGTTAATGCTTACATGCATTTAAACCATCCACAGAACAAAATAGCTCCTTGATTGGCACACCATTCATCACCTTAAGCATTCAGTCCCTCCACCACTGGTACTCCATGACTTCAATATGTATAATCTACAAAATGCACTGCAGCAAATTGCCAAAACTTCTTTGGCTGCACTTTTCAAACTGGCAATTAATGTTATGATTTAGGAGATTAGGGGCAGCAGCCACGCAGGAACACAACTACCTGTAAGGTCCCCTCGATGTCATATCCTGATTTGGAACTATATCGCCATTCCTCCATCGTCATCAGGTCAAAATTCTGGTACTCCCAACCTAACAGCATTAACAACCTTCATCACATGGAAACAACCCATCATATAAACTGAAGCGATTCAAGAAGGCAGCTCACTACCACCTTCTCAAGAGCAATTAACGATGGACATCAAATTCTGGTTTTGCCAATAGCACCTTTGCCCCATGAGAGAAAGAATTTAGAAAAAAAACACATGGTATATTATCTTGGAAATCAGAGGAACATGCTCAGTGAAAAAGCCGCTTTAAAGTGAACAGAGAAAAGCTTGGTTTAGGATTTCCCATAAGTGTTCACGTTTTCATTCAAATTGTCAGATAGGAGGAATTTCATCCTAGTGACTTGTGGCTCAGCTGTAACATTAGGGAGAATTTAATGGGGCCACCGGGAGTGGGCAGAGTGAAATAGTCACGCGGGAACCAAAATCTCAGCTTCCCGACAGAATGTTGAGTTTAAGTGGCAGAAGCCTCTTTTGACTATGTTTGTATGCCATGAAAACTTATTGGGCTGGATTTTGCCGTCAGCGAGTAGGGGGCGGTGTCCGCTTGCCGACACACAAAAGTACGCGGGGTGACACTGGGGGGAACCCCCGATGTCATCCCGCGCCATTTAAATCTTCAGGAAGACGCGGGGGGCACAGCGAAATAGGCTGTGCGCCCACTGACCTGTTAATGGCCAATTGAGGCCATTGGCAGGATAATTAAAACAATTAAAGGACCTGCCGTCCAACTTCAAGGTTGGCGGGCAGGCCAGGAGCCCCAGCGGGCTTCTGAGAAAACATGAAACCTCATCCACCGGCGGGATGAGGTTTCGTGTAGGGTTTAAAAAACTTTAATAAATTTTTAGTGAAATTTATTAACATGTCCCATCTTGTGTGACATTGTCACATGAGGGGGACATGTTAAGGATTTTTTTATTTTTCTATTTTTAATGTTTGAACAAGTGTAAGCGATCTCCCTGAGGCAGCACTTAGCCTCAGGGAGATGTGCACTCTTTCGTGCGCATGCACGAAAGAGTGCATTCTCGCTTTTGGGGAAACCCCCCTGCCTGCACAGGAAGCACATAGCGCTTCCCGCTGGGCATCACACTGGGTGGGCCTTAATTGGCCCGCCCACTTAAAATGGCAGCGGGGCCCGCTTCTCCAGCAGGGATTGGCTCCCTGCCCGCCGGAGATTGGGTCAAGCCCGTTGGCCCAGTAGGCAGAAAATTCTGTCCATTAAATCACAAGTTCTCCAATTTAGACCTTTAAGATTAAGCCAGCAGCAAATGGGAAACTCATACCACCTGATTTACGACTGGTTAAAAGTGACATGCACAAGGCAAGGTGGTCCATTCTGATCATAGGTGAGCGGTTGTCTTTGTTGAGCACTGTGGAAAAGATAGGGGGGGAGCAGAGGAGTGTTCACAGGCCTGGGCTGCTGGTAGCGGCAAGGGCAAAGTGGGGTGGGGGAGGATTGGATGAGTGCAACAATTGTTTCACCTTTATGAAAGCTTCTTTCTGGCCACCTCCCAAGACCAACTTTGGTTCTTTTTGAGAAGGGAATGCACGGGGGCCAGCACTGTAGACAAATTGGGTAAGAACCGCCCATAATAGTTGATTATTCCTAGGAATGATTTGAGCTCTGAGGTGTTCTCTGGTGCAGGTGCCTCTCTTATGGCTCTCACTTTCTCCTCAACCGGGTGGAGGCCCCGTGAATCTACCCGGTGACCCAAATAGATCACGTCCCTCGCTTGGACATGCGCTTTTCTTTCTTCAGACGAACTCCAGCTTGCAAGAAATGTTTCAAGACTTCTTTTAAGTTTGCCAAAATGTTCTTCTTCAGTGAATCCTGTCACCAATACATCATCTTAATAGACTACAACCTGGGGCAGTCCCTACAGTAAGATTTCCATGGTTCTCTGAAAGGTGGCACAAGCTGAGGAGACACCAAAAGGCAATTGTGTAGATTGATACAACCCTTTGTGGATATGAATTACGACAAATTCCCGGGAGACATTATCCAATTCTAATTGTTGTTAAACATGATTCAATCCAAACTTTGTGTACATTGTCCTGCCTGCCAGCATTGCGCACAAGTCTTCAATTTTTGGAATGGGGTGCCTATCCAACTTGGCTATTTTATTAACCCTCAGTTTGTAGTCTCCGCAAATTTGGACCCTTTGGTCAGGTTTAAGGATGGAACCATGGGCGCTGCCATTCTGAGAACTGAACAGGTTGTATAACGCCCTGTTTCTCTAGCCTGTTTACTTCAGTGTCGACTTTCTCTCACAGGACATATAGCACCGGTCTCGCCTTCATGAAATGAGGGGTTGCTTCCGGATCCACATAAATCTTGGCCTCAGGCCTTGGATTTTCCCCAGTTCACCCTTGAAGACAGTGGCATACTTTCTAAATAGCTCCACTTGCTCTCAACTGGAAAATTTCAGTCCATTCTAACTTAATCTCCTTTAACTAATTTTGCCCCAGGAAGCTTGGCCCTTCACCTGCTACCATCATCACAAGTAGCTGTGCCTTTCATAATGGACAGTTACTCTGCTTATGCCTTTTTCTTGAATGCCTTCACCCATGTATATTTTTAGCTCAGCAGCTGTTTGTTCTAAACTTAACTCAATTCACCATTATTCAAATATCTGAAGGTGTTCCCCAATAACTGTAGTGGAAGGTCCCATGTCCACTTCCATTTTAACAGGTTTGCCATTTACTTCCACTGTGACAAATATTGGTTCTGTCTTTCCAACTTTCAGAGCAAATGTCAGAATTTGTTGTTTCGGGCCCTTCTACACTGTAGATTTCATTAGGCTTCTTCTTTTGTTTGTAAGCCTGTTGAATCTTTCCATGCACTGTCTCATTATATGTCCATTTCTATGATAATTGTAATATTCAATTTTATTAAATTGCCAATCACCAAAAGACTGACTGTTTCCACCTCTACTAAAATTATTCTTCGATTTCGCTGCTAAGTGATTTTTCCTTATTCTTTGACTAACAGGGGTTGTTTCCCACTTCTCGGCAGAGTCTTGCTTTTTTGTGCCACTTTTGCTTGAGGTTTCCTTGAGGCTGAGATGTGGAGGATGGTGCCATTTTGCGCACCTTGCATTGCTTTTGAATCTCTTATTGCACTTTCCATGGCCAGTGCTATCTCTGGTGCTTTCTTGAAAACCAGATTCACCTTGGACAATAATCTTTTCTGAATAGTGTCCTCTTTCACATCACACACTAAACAATTTCTGAGCATGTCATTCAGAATTGTACTAAACTCACAATATTCCAATAGCTGCTTCAAATTTGCCACAAAGCATGCAATTGTCTCACCTGGGGCTCTATTTGCGAATTAAACTTAAACCTCTGCATCATGACTGAGGGCTTGAATTGAAAGTGACCCTTCACGAGGTCCATCAATTCATCAAAACTCTTCACCGGGGCTGTGAAACTTTTAATCAAACTGTAGGTTCTGCTCCCACAAGTACTCAAGAAGATCGCTCACCTCTTCTCATTCCCCATAATCTCATTCACTTGAAAAAAGAATGTGAGGTGTTCTATGTATTGAGACCAATTGTCTGTGGCTGGTTCTAAAGGATCAATTCTCCCAAATTGTGACATTTTGAGGGGGGAAAAATTCTTCAATCCTTTCAGAGCTTGCTACTTCCAATCACTGGGTGAAGTACAGTGCCAATTTCTTTTTAACTTGATTTCTTCTGTTCAATCCTGTTTCATCCTCGTTGCCACTTTGTTGTAGGGTGGTTGAGTTGTACTGTTTGTAGTAGAGTTGATCTGCAGACAACTTTCTAAGTGGAAACATTAAGTTTATTTACAAAATGCTCAGCAGCAACTACACGTGTGCTTTCAACTCCAACTCTATCTCTACACTGTCAACTGAGGTAGCCTGTGCTACTCTCCTATTGGTTACTAGAGATCATGTGATCTTTTCTAACATATATTATTTTTAAAGGTAAATTACACACTAAACAAAACCATAATTACTACAGCCATGTATGTTCCAGAGAAGGATCAGGCAAAGCTTCAGCTAACCATCTTATTTCAAATAAAAGCAAAATAGTGCTGATGTTGGAAATAAGAACAGAAATGCTGGAAATATTCAGAAGGTCTGGCAGTGTGTGTGGGGAGAGAAAAACAGAATTAATGTTTTGAGTCCAAAATTACTCTTTTTCAGAACTGGGGAACAATCTGATTTTAAATATTGGAGCTGTCTTGCTTGTCTCTTTAAGTACACAGAGTTTAATTCTGCTAAGAAAGTCAAGAATATACATAAAAGAGATAATGCTCGTTAGAACCACAAAGATGAATTTCTCATCATGTGAATTTTTAAAGCTAAATTGGATGTATTTAAACAGGGATCCCATAGAGGCAAAAAGAATAATAGCCTGTTTGTCCACATATGCCACTACTCTGAGCAGTGCCTTACTCAAAAATGGGTTCACAGGAAATAGGGGGATTTAAAACCAAGGAGAGTCAGCAATTTCCATGCTGCTGCAGTCCTCTTGGCTTAGACAAAGTTCTGCATCTGCCCTAAAGATCCTGTCAGAACTCTCCCCAACCTGGTGCCCAAGGTTCTCCCAGGAAGACTTAACTCACATAGTTTCGAAGCCTGGTATGATAAAGAAATCAGCAAAGTGAACAATTCCTTCTCAAGGGCTATGTCTTGTCTTCTACCAGTTAAAAAATCTCATCCCTCCGAGCACAACCAATAGCATTATCTCCAGCCATGGACAGTCATAGAATAAATGGAGAATGTTGTTAAAAAGGCCTATGTGATCCTCAGCTTTATAAACCAAGGCATAGGGAACAAAAGCAAGGACGTTTACTAAACCATTATAAAACAATGGTTATGTCCCTAATTTCTGGTCTCTTAAGGGGTCAATGGATATAGAGAGCTGACAAGAAAATGAAATTGCAGCAGAAGTTCAGCTTTGATCATATTGAATGGTTCAGGCTCAACGGACCATATGGTCCACTCCTGCTCCTATTTCCTATGTCCAAAGACAGGACATAAACCTGAAGGAAGCCTGGTTCTAATACTTAGGCCATCCATTAAAGAAGAATTGATGGAAAATGTAAAGAGTCAGACCCTTAATAGCACTGTGTGCAACAAAATGCATGAAGACTAATTGCTTTTTGTACATCCTACGTACCATGCAAGCTCCACAAATGTCACCCCTCATACCAAGTGATGATTGCAGGGTCTGTGGCAAGAAGGGCAGTTGCCCTTATACATTATCATGGTGCTATAATCAGGCGTTCTCCACAGCATTCCAGGTGGTCACAATGGTTTTGTATGCTTTGTGTATTCTACTTCTGCAAAACAGTGAAAAGCTTAAGGTATGAATTCACTGCCTTTGGAGATAACCACACAAGAATAAGTCAAGCTCACCTATATTGCATAAACATTGATTGCACCCACTTTTAAAAGCTTTGAAATGAAAATGTGGCACTTCCAAAATTCCATCCCTAGACATTGGTAAATAAACCACCGTCAAATTACAGAGAATCCAGCTCAGTGCTGGCTGGTTTCACAGTGGAAAGTGAGGTCTTCCTAAACTAAGCCAGCTAACCCAGCTTTTGATACCAGCTGCAAGGTGCACCACACTCTCTGCTCCCCAGTGCCAAAGCATGTGGCTGAAGTAGAGCTGGGATATGTACAATTTAGAATGAGCAACTTGCAGCCTCCACCTGGAATAGAGAAATACCATGCAGTCTGGGGCCCACTCTTGGAGCAGAAACTAATCCCTAACTGACCTTCTTCCTGAAGGTAGTTTTGAGGTGGTTAGAATAAGTTTGTAACTAAAGGAGCATGTTTTTATCAAAAAGAAATTAATCCTAAAACTTTGATTGAATTATACATGTATTGATTAAGTTACAGTATTGATTAATCAGTTTTATTAATGTAAAAGTCCTCCTCTTAAGCAGGGACAGTGAAATGACAGAAAAATGAATAGTTACTTTACCCCATATTTACCAGAGAAACAAGGTGGACATGACATTACGGTATAAAATCAAAAATGAAAAGGCATTTAAATAGAAAAATGGGAGATAATTGATAAACTAATCAAAGCTAGAGAAGATAAAACCATTGGTTCAGGTGGACTACATCCATAATTATTAAATGAATTTAGGAAGCAGTGGCACTATTAAATGTATGTATGTGAAGTTTCATTGGGAAAAGAAATAGTGGCAGAGAGTTGGCAGGTAGCTAAAGTTACTCCTAAATTTAAAAAGGGAGGTGGAACAAGTGCAGGAAACTATATGTGGCAGGAGAGTTAATCATAGAATGGAATCATAGAAAAGGTGAAGCTTTGCTCAAAGGTTTAGCTGAAACGCACCCAGAAATCAAATATATAATAGGGTGGACTGAAAAGGGAACATTGTATTTAACCAACCTCATTGAAGTCTTTGAGGAAGTCTTTCACTGTCCCTGCTTAAGAGGAGGACTTTTACATTAATAAAACTGATTAATCAATACTGTAACTTAATCAATACATGTATAATTCAATCAAAGTTTTGGGATTAATTTCTTTTTGATAAAAACATGCTCCTTTGGTTACAAACTTATTCTAACCACCTCAAAACTACCTTCAGGAAGAAGGTCAGTTAGGGATTAGTTTCTGCTCCAAGAGTGGGCCCCAGACTGCATGGTATTTCTCTATTCCAGGTGGAGGCTGCAAGTTGCTCATTCTAATTGGTAGGGCATGGCAGGAAATGCAATACTTTTGGATTTTTAAAAGGCCTTCGCCAAGGCAGACACATGACTGAGATCAGAACATGTGTTATCAGGGAGCATGTAGAAAAATGGATAGCAAGCTGACTACAAAATATGAAACAGACAGTAGGGTGAATGGTAGCTGCTCAGGCTGGCAAAAGGCAGGAAGTGGTGTTCATAAGGATCAGTGCTGGCATCACACTTGTTTAACAATTTGGACTTGGGACTCAAAAATACAATTTCAAAATTTGCAGATGACCCAAATTTGGGGATATAGTTCACACCAAGAAAGACAGAACATAGAGAGTGGTCATAGAAGGTGGGAAGAGGAATTCTACAAGGATTAGTGCTGGTATTGTCAATGTAGGCTCTGAAATTTCTAACACAATTTCTAAATTTGCAGATGACATTAAATTGGGGGGGGATAGTCAATAGTGAAGAGGACTGCAACAAACCAGAAGAAGCCATTAATAGACTGGCAGAATAGAAATATAAGTAAAGTAGAGGAGCCAAGGGATTTGGGAGCACAAATATACCAATCAGTAAAAGTGGTGATGCAGGTTAATAAGGCCATAAGAAGGACACTAGAACTGTGAAGTTATAACTGTCAAGAAAGACTGAACATGTTGGGGTTCTTTTTTCATAAAAGGTTAAGTGGTGAACCGACATAAGTATTTAAGAAAATGAAAAGATTTGATAAAGTTGATGTAGAGCAGATGTCTGCAATAAAGGGCGGTTCAAAACTAGAGGTCATAAATATAAGATAGTCATTAATAAATCCAAAGGGGAATTCTTTACCCATAAGTTATAAGAATTTGGAACTCTCTACCACAATGAGTAATTGAGGCAAATAACATTATTGCATTTAAGGGAAAGCTAGATAAGCACATAAGATAGAAGGATAGGCTGATAGGCTTGGATGAACAGAGGTGAGAGAGGAATCACGTGGAGCATAAGCACTGGCATTTCCCAGATGGACCAAATGATCTGTTTCTATGCCATAGACTCAATATAACCTGATGCTAGCCTTTTTTAACCACACAAAATAAGATGATAATGTTTGTAGAGGAAGAAATGTTGGCAAACATCTTTGTTCTTTAACTAATACTGTTAGATCTTGAGGTGTTGGGTGCATAATTTTAGCTAAGGGATGAAAACAGACGCAGACAGGGTGCAGTGATAATATGTCTCGTTTGTTTGAAAGTTTTTTTTTAAATCCTTCATGGGATGTGAGCCTCGCTAGCTGGGCCAGCATTTATTGCCCATCCCTAGTTCCCCTTGAGGAAGGTGGTGGCGAGCTGCCTTTATAAACCGCTGCAGTCTATGTGGTGTGAGTACACCCACAGTGCTGTTAGGAAGGGAGTTCCAGGATTTTGAGCCAGTGACAGTGAAGGAACAGCGATATATTTCCAAGTCAGGATAGTGAGTGGCTTGGAGGGGAGCTTCCAGGTGGTGGTGTTCCCATCTATCTGCTGCCCTTGTCCTTCTAGATGGTAGTGGCCATGGGTTTGGAAGGTGCTGTCGAAGGAGCCTTGATGAATTTCTGCAGTACATCTTGGATATGGTAAATACTGCTGCTACTGTGCGTTGGTGGTGGAGGGAATGAATGTTTGTGGATGTGGTGCCAATCAAGTGGACTGCTTTGTCCTGGACAGTGTCAAGCTTCTTGAATGTTGTGGGAGCTGCACTCATGCAGGCAAGTGGGGAGTATTCAATCACCCTCCTGACTTGTGCCTTGCAGATGGTGGACAGGCTTTGGGGGATCAGGAGGTTGGTTTGGTTACTCGTTACATGATTCCTAGCCTCTGACCTGCTCTTCTAGCCACATTATTTATATGGTTAGTCCAGTTCAGTTTCTGGTCAATGATAACCCCCAGGATGTTGATAGTTGGTGATTCAGTGATGGTTATGCCATTGAACATGAAGGGGGGATGGTTAGATTCTTTCTTGCTGGAGATGGTCATTGCCTGACACTTGTGTGGCGCGAATGTTACTTGCCACTTGTCAGCCCAAGCCTGGATATTATCCAGGCCTTGCTGTAATTGGACATGGACTGCTTCAGTATCGGAGGAGTCACAAATGGTCCAGAAATTGGCTGCTGCTTTTCTTACATTACAACAATGACTATACTTCAAAAATATTTCATTGGTTTTAAAATGCTTTTTTTTATTTGTGGGATGAGGGCATCACTGGCTAGGCCAGCATTTATTGCCCATCCTTAATTGCCCTTGTTGAGAGGGCACCTTTTAAGGGTCAACCACATTGCTGTGGGTCAGGGGTCACATGTAGGTCAGACCAGGTAAGGGCAACAGGTTTCCTTCACTAAAGGACACAATTGACAGTGGTTTCATGGTCATCATTAAACTTTTAATTCCAAATATTTATTGAATTCATATTCTGCGATGGTGGGATTTGAACCCAGGTTCACGACTCCCTCAAGGCTTTAATCAGAGGAGTACACCAACACCAGGATGTGCTGTACCCGAGGGCTGGGCCCAGGAAGCACACCAGTCTCACCTCTCCAGCCTGGGAGCTGACAGCAGAGTGGGTCAGCATGGCTGACAACTGCCCTGCAAGGCAGCCAGTGTAGGAAGAGGGTGAATGATCGCATCCATTCCGTCAGAGTAAGTTAACCTTCAGCACCCTCCAATATCAAACTCTCATCATGGCATCATGCACTCAAACGGCTATACTGTTCAGGGGTCTCACACAATATTAGTAGGGGACATATCAGCACTGATTGCCTCACGGATACTTTCACATCACCAGCATCTCATCTATCATGCTGCTCACACTCCATCCTCAGCCCTTTCTAGGGAGGGCTCACCACACACAGCAGACATGCATGCTTCCCAGCCTCTCCTCTATCCCTTCTGATCACATTCCATCTCTTTGTCTTCATGCAGGCCAAGCTGGCAGAAGAGATCCCAGATGGGAGGAGGGACGTCTGACATCACGGAGCTCACCAGATTTGAGAAGGATGCCGCTGAGCTGGATGTGGAGGATAGGGATCGCTCCTATGGGGAAGGCAAGATCGACACCTCCCATCAACCTAGTACGGATGGGGCCTCCATGAGTTTCATCACATCCTGACATTCACAGTGAGTGACATGCAATCTTGTATTCTGCCTGCTCATGAGCTAAATCTGTCTTCTCTCTCTTACAGGCACCAGCAGGTCCAGGCAGAGAAGTAGGGGCAACATAAGCCCCAGCCCCCAGTCCACTTCAGAGGAGGATGCTGAGAAGCCAAGCTGAGAAGATCCATCACAGCATTCACCCGCACCCTCCAGCGCAGAGACACACACCTTGTGGCTCATAGTTCTATATTAGGCTCCGACATACGAATGCCAAGAGGTTACCAAGAGAAGGGTAGCGACTGCCTTGCAGACCTTGGTCCAGCAGATTTTGCCGGATTTGCTCTTGGACCTACTCTCCATGGCTATAGGCTTTGTTGGGATCCATCAGTGGCTAGGTGAGAGGGGGCAGGGCACCCTAACCTTCCACCAGGTCCTCAAGGAGTCAGGGAGGGGCCCTCAGGCACTCACAGGGAGGAGAAGCTTCAGCTGGGTACCCCGGGTGCCTCCACACAGGACACTCCAATGGTGTCTAGCTGTTCAGAAACCCCTCTGCCTGTGACCCCATCAACTCTAGCTGGTCAGGCCGAGGAAGATGCATCTGCCACTAAGCAGGAGACCCATATCAAGCTGGGGCCCTCCAGGCCTTGGGCCACCAGAGGACGTCAGCAAAGGTCATCATGGCATAGCAGTCAGCAGGCTGCCTCCGCCTCTGCTGCGGATGTTGGGGCTGCACCCAAGCATAGTGGTAAGATTAGGAAAGTTAAGAGATATTAACATCACTTCTGGGTCACGAGTGTTCAATCACTGTATATCTTGCACTTTTATAAACACATTTGATGTCAATGAGAATGGGTTTGGTTATTTGAAGGTGTTATGCATTTTCATATATGTGCCCTCTTATTGTGAGGGTGAGCCATCCTCCTACTCAGCCATCGCCTCCCTTTGTGAGCCTCACATTCAAGTGATGTCAATCTCACTCAAGATAGTTACTGGACCCTTGTGTGATGTCAAGGAGATGTGTCAAAATCTTTAATGGAAGTGCATGCTAAATGTATTTTTCACTTTTATTGCTTACGAGGCAAATTGTGTGAGGGTTGCTCAGCAGCTTGAAGTTGTGTCTTGTGAGAAATGGAGATTATTCTTTTTAATACTTTTGGGGAAAATAGTGAGCAGAATTTTACATCCTGCGGGCGGGCATGCGCCCAACCCGATTGGGCATAAAATCGCATAAGGTGATGTCAGGCAGCTGTCTGCCTTCAGGGAGCTCTCTTGCAGCACTCACCTGCACCCACAGTGACATCATTACCCACCCTCTTCCTGCCCCCAGCCCGGCAGCGGTGAGTTTTTCAGTGCACATTTCACGCTGGCTGGCCGTTAATTGACCAGCCAGCATGAAGTCGGGGTTGAGTGCTGATCATGGCTGGGGACCCATTTCCCTACTGCTCCCGAACCCACTGATGGCACACGCGTGACAAGGGAAAAATTCAGGCCAGTGTTATTCTGTAAAGAAGGATGTGTGTGTTTGTGTGTGTGTGTATGATTTAATTTAGCTGAGCAGAGATTACTAGAAGATAGGTTGTTGGGGGGGCGGGGGGGTGGGGGGGGGGGTGGGGGCGGCACATGCATGGGATTTAGAACATGAAAGGATAGAGGTGTTAGGTTTGGGGTACAAATGGATAGGTTGGATCTAACATTTGCATTTTTGGATAAGTTGAGAGTTGGTTTGAATATCAAAGGGAAGTCAGAGTTGCCGAGTAGCATGTTTGGATCTTGCAAGTGTTCCATAGGTAACCAGAAGAGGATACCTTTTATTGACCTGAAAGCAGACAGAAAAAATTAGAAACATGAAAGAATTTATATTTGTAAGGATTTGAGTTTCAAAGATGTGTGAGAACAATGGAACATGAGATGAAAGGAGGAAGAGGTATGGTTGGAGATATCATCATGGCATCAGGTTTTGTCCTTTGGCACTACCACTGAGGAGACTGTTATGGCCACAGCAGATGTTAGTTGCTGAGCAAACCAAATCCTAGAGAGAAACCTGGCTTACAGGCCACACCCTTTTTTGTATTCTGAAAACAAGAAGACATGTTGATCTCAGCAGCAAGAAGTCCAGTAACATCCTTAGGGTTTTAAAAATTAAATGTATAAGTTTTATTAACAAGGATAGAAGAAAACCTAAGCACACAAGTCTACCGTTAAAAATTAGTATTACAAAACATTCTCCAAAAAGAGGTATAGCTGGAGCTGGGAGCTGAACTGTGAGATGTTAACTGTAGCCGTGGGCTATTGACTGTGTGAGGACAATCTCCTGGAAACAATTCGAGGCTGGGAGAAGATGCAGTTTGAATCAGCCATCCAGTCAAGCCAGAAAAGCCTTGAACTGCAACCAACAGTCTTGTTCTGAAGCCTTGGATTTCCATGGCAGTTTGGAAGAGAGTTGGAGGCCAAGTGGTTTGCCTTTATTGAAGCTACAGCAGTTTGCCTTGGGCAATATTAATGGGTTTTTATAGTTAAACATCTATAAGGGAGTGTTGTTTGGGAGGTGCTTACTTGTGGGTCTGGCCAAGTAGAGAGTCTTTTTGGGGAATGTTTTTTAATACTAATTTTTAACCGTAAACTTGTGTGCTTAGGTTTTCTTCTATCCTTGTTAATAAAACTTATACATTTAATTTTTAAAACCCTAAGGGTGTTATTGGACTTCTTGCTGCTGAGATCAACATGTCTTCTTGTTTTCAGAATACAAAAATGGATATGGCCCATAAGCCAGGTTTCTCTCTAGGATTTGGTTTGCTCAGCAACTAACATCTGCTGTGGCCATAACAGTCTCCTCAGTGGTAGTGCCAAAGGACAAGACCTGATGCCATGATGATATCTCCAACCATACTCAGCTCATCTCACTGGCCACTGTGGTTTCTCACTATTGTGGTGATGACTGCATCAAGTCCTTTGTCGCAGTGTTTGTGCTGATGTGTTGACTTTCACTTCCCATAGCGCATGCATACAGGTCTCACGGCTGACCTTTTCAGAGATCATGGCCTGGTGAACCATGAGGGTTGAAGTTTCCAGTCTGAATACAGAACTAGATGTTGATGTGACTGGTGTTAATCCCTTTCAGTGCAATGGCATGACATTAAGGGACAGGAGGAATGTGGTCCTCTCCCATTGCCTGCACCTGGAATCTTGTGACAATTAATATGGCACAGGCATGTCTTCCACATGGTGCTTCTTCGATGGCATCCTCGCATAGAAGCTGACTCTCATCTCCCTCTTCAGATTCCTGAACCTCTTGCTCTTCATCCTCTGAGGATCTCTCAGCTTCCTCCCTCTAGCAAGGGATTCCCCTTTTTGAAGCACCAGCTTGTGAAGGACTCAACACACAACGATGATGCAGGAAATCCTCTCTGGAGTGTACTGTGGAGTCCCACCTGAGCAGTCCAAACATCAGACACGCGTCTTCAAGATGCCAGTGGTCTGCTCGATTACGGATTGTGGAGCTATGTGCTGCATTGTACCTCTCCTCCGAGGCACTCTGAGAACAATGCACAGGTGCCATGAGTCATTGTTTGACAGATACCTTTTGTCATCAAGCAGCCATCCCTATACTCAATAAGGCTCTTCAAATATGAGGCACCTGGGGGTGACTCAAGATGTATGAATCATGGGAACTCCCAGGGTACTTGGCACAAATGTGCAATATGTACTTCCATAGATTGCACACCAGTTGAATGTCCAGGGAGTGGAAAGCCTTCTTGTTAATGAACATCTGGGGCTGCTGCCATGAAGCTCTCAAAACCACATGTGTGCAATCGATTGCATCCTGTACGCTAGGCAAGCTACAAATCCCAGAAATCTAGCAGCCTGGCTATCTTCACCAAGCATGAAACTTACATATTGATGAGCTTTACTGTAGAGAACACCTGTCATGTCCTTGATGCATCTATTTGTGACAGACTGCAAGTTGCCACACAGGTCTCCTGTGGACCACTGGAATGATTCACAGGCAAAACAATTGAGTGTGACAGTCACCTTCAAGGCCACTGGCAAGGGATAGCCTCCCACTCCATAGGGCATTATAACCTCCCACAGAATGTGACAGGAATGATCCACCAGATCTCTTGACAAGTGCAGATGGTCGCAGCATTGTCTCTCGCTCATCTGCAAATGGGAGAGTCTTCTTCAGTAGACCCTTGATCGAACGAGTCACCTGCATGGGATGGGTCTAACCTCCTTAACCTTTGGTTCTTGTTGGGGCTCCCCTGGACCATGAACCTCAGGTGGGGCCTCCTCTCAAAGCCGCGCTTGATGGTGCTGTTCCCTTCTTCTCTGCCTCCATTTGATAGAGGCCCTCAAGAAGGCAGCACCAAGTCCAGGCTCCATTATTGTTTCCTGTTTCTCTCTGTGGACATATAGGTATATCAGATTAATGAATACCATGGTAAAATAGTAAAGCTCACGCACACAAGCAAAAAGCCATTGTTAACACCTCATGCTGCATGTGTGCTACTGGTCTTGTCACTGATACAGCATTGTAGTTGAGGTGCACACTCACAGATCAAGGTGCCCAAGATGCCAACCCTGATACTTAACGTCCCAGTCCCACATAGGTTGGAAAAGGTTTGTACGCATTTATGAAATGTGCCACCTTACCAAACTCACTCCTCCAATCTCAGATCTAGTATAGTGATTAAATGTTAACTTGCACATGAATAATGACTGGGTGCCCTTTGACTATGCCATTGGAGAAAGCATGTCAGATGCTTTCATTGATGATCTGCCAGATATGCAGCAGCTGTTCCTCCTTAAAGATTGTGTGCATTTCCAATTTTCACACTCCTGTGTGTTAATGCTGACATGGAGCAACTGTACTATGAAGCCAATGACTCTTGCAATCCCTTGTTACAGCACAGCAAAAGACATTTGCCATGAAGCTATTAATATATATAATACTATTGGAATTTTTTTTTCTATTAAAATAGAAGTTTAGTCATAATTGGATTAAAACCAGCTAGTCTGGGTGCTTTTATGTGTACTTGTTTTGAGATATAAATAGAGAGGTAGAGTGAAATCTTTTGAATAGAGTATTCAAGAAGTGGGGTGAAAACTGACACCTATCTAACAGCTGCCAAGCAATATGCTTATAATACTAATAAAATTGGTACTATGAAAGGGGTTTCATTGTTAAAAGGTAGAGTTCGAGAGGCTGGTGATACAATGGGAATTTGTATTCAATCAGTGGTGGTAGGTATTACTAGCAGTTTTTGGGCATTCAGAGCAGAGGCAAGGTAAACTCAAAAGGCAGCTGCAAGTGTCCAACTGTCTCCACAGGAACCAAAGTGAAAAAACCTTATTTTGAATTTGTAAGATGAAAATGCTTTGCCTGGTGTTTTGGTTAAAGTTCTGGGTTGCTGTTGCCTTAATGGAGATTAGTTTGGGAATTTGTTAAAAAGTTATGATAGTAGTAATTTGAAGCCATATGTATATACATTTTAACCTGTATAAATGTAAAAAATGTTTCATTTAGTTTAATTTAAATCCTTGAGAACTGGTGGTCTGATTCCTGAATTTTAGAGTCGAATCTCAAACATAACACTTAAAATTATAGGTTATGACAGCTGTTTAAAGTTTCTCTCTGAGATTTTTAAATAACTCCACTTTACCAACTGCATCAATCATAACAATTAGGGGCTCGTCCAGGATAAATTATATTTCTAATTCCCTGATTGGTTAGGAATTAGTGAATCTTAAGCTTACGAGTACGAGAGGCACTTTGAATTCAGGAGTTAGTGAGGTTTTTTAGAAGTGGTGAGACAACAAGATAGTTTTGGCCATTGCTAAGACTTGTCTGGGAGTAGAAGAGGTAACTCTGATTGGGTTGGAGAGAATAACCAAAAGCAAGTTAACAGATTTGACAGATACGTTAAAATTGAGGTTACCTACAAGGGCTAGGAAATCAGGTATTGTTAAGAGTATAGCACAACATCACAGATGGAAGTGAAACCTGACACTAGTGAGACTAGGTTGGAATTGCCTACTCCTGCTCCCAGTTCTTATGTTCTTATGTTCAGTTACAAATGAAGACACTAGAATTTGAATAAGCAAAGGAATTGAAAAAGCTTGAATTAGACGCAAAGGACAGGGAAATGGCTTTTAAAAAGGAATTAGAAATTACAAAGATAGAGAAGGATGAAAGTGAAAAAGAGAGAGAAATCCAACTGCAAATGTTGGCAGTTAGAAAAGAGATGTCAGTGGGTGGGAAAAGATTTATCTCTAGACTAGAATCCAGTGGGGATATGTTTAAATTTGTACAAGCTCTTCCAAAGTTAGAGGAAACAGATATTGAAGCATTCTTTATTTCATTTGAGAAGCTAGCTAAACAGATGAAATGGCCAAAGGAAAAGTGGACATTATTATTACAGTCTAAGTTGTTAAGTAGGACACATGAGGCATATGCTTCACTTTCAGAAGAAATGTCGGTGAACTATGATGTGGTGAAAAATCTTTTTTGAGTGCATATGAGTTGGTTCCTGAAGGATACAGGCAGAAATTTAGGAATATGAGAAAACAGTCTGGGCAAACTTATATTGAGTTTGAAAGAGTAAAACAAAATAATTTTGACCAGTGGATACAGGCATTAAAAATAGAGACAACCTATGCAGCTCTTAAGGAAGTCATTCTTTTGGAAGAATTTAAAGATTCAATCCCTTCAGTAGTGAGAACTCATGTGGAGGAACAGAGGGTTGATTCTGTTAGACAAGCAGCAGAGCTGATGATTGAGTTAGTTCATAGAGCTAAATCTTTTTTCCATCACCCTTTCAAATTGGAAAAGGATAGAAAGGGGAAGGTGAAAGGAAAACAAAAACAGAATTACCTGGAAAAACACAGCAGGTCTGGCAGCATCGGTGGAGAAGAAAAGAGTTGACGTTTCGAGTCCTCATGACCCTTCCCAAGGAAGGTAGTTAGTCAGCGAAGAGGAGTACTGGAAGCTCCCAGGGAGATTTTTTTCAGAACAAAATAGGAAGGTGCTGAAGGTGGAAGTGACATTTAAAATTTGAGGTGTTTTCATTGTAATAAAGTGGGGCACACAAAGTCAGTGTGCTGGAGATTGCCGGAAAAATCAGTAGGAATCATTGGGGTGCAGAAAAGCTCTGGAAGTATAAGTACTGTGGGTTCTGAGGTTCAGGCACAGGAGAAACCAATGGTTTGTGTACAGGTGAAACGGAGAATCAGTGAAATGTAAAGACGTGGGAATGTGTTCACAGTTTACTCAAGAGAATTCTGAGGAGCAGGTTGCAGAAATGTTTAAAGACTTTGTACATGAAGGGAAAGTCTTTCCATGTGTACAGGGTGGAGTAGGTAAAGATGTAAAAATATTAAGAGACACAGGGGCCAGTCAATCCTTAATGCTGTGGGATAGTGATATTTGCTGTCCAGAGGGAGCTTTGCAGGAGAAGGTAATAATAAGTTGGGTTCATGGAGATGTTAAATCTGTTCCGTTGTGGAAGGTAAATTTAAAGAGCAAATGGAAGAATGGTGAAGTTGTAGTTGGAGTGGTGGAAAAATTGTCCATTGTAGGGGTTCAATTTATTCTGGGTAATGATATAGCTGGATCACAAATGTGGGTGATGCCTGTGGTAGTTGAGCAGCCTGTAGAAGTTTTTTCAACAGAAGTGCTACAGAAGAAACATCCTGGATTGTTTCCTGATTGTGTTATAATAAGATCAAAGACCCATATGGAAGAACAAAATAAACAAGATGAGCAGGCAGTTCAAAGGCAAGAAGAAGGTGTCAAAATCCAACTAGCTGGCAATGTATTTGATAACAATGTCAGGAAGAAGGAATGCAGGACAGTTCAATTAAAGTATTTTACTCAAAGAGATTAATGGAGTTACAGAAAAAATGATTTGTAATTTAAACAGTTATATCAGAAAGCTTATTCGGAATAAAAAGCAAAATGAATTCCAGTATATTATTATCTCTGAGGGAATATTTTAATGAGACAGTAATGGTCGGATTATGTCTCAGCAAATGAAAGCTGGAGCGAGGTGCATCAGATTGGTATCCCATTAGGGTATAGAAATGAGATTCTGAGGATTGATCATGAAATTCCAATGGGGGGACATTTAGGAATTAGGAAAACACAGGAAAAGATACAGAGGCATTTCTTTTGGCCAGGATTGCATAGGGATGTGGTCAAAATCTGTAGAACCTGTCTTATATGTCAAGTAACAGGAAAACCACAAGCAACGATCAAGCCATTAATCCCAATACCAGCATTTGAAGAACCTTTTACCAGGGTCATGATTGATTGTGTAGGACCACCCCCCAGACTAAAATTGGAAATCAGTACTTACTAACAATAATGGATGTGTCTACCTGGTTTCCTGAAGCAATACCTTTAAGAAATATTACAACTAAAAAGACTGCGGAGGAGTTACTTAATTTTTTACAAGATATGGCTTACCTAAAGAAATACAATCAGAAGAGGTGTCAAATTTCATGTCACAACTGTTTAAGGAAGTAATGAACAGTAATGGGGTAAAACAGTTTAAGTCAACAGCTTATCATCTGGAATTGCAAGGAGCTTTGGAGAGATGGTATCAACCTTTAAAAACTATGATAAGAGCACACTGTCAAAATTATGAACAGGATTGGGATGCAGGAATTCTATTTTTGTTATTTGCTATTAGGGACGCTCTTAATGCACCAACTGGTTTTAGCCCTTTTGAACTAGTTTATGGTCATGAGGTAAGGGGACAACTGAAACTGATTAATGAGAAATTGATGGGTCAAAATTCCTGTATCGGTAATAACACATTGGCTCCAATATGGCATCTTCTCAAGGAAGTGTCCCGATTTTCTCTCAGCTCTGACTCAATTTCAATCTTGTGCCTCTAAGAAGTTTGAGGGTGACTCCTGAAAGGGCCTGTTAGTCCAGCCTTGTGCTCCTCCCACACTGACTCTGACCCCTCTTGTGCAGAATCATTTCCAGTTTCAATTTCAAATTGTGCCATACTTAGTTGAATCAAGATAGTGGTTCTTCATTTATATTTTGAGACCATCTTCGCCCCTCCCCATGTCAGTGTTTGGGTTCCTCCAATTGTCCTGTAGCCTCACAATGTGCAGGTAGAGCTCCATCCGGTAATTCTCCAGCCTGCTCCAGTAAACCTGGATCCCATTGTCATTGTGGTGGACATTCCAGCCCTCTCTGCTGAACCCATCACTGTTGATGTATCCATGCCCCTTGCGGACCTCACCCCTCCCCAGCTAGAGGCTGTATGCATGGTCACAAACAGAGGAGATCCCCCTAGGAGAGTTTTGAGTACCCCCCACTTCATTAAGTTTTTCCCACTTATAGGCTGCAGATGCCTCCCCTAACCATATCCATCCCATCTGCAGCCCAGTACTGAGCCAGACAAGTCTATGGCCACCGACAGTGAACATGCCCTGCACATCAAGTTGTGCCTTATCCGAATTGAGCGCATATGCCTTGGCCCTCCCTGGAGTGGGAGAATGATGTGCATGCCATGCATAGCTCTGTGGCATGGCTTGTTAAACCCCAGGACTTTCTCTACTCTGACTCCTGTTAGCCCCAAATCAGGGACTCTGGCTGTCTTTCAATGAGCTCCCCCATCCCCTCAAGATTGATCACAGCACTGTCTTCCTTTCCCTGCCTCAATCCCTTCTCCATGAGTTTCTGTGAAACCTATTCCTGTTGTGCCAGACTAACACACACCAGTGCACCCAGCCACCCCCCCCTTCCCACTTCCTATTTTGGAGTCTCCTTATGTCCCCTCCCATTTGTGTATTTAGAATCCCATCCACTGCCTTGTGTGTCTGATTTACAGTTTTCCTTGTCAAGCTCCAGCTTCCCAAGTCTTGGTCCCTTTTCTGCTTATCATCGTTCCCACCATGCCCATCCCCTTCCAACCCCTTCCTACTCATTTCCCCCCATGTGTCCGCCATCCTTCCCCACACCCCCCTCACCCTCCCCCACCACACCCTCTCCCTACCCACTGTCACAATGCAGATCTCTGTTTGAGGGTACAGCTCAGCCTGAGAGCCGCTGCACACTGTTGCCCTCCCTAATTATGTAGTCACCCACTGGGAGCAGAGCAACCATGCACCCCCAGCAGTGTAGTGTGCCACTGCCACTGCTACGAGACCGAAGCAGTGCTGTTGCAGGTAGGCTTTTGGTGTTGCACTCACCTCAAAGTCACAAGCGAAGTGAGGGCTGACTGATTCACACCACGCTTTTTCAAACATGTTTCAGACCAGTCTGAAATCCCGCAAGCATGACACGAGATTGGAAGGCAGCTCGTAATTCTGGCAAGTAGCATATTTAATGAGACGGTAATGAATGCAAATGGTGTTCCCATCACTGATCAGCGCGATAACTGACTCGCCATCAACCCACCATGAAAGAGGTGGGGGGAAAATTCAAACCGTTTGTCCACCAGCGGGAATCCAATTTTTGGTTTCCCTTGAAATTTTCCTCTACTGCCTGTCCCAAAACCTGCCGCAAGCAGGGGGGGAAAATTATGCCCATAGTGTCAAAATATACCATTATACAAAGCAACACATTTACAAGATTTGCTTATCTGCCCAGACTTAGTTCTGATGAATTTGGCTGGGGGCTGCGATACATTTTGAGAATGCTGGTTCGGGTTGCTGTATTTGTGTTGCAACTTAAACCATGTTCTATTCGCAATAAGATTTCTCGGTGTTTCTGGCATCTGTTTTGTTGCACTGTCATGTGATTTGGTGCTTCTACTTGACGCAATCTTGGTTCTGAGCATATGCTGACAATCTCTGCTGGATCCCGGGTACCATCAAATGGTTGCTGTACTTGAAACTTTTGTCTAATTTCAATTTGGTTAATTTGCTTTCCACGTGCCGCTCTTGGGCATCTTTCATTTTCTCCTATTTTTCGATTAATGTATCACATATTCCTGGGAGTGTTGACAAGTAATGAATGGTTGTCCATACTTGTGTGCCAAATAGCTAAATTCTGCATTGGTTCTGCATTACGATGAAGTTTCCAAGTTTGGAATGGGAATACATATTCAGTTCTGTGCTACATAGGCTGTTGACTGATGATCTGCATTGCAGAGTTAGATGATTGTAGTAACTGAAGGTATAGCCACTCTTGCTGACTATCAGGGGCCACGTGATGTTCGTGGAGGCTCCGACTAATGATCTCTAAACGCAGGTAATCCGGGGGTGGCTGGTGGGGAGGGCAGCTTCCTGACGAGGGTCCTGATCGCGCATGTAGCATCTGAAAAGCTCTTTGTAATAAAGTTTACCTGTTTCTTGTTGAAACCTGTCCGCCCCATGGAGTCATTACATTTGGCGACAAGGGTATAATAGCTCTGATGCTGCACCTTGCCATGTGAACGTGAATACATCGAATCTTAAGAACAAAGAAAAGGCGACTCACCAGACAAGACACTCTTCAGCAGAATTGATTCTTACGATGCGACAATGGAAGACTGCAGCCAGTATGTAGAGCATCTTAGTTTTTATTTCGTAGCGAATGAAATTACCACAGAAGAAAAGCAGAAAGCAATTCTTTTGAGTGTATGTGGTAGCAAGACATACAATCTCATCCGCAACTTGACGGCCCTGAACATGCTCAATTCTAAGTCATCTAATGAATTCGTGGACCTCGTGAAAACACACTTCCAGCCAAAGCCATCAGTACTAATGTATTGGTTTAAATTTAATTCCAGAGTTAGGGCCCTGGGAGAGTCCATCACAACTTATATAGCGAAGCTGAAGCAGTTGACAGAGCACTGTGACTTTGGAGACACACTCAATGATATGCTGCGGGACTGATTAGTTTGTGGAGTTCACAATGACACGATTCAGCACCATCTACTCACAGAAGTCAATATTGACTTGAAAAGTGCCATGGAAATAGCACTAGCCATAGCTTTGAAACACATACAACATGATTCTGTTCTTTATGTGGGGTGGGAACCGACTGGTGGATGTAGCGCCAAAACCAGAGGAACAGCAGTGAAACTAGAGGCAATGTCCACTGTTAGAAACATGAAAAGGTTTAGTAGAAACACTTTAGCAATGACTCCAAGGTTAATTTGTTATAGACGCGAGGATGACCATGGACTGGACACCTGCAGATTCAAAGAGAGAATGCCACTACTACCATAAGGTCACGTAGTAAGGCAATGCAGGGTGAAGTCGAAACAGTCCATAAAGCAGCAAAGGAACATGACTGAATTGAATAATACAGCAGAACCTGAAGTTGCTGATATCAGCATCAATTCCCTGTACAATGTCACCATTGTGAAAACTGAACCTATCACTATCACAATCCAAGTGAATGGGAAGCCACTAATAATGGAGGTAGATACGGGAGCCTCAACCACAGTGGTGGGAAAGGACACATTTAAATATCTAAGTGAAAGTACCCAGCCACTGAGGCTGGAGCGGACCACCATTAAATTGAGGATGATACACTGGAGAATCTATACAGGTAAAGGGCATTGCCACAGTACCAGTGTCTTATAGGCAACAGACATCTCAGCTTTCAGTGATAACAGTGACAGGAGAAGGACCTAGTCTTCTGGGCCAAGGCTGGTTACAAAAAATCAAGCTTGACTGCTCTGAAATATTTCACATGAAAACAGGAGGAGTTCCTGAACTGCTAAGGAAATACGACAGGGTATTTCAGGACGAATGAAGGAAGTTGGAAGGCTTGCAAGCAAAAATATATATGAGCCCTCAGTTGACACCACGTTTCTTTAAGGCCAGATGTGTGCCTTGTGTGTTGCAGAAGAAGGTGGATGCAGAGCTGGGCCAGTTAGAAAAGCTGGGCATGATCTAACCTGTCCAATTCTCAGAATGGACAGCACCCATAGTACCAGTGGTTAAGGCTGACCAAACCATACGCATTTGTGGGAATAAAAATTGGCCGTAAACAAGGCAACCAAATTAGATAAGTACTGCATTCTAAGAATAGATGATTTATTTGCAAAGCTAGCTGGAGGCAAATCCTATACAAAACTGGATGTGAGCCATGCTTACCAACAATTAGAGCTGGATAGCATGCCTAGAGGATATGTGACTATCAACATGCTCAAGGGTCATTATCAATATACTCCCCGACCCTTTGGAATATCATTTGCATGTGCAACCTTCCAAAGGACAATGGAGAGTCTTTTGCAAGGACTTCCCCGAGTGGTAGTATACCTAAATGATGTTCTAATCACATGGTCAACCGAGACTGAACACTCGGCCAACCTGGAAGAAGTGCTAAGAAAGCTCATGGAAGCTGGTGTACGATTAAAGAAAAAAAAATGTTCATTCCAAGCACCAGAAGTTACTTACTTGGGTCACAGGGTGGATGCTATGGGTTTGCATCCAGTAGAAGAGAAAGTTAGGGCCCTCTCCATCCAGTGTAACCGAACTTAAGTCTTTCCTGGGTATGATCAACTACTATAGCCACTTCTTGCCAAACTTATCAACTGCGTTGGCACCATTACACTTGTTGTTAAAAAAGAATAACCACTGGTCATGGAATTCACAACAGGAAGAAGCCTTTGTGAAAGTAAAGAAACTGTTGCATTTGTCGTGTTTATTGGTACACTAGAGCCCATCGAAAGAATCGGACTTCTCCTTATGGTGTAGGAGCTGTATTATCACAGAATGGAAGATGGATCAGAAAGGCCAATTGGCTATGTTTTGAGAACCCTTACCACAGCCAAGAAGGGTTATTCCCAGCTCGAAAAGGAAGGATTATTGGTGGTATTTGGAGTGAAGAAATTCCACCAGTACCTGCATGGACAACATTTCTCCATTGTGTTGGACCATAAACCATTAGTGGGTTTATTCAATGAGGATAAGGCCATTCTGCTAATAGCATCAACAAGAATTCAACGTTGGGCATTAATATTATCTGTGTATAAGTATACCTTTATGTACTGTCCTGGCTTACATATTGCGTATGCAGATATATTCAGTTATTTCCTGTTACCAGATAACATTGCACATGCTTCTGTGCCACAAGAAGTTGTGCTTGTATCGAATGTCTTATTCTTCACCTGTGTGCGAAGCAAATGAGACATTGGATGAACACAGATCCAATTTTGTTGCAAGTCAAAGGCCATACTTTGCAAGGATGGTCAAATTCACCTGTATCTGAAGAGATGAGACTGTTCCATGCCAGAGAAACAGAATTAAGTTGTCAAGATGGAATTTTGTTGTAGGGACCAAGAGCTGTTGTCCCTTCACAAAGAAGAGAACCATTCTTGACAGAGCTTCACAGTGTGCATCCAGGCATATCAAAGATGAAGATACTTGTGTGAAGCTGTGGCTAGTGGCCTGGCATAGACAGTGACATTGAAAGCATGGTCAAGCATTGTCTCCTTTGTCAGCAACAACAGAAGTTGCCTGTTTCACCTTCACTGTATCCATGGGAGTGGCCTGGTCGACACTGGGTTAGACTACATATTGATCATGTAGGACCATTCTTAAGTACTATGCTTTTATTGTTAATAGATGCGCATTCTAAATGGAATCAAAGTCAGATCACCAACATCGAGCGCAACTATCGAGAAGCTGCGTCATTGTTTTAGTATTCATGGCCTACTGGAAATCGTTGTTTCAGATAACAGTATAGACTTTACAAGTGCAGAGTTTCAGAGATTCATGAATTTAAATGGAATCAGACATATTAAAACAGCCCTATATCATCCCTCATCAAATGGTTTAGCTGAAAGAGCTGTGCAAGCTTTTAAATCTGGAATGAAGAGGTTATCAGAAGCTACTTGAGAAACTCGCCTTCCCACTTTATTCTCAGTTATCGTAGAATGCCTCATTTGACTACATCGGGTTCCACACTGCCTGAATTACAGATGAAACGCTGCCGACGTACAAGGTTAAGTCTGGTATTTCCAAACTTAGAGGGGAAAGGTAGCCGGGAATCAGAGTAATCAAAAATTGAATCATGATATTCATAGCAAAGTTCGCACATACGCTGTAGGAAAAACAGTATTCGTGCAGAATTTCAGAAGTGGACCTTGTTGGGTTCCTGGAACCATTGTCTCAGAGACTGGTCCCTTTTTCTTCCAGGTGGAAGGGGAAGGCAGAATTGATCGAAAACACGTGGACCATATTTATGATAGAAGGGCATTCCAAAACCCAACTATTCCATCTGTGATTAACATTGAACTGAGGTGACAGATCAACCTAGAATAGACATACCCGATGTCTCTGTAGAATTGCCTAATCCTGAACTGCTGCTTTCTAATGATGTATCTTTTGCTGCAGTTCCTGGTCATGTCGTTTATGTGGAAGAACCTCAAATGGTAGAGCTACGCCATTCTAACCGTATAAGGAAAACACCTCAGGGACTTAAACTTTAATTGCCTAAAGTTGTATACATGCACATGTTGTTGGATATTCAAATGTTCTCTGTAAATGGAAACTGTAAAACCTAATGAGGGAGTAATTGTAGAAACTGAAGTTATAGCCTGTCCTGCTGTCTATCAGGGGTCACGTGATGTCCTTGGAGGCTCCAAACAATGAGTCTTAAATGTGGGTAATCCGGAGGGGTGGGGCCTCCTGACTCGGGTCCTGATCGAGCATGTAGCATCTGAAAAGCTCTCTGAAATAAAGTTTATCTGTTTCTTGTTGAAACCTGTCCGGTCCATCAAGACATTACAGTGACCTTCTCCCAGTATAAGCAGTGGTGCTCCTTGTGATCTGTGATCCTCGCTGTTGCTTTGACGAGATCTTAGGTGATGAATAGGCACAGGTCCCTGTACATCGGCGGGCTTGTGATCACTGGACCAGTGTGTTCACGACATAAAATATCTGGGATGACCAGGATGTTGCTGTCATCATGACACTTGAGTGTAATGGATTCTGGGATGGAATCTCTGAAACATTATAGGCAGTGAGTTGCTTGAATCATCACTTGCCATGTCTGTGGGTACATACCTTTGAGTGAGTGAAGTGGAAGGATGTCTGTGCCTGCACCAGTATCTAGTTTTATATACAATTTGTTATCCCTGCATCTGTGGGCATATAATTTGGGTTGGTACCACTGTGTCAATGCATACTTTGATGTTCACTGTGTGGAATGCTTGCTCACTTTGTGTATCAATGGTCTGGTTATTGTCATTAGCTAGACATTTCGTGGATCTTATTTGGACAATGTCTGTTACATGCTTTTGGTTTACTTGAATGCTGTACCTGTCTTGGCCTCTATTTGAGGCTTCTTGTGATGTTGAACCACTTGTTGTGGCCTTTGCTTTCTGCATTGGTGCTTCCTGTGTCCTCTGGAGCCATATGCCTTGCATACATTGTTAAAAGCTGGGCAATTTCTGGGTCCATTAGCTACATTACTAACAAGGGTTGCCTGTGTTGGCTATGATGCTGATGGTGGACAAACTATGCATAGCCTGTAGACTGCCTGCCCAGTAGTATAGTGTTGTACTGTCATCCATTTTGCAGTAGTGCCTCCATGCTGTAATCTTTGGGTTGGACCAAAGTTAACTAAAAATGTATCTTTTACTGATATTCAAGAGAGGATATTCAACAATCATATTTATAACTCCCCAAGTCTGCTTATGTTGCTTGAGTCTTAGTTGATATCAAAGATAAGTAAAACTTTCTGCTAACCATCCGTGAAATCGGCTCTAAGTATCGCCAGTGGCAGCACATAGACTTTGCCTTTGGGGCTTTAGAATTTAGGTCAATTATCCTGGGATACAGGAAGCTCCCACCTTGAACAACGTTAATCAATACTCATTGAGAATCCTATTTATAATTTCTTTGACGCTTACTGCTTATACAAAAACAAAATACTGTTGATGCTGGATATCTGAATTAAAAACAGAAAATGCTAGAAATACTTAGCAGGCCTGGCAGCATCTGTGAAGAGAGAAAGAGAATTAATGGTTGGAATTTAATGCCCTCCCCGAGGCTAGTTTGGAAGTGGGGGGCATTTAATCGGGCAAGAGGGTGCCAGGTGAGGACCCCTTTACTTTCTTGCCTCTGTGGATTCCCCCCCACCATGGCCGTCACTGCGCAACCCCCATCCCTCCTCACTCAGAATCCATGGAGTGCTGCAGAATCACTTATACATGGGCCTGAATTTTCCGGTTGGTGGAGGGGTGGAGCTGGAGCAGGTGCAGGCGATTGGGTCCATGCCACCATTTTATGCGGGAGGGCCAATTAAGGGCCGCCCAGCATAATTCTCGACTCCCGAGGACAGCGGTGGGAGGGCGGTGGCGGGCGTGCACAGACCGCCGGGTCCAATGGCAACCCGACAGCCTGTTTAAATGAAGACCTGGCAGCATTTTCTAGGCTGCTCACAATGGCAAGTGCAAGGCCACAGCAGAGGCCTTCTGGTGAGCAGGGCAGTCCGGAAGGTAGGCCAGAGGAGCAGGCCAGTCTGGAGGGTAGGGCAGCGGAGCATGACCAGGCCGGAGGGTAGTGCGGGGGGGCAGATGTGCCTCTTATTTTTCGGATGAGTGCCTTGCTGCCCTCCTCGAGGAGGTGGCAGCACGGCGAGAGGTGCTGGTCCCCTAGGAAGGGAGGAGGCCCCCACATGATGAAACATGCCTGGGAGGAGGTGGCGGATGCTCACCCCCCCCAAGTGTGAGTGCGTTAATGCATTGAATCATTGAGGGCATTTGCCCTTTGCTGTCTGGGCAAACCGATACTGCCCATGTGGAGGTCAGCCTGAGAGGGTGATGAAGAGATGTGTTTTTCGCCCGCAGCATGTGTTGCACTAAGTCCCAAATGACTGGTTTGGGGTCAAATTGCAGGAGCTGCATCTAGGCTCTGTGTTTGAACTGCAGGACATGTCCAAGTCAGGGTGATGAGATTGTGGGAAGGGAGCTTCAAGGTGTGTGGCAACAAACCATCAGCTGTGCTCTGCGCTCCATGTGCTTGCACCTCCTTGCTATGGAAGGGTATACCGTCTGGCGCCTAATGTGATGTAGGCAGCATCTGGCCCAGTGAGGGGTGGGGATCGGGCCTAGCATCTTTGTGTGAGTGTTCGGCTTCAGCAGAGTGAGGAGGCACTGGTGCCCTGATATGTCCCACTCTGGTTAGGGTGGGCCGTACGCGAAGAGAGTCCATGTATAATTTGCACTAATCAATGTTTTGCTCCCGTTTTCAGGAGAAGAATGATCATAATGCGGCAGAGCATGTGAGGACTGGCAGCGGGCAGGTGCAGATTGCCATTCTAAGCCGTTTCAAGCAGGAGGCCCTGGATTTGGAGAGGCGCCATGCACCCAGGTCCACTGGTGTTGGTGAGGCTGGGGTATGTATGCCCAGCAGTGAGGTCAGTATTGTCCTCCCAACAGCCATAGCACTGTTGTATGTTAAATGATTTAAATTTGCAACATGGCTTGACCATTGGTTATGGAAGGATGAACGCATAATTACCCGGGGGACAGGGATGAAGTTTGTCGTTGTCTCCACACTAAGTGATCCGCTGTCTTTGTTCTTCCTTTCAGCATCATCGGAGCAGGGCCAGGAGGAGGAGCAGCAGATGCCCCTTCTCACACCTCTGGGCCCTGAAGTCTCACGAGCATCACACCATTTCTGCGAGGCAGGCACCAGGGCAGAGACTTGCACCTCAGTGGAAATTCGAACAAATGCTAGTGTCCCAGGACACAGCAGTGAGGGCAGTTCACAGTCGTTGGAGGAGCTGGCAGAGAGAGACTGTGCCCATGGCGCCAGCAAATGGGGGGACTGTAGGAGACCAGGCACATGCTCAGTCAGTGCCTGATGATGTGCCTCTGGAGTTGTCCATGATGCAGCAGGTGCAGGATATGCGGCCAGGTGTGTGGGAACATCTGGAGGAGATACATGAGGCTATGCTTGGCTTGGTCTCCGTGGTGGAGGTTTCTACTCGCCGAAGCAATGATCCACATGTCCGAGCGCCATGCGTCCTCCATGGAGAGAATGGAGACTCTTATGGAGAGCCTCCTCCAGGAGACGCGAGGATGTGCTCGGACCAGCAAGCCCTCACATCGGCATTGACCTCAGCTGGTCAGTACCAGTGTAGGAGATGGTCTGGGCACCAAGTTTCCCAGCTCGGTGCCCATTCATCCACGGTGAGCAGGGAGGTCCAAAGCAACCTCACGTCGGCACAGCAGCTGCCTGGAGTCTCTGCGGGCTCCTCTCAGGGCGCTCCAGATGAGGATGGCAGCTTCTCTGCTCCTCTCCCAGTGACTGTATCATCCAGAGAGGCTGCAAAGTCTGGGGAGATGGCAGCTGTGGAACTGGCAGCTCCCTCCCGGGTGGGGCCAGCACAGGCTCCAGGGGCCAAAGGATGACCACCAAGGTCATCGAGGTCAACAGAACAGCAGAGTCAGCAGGCTGTCTCAGATGCCACTCCCAGCGATGGGGCAGCACCAAGACAAAGCACCCGGAAACAAAAGCATAAGGCACCTTAGGCACACCACGGGTTTTTCATTGGTGCTTTTGTGTTGGCCCAAGATGAGGCCTTTATGATTTTATTTGATTTGTAACACTATTGTCTTTTTTATGCTTTGCTTGACACATTAAATTCAAACATGTCACCATGGCTGAGGGTGCCTCTTTTCTTCTGCATGTGTATGGTTTCCAAAACTATAATGAATGCTTTTTTGGATATTCAGCTTTATTAATAAGGCCCTTAGTTACAGTTGCTAACTTGGCAGATTAGTTGTCGAGTATCAAGCCTACAGACCAGGCTTGTCCTGGTGAACCAGCTGTGTTGTGCTAGCTGAAGGTTCATTGGATTAAAGCCTCTCAGGTGTCCCTGCCTCCCTGGAGAATGCCCGGGTCAGCGTCTACCCCCTCAGCATTTTCCTGTGCGTGCTCATCCTTGAAATCACTGCTGGACTCATGGTGTGCAGCCGCAGCCACTGCGCCGATGCCTTCATCGTCCACTGCGTCCCCCCTTTCTAGTGCAAGATTGTGTATAGCGCAGCATGCAACCACTATCACCACGATCTGGGGGTTGCTGGAGTGTGGTCCTTGAGCGGTCCTGGCATTGGAAGTGCATTTTGATGGTTCTCTCCACCACAGCCCTTGTGGAGGCGTGGCTCCTCTTGTACCGTTGCTCAGCTTCTGTTCTTGGATGGCGGAGAGGCATCATGAGCCACCTTCTGAGGAGATAGCCCTTGTCACCCAGCAGCTATCCATCCAGCCGGGCTGGAGCACTGAAGAGCCCTGGCACCTGGGATTGTCTGAGGATGTAGGTGACATGGGAGCTGCCTGGGTACTTTGCACAGACTTGTAGAATCAGCATCCTGTGATCATACACTATCTGCACGTTCATGGAGTGGAAGCCCTTCCTGTTGACGAAGGCACCGGACTCACCAGCTGGAGCCTTGATGGCTACATGTGTGCAGTCTATTGCACCCCTGGATGCAGGGGAAGCCAGCAATGGCTGTGAAGCCTCTGGCTCACTGTGTCTGGCTTGCCTGGTCCCAGTGGAAGTGGATGAAGGTCAATGCACGCCTGAACAGAGCGTCTGTAACCTGCTTGACACAAGTGTGGACAGCTGATTGGGAGACACCGCAAAGATCACCCACCAATCTCTGGAAGGAGTCAGAGACATAGAAGTTGAGGGCAGCTGTGACCTTCAGAGCCACTGGCATGGGGTGTCCACCCATACAGTTAGGGGAGATCTCAGGGCCAATCATCTGACAGATATAGTTGACTGTCTCCCTTGAGAGATGGAGCGTCCTTTTGCACTGCACCTCAGACATATTGAGGTAGCTGCTTCACCGCCTGTACACCCTGGCAGCAGGATAGTGGCATGTTCTGTGGCCACTTTCGTCTTGGACTACCTCTTGGCCCTGCACCCCTTGTGCCTGCGCCTGTCCTCCCAAAGGTGGCTCCCCTGGAGGCTGAATGTGCACTCCTGGCCTCCTCCCCCTTCTAGCCCTCCCTTCCTCCTCAGAGGAGCTGCCTTCAGTGGACAGTTCAGCTCCCATTCCCAGGCTAAGGGAAGGCTTCCTGAAAGCTGCAGGCCCAGAAAAGATTCCTCACTGCAGAGTGCTGACCTGAAGGATAAGAGTCCAGAAAAAGCAGCTGGTATGCATTTTGAAGTTCTGCAGATCGCACAGGCAAGCTTGAAAAGCTTTCAAAAACTAATACTTGGCTGTGCATATTCACAACCCCAGTGATCACTCTTATCCTGCCCATGGATGAAGTTAATACAAATGTGTCCTACCTGTCTGCCTGTTGCACTCGTGAGCCAACCTGAAGATTGCACATGCGCCAAAAAGTCCGCTTTGATTGAACATTCAAGGGCCTTAAGTGGCCCATTAATTAATGTTGGGCATGTGTCAGACATCATCGGGTGCCCGCCCACCCAGCGAAATATCGTGATGGCATGGGGTGACGTTGGGACACTCGCCCGACATCAGCGTGCGTCATTTTACGTGCGGACATGCAGGGGCGACAATGGAAAAATTCTGTCCGTGCTGAGTTAATAATGGTTGTTTTGTCCTCACTCCAATTCTTCTACTCCATTCGAAATGGTTGGAGCTTGTATTCTTCTTAGCCAAATCTTCAAAAACCTACACTGCCACCATGTTATGTTCTTCTATTCGACTAAACATACCAATCATATGACAAGGATTGACAAAACAATAATGTGAGTTCTTTATTTGAAGATCAGACAATATACATACAATATTAACTGGGAGGCTGTGTATGTACATCTGCCTAGTAAATGCTGCTGTTGTATACTGAGTATAAAGTCATGGGACTATTACTGTGCATCTTTATTGTACCCACATGAAGAAACTGAACTTCATTTGTGACAAAATAGAATTGTTTTATTTGTGCCAACATTATTTAAGAGTTTCAACGTGCTGCATAAATATATTGCACTCTATATATTTTGCGTTTGCCTGAAATATTCCCTTGGGCCACGTCAGTTAGAATGCTGTTAGGCTCTGACAGTAGGCTTCTATCACCAACAGATCAAAGAACAAGGCTCCAAATAACAGATGCTCTGACTGTAGGGAATAATAAATAGCGTAGGGAATAATATATAGTGAGTCACAAACATGTTGTGTTTTGCAGGTCAATGTTCCATTAGATTTTCGCCTAAAGCCTGCTACTTTAAGATTATGTCTCTCCCCCAGCACCCTCAGATCTCAAATAAAGAAATAAAATCAGTCAGTTGCCTCATTTAAAATGTAATTGGGGCAATACCTTATTACGCAAGAACCATCAGGAACGTGCCTGGGAGGATGTAATAAAGAGAGAGAGAGACATGTTGAAAGGAAGGAAAAAGAAACTTGGATGTAAAGTACACCTGAGAGCAAAAAGAGACATGTGACGATTAAAAACAGAAAGTTCAGAAAAACCCCTAAGCAAATGTGTCACAAACTAAATAGAAGATCTTAATAAATTTAAGCAAAAACTAACATCCTGAATGGTAGCGTAAGTAGAAGAGGCTGCTGAGGCAGCAAAGGGAAAGCAACAAATCTATCTAGAGACCCAAGACAGAAGAAAGGCTCAGTAGCAAAGACAAATTTTCCATGCCAATGGCATCAGGCATCATGACAGGCGTGAGCCGACAATATGGTGGGAAGGCCAAAAATTGGTTTCATGATGTCGTGAAACCAGTTTGCGAATGCCCACTCTGCCTGTCAATGACGGCATGATTGTACGCTGAAGTCTTTCCCAACTGAACATAAACAGCGTGCACCTGGTGAGCTGCACTTCACTTGGGGCTTTGAGACATTGAGGCTTGCTTACCTACCTTGCTTCAGGCAGCACTTATGGTCATCAGCACCAGGCTTCGCAGACAGAACCGCATCACTTTTAAGGGGGCGTAACAGGCAGGTGTCTACTTACTAGTCCAGCCGTAAGATGGGGGTAGCTTTTCAGTGGCTGCAGGGCTATGGCTTGCTTGGGATAGGGGAAGAAGTGGCCTCAAGTAAGGGAAGAGGCTTCAGGACCAGGGCTGTACCGGGGAAGGGGTATCCCAGGGTGTGTGTGGTGGGGGAGGGGGGCATATGTTGTTCTGAGCAAGTGGCTTCAAAAGGGTGAAGGCTGAGGAGGCAGTCGCCAAAGGAGATGAGGCCAGATGGAGATGTGAGGTTGTGTGTGAGAGAGTGAGTGGTGATATCCCTTCAGCTGGCACTGAGTGAGATCACAGTGAATGTGTGATGGCCTTGTGAGTGTGGGAGTTTAGAGAAATGAGATGGTTGTCTTACCCTGGCAGCACAGATGAAATCATTCATCCTCTTTCTACACTGGATGGCAAATCTTTTCTGTGCAGCATTGGCACTGACCACCACTGCCACCACATCCCAAGCCGGAGTGGTGACACTGATGGGCCTCCTGCGGCCAGAGTGGTAGTAGAGGATGTTGCAGCAGACTCCAATGATTCTAGAAGGTGTCCGAGGGATATGTCACTGAATCAGGGGGTTGCAGTCTTGTTGCCTTTCAGGGCTATGTCTTCTCTGCAGTAGTCCTGGGCTGGAAGCACTGAGAGGTGTGTGCACGGCTGCGCTTTAAATATGGTGCCTGTTGTGGGGAAGTAGTGAGGTGATGGTGTGATGGGCAAATCGGAAGCTGTCCACCAGTGAAACAGCGTGTTTCCCAGGAATGCATGATTAATGAGGCAGGACTGGAATGATACGGCGCAAAACCACACCATTGCGACCAGCAGGTAAAACATCCTTTTTCATGCCCACTACTGTGCTTAGTGCAGGAGCAGGAGTAGGCAATTCAACCCCTAAAGCCTGCCCCACCATTCAATATGATCATAGCTGATCTCACTTTGGCCTCAACTCCAATTTCCCGCCCTCTCCCCATAATCTTTCAACCCGTTACTAATTAAAAATCTGTCTATCTCCTCCTTAAATTTATTCAGCGTCCCGGCATCCACTGCACTCTGAGGTAGTGAATTCCACAGATTCACGACCCTTTGAGAAAAGTAATTCCTCGTCATCTCTGATTTAAATCTACCACCCCTTAGCCTAAAACTACGGCCTCTCATTCTAGAACACCCCACAAGGGGAAACATCCACTCCACGTATACTTTGTCTATCCCCTTTAGCATCTTATATACCTCAATTAGATCTGCTGTCATCCTTCTAAACTCTAGCGCGTATAGGCCTAAACTGCTCACTCTCTCCTCATAAGAAAAGCCCCATATCTGTGGAATCAATCTAGTGAACCTCCTCTGAACTGCCTGCAATACAACTACATCCTTCCTCACGTAAGGGGACCAAAACTGTACACAGTACTCCAGGTATGGTCTCACCAATGCCTTGTACAGTTACAACAATTCTTCCCTATTTTTATAATTGCCAGAATTCCATTTGCCTTCTTTATTAGCAGCTTTACCTGCATACTAGCTTTCAGCGATTCATGCACGAGGACACCCAGATCCCTCTGCACTGAAGCATTCTGAAATTTCTCTCCATTTAAATAATAAATCACCTTTTTATTCTTCCAAATAAAATGGATAACCTCACACTTATCCACATTAAACTCCACCTGCCAAATTTTGGCCCATTCACCTAACCAGTCCATATCCATTTGTAAATTTCTTATTTCTTCATTGCAACTTACTTTCCCACCTATTTTGGTGTCATCTGCAAATTTAGCTATGGTACCTTCTATCCCTGAATCCAAGTCATTAATATAGATTGTAAATAGTTGAGGCCCAAGGACCGAACCCTGTGGCATCCCACTAGTTATAGCATGCCATCCAGAAAAAGACCAATTTATCCCAACTCTCTGCTTCCTGTTGGTTAGCCAATCCTCTAACCAAGCTAATATATTACCCCTAACTCCATGTGATCTTATCTTGTGTATTAATCTTTTGTGCGGCACTTTATCAAAAGCCTTCTGGAAGTCCAGATATATTACATCTACAGGATCCCCATTATCCAATTTGCTTGTCACATCTTCAAAGAACTCTAGCAAATTAATCAAACATGATTCACTTTTCATAAAACCATGCTGACTCTGATGGATTACATTTTGACTTTCCAAATGCCCCATTACTACTTCCTTAATAATGGATTCCAACAATTTCCCAATGACAGACGTTAAACTAATTGGTATATAGTTTCCTACTTTCTGCCTGCCCCTCCCTCCTTTTTGAATAAGGGTGTTATATTAGCATTTTTCCAATCCACTGGAACCTTTCCAGAATCCAGGGAATTTTGGAATATTATAGCCAATGTGTCCATTATCTCTGCTGCCACTTCCTTTAAGACCCTGGGATGTAGGCCATCAGGTCCTGGGGACTTGTCACCCTTTAATCTCAATAGTTTGTTCAGTACTTTTTCTCTAGTAATGTGATTGTTCTAAGGTCCTCCTTCTCTATACGCTTTGCATTACCCGTTACTATTGATTGGTAATAGTGTCCTCCACCATGAAAACTAAGGCAAAATATTGATTAAGCGCCTCTGCCATTTCTGTGTTCCCTACTATTAACTCCCCAGTCTCATCATCTAAGGAACCAACATTCACTTTAGCTACTCTCTTTCCTTTTATATACTTGCAGAAGCTTTTGCTATCCGTTTTTACATTTTGCGCTAGTTTTCTTAATTTACCTTTGCTCTTTTTATTATTTTTTTAGTAACCCTTTGTTGATCTTTAAACGTTTACCAATCTTACAGCCTGCCACTGACCTTTGCAATATGGTATGCTTTAATTTTTGCCTTTATGTTTTCTTTAATTTCCTTGCTTAGCCATGGATGCTTTTTTCCCTTTTACTATCTTTCTTCCTCTTTGGAATATTTTTTACTTGGGAGGAATTGAATATCTCCTTAAATATCTGCCACTGTTCATCAACTGTCCTACCTTGTAGTCTTCCTGCCAAGTCCACTCAGGCCAAATCTGCCTTCATGTCTTTGTAGTTACCTTTGTTTAACTCCAGAACACTAGTGTGGGACTCATGTTTCTTGCTCTCAAACTGAACTTGAAATGCTATGATCACTCTTCCCTAGGGGGTCCTTTGCTATGAGATCATTAATTAATCCCATCTCATTATACAAAACCAAATCCAGGATAGTCTACTCCCTGGTTGGTTCCACAACATTTTGCTCCAAGAAACAATCTCTAATACACTCTATGAACTCTCCCCTGAGGCTACCCTTGCCAATTTGATTAGTCCAGTCTATATGCATATTAAAATCACTCATGATTATTGCCGTGCCTTTCTTACATGGTCTCAATATTTCCTGGTTTCTACTGTGCCCTACAGTTGAACTCCTGTTTGGGGACCAATAGATTACTCCCACCAGGGACTTCTTGCCCTTGCTATTTCTTATTTCTACCCAGACTGACTCTACGTCTTGCTCTCCAGTGCCTATATCATTCCTCACTATAGCACTGATCTCTTCCTTTACAAACAAAGCTACACCACCTCCTTTTCCTTCCTGCCTATCCTTCCGAAACACTGAGTACCCTTGGATATTCAACTCCCAAACCTGCTCTCCCTGTTACCACGTCTCAGTAATCGTCACCAAATCATACCTATTTATCTCTATTTGCACTGTTAACTCATTAGTTTTATTATGAATGCTTTGCACGTTCAGATACAAAGCCTTTAAGTTTGCCCTATTGTCAATTTTCCCTACTCTTAAATGATTCTTTGGTGCAATATGGCGTTCACACACTCTGTCCCTTCCTTTCACTTTTTGGTAACAATCAGCCTCGTCACTAACCTGCACTCTTACCCTCTCCTTAAACTTTGATTTTTTATATTTCCATGCAACTGAATCCTCCCCCCTGCTATTTAGTTTAAAGCCCTATCTACAACCCCAGCTACGCGATTCACCAGGACACTGGTCCCAGCATGATTCAAGTGGAACCCGTCCAAACAGAATAGCTCCCTCTTTCCCCAGTACTGGTGCCAATGTCCCATGAATTCAAACCCATTTCTTGAACACCAATCTTTGAGCCATGAATTTACCTCTTTAACCTTATTGACCCTATGCCAATTAGCTCATGGCTCAGGTAGCAATCCAGAGATTATTACCTTTTTGGTTCTGCTTTTTAATTTAGCCCCTAGCTACTCGTTTTCACTCAGGAGAACCTCTTTCCTCATTCTACCTATATCGTTGGTACCTACGTGGACCACGACAACTGGATCTTTCCCCTCCAACTCCAAGTTCCTCTGCAGCCCAGATGAGATATCTTTAACCCTGGCACCAGGAAGGCAACACAGCCTTTGGGAATCTCAATCCTGGTTACAGAGAACAATATCCATTCCCCTAACTATACTATCCCCGATTACAACTACATTTCTCTTTTCTCCCCCCACTTGAATGGCTCCCTGTATCACGGTGTTATGGTCAGTTTGCTCATCCTCCCTACAGTGCCCGCTCTCCTCTACACAGGGAGCAAGAATCTCTAACAAATTGGATAAGGGCAATGGCTGAGATTCCTGCAATGCTACTTCCTGGATCCCTCTATCTGTCTCACTCTTAGTCTGACCCTCCTGTCCCTGACCTTGATCAAATTTAAGGTAGTTAATCTAAGAGGTGTGACTGTCTCCTGAAACAGTGTCCAGGTAACTCTCCCCCTTCCTGACGTGTCACAGTGTCTGAAGCTCAGGCTCCAGCACATCAACTTTGAGCTGGAGTTCTTCGAGCAACCAACATTTGCTACAGATGTGGTCACTAGGAACCACAATGGGGTCCACCAGCTCCCACATCATACAGCTACAACACATTGCCTGGCCCTGCATCTCTATTTTATTTAATCAGTTTTTTCAATTTGTTTTTAAATTTCCTACTGGTCTTTAATTTATCAATCTGTAAAATATTTTTCCTATTTACCTTTAATCCAAAGAGGAGTTGGGAAAATCCAATAAGTAAAATTATCTTGGAGCTATTGGGTGTATTTACACAGTGATGGACAATATTTTGATAATTTACAATAGGCAAAAAGATTAAAGTGAATATGGTCTCAGATAGAGAAGCAAATAAAAGAACACCCATTAAAAGATAAACTTTACGAAAATCACATTCCATTTTTATGTGAAACACAGTGCAGATTTATAAACTGACACACCATGAATGTGCATTATGGGACAATTTTCTGTGTGGGGCCAGGATAGAGGGAGTGGGAATAACCTTTTTCACTTAGCGGAGAGCTTAGTGACTCAGGGGCATAGCTTTAAAGTGATTGGTAGAATGATTAGGGGAAGATGAGGAAACATTTTTTCAGAGTTGGTAGAGGTCTGGAACTCACTGCCTGAAAGGGTGGTAGAGGCAGAAACGCTCAACTCAGTTCAAAGGTGTCTGGATATCTACCTGAAGTCCCATAATCTCCAAGGTTATAGACCAAGTGCTGCAAAATAGATTAGGCTGGGGTGGGGGCTCATTTTTTGACCAGCACAGACATGATGGGCAGAGTGGCCTTCTCCTGTGCTGTAAATTGTTCTACATTTTCTAAATTTTCTAACTACCTGAAAAGGAGGAATATGCAGGAAAGTGGGGAGAGGGTAGGGGAGTGGCAGTGTGTGAATTCCTCCTTAGGGGAGCAGGCACAGACACATTGGGCTGAATGGCCTTCTGTGCTGTAGCAATTCTATGATCTTCAGCCAGAAGTATCAAGTGATCCATCTTGGTCTCTTCCTGAGATCCCGACAATCCTAGGTGCCTGCCCTATTCAACTCACTCCATGTGATGTCAACAGCTGAATGCGGTGGATTCAGAGACTAGTATATCATTGTGTTGTTGGGTTGGAGCAGCTCTAATAACTCCCAAAGATGGCCAGCTGTAAATACTCTATTGTAACTTATTTACAGTTATGAGAACACTCCCTTACACTAGCTTCTTTCTATGCTGCTTTATCCTGGACTTTCAGATCACATGAGTATATGTCACTTCCATCTATGACATCACAGACTATTACAGTTAATCCTTTATGGGACTTCGTCTAACAAACTCCATTATACTGCATCTCCTCCCAAGTCTCTGTTCAGACTTCAACATTCTCTGACATTCCTGGAAACACAATGCTTCAGTCTTCTAGTTATTATGAACATATCAGTTTTTTGAAGTCTCGGAGGAAATATAGCTTCTTTTGCTCTCTTAGGTAGATGTTATTTTTCTTTCTTTCTCCATGTTCTCTTCTTGTTCTCCCTTTTTCTTCCAGTTCTTTGAGATTCTCACCTTCTCTCACACCGATAGGTGTTGTGATGCCTTTACTGGCCTACTATACTGCTTTCTCCTCTCGTTTGTGGGGGAATAAGGCATTCTCATTCTTCTGTTGGTCCTCTGGATGCTGTTGAACAGAATTCAAAGAAGTAGATGGTTCTGGATCACCTGCTTCATTTCTGATGATTGCACCTTTTCTGGTATTTGATTTTCAATCCATTGCTCAATTGCTATCAAAGTGCTTCTGTTTCTTCTCACTGTGCCCTGTTCCATCTGGACAATGTAAGATCCTGGGTGTGGTGATTCCTCTACTAATTCTCCATGTCCCAATTTATCCCTAATCAAACCTGTTCTTCCTGTTGAAGATCTGATAATGTTCATGTTCTGTGATGAATATCATAGTGCTTCATCCATTTACTTTGGTAAGTTTCCTCTCTCTTTCTTGTATTTTCTCTAAGTCGGTATCTTTGATCTGTAGCATCAACATATGGGGAAGGGTAGGAATCTGTGTCCGCAACCTTCTTCCAGGAGTAGCTTGCATGGAGCTAATCCATTCCGCAAGGGCAAGGATCTATCATCAAGAGCACAGTTGAACATTCTCATTATCTTTCAGTAATGTCTTTAGAGTTCTGACACCCATCTCAGCTTCTCCATTAGCCTGAGGAAACCTCGGTGAACTTATCATGAAAACAAATCCAAATAATTCTGTAAACATTTGAAACTCTTATGTTCGCAAATTGTGGACCATTATCTGATATCGCAATATCAAGAATCCCATGGACTATGAAAACTTTCACTAACATTATCATTGCTTCTGATGTGTGGCCGTCAAACTGTTTCACTTTAATCCACCTCAAGTAGTAATCTACTGTTATTATGAACATTTTCCCTTGATGCTAAAATAAATTCATTCCTAGGTATTCCCATGCTTTGAAGGAAAAAAAGATGACATTTGTGGTTCTTTTGATTCCTGGCTGTGAATTGTACATGTGATACATTGGAAAATCATTTCTTCCAACGTGTTCCAGCCACCAAATGGAGTACCATGCTCTGGCTCTGGATTTGAAAATGCCTAAATGACCTTGATGTACAATCTGTAAGAGCTCAAGTCTCAATGCTCCTGGAATTATTACTCTATCATCGTATATCAGTAAATTATTAATCATTGTCAGATGTGCTCTTTGCTTGAAATAAGCTCTCAAGATAGGACTGGGTGGTATATATGTTGGCCATCCTCCAATGCAAATTTCTCTGTTCTGCTTACATTCCTCATCTGAATTTTGAGCATTTTTGATTTCACCTAATCTTCATGTAGCTTCCAGTAACGTATGGGCTGTCATTATTGTTGTAATATGCCTTTAAGGGATATCACCATGACATCACTAGAAGGGAAATGTGTCATGTGATTCAGCCTTAGTTTCATTTTTGCTTTGAGCAGAACACATCCACACAAACACACACAGATCTGATGTTTTCAACCTTTACCTATGTATAACTGTTCTCATGTGTCTCATCTTAATAAATCAACCCACAATATGTTTACCAAATCCCTTATGAGTGAGTGATGCCTTGTGTCTTGTATAATAAATAAGCCCAAGTTATTATACCATTATATAAAAAAACATGGTGATCAGTGGTGGTAAGACAGGTGGCAGCAAGATTAAGAACAGGTACAGAGTGATGAACAGCCTTAGATTGTACTATATGGCATGAGATGACCCTTAATATTTTGGCCATAGTACAACAAAGCCACCGCATCAGACATTGCTGAAAACACAGCGTTGTGACTGTGAAGTAAAGCTCTTAAAACATAGAGCCGAGGTAGTGCTCAAGTAAAGAGCTGGTAAGCAGATGGATTCCTCATGGTGAGATCACAGCACATAGCCTGTCAGTCCTGTGAGTGGAAGAGCGCCTTGAGAGGACGTGCAACAGGCTATCTCAGTCTGGAAGGGCAAGTGACCATGATATGGGCCAAATTGGTAGCGAGCAAGGGAGAGTCAAACAAAAAAAACTTCATTAAAATGAGGCTTTCATCACAGGATGTTTTGATTATAATGAGTGGCTTTGGGAGTTGCTGAACAATAAATTGAATCAAAAGCAAAGATGCCGTTACTACATTGTACATTCCTGCCACAACTCATCTTTGTGGACGGAGCTTCAGAAAAGCATGTGAAAGTGGCTATAGTGCCATTCATTCCAGGTACTAAAGAAGATGGAAGGTCAAAGGGATATTGTCAGAATGTCCACAAAATTCTCAGTTTGAATTGAGATGCAACTGACCTACTATCCGGATTCAAAATGTTTAGACAGCATACAGAGCTATGGTGTCTTGACTTAGATATGTCTGAACTAGACAAATATACCATAAAACTTCACCTAGCAATTGGAAATGAAGGTCTACACAGGCTGAACATATCAGGATTAAAAGCAGACAAGCTAAAGAATCGCCAGAATATATAGACTACATTGGAAGACTGGTTCAGAATCAGGTTCAACTTTTGTATTCATCGAATAGAGTTCATGTCATTTCAACAACAGCCTACAGAATCAATAGACCACTTCATCAGCAGATGCAGAGAAAAGGGTACATACTGTGATTGTTCAAATGCAGAGCTAGCAGGCAGAATTGGAAGCATTCCAGAATGATCAACTAGATAAACCAAAACATATAGCATTGAAGAACTACTCAAGGATGAATGTAAGTACAAAGTGATCCTCGCAGGCTGACAGTGCTGAAGGCCCTAAGTACAACCCCAATTATTGATATACTCATTAGAAGACATAGACAACTAGCAAGACATGTGGAAGCTGTGGACATCTGCATGCACCAAGGAAATGCCCAGCTTTCCAGCAATCTGCAAGGTATGTGATAGAGAGGAGCCACTGACAGTGGCAGTGCACTAGAGCAAAACCTAATGCAGCTACAAAGAGCCTTGCACTGATCCAAACAGGTCGTACACAATGGGTACCTTCAAGCAATAAGAATGATTGGCTGGTATCCCATCATGTACATGAAGTGACTGACAAACCAGCAAAGGATGATGACGTACACAATGAGAAGATGAACACTTTTCACACCATTAATCTTGTGGAAAATAGGTGCCATCACACTGTTGGAAGTGTTTGCCAAGATTCAAATTATCTATCCTAAGAAAGTTGGTAAATATTCATTATTGGCCAAGATTGACACAGGGCAAGTGCCAAAATATTACTCCTGCGAATTCTATAAAACACATGCATCTACAGACATGGAAGGCCATTGCGAAACCTACTGCTGTGAATCTTTCAGCATACAACAGTTCACTAATTCCATGTGCAGGATCCATAGTCCTGGAATGCAATACAATCAATCCTCCTGGATGTCACAGATAGTCTACATTGTGGAAACTAAAGGCCCAGTGATTGCAGGTCTATGCCAGCATGTTGTGGCTTTACATGAGCAAAAGTCCATGGAATCAGCCAGACTCCTTACGGCAGAAACAACTCCCATCACCTCAGTTCACAACCTAACATCAAAATATCCAGAATGTTCTGCCAAAATTGACTTTTTCAAGGGAGCTGCAACATTATATCTGCAGGAGAATACAAGTTTAATAATTGATTTTGCACAATGCAAATGCCAGCAGCTACATGAAGAAATGGTGAATGATTTCACACTGTAGAAACTGTGCAAAACCAACATTGAAGGATGGCCTGATTCAATTCAGCATTACCACAAAGACTTGAGACTATTTTAGCCTTATCGGGATGAGCTAGGCATCCTGTGGAGTCATTTTTAAAGGCAGGCAGGTAATCAATCAAGAATCTTTGTGATCTGATATCCTTCAACAACATCATCACTCTCAAACAGGCATAGATTTTAAGAGACAGGGCGGAATTATCCACGCCTGCCCACTGCTGGGATCGTCCGGTCCTGCCAACAAGTCAGTGGACCTTTGGCTGGGGTGCCGCCTCGCCCACGGTGGGTCCCACCTGCGACAGGGCCGGAAATCCCGGCCACAGTCTATTGGCTGGGTATGAACAACATTGAAGCCATTATCAAGAAGTGCGAAGCATATCAAGAGAATATGCCAAGTCAGCACAAAGCACCATTGATTCCATGTGAAGTTCCTATTCATCTTTGGTCCAAAATCACATCCAACTTCTTTCAAGTCCATGCCACTGGCATCGTCGTTGACTACTTGACCAAATACCCCATTATTTGATCATTTCCCAAATGTTAAGCTCAACTGTCGCTCACAATCTAGGCACTATTTTCAGTTTATATGGTCTGCCTAGAGAGATCATTTTGGTTCTCATTTTATTGGTAGCCATTTCAGGATATGTGTGAGAAGTAGAATATTGATCACAGTACTACTTCCCCTCATTACCCTAGAAGTAACAGCCTAGCTGAATGAAATCCCTAACTCTCAAATGTTGACAGCCAATCAAGATCTACACATTGCAATGTTAAGTCTAAGAGCAACACCTTCAAGTGTAACTATTCCATTACTGGCAGAGCTCATGTTGGGCAGTGCCAGTTTACATGCTCTTACCCATTTAACCCTCTGAGAAACTAGAGAGTAACTTAAAATTACAAGAGAAGATGATCAATGTCTATGATAAAAATGCAGGTACAGAATTGCCAAGTTTACAGTTGGGACAACAAGGTCGCATCCAGGATCCAACAGAAGGTACATGGCAGCCAGCCAAGGTGACAAGGATCTGTTCAGAACCAAGGTCCTATCAAGTCATTGGACACAAATGTGCAATGGTGAGGCATAATCATGGACAAATCAGATCCATTCAAGCCCCTCAACCAAAGTACAGTCCTACTGTATCTAGGACAAGATCCCAAATGCAACCAGGAACAACATCTAGAAATGATGGTCCCACAGATTACTGAAAGCAATTAAAGAAACCTCCAGAAAAGGTTATCATATGATTTGGGTATACCAGTAGATTACCATTATGCTTTAGATGCTCCTAGATTCACCAGGTCTATGCACTTATGCAGTGATAACTAAACATGAACATATATTGTAAATAGCTTTAGGTGAGAAATGATCTTTTAAAAGAAAGGGAGATGTTGTAATATGTCTTTAAGGATATCAGCATGACATCACTAGAAAGGAAATGTGTCAAATGAACCAGTCTTAGTTTCACTTTTGCTTTGGGTAGAGCACACACATACATACACAGCTCAAGCTTTGTATATATGTATAACTGTTCTCATGAGCCTAGTCTTAATAAATGAACCCATGTGTTTACCCAATGCCTTATGAGTGAGAGGTGCCTTGTGTTTTGTACGGTAAATAAGCTCAAGGCTTTATATCATTATGAATACACAACAATTATACTAAACTCCTCGAAGTCTCCCACAAATTCAATATCACATTTTTCTGGATTGTCTATTTTAATGCATGATAATGCATCTGCTGTGCCCTGTAGTTTCCCTTGAACACTTTTTTAAATTCATTCACGGGATATGGGCTTTGTTGGCTGGGCCAGCATTTATTGCCCATCCCTAGCTGTCCTTGGGAAGGTGACAGGAGCTGCCTTCTTGAACCGCTGTAGTCCATGTGGTGTAGGTACGCTCACAGTGCTGTTAGGGAGCTCCAAGATTTTGACCCAGTGACAATGAAGGAACGTTAATATACCATATTGAGTATCAAACTTCATCAATCTTAATTCAAACCTTGAAACTCTTGATGGCATTGCTTCAAGCTCTTTCAAATTCAATAGTATGACTAAGATTTATGGTCTGTTTCTAGTGTAATGTGAAGAGCTAAGACATAGTCAGCAAATTTCTTACATGCCCACATAGCTGCTTATGCTTCCGTTACAACTACTGTGTATCTCTCTCTGTATCTGTTAATAACTGTGATGTGTGATAGACTGGTCTGCGTTTTCCATCTCCTTGTATCGGAAAAAGTATTGCAGCCAATTCTGTAGAGGATGGGTCCACTACTATTATTGTAGGTAATTCCAGAATGTACTCATATCTCTGATGATATCAACCTCTCCTTGTTTTTTAAAATCATTTCTGATATGCTTCTTCTCAACACCATTCACTGTCTTAACACAACAACTGACATAACAGAGCTGAACAAGCCACTAAGTTTTTAGAAATGTTACCCCATGATTCGCTATTCCCAGGAAGCTTTAAAACTCTGTGATGTTCCTTGGAGCTGGTAATTATTTTAGAACTCTGGTCTTCAGCGGATCAGCCTTTATTCCTGACGCATTCAGTATGTGACCAAGAAAACTGATTGTTGGCTGTGAAAACTCACACTTACTGTTGAATGTCAGTCTCGCTCTTGTAGTCTTCTCAGCATTGCTCTCACTCTTAGGTCATGCTCAGCCTATTTGCATTCCTGAGATGAACTGTATTCCTAAATAAGTGCTTGAATCAAATTTGAGTGATATGATAAATAAGCAGCTTTTTTGTACTATAGCAATGTATATATGTTTTTGATAACCAGTTATCAGGATCTCCTGGTGTGGTATAGTATTGTCAAAGTATAGCATAGCTCTCAAAGCTTAGCTGTAGCAATACATCAACATCAATACTGAAGAGCACACCCACCACAACAGTGTAAGTCTTTCCATTTCTCTCTTTAGACCTTATCATTGCTTATAATCCTAATTTCCAGAAAATTACATGCAGTTTTATGGTGTTGATTTCTCCTTACAAGAAAATAGGGGCAGAAATTTTCGTCCTGTGTGTGGGCGCGCACCTGGCCCAATTGGGGGGTAAAATAGTGCGTGAGGACATCGGTCAAGCATCCCAATGTCATTGCACACTTGCGCAATACTTTCTTTGGTGGGCATATGCGGGTGCCGGAGCGGCGCCCGCCATTAATTAAGCAGCCACATAAGGCCCTTAACAGTCCAATTGATTTTTCCTTGCCCATGAGATTTTCTGCTCGTTGCACAGGCAAAATGGGCAGGCAGCCAGCCAACATTTACACAAACCTCATCCAAAGGTAAGATAAAAAGGGTCAGCAGCATTGCCAGTGTGAGTAATGAGGAGTTTTGGAGATAGTTTGCAGCTGGTTTCTTATTGATACTTAGCAGCTTCATCGCTATTCGGGACATCATTCTTAGCATTTCCAGGCTTCATTTCAGGACTTATTGTTGTCTGCCAGGCCCTGGAAGATTGAGACCGCGTGGACCCTTCCAGGTATCGGACAACCTTCCCTTACCCCGGTAATGGGGATTGCGGTCTTTGCTGGAGGCACCTCCTCTAAAGAGGAAGAGAGGGGTAAAAGCGAGAGGGGACGATGTGCCCCTATGCAGCTTCCAGGGTAGGGACCTGTGGGAGGAGAAGCTCAGGCACAAGGGTCTCAGGGCCAGCAGGTAGTCCAAGATGGAAGGAGCCGCAGAAGACACCACTATCTTGCTGCCAGAATTTACAAGTGGCATTGCAGCTACCTCATTAAGTCTGTGGTGCAATGCCTCAAGAGAGAGTGTGACCTCCATTTGCTAGGTGATTAGGCCTGAGTTCACCTGCAACTGTGGGTGGACACACCATGCCAGTGGCTCTAAAGGTCACAGTGGCCCTCAACTTCTATGCCTCCGGCTCTTTCAAGGGATCAGTGGGGGATCTTTGTGGAGTCTTCCAATCAGCTGTCCACAGTTGCATCAAGCTGGTGATAGAAGCTCTGTTCAGGCGGGTACTGACCTTTATTAAGGACATAAGAACATAAGAAATAGGAACAGGAGTAGACCATTCGGCCCCTTGAGCCTGCTCTGGCACTCAATAACATCATGGCTGATCTTCTTGTGTTTTGATTTCCACATTTCCATCTAACCCCACTAACCTTTGATTCCTTTGCTTGACAAGAATCTATCTCCCTCTGCCTTAAAAATATTCAATGACCCCCTCTTCCATCACCTTCTGAGACAGAGAGTTCCAAAGTCGCACAATCCTCTGAGAGAAAAAAATTCTCCTCATATTTGTCCTAAAAGGCCAACCCCTAATTTTAAAAAGTGCCCTCCCAGTTCTGGATTCACCCACTAGAGGAAACATCCTTTCAACAACCACCTTGTCAAGGCCGTTCAGGATCTTGTACACTTCAATCAAATCACCCCTCACTCTTCTAAACTCTAGTGGAAACAAGGCCAGTCTGCCCAACCTTTCCTCATAAGACAATCCACTCACTCCAGGTATCTTCCTCTGAACCATCTCCAATACATTTACATCTTTCCTTAAATAAGGAGACCAAAACTGCACACAGTATTCGAGGTGCGTCTCACCAATGTCCTGTATAATTGAAGCGTTACATCCTTACTTTTATGTTCAATCCCTCTCGTAATAAAGGATAGCGTTCCATTAGCCTTCTTAATTACTTGCTGTACCTGCATACCAACTTTTTGTGACTCATGTACTCAAACACCTAGATCCCTCTGCACCTCAGAATTATGCCGCTGTTCTCAATTTAAGTAATAATCTGCTTTTTTGTTCTTCCTGCCAAAGTGAACAACTTCACATTTTCCCACATTAAACTCCATTTGCCAGGTCTTTGGCCACTTACTCAACCTATCTATGTCCATCTGCAACCTCGTCATGTCCATGTCACAACGTACTTTCCTACCTATCTTTGTGTCATCTGCAAATTTAGCTACCATGTCTTCACTTGCCTCATCTAAGTCATTGATGTAAATCGTAAAAAGCTGAGGCCCCAGCACAGACCCCTGTGAGACTCCGCTCATCACATCCTGACAATCTGAAAAAGACCCATTTATGCATACACTCTGCTTTCTGCCAGCCAGCCATGGTCCCCTTATATAAGGAAAGATATACTGACAATGGAAGCAGTCCAGAGAAGGTTCATTGAGGATTTTCTTATGAGGAGAGGTTGAGTAGGTTGGGCCTGTACTTATTGGAGTTTAGAAGAATGAGAGGCAACCTTATTGAAACATACAAGATTCTTAGGGGGCTTGACAGGGTAGATGTTGTTTCCCCTTATGGGAGAGTCTAGGACCAGAGGGCATAACCTCAGAGTAAGGGAGCGTCCATTTAAAACAGAAATGTGGAGGAATTTCTTCTTTCAGAGGGTAGTCAATCTGAGGAATTCTTTACCACAGAGGGCTGTAGATGCTGGATCATTAAGTATATTTGAAGCTGAGATGGACAGATTTTTAATCAGTAAGGAAATCAAGGGGTATGGGGAAAAGGTATAAAAGTGGAGTTGAGGATTATCAATTCAGCCATGATCTCGTTGAATGGCGGAGCAGACTCGAAGGGCCGAATGGCCTACTTCTGCTTCTACGTATTATGGTCTTATCCATACTAATATGTTACCCCCTACACCATGTGCTTTTATTTTCCACAGTAGCCTTTGATGTGGCACCTTATCAAATACCTTCTAGAAATCCAAGTACAGTACATCTATGGGCTCCCCTTCATCCACTGAGCATGTTACTCCTTCAAAAAACTCCAATAAATTGGTTAAACATAATTTTCCTTTCACAAAACCATGCTGACTCTTTCCGATTGTCTTGAACTCTTCTAAGTGCCCAGCTATAACCTCCTTAATGATCGATTCTAATGACTTCCCCACGACAGACGTCAAGCTACCTGGCCTATAGTTTCCTGTTTTCTGCTTCACTCCCTTCCTGAATAGAGGTTTTTTATTTGATACCTTCCAGTCTGATGGAACCTTTCCAGAATCTAGCGAATTTTGGAAAATTAACATCAGCGCCTGTTCCGGAGAGCGAACGCTTGCTGGCAAATCTAAAAGGGAGAAGGACATGTCATTAATTAAAGTCATCACATGGTCACTGCGCATGCCAGAAACCCTGTTGAGACAATGGAGATCTGCTTCACGGTGCCCTCATCTTCCAACGATCAATGGGGACTACAGGATTGAGGCTCACATCAATGAAAAGACTCCAATAGAATGGTTGCACAAGACCTCTGTGCACTGCACTCTTACCTATGTCTGCCACCCACGCCTCTCCATGCCCATTTGCACGTGGGGCATGCCAGCTCTCAAGCTCTAGGGTACCTCGAGAGGATTAGGAGGCTATCAGGGCCTCCTTGGTCTGTTATCTTTCCATATTGCTGTGGGCCGTCTTCTCCCGAAACAACAAAGGAGCATTGATTAGTCTGCTCTCTACCTGCAGCGCCATTGCAGCCTGGCCAACTCCAACTGAGGAGCACCTGGCAGGGCACATCCAATTTATGGGCCTCGAATCACAAGGCACTCAGTCCAAGCAGCCAGGGCTCACCCCCTTGGCCAGTTCCAGTATGATTGACAATTGGCACTCAGACTCCAACACCCCTGAGCTCCACACGGACAGACGGACGGACAGACCTTAACACATCTGCACATTGGCCCATGCCAACATGGTACTCACCCTTCCTGAGCACAGCAGGTCATTAAAGTGCTTCCGGCACTGCAGTCAGGAGTACTGCACCACATCACAGCTGCTGACCAGTGCTGCCACCTCCTCCCATGCCCTCTTGGGTGAGGTGTGGTGACCTCCTCCTCCCATCCTTGGGGATAAAGGTGTCCCTCCTGGCAGCCACCTCCCCCAGGAGAACAGTGAGGCACTCATCAGAGAAATGGGGGACTGAGTACCCATCCGACCTGCCCTCCCGCCTGCTGTGTCTACCTGCACTGGGGTTCATTGTATCGGCTTAGTGAACATCCTCCAAGGCAGCCTTTTATACTGGCCACCGGGTCACCATTGGACCCGGTGGCCGACAGGCCCCCGTCGCCTCCCGGCACTTCCAGGCCAGTGTGGAGCCATGTTTCACACTGGGGGGGCCTTAGTAGGCCCGCCCGGTGTGAAATTGTAGTCGGGGCCCAATCACGGGCAGAGGTCGGTTTCGCAGCTGCTCCCGCTCGTCTGCCCGACGAAGGGAAAATCCTGCCCCAGGGTAAACATACTTATTTAAGTGTTTGAACTCCATGAAAACTGACAGAGGTGGGACTCTTTCATTTTATATGACTAGTTTCTTATTAAACTCAATGCCACAGGAAAAATGTGCTCTTTCTCAGTTTGGATTAGTACTTGTGCCTGTGAGTCAGAAGGCTGTGGGTTCAAGCCCCAATCCAGAGAATCAAGCACATAATCTAGGCTGCCTGTGTGTAAAATCATAGAACCATGGAAATTTACAGCGCAGAAGGAGGCCATTTGACTCATCATGCCCTGCTGACCAACAAGTAGCCATCCAGTGTAATCCCACTTTCCAGTTCTTTTTCTGTAGCCTTGTAGGTTATGGAGTTCAAGTGCATATCCAAGTACTTTTTAAATGTTATGAGGACTTCTGCCCCTACCACCCTTCAAGGCAGTGAACTTCGGATCCCCACCATCCTATGAATCCCCTCTTCAAATCCCCTCTAAACCTCCTTTCTCTTATCCAAAATCTATGTCCCCTGGGGCAACATTTTCCCTCCATTGGGGGGGGAAGCGCGGGAGCAGGCACCAGCGTATGGCCTTCTGATCGGCGACCCCGGATGGAGGGGTGCAGCCATTTTAAGTAGGCAGGCCAATTAAAGCCTGCCCAGCGTAGCATCCGCCAGGAAGTACTATGCGCTCCCTGTGCAGGCGGGGTGTGGGGGAATTCCCTCAGCCTGGAGTGCTGCCTCAGGGAGATCAGCTCCGATTTAAAACTTTTATTAAACATGTTTGAAATTTTTCCCTACCATGTCCCCTCATATGACACTGTCACATGAGTTGGGACATATCCATAAGTTTTATTGAAAGCTTTCTTAAAAATTTAAATATTCTCATGAAATCTCATCCCGCCCATGGGTGAGGTTTTATGCTTTTTCTGAGGCCCGCATGGGCTCCTGGCCTGCCTACCAAACTTAAGGTTGAACGGGCAGGTCCATCAATGAGGTTAATTAGTTTTTTAATGGCCTTAACAGGCCTTGATAGTTCGGTGGGTGCATAGCCGAATCGGTTGCGTGCCCGTCGAACTGAAAATCTAAATGACACAGGGTGACGTCGGGACACACGTCCAATGTATCCCCACATCATTTTATGCATCGGCGAGCGGGCCCTGCCCCCGCTCGCCGACCGGAAGAACCTGCCCCTGATTTTAGAACCCTCAACCAAGGGGCATAAGGCCTTCCTATTCACTGTCTAGATTCCTCCTAATTTTATACACTTCAGTTAGGTCTCCCCTCAGCCTTCTCTGTTTCAAATAAAACAACCTCAGCCTATCCAATTCTTCCCCATAATTAAAATTCTTTAGTCCAGGCAACATCTCTATAAATCTCCTCTGTACAATCAATTTCCTGTAGTATGCTGACCAGAACAGCCCACAGTATTCCAGATGTGGCCTAACTAGTATTATACAGTTCAAGCGTATCCTCCCAGCTGTTATGTTATAGGCCATGACTAATAAATACAAGTATCCTGTATGCCTTCTTGGCCACCTTATCTACCTGTCTAATCACCTTCAGGGATCTGTGAAAATCCACTTGAAGGTCTCTTTGTTCTCCTATACTTCTTAGTTTTCTACAATTTATTGCTTATTCCCTTGCTTTGCTAGCCTTCCCCAAATGCGTTACCTCATACTTCTCTGGAATGAACTCCATTTGCCAATGTTCCATTCACATGGTTGGTCTATTGCTGTCTTCCTGCTGTCTTCAACTTCCTTCTTTACCACAAGATCAATTATTGTATTGTGTGCAACTTCTTAATCATACCTCTAACATTCAAGTCCAGACCATTTCTACCAGGAAAAGCAAGTGACCTAGGACTGAGCCTTATGCAATCACACTGAAAAAAGCCTTCCAGTCATAAAAACACCCATCGACCATTACCCTTTCCTTCCTGCCTCTGAGGCATTGGGAAATCCAGTGGTAATGTTATTTGTAAGAATGTGAGTAGAATTTGATATAGGGTAAGAAAAGAGCAGCAGACTTTTGAATGAGCTGAAAAAGTTTACAGAGGGTGCAGCAGTGGCATAAGAATATAAGAACATGAGAAATAGAAGCAGGAGAAAGTCATTAGCCCCTCAAGCCTGTCCCAACATTCAATCAGAACATGGCTGATCAGCCCCAGGCATCAACTCCTCTTTCATGCCAGGTCCTCATAGCCCTCAACTCCTGGAAATTTTAAAAATCTATCTACATCCTCTTTAAAGACTTTCAGTGATCTGGCCTCCACAACTCTCTGGGGTAAAGAATTGTAGACATTCACTGCTCTCTGAGGGAAGAAATTCCTTCGCATCTCAGTTTTAAATGAGTGTCCCCTTATTCTGTAACTATGCCCCCGGTTCAAGATTCCCCCATTAGTGGAAACATCTTTTCAACATCTACCCTGTCAAGCCCCCTCAGAGTCTTGTACATTTCAATAAGATCACCCTTCATTCTTCTAAACTCTAAAGAATAAAGACCTAACCAGTTTAGCTGTTCTTGATAAGTCAACTCCTTCATCCCAGGAATTAGCCTAGTGAATCTCTTTTGAACTGCCTCCAACGCCAGTATATTCTTTCTTAAATATGGAGACCAAAACTGTACACAGTACTTCAGGTTTGGCCTCACCAATACCTGTACAGTTGTAACCAGACTTCCCTATTTTTAAACTCCAACCCCCTAGCAATACAGGCCAAAGTTCCGTTTGACTTATTAATTGCTTGCTGCACCTACATGCTAGCTTTTTGTGTTTCATGCACAAGATCACCTAGATCCCTCTGTGCTGCACTTCTTTGGAGTCTCTCTCCATTTTAATAATAGCTGTCTTTTGATTTTTCCTACCAAAGTGCATGACCTCACATTCTCCTACGTTAAACTTCATCTGCCAAGATTTTGCCCACTAATTCAACTTGTCTATATCCCCTTGCAGATTCCTTATGACCTCATCACAGGCCCTCCCAATCATCAGTAAACATCCCCACTTCTGGCTTTATGGTGGAAGGAAGGTCATTGATGAAGCAGCTGAAGATGGTTGGGCCTAGGACACTACCCCAAGGAACTCCTGCAGTGACGCCCTGGAGCTGAGATGACTGACCTCCAACAACCACAACCATATTCCTTTGTGCTAGGCATGACTCCACCCAGCAGAGAGTTTTCCATATGATTCACATTGACTCCAGTTTTGCTAGGCCTCTTTGATGGCACACTTGGTCATTTGTGGCCTTGATGTCAAGAGCAGTCACTTTCACCTCACCTCTGGAGTTTAGCTCTTTTGTCCATGTTTGAATCAATGCTGTAATGAGGTCAGGAGCTGAGTGATCCTGGTGGAACTCAAACTGAGCATCAACGAGCAGGCTGTTGCTCAGCAAGTGCCACTTGATGACGCCTTCCATTACTTTACTGATGATTGATGGGTTGGTAATTGGCCAGGTTGGTTTTGTCTGATTTTTGTGTACAGGATATAACTGGGCAATTTTCCACATAGCTGGGTAGACGCCAGTGTTGTAGCTGTACTGGAACAGCTTCAGTAGGAGTGCGGCAAGTTTTGGAGCACAAGTCTTCAGTGCGTTTGCCAGAATGTTGTCAGGGCCCATAGCCTTTACACTATCCAGTTCCTTCAGCCGTTCCTTGATATAAGAGTGAATTGAATTGGCTGAAGACTGGCATCTGTGATGCTGGGGACCTCCAGAGGAGGCCGAGATGGAGCATCCACCCGGCACTTCTGGATGAAGATTGTTACAAGTGCTTCAGCCTTACCCTTTGCTTTGCTTAGCCTTTCTAGGGATTCTGCCAACTACTAGTAGAGGCAATTCCTGTCACTCAGCGAAAACAACTTCCAGATTATTCGAATAATGAGAAAGCAGTTCACTTAGAATGCATTTGCAAGGAAGTATTACTGTGTTTCAGAAATTGATGGATAGCTTCTATAACAAAGATTTATTCTGTGCTTTTCCTTACACAGAATTGAATAAGGCAAATTTGATAAGATCATAAATCAATATGATTTCCAGTTGCAAAAATAAACTCGCTGGAATATGTTTAACCCAGGAACAGTGCATTTTTTAAATAGGAAACAATAATATAAAGAGAAAGCACTTTCAATGTAAACTATTGTAGTTGTGATGTTTCCAAACTGCAGTAGTGAAACAAACAGCTATCCATGATCATAATCATGGCTTCTGGATGCCTGCCATATCTTTAAGGAGGATGCTGTTCTACAGCAGGATATAGGGCCTGGAACACACACATCTGATCACCAGTTTAGTCAGTGAGGAAAGTGAGGGTCTCCCAAATCATTCAATACACAAAAGTGCTGAATTTAATGGTGATGCCTTCCACCAGCCAAAAAACTGTCGGCTACCCTGCCGCAGCTATTTCTCGGAGGCCCATGGATTAAATCTCAATCAGGTACTTACCCCTGCCTGTTGTCAGGGTTCCTGAGTTTTTGAAGGTGAAAATCCCACCTCCAAGAGCTGCCGGCCAATCAGAGTATCGCCACCAGGTGCACTGGGTCAGCAATAGACCTAGAAGTAGGAGCTGTGCTGGAGGCCCAGAAGAAAGGCAAGTGGGTGCCTTGCCAGGGAGAGCCAGGCAGGCCCCAGCGAAGTGGGTTTGAGGGTGGGGTGGGTGGGGGTGTGGGTCCGTGCAGAGATCAGGAAGGGCCTTCTTGCAAGAACAGTCCTTACCCGTGGCGGGGCCCTTCGTGAGGCATAGGGTGCCCAAACTGGAGGGTCCCTTCCCCCCTCCGAGTCCACAGGAAGACCACCTATAGGTGACCTTCCATAACTGGCCATTAATTGGTCACCAAAGGGCCTCAACTGATCTAGGGGCAGGAAGGCTGACCTTGAGCTTTCCTACTCCTTACTCAATCAGGGGTCAGGGGGTGGGGGTTGGCGGTCAGGAAGATGACAGTTTTTTCATGCTTTTCCACCTGATTAAAGGGCCTTCACTAGCTCCCAGACTGCTCCTAAGTGGAGGCATTAAATTCCACACAAAAAGTGCGAATTATTGAAGTGTATGTGGATATAGATATTGCAGAGTTCTCCTCAAAGTGTTTTTGGGAAAGATAATGAATTTACAGAAATATCCCTTCTGATGGTTAGATAAATTACATAAGTTGATTGAGTATGTGGCTGACCATATTGTCCACTGCCCTATAGCAGGTACAATGTCATGTCTTGTACTCTCATAAAGCACTCGAATGCTTGACTTACAAAAGGTGTGGGAGCTCAGCATTGCGTTGCAGGAACTGGCCTAGGTTTCCCAGTGCTCTCCTGCCTGGTTTCTGGCAAAGCTGGGTCAGCTGGATCAGAAAGGCATAACGGAATGCCGTCCACCAAACATTCCCACATCCACCCACTAGCAATCACCATTTTCCATGTAGCAGGCGTGGAAGCATAAAATGTCCCGACCCATAAGTGTTTAGCCACATGGAAAATATATTAAAATGGGAGAAACAATAGGGGGATATTTCCCAGAAACTCAGAGGAGATGGGGAGAGAGTTGCGGGAAAAATCCCGGAGAAATGTTGGTTCACTGTAAAATTACTCTGGGAATCATGCTACTGCCGCAAACAGGGTCGGGATTTGAAAATGGTCTCACTACTGAAAATATTCAAAATTTGGAAGATTCAGCTCAATCTTCCTCTCCACATCAAATTTCAATGATTGGTGCAGGGGCACTGACGTTCATTTTCAGGTTGACCTTTGGGATGATTCTCAAAGTGTGACCTTGCCCAGGCTCCAGGAGCAGCAGTGATCTTCTTTTAAAAATGTCCCAACTTTTCATGCAGCTCAGGCTGAGGCTGTCAGCTGTCGTGGTGAGTTTCCAGACCTACTCTACCTACTCTACAGAGGGCATGGATTCCTCCCCTCCAGAATGCAAAGAATCCCAGTGGCCAGGAGAAACTCTTTGTCGGGGGTGTGTTGGTGTGTGTTGGGGGAGGGGGGGTGGGTGGGTGCAGTGGGTAGTTGGGTGAAAATTGTCATGCCAAAGGGCTGGCCAAACTAGAAAGATTAGGCCACTCCACTGTACGTACATGGAGAAAGATACTTTCACACTGTTATTGTACAGCGAATGGTAAATGCTGAACTGCGCAAATCCCAGAGGGAAACTTGAAAGGACTGCCACAACTGTTTGCAATTTGTACTTTATTTCGAGATGTGTGCCTTGAGTTCAGTAGTAATGAGCCCGCCAAGACATGGAGGTTTTTACAAAACTAAATTAAACGTGTATTATTATAAGGAAAGATTTTAAGCACATTATAGTAGTAATTTGTAGACCAATGTATAACTCCTAAATCTCCTAATTAATCTAGCTCCCAGTTACACCTCAGTTAAGGCAACAGTAAAGCTATGTAGATTTCAACAGACCTAGGCAAAGCACACAATACTCTGGTAGTGATATTCAAAATTAATTCTCTTAGCTTCTGTTCCTGTACACAGCAGCTTGATACATAGAGACTAGTAGGTTTTCATACTTGTTAGATCTAAGAACACCTTCTTCCTTATACATAACCTCATTTCCTTTATACATGTTTCTCCCTTCTTAGTGTAAATCCCATTGTTCCAATATGTCTTTGCAACTTTACTTTTTTCCACAATATAGATCTTTCATGGTACTCATATTATCAGTAACTTTTAGAAAAAATAAACACACACTTTTTGACTTAGCTCCATATGGCTAGGTGTAACACCGCCATGATTTCTTTGAAATTCAAACTACTCGGGTTTATCTAAAATTGCAAATGTTCCTCACACCTCACATTCTAAAACTTCAGCCAAGTTCACATTTTTAGCATTTCAAACCTAGCTTCCCTTTTTGCAGCATCAAAAGCTCCAGACTATCTGTCTACAATTCAATTAAAACCCCCACACAGACACAGAAACTAATTCAAACCCCATTATTAACCTATCTTTACAATAAATCACAATAATATTATGAAAAGTATTACATTACACATAGTTGGTTCCCTATTTTCTATGTGAGAGAAGATAGAATTGCTGATTCAAGAAATTAACTTCTGAATGTTTAATACCGATATGAATTTATTTTAAATGGCTTAGCTAAGGTATGAAATGCATAGCAGCATAGGATTAATAAATAAGTATTCAACTAAGAAGTTCATCAATCAGATGTTTTACTTGGTCATGAGGGATTGCTCATAGGGAAGGAGGTCATCTTTGTATCACCTATGCTACCAAAACAAGGCTAACTGATTAACCATCTTGATATGATTGGAGGATGCTGTTCACAAAATGATTGTCACATTTGCCCACCTAGCAACACCCACTGCACTCCAAAGTCATTGAAGTACATTGGAACATTTGGGAGATGTGAAAATGCATGAAATAATTGGCAGTTTCCCCCGCCACTTTCTACTCCAGCCTATTGCCTCATATTACAAGCATCCTGTAATAAAAGGGAATTATGAATTACCATTATGGAATTGTGTGCTGGAAGACAAACCTAAAAGAAGCAAAATATAATTCAAATTGAGTGGCCATTATTTAGAGAAGACTCTTCCATGCTTTAAAGATTTTAACTTCAAACAAGGCAACTCATTCATTTGAGAAAACTGATGGATATAATTTGATTTTCTCAAAAAGCATCTTTCTCATTTAGTTTAAAATACATATCACTGTTTTATTGAATTGAGATTTCAATGTAATGCAAATCAGGCATATATATATATACACGTACACAATGTACTAAATTATATTATATCTATATACATATTAATATATTATAATTTAGTACATCAAACATAATTGTTCATGCACCTTTGAAGGAAAGTAAAATTAGTTTAAATAATACAATAATTTGGAACAGAATTGAGGAAGTGCAGTTCTCTTTCATGATCATCTTCAAATATATCTTGTATTTAAAATTAAAAAGATTTTTGCTTCAGGTAATTCAAATGACCTACACTCTGACATATTTTCAATAGTGAATTTTATTATCCCATAGCACAGTGCAGCTATTACTTTTCTTGTTCAGGCTACTGATGCTCAATTCAAATGCAGATATTATTGATGATTTTTCCTAGTTGCTATTGATGAGTTTACTAGTTGTTACTGAAAACACAGGTCAGCTCTTGGAATTAAATTCAATGGAGTCTGACCAGATATAAGATCCTGGGTTGCAGAAAGAAACATTGGCTATTTTATTAAAATAACAAATCACATAATGAACCCAGTATCTCGAGCGAGCTAAACCTGGAGAGCTTCTATATTTCCAATTTATAATGAACATTGGAGGAGCTAAAGCAGGTAAACAAATTTTACTGATGCTTTTAATAAGTTCTTTTTCCAGGCTACTGTTATGACTCTCACACTCTGCAGACTCTGTTTCCCCTAAACACAGGCTGGTTCCCCCTCCCCCAAACCAGTCTGCAAGGCCCGAGGATCTTTGCAAGGCTGAGGACTGGCCCACAAGCAATAATTTCATCTTTAAATGCTTCTCTGGAGGCTGGGGCATAAGAACATAAGGAAAAGGAGCATTAGCAGGCCATTTGGCCCCTCAAGCCTACTCTGGCAGTCAATAAGATCATGATCTGATGTGGCCTTAACTCTACTTTCCTGCCAGCCCTCCAATAACCCTTGACTCCATTGCCAATAAATAATCTGTCTAGCTCAACCTTGAATATATTCAATGACCCAGCCTCCACTTCTTACTGCGGGAGAGAATTCCACAGATCGAATGACCCTCCCCGAGAAGAAATTCCTCCTCATTTCTGTCTTGAATAGGAGACCCCTTATTTTGAAACTGTACCCCCTGGATTCTCTCATGAGGTGAAACATCTTTTCAGCATCTAGCATTCAGAATCTTATAGGTTTCAATAAGATCACCTCTCATTCTTCTAAACTCCACTGAGTATAGGCCCAACCTGCTCAAGCTTTCCTCATAAGCAACCCCTCCATCTCAGGAATCAGCCTAATATATATTCTCTGAACTGCTTCCAATATAAGCATGGAGAGGCAGTGGCATAATGATATTGTCACTAGACTAGTATTTTAGAGACCTAAGGTAATGGCCTGGGGACCTGGGTTCAAATTCCAACATATCAGATGGTGAAATTTGAATTCAATAAAAATTTGGAATTATAAATCTGATGATAACAATTGTCATGTTTATGACTTCAGGAATGGGCAGTAAATGCTGGCCTAGCCAGTGATGCCCACATCCCATGAATAAATAAAAAATATGACCAAAATTGTGTGCAATGCTTGAGATATAGTTTCACCAAATCCTGTACAATTATAGCAAGCTATTTTTATCCTCCATCCCCCTTGCAATAAAGGCCAACATTCCATTTGCCTTCCTAATTACTTGCTGTACCTACATGCTGACTTTTTGTGATTCATCCTTCACAAGTACACCCACATCCCTCATCTATACCACAGCATTTGGCAGTCTCTTTCTCCATTTAATTAATACTCTGCTATTCTATTCTTCCTGCCAAAGGACAATCTCACATTTTCCCACATTATACTCCTTCTGCCAATTTTTTTGCCTGCTAACTTGAACTATCTATATCCCTTTGCAGATTATTTGTGTCCTACTCACAACATACCTTTTTATCATCAGCAAATTTGGTTACAATGTAGTCAGTCCCTTCGTCCAAGTCCCTTTTAGTTGGCCCCTTCATTCATTGCCAAGCAGCGATAGGTGCTATAAAAATACCAGACAATAAGGCATCCAGTTACCAGACAGAGGGACAGTCCAACAGAAAACCGGACAGCCTGGTACAAAGCTGGATGACTAACCACCCTGGCCTAGCAGTCAATAGGTGATTAACACTAGCATCACTATAATGTTAGTACCATTAGATGTTAGCACATGCAGATCTAGTTTAGTTAAGAGAAATACAAGAATCTAATTTTACATAGGAAACCAAGTAATTATTTGAGATTTGACAATTTATAAACTTAAATAGAATAAAAACAGAAGTTCTAGTACTGAAAAAATACAATTAATTTACTGTAACCCATCCAGATTGCAGTCACATTAAGGCTTATATTGGATAAAAATTTCAGAGACATTACTCATGAGCCCAGTTGACATGCAACTAACTTAATTAGGGCTACATTTCCATATTTTTCTTGTAAAAGGAAACATAGCAACCACTTTAATTGTAATTTATGACTTAACAAATTCATAGATATGTGCGTTTTTGAACTTGTGATTTGTGCAAATATTTCATTAGCAATGATGAAAAACTAGCAGCCAATCAGGACACATACCTCCAACATTGATTCTTTAGTGCTTCTCAAGCAGCTAACAAACCTCAGTGTCAGTGGCAAAACAGTTATTAATTCAGCTCTGAAGCCAGCAATATTTCTATAAAATATCTTGACAAAGATTGAGAAATCGTCCTTTCGTAACCTGACCTTGGGTTTGCCAATAACCGCTCTAACAGAGATATGTGAGCAAAGTTCTTTATGGGAAGGTGGCCTTCAAATGTACTAAGGATGCATTATGTACAGCAGTATATCACTGAAGGAGTAAAGCCAGTGCATTGACCTTGCAAGAGATCCAGAGGTTGCTTCGCCAAAAAAAAGGATGAATACTACTGTAAACCAATTCAATGATCCCAGCATAAAAAAGGAGATGGTATCACTGCATGCACATGATCCATCATGCATCCTGGATAGGGGATGAAAGCCAATCCAGACTTATAATAGCTGTCTGCTATTATAATTATTTGAACACATTTCCAAAATGTAATGAGTAGAAGCTATGGTTAATCCAGAAGACTGAATGAAGAAGAAATTCTGAGGTTTGAGGAATTATGACAAAGTAAGACTGCCAAGAATTTAATGATTCATGACAAGTTTTTGCCGATCGCGCCACAATCAGTATGTCCTGAATGTGGTGCAGCATCAGAAACAGAGCTCTTGCATCTTTTTCTCATACCCTTCCATTAGTGGTTGGTTCTTAATAAGCATGATACATATCTGTTGTGCAAAACTTAATAAGCATGAGAAGGTAGCCATAAAATTATGGGACTTATAACAATAATACAGGATACAGGCTAGAGAAAACTTGGCAGCTTGATAGAGACCCAAAAAGGCAAAAGGTTTGAGGTATATTTGCACTTGCCTTTCTTTCTATTGCATTAACTCCTCCACATCCAGTTCAGACGGTGTCCAATGGAAATCCCATGCTGCACAATATGGTTTCTGCTAATGAAACAGCCACATCTAGTAAGTGTGTGGGACAGTATATCAATAAAAGTCATCTTGAATGTAAAATTCAGCCCCAAACTTCAGCAGTTAGTAATGCACCAAAGATAATACAGATACAGTTACATGAACAGAGTGGATTGCTATTATCCGCCTCCTATGCAGTCTGTACTCCCACACTTCTACAGTATCATACTCAAGCATAACGAATTTAAAAATGGATTTGAACAGACTATTATTATTGACTTTTACAATCCTGTCAGTTCAGTGCTGATACTTTCAAAACCATTTTGGTTGCTTATATTGGAACTAGAGTTGGGAAGACCAACACCACAATCAGAAAGGCGCCCTCTCAAAATCCTGTCATATACCTTAAGTTTCTGACAATTTGAACTGTATATATCTGTTGTGCAAAACTTAAAAAGCAAAGATATTTAAGACCCATCTATTCTTACAGCAACATGCCAGAATGCAGAAAGCAAAAAATTGATCTTCTGTTGGAATTATTCAGACTCGATTTATGTCATTCTCATCTGAAGCATTGCAGGCTTTGTCCTTGAGGAAAAAAAATCGATTTCCTTGTGATAGGCTTCTACTCATTTTGCTGTTAAATATGGAGCTGTTGCCCAATTATAGTGACTACTGAATTGGAGAGAAATCTTCTCTCTCTTATTAAAGTCTGCCAGTTATTTGGTGACTTAAGATTCTTACACTTTTACCAATTTAACATGTTATCAATGTGACTAAATTTATGGTTTCAATTTCATCAAGATAAGCAAGAATTGTTAAACAGACCATTGCAATGCTATGTGCGCAATGTACTTTATTCTGTGAGGCTGATTGGAGTGTGATTCCTCAACCATGTCCAAATGAACACTTAACAGTGAGGAATAATGCAATGGCACAGAATATGGCGCATAGCTCCAACTGTATCAATGAATTACAGGCTCTACTTCTGATGGTCCACCTGCTAATGCTGCTGAATTTATTTGCAGTAAAGGCTTAAGCATTGTGAGGCCACGGGTGTCAGTTCAAAATGACAAATAAATTTACTCAAAAATGTGGAAAAAATCATTCCATCAAATACAACTCCTCTGAAAAGGAAATTTCACCATTTGCACTCCTTTTCAAAAAATTAATAAGGCTGGCATTTTCCTATAATGCAAAAAGGAAGAATTGTTGAAGCTGACAGTTGAAGGACATGAAACAATTTAACCTCGATGTACAGAAAGAATGAGTTAACTGAAACCCTAACTCATGATCGGCTTGGAGAACATTTGCAACTGCACAGCGCCAAAAGTTAACTGCAATTATGAATCACCATCAGTTCTTGGCAACAATGGAAGAAGCATTAACATCGGAACAATGCTATGAGCTAAGCAACCATCACTGTGAGGAAAATCACCTTATCTTCTGATGTGTAAACAGCAGGGGAGGAAATAAGGAATTGCCTTTGCCCTTGCAGTTTTGCATAGCTCGGGAGATTGAAAGATCAAGATATTAAGTTATGATAGAACAAGTGATCCAGCTGGCTGTTTAACTGAATTAACACTGAGGGCCAGGTGTGTGATAGTATAACTGGGATACTGTAAACAAAAGGACAACATCAAAACATGGGCACTGCAGTCAGGTGAAGAAGGATGGGAACTGGTCATCTCCAGATCCAGGCTACAATCAACACAGATAATGACCAGCCACATGGGTTATTGTAAGTTTCAGTCAAATTTTACCTGGGGTTTTAGTTGGTTTAATAAATTGATGAGTTTAAGGTTGAGCCAAAACCTGTTTGTTGTGTATATGTCGTTCTTGTAATTCTGGGGTCCAAGAATAACTGTAAGAAGGAAGGGGACAGGACTCCTTACACAATGTAATTGACAGAGCTGGGATGGTGGTGGTGGGAGGGGGGCAGGGTTAGTAGAATGGAGGTGGAGAATATCTCTTTATGTAAATGGCCGAAAGTTAATTTGTTCTCACCCTCAATCAATAATAATCCTATATCAAAGTGTGGGATATATGCATGCCTGTATCATGAGATTTTTGAGAATGACATTTCATGTCTGTTAATCCTGAAAGGGTATTCTTCTCATTTTTATTAAAGGGAGCACCGGACTCACATATGAGGGAATGGCACTTAGTTGAAGTAATAAGCCACAACCAGGATGGTAAATCTATCCCTCAGCATAGGAGGGTAAAAAGGGGAGGCAAGTTGAAAAATAACTAAAGTTTATTCATTCCCTTAAAGCAAAAATAAAATGCCAGTAATATTGAATGAATCAGATTTACTATGTGCAGGGTTAAATAAAGTGTTGAACTGTATAAGATTCAAGGCTGGCTGCAACTCAGCATTCAAAATGACGAAGAGTTCTCACAGTTTTCAGAGTGCAGAATGCTTCGTGACAAATAGTGACAGAAACAACATTAATTAGAACATCCAAAAAGGTGATGGAAACTATTTAAAAGGAGAATATAAAAATGGACGGTGAGAAAGCAGGAACTGAGACTGAAATTAGCCCCAGGAAATTCAGGGCTGAAAGGCAACCACCAGAACAAAGATTTATATAGGCCAGAACTTTTCCATTGGTGAGTTGGGAGCGAGGCCCGTTCACCGATGTGAAAATGAAGCGGGATGAGGTTGGGACATCATCCCCGACATCATCCCTCCCCATTTAAATATTCAGGAAGGTGAGCGGACAGTGCAATCAGCTGTCTTCCCACTGACCCTGTCAATGGCCAATTGAGGCCATTGACAGGATAATGAAGCCGTTTAAAGGACCTGCCTGTCCAATCTTAAGGCTGGCGGGCAGGCCAGGAGCCCCAGCGGGCTTCTGAAAAAACATGAAACCTCATCCACTGGCAGGGTGAGATTTCATGTCTGTTTAAAATCTTTAATAACATTGTCATATTTATTAACATGTCCCATCTCATGTGTAAGAATAATTTTTTTATTATTCTATTTTTGAGGTTTGTGAAACTTTCAGCACTCTCCCTGAGACAGCGCTTAGTCTCAGGGAGCAGTGCACTCTTTCGCGTGCCTGCGCAAAAGAGCACACTCTAACAGTTGGGGAATCCCTCCCCCGCCGCACAGGAAGCACATAACGCTTCCCATCGGGCAGCCCGCTTAATTGGCCCGCCCACTCAAAATGGCGGACAGACCGGTTTCAGCGGCAGTGGCGATCGACTGCCCGCCCGACGTGTAGCCAGTCGGGCCTGCCCGTCCATCAAGGGCAAAATTCTGTCCATAGTTTTTTTCAATTTGCTGCTCTGAAGCTCATGTGTTTTTATAAAGTGAGCTGCTGAATATCCCCAGAGAAGAATCATGCATCAACAACTGCAGAGAATTAAGTATGCACCATTTAAGAACTCAACTGATTTATGGAAAAACTTTTGTTCTGAAATTTTTTTACTGCATTTTGCAGAAAAGTGTTTCCAGAAAATGTCTCAGTTGTGTTGGATCAATTACATCACCTTAACTTGTTATGACGTAGCAGGTGATGTGTGCCAGGTGAACCAAATCCACAAGGGAAACTTGGCCATGCTATCGCAACAATTTTGCAATTTGCATTTATTATGAGGAGGTTTGGGCACTGAAATCAGAAGTAATGAGCTACTAACACCTTTAGAGATTTTTAAAAACTAAATTAAAATGTTTATTAATATAAGATTTCAAACACATACATAAGATTACAGTTACTTAATACTATAACAAACTCCAAAATTCCTAATTAACCTGACTCCCAACTACACACCCCCTTTAAGGCAACAGTCCAAACTACGTTTTAATTTAAATAGCAAGCCAGCATGTTTACCACAGTACCTACTGAACAGAGGAAGTCCAAAGGCATTTTTTCAACTTTAGTTACTGAATCCAGCAGACTTTTGCAAACTTGACTGGAGGCTTCCCTGAGGCTGTTTTACACAATCCTGATAGTTCTTAAATGACCCCGCCAACATGGCCTTTTATTCCTCTTTATACATAGTTCACTTGCTTTAATCTGTAAATTCCATTGTTCTATGTGTCTTTGAAAATGTACTTTTCCCATGATATAAAAATCTTTCATATTTCCAATATGGTCAGTACCTTTTGGGAAAAATAAACATAATAACTTTGCCCTATTTATCTTGTTAGTTGTAAACATCCTACCATCTCTTTGAAATCCAAACAACTCCTTCACTTATCTAAAAATGCAAATTCCCTTCACGCCCTATATGCTAAGACCTCAATTCGTGTTTATACATTAGCATTTCAAGTGCCTTCTACCCCTACCTTCTTGATAATTTCAAGCTTGCAACCACTAACTCTAATTTGATTAAATTACACAGACAGAACCATCCACACTCACACCCATAAACCTACTTTACAATAAACCACAATAATATTCTGAAAATTATTACAGTTTTGTGACGAACTAATGTTCTGATGAATGGTCACCAACCTGAAATGTTCACTCTCTTCCCCTCTTCACAGATGCTGTCTCACCTGCTGAGCATTTCCAGCATTCTCTGTTTTCCAGTATCCATTGTACTTTGCTGTCAGATCACTTTAGCAATCTTGCTTGGAAATGAAATAAGGTGCTTGCGCTATAAGTTTTGGTGCTCCCTGTGGAATATCTCATGAATTACTTGGAAACATCAGCAAGATAGTCTTCTTAAAAAGTAACAACTTGAATTTATATAGCACTTTTAATGACTTCAGGACATCCCAAAGTACTTTATATCCAATTTAGTACTTCTAAATTGTAATCAGTTGTAAAGTAGGAAACTGAATTACAGAAATCACTGCAATTCATGTCACTATATTTTGATCTTTTTTAACATAAATAAAAGCTTAGGTTTCATTCCCTGGAGTAATTTGCCATGTGAAATGTTATAGTGAATTTCTGCAAAAGTTTATTCTTACAATCTATGTTTAAAAGCTTTAGGGCTGAATCTTTAAAAACATTTAAACTTTAAGGGGTTAATTTTTTGAGCTTGGCTTTCAACAAGTGCATCAACAGTGCATGCTGGGAGACTCCAGGCACAGCACCTGTGATTTTCTGTCCATCGTGGAAAGCGTGCCACAGTTTCCAAATATAGAACGCATAGGCGAAATTTTCTGTGACTGCTGGTGTCAGACATGTTTGGTGGCGTGAGCGGACAATATGGTGAGAAGGTCAAAAAGCGGCTTCACAACAATGGTTTAAGGGTCTGCTGGCAGCAGATGACAGCTGAGGAGGTGGACAGGAAGGTCTAGTTGTGTTTGGGAGAGGAAGATATACCGGAGGCTGGGAGAGGGAGGTTTATGTTAGACGGGGAGACAGAGCTGTGTCAGGGGATGGGAGGGGGAGTGAGGTTGGGAAGTGGGAAATAAAGGTGTCAGGGGGAATAAAGTTGGGAAAGGGGGGAAGGACGGGGTAATTGGGGGTGAAGACGGCAACTGGGGAGGTAGGTGTAAGGGAGGAGGAAGCTGTAAGGGAAGGAGTTTGGGTGGGGTGCAGGTGTTCAGAGGGGAAAGGAGTCCAGGGGATGGGGGAAGGTTTTCCAAGGGGAAAAGGAGTTCCAGGAGGGATAAGGGAGGAGTACCAAGTGGGAGGGGGGAGGTTTAAGTTGGCGGGAGGGAGTTCCAAGGGGAGTGGGGAGGAGTTCCAAGTGATGGGGGGAAGAGTTCCAAGGGAGGGGAGGGAAGGAATTCCAAGGCAATAGGGGGCAAGGAGTTCCTAGCTGTAGAGTGCAGGAAGGATTTCTAAGGGGGAGAAGGAGTTCCAAGAGGGGAAGACATCAGGAGGTGGGAATGTCCAACTGAACGTGTGAGGGAAGGATCTGATGAGTCCATGACTGCCTCCTGGGGAGGGAACTGAGGGTGGACATGGTAAGAGGGGATGGTGACAAAGGCAGAGTGAGGCAGTAGGATGGAAGGGTGAGGCAGCAGCAGTAGAAGGGATGGTGAGGATAGTTGGTGGGGACTTTGAGGCAGACACAGAGCCTCGGGGTGGAAAGGAGGATGTCAGGGAGGTTAATGTGGATGGGGATGGGATTCTTGGGAAGGTTGGGGAGCGTGCACATTCACCTGGACATCCTGGAAAGAAAAGATCTCTGATGGTGGGGAGGTGGAAGATGATGCCGGGGTGGGGGTGGTCAACAGTGATGGCGGAAAGGAAGTAGGTGACTGGGGGAGGGGAAAGGACAGGGGAGCGCATGGAAAATGTTAGACACACCATGCTAGCTAAATAAAAAGTGAAACAAGAGCCATGGTGGGTGGGAACAGGTGCTACAGGTGTGATCAGTGGGTGGGCGGAGATGCAGGTCAGCTCAGATGGACAACTGAAAGTGAACCCCAACAGGCAGCATTGAACATGCTTAGGCTATTGAGATGAGTGTGATGCCAGAAGGACCCGTGTGCATGGGAGAGTGCTTGCACAAGGCTCCGAAAGGCCCTGCCGCACATACACTTCTACCTCCAGGATCATTCGTCAGCCGGCTCTGTGCAGCTGAACTGCTAGCCGGTTTGACGGGGGTGAGGGCACAAATGCAGGGGAGGACTCTCAAAGCCTGTCAATGAAGCAGAAATACACTATTACACATTATTCAGTGAAAGTGAATATATTTTCAGATTATAAAGTGACAAATTGTGTTTACCCGTGCAATCAACTGTGATTGCAATTTCTTAACTTTTGAACGCCTGAGACTTCGAGCTGGTGCCCTGACATCCACAGCAGGAGTGTATTCAGACTGGTCAATGGTTGTTCTGTTGCCTCTGAAGACTTCAGCATGTCTCCTCTGGATAACAGAGGCCTTGGGTGCCTCAGCTTCCTTTGTCTGCCCTCCTGTGGGCCAGCTGCTCCCCCTGTAGTGGCAGAGCACAAGGTTGAGGTGTTGCAGGCAAAGGGGACTCGGAGGGAGTGGACAGCTTCTGAGATGTCAGAGTTGATGACCCAGGGGTGTTCAGTGGCCGCTCCTCCTCCCTTTGGGTGCCTGAGGGCCTGGCCTGATTCCTTGAGGGGAAGGAGCACCTGGAGGGACGTCCCACTTGCGTTGCCACTGCAGGAATTCACCCATGGCTCCCACGATGGAGTGCAGGTCTGCACACATCTCCGCGTTCTGCTGGACCAGGGTTGGCATGGCGTCTGCAATGCTCCCCATGGAGACCTCCAGACACAAACATGTGGGCACCATTTCATCAGAGAGCATGAGGATGCACTCCTCCGACTTGCATGCCACTATGTTGAGGGCTTCCAAGAGCTCTGCTTGATATTCCCATGCCTTCTGCTGACTCTCCACGATCAGTTGGAAGGCCAAATCTGGATGATTGTCATCTGGCTCGGCCCTCACAGATGCCTCTTCCCCAGCGATCTTCTGAGAGCCAGGGAGCTCGGGTGAACCTGCCTCCTCCTGCTGCGGAGAAGTGTCTGTGCGGTGATCAGCAGGTTGTGGACTCGAGCCTGCCCTAGATCTAGGTCCCACTGAGCTGTGTCTCTCTGCACGGATGCAGGGTAAGCACTGTGATGGGTCTTCCAGGCTGCTTATTTCCAGCTCTTCGATGGAGAAGGTGTCCTCTTGGCTGGAGGTGAGGACCTGGATGGAACTGAGGGACTGGCTGGCTGAGGGTGTCGGTCGCTTGTCAGAGCTCCCTGTGAACCAAAGTAGAGATAATTAGTGCATGGCAGCAGAGTCAAAAGCAGGAGAGAGAGCACTCACTTTTGCATTGAAAGATGGATGATGTGGCGCTGGATCCTCAAGTGGCTGTTTGCCGCTGACCTCACTGTTGCCACAGGCATGGTCCAAATCCTCACCAGTCAGTGTGATGGCACGCTCCTCAAAGTAAGTGAGGGGCCTGATGTCAGCCACTCCAACCCTAGTCTGGGACCTCACACTGCTGTTGTGACCCAGCTTCTCCTGCATGAAAACAGATGGAGTGAGGACACATGGCACTACATGGAATGTTTGTGTGGTGAGTGAAGCCATGGACAGATGAGGATGTGAGCTGCAGAGGATATGAGCCTGATGGAGATGTAAGGAATTGTGAGAGAGTTAGTGGTGCTGTCCCTTGAGGTGTGAGATCTCTGTGCATTATGATGGGTTTGAGAGTGTGTGAGTTGACAGTAATGAGAAGAGTGACTCACTCTGGCAAAGTGGAGGAGATCATTCATCCTTTTTTGACACTGGATGGCTGTCCTCCTGTGGGGCATTGGCACTGACCACTGCTGCCACTGCTTTCCAAGCTGGAAAGGTGATGTTGCTACCCATCCTTTGGCCAGAGGACATCATGCCGGGCTTTCACAGTGTCCAAGAGGTGCTCAAGGGACATGTCATTAAACCTGGGGGCTACAGTTTTCTTGCCTTTCGGGGCCATGTCTTCCATGCAGCAGTCCTGGGCTGGAAACACTGAGGTGTGCGCATGGCTGCGCTTTAAATATGGCTCCCGGCATGAGGGATCGGTGAGGTGATGGCATGGCAGGTGAATGAGATCTCGTCCACTATGGAAACGATGTGTTTCCCAGGAATGCATAATTAATGTGATGGGATTCGGACGATATTCCACCATTGTGACCGGTGGGTAAAAAGTTTTTCCTGCCCACCACCGCACTTAGTGCAAATCTGGGATGATTCTGCCCCATGGAGCCGAGAATCTATTGGAGAAGTGCATATTTGAAAAATATTAATTCCAAAGTCATAACTGTGAAAAGTAAACTTTAAGCATCATGAACAGACAAACAATTTTCTATTACTGGTTGGTGTTTTGGGCCAACAGTTTTTCAACAGGGACACAGTGGAGCAGACACATATTCCCAATAGTGACAGCTCTTATTTAATTGAAAATGTCAGTCTTATTCATGGTTTGCTGTTTGAACGGAGTGTACATGGTTAGATACCATTTTCTAGAAGAGTTCTATGTGGTTTGAGGAGGTCTTCACCATTTTCTTATGTGAATTACTTAATACTTTTGATCTGACCATGGCTCCACAATGCTTAAGCCTTTATTGTAAATAAACTCTGCACCATTACAGGAGGCTAAACTTCATTGGAGCATCAGATGTAGAGACTGCAGTTCATTGATATATGTTGGAGTTACACTGCATTGACAAATTGTTTTCAACAAGTGAGGTTTGGAATGCAGGGACAAGAGGAGATCATTCAGCCCTTTTTAAGATGATGCCCCCTTGATCTGGACAGTCCTGTCAAAATAAATAGTTTCTCTCTATCTCCCCATGATATCCTTTCATTATCTTAAACACTTATATTAGATCATCCCTTAATCTATTCAAGGGAATTCATGCCTAGTCTATGCAACCTGTCCTTAGAATTTAACCCTTTGCCCTCTGGTATCAATCTGATTAATCGGCACTGCGTCCCCTCTAAAGCAATATATCCTTCTCGAGGTGTGGTCTCAGGCCTGAATGCAGTACTCCAGATGGATTTGAACCAGAGCTCTGTACAGCTGTTACAGAGGGTGGAATTCTCCCATGCCCCCGTCAGCACGGTCAATGGGGGGTGAAGGGGGATGATGGGGTGGGAGGTCCAAAAATCTGTTTCATGCCAATGTGAAATAACAGTTGAATCTTCCAATATTGCCCACCATGGCGGATCGTGATTCCCACTGGAGGCCGGCGTAAACCAATTCGCTTTCCACTAATGGGTGGCAAATGAGGGCCCAACCAGAATCTTCCCCACCCACACACAATTCTCCACGTTGCCAGCAGGAAATCACACCAGTCCAGAACACATATGGACCAATGTGGCATGTAAAAGTCAGGACTTACCTCAAGAACCTCGGGTAGCTTGTGGATATCTGAGAAGAGGATGGGAGGCTTCCAGTTACCACACCTTGGAGCACCATGTGCAGCAGAGGGCGGGTGGAGCTTCATCTACGTGGCTCCTCTGTGCAGCTGCTTACAGAAGTTGGGAGTTCTCCATTGGCCAGCAACATCACTTAGGGCGCGGACCTTCTCCCAGAAGCTTCTCCGTGGGCACGGACATCCTCCCAGGTGCTTTGCCGTGGGCACAGACCTTCTCCCAGAAGATACATTGTGGGCACGGACCTCCTCCCAGAAGCTTCGCTGTGGGCTCGGACCTACTCCCAGAAGCTTCACCATGGGCATGGACCTCCTCCCAGAAACTTCGCCGTGGGCTCAAACCTTCTACCAGAGGCTTCACCATGGGCACGGAACTCTTCCCAGAAGCTTCACCATGGGCACCGACCTCCTCCCAGACGCATCGCCGTGAGCTCAAACCTTCTCCCAGAGGCTTCACCATGGGCACGGACCTCCTCCCAGAAGCTTCACCATGGGCACGGACCTCCTCCCAGACGCATCGCCGTGGGCTCAAACCTTCTACCAGAGTCTTCACCGTGGGCTCGAACCTTTTCCCAGAGGCTTCAGCGTGGGCTCGAATCTTCTCCCAGAGGCTTCACTGTGGGCACGGACCTCCTCTCAGAAGCTTCGCCATGGTCTCGAACCTTCTCCCAGATGCATCGCCGTGGGCTCAAACCTTCTACCAGAGGCTTCACCATGGGCTCGAATCTTCTACCAGAGGCTTTGCTGTGGGCACGGACTGTCTCCCAGAGGCTTCGCCGTGGGCACGGACCTTCTCCCAGAAGCTTCACTGTGGGCACGGACCTCCTCTCAGAAGCTTCGCCATGGACTCGGACCTTCTCCCAGATGCATCGCCGTGGGCTCAAACCTTCTACCAGAGGCTTCACCATGGGCTCGAACCTTCTACCAGAGGCTTTGCCGTGGGCACGGACTGTCTCCCAGAGGCTTCGCCGTGGGCACGGACCTTCTCCCAGAAGCTTCGCGGTGGGCACGAACCTTCTCCCAGAAGCTTCACCGTGAGCTCGGAACTTCTTCAAGAGGCTTCACTGAGGGCTCGGACCTTCTATTGGAGGCTTCACCGTGGGCACGGACCTTCTCCCAGAACCTTCAGTGTGGGCATGGACCTTCTCCCAGAAGCTTCGCCGTGGGCACGGACCTTCTCCCAGAGGCTTCACCGTGGGCTCGGACCTTCTCCCAGAAACTTCGCCGTGGGCACGGACCTTCTGCCAGAGGCTTCACCGTGGGCACGGACCTTATCCCAGAGGCTTCACCATGAGCTCGGAACTTCTTCAAGAGTCTTCACCGAGGGCTTAGACCTTCTCCCAGAAGCTTCACCGTGGGCTCGGACCTTTTCCCAAAGGCTACGCCGTGGGCTTAGACCTTCTCCCAGAAGCTTCACTGAGGGCATGGATCTTCTCCCAGAACCTTCGGTGTGGGCACGGACCTTCTCCCAGAGGCTTCACCGTGGGCACAGACCTTCTCCCAGAGGCTTCACCGTGAGCTCGGAACTTCTTCAAGAGGCTTCACCGAGGGCTCGGACCTTCTCTCAGAGGCTTCACCGTGGGCACGGACCTTCTCACAGAATCTTCACTGTGGGCTCGGACCTTCTCTCAGAGGCTTCACCGTGGGCACGGACCTTCTCACAGAATCTTCACTGTGGGCTCGGACCTTCTCCCAGAGGCTTCACCGTGGGCTCCGACCTTCTCCCAGAAACTTCGCTGTGGGCATGGACCTTCTCCCAGAAGCTTCACCGTGGGCTCGGACCTTTTTCCAAAGGCTACACCGTGGGCTTAGACCTTCTCCCAGAAGTTTTGCCATGGGTACGGACCTTCTCCCAGCAACTTTGCAGTGGGCTCGGACCTTCTCCCAGATGCTTCTCCGTGGGCTCGGAAATTCTCCAAGAGGCTTCATCGAGGGTTCGTACCTTCTATCGGAGGCTTCACCATGGGCACAGACCTTCTCCCAGAACCTTCGGTGTGGGCATGGACCTTCTCCCAGAAACTTCGCCGTGGGCACGGACCTTCTCCCAGAGGCTTCACCGTGGGCACAGACCTTCTCCCAGAGGCTTCACCATGAGCTCGGAACTTCTTCAAGAGTCTTCACCGAGGGCTCGGACCTTCTCTCAGAGGCTTCACCGTGGGCACGGACCTTCTCCCAGAATCTTCACTGTGGGCTCGGACCTTTTCCCAGAGGCTTGACCGTGGGCTCCGACTTTCTCCCAGAAACTTCGCCGTGGGCATGGACCTTCTCCCAGAAGCTTCACCGTGGGCACGGACCTTTTCCCAAAGGCTACGCCGTGGGCTTAGACCTTCTCCCAGAAGCTTCACCGAGGGCATGGATCTTCTCCCAGAACCTTCGGTGTGGGCATGGACCTTCTCCCAGAAACTTCGCCGTGGGCACGGACCTTCTCCCAGAGGCTTCACCGTGGGCACAGACCTTCTCCCAGAGGCTTCACCGTGAGCTCGGAACTTCTTCAAGAGACTTCACCGAGGGCTCGGACCTTCTCTCAGAGGCTTCACCGTGGGCACGGACCTTCTCACAGAATCTTCACTGTGGGCTCGGACCTTCTCTCAGAGGCTTCACCGTGGGCACGGACCTTCTCACAGAATCTTCACTGTGGGCTCGGACCTTCTCCCAGAGGCTTCACCATGGGCTCCGACCTTCTCCCAGAAACTTCGCTGTGGGCATGGACCTTCTCCCAGAAGCTTCACCGTGGGCTCAGACCTTTTCCCAAAGGCTACACCGTGGGCTTAGACCTTCTCCCAGAAGTTTTGCCATGGGTACGGACCTTCTCCCAGCAACTTTGCAGTGGGCTCGGACCTTCTCCCAGAAGCTTCACCAAGGGCATGGATCTTCTCCCAGAATCTACGGCGTGGGCACGGACCTTCTCCCAGACGCTTCTCCGTGGGCTCGGAACTTCTCCAAGAGGCTTCATCGAGGGCTCGGACCTTCTCCCAGAGGCTTCACTGAGGGTTCGGACCTTCTATCGGAGGCTTCACCATGGGCACGGACCTTCTCCCAGAACCTTCGGTGTGGGCATGGACCTTCTCCCAGAAACTTCGCCGTGGGCACGGACCTTCTCCCAGAGGCTTCACCGTGGGCACAGACCTTCTCCCAGAGGCTTCACCGTGAGTTCGGAACTTCTTCAAGAGGCTTCACAGTGGGCTCGGACCTTTTCCCAAAGGCTACACCGTGGGCTTAGACCTTCTCTTAGAAGTTTTGCCATGGGTACGGACCTTCTCCCAGAGGCTTCACCATGGGCACGGACCTTCTCCCAGATGCTTCTCCGTGGGCTCGGAACTTCTCCAAGAGGCTTCATCAAGGGCTCAGACCTTCTCCAAGAGGCTTCGCCATGGGCTCAGACCTTCTCCCAGGAACTTCGCCGTGGGCTCAGACCTTCTCTCAGAAACTTCGCTGTGGGCACAGACCATCTCCCAGAATCTTCACCGTGGGCACGGACTTTCTCCAAGAGGCTTCACCGAGGGCTCGGACCTTGTCCCAGAGGCTTCGCCATTGGCTCGGAGCTTCTCCCAGAAGCTTCGCCAAGGGCATGGACCTTCTCCCAGGGGCTTCACCATGGGCTCGGAGCTTCTCCCAGAAGCTTCGCCGAGGGCACGGACCTTCTCCCCGGGGCTTCACCATGGGCTTGGATCTTCTCCCAGATGCTTCAGCGTGGGCACAGACCTTCTCCCAGAGGCTTTGCCGTGGGCTCACACCTTTTCCCAGGTGCTTCCCAGTGGGCTCAGATCTTGGAGCTGCAGGATGGACGGCAGCAGCAGGTACCGTTGGGCGGCAGTGGACAGTTGGGGGGAAGAGTTGTTAACTAAACTCTAGGAGAACTGCTGATGTGGTTGGGTGTGGGGGCCTGGTGGGGCGCATTGGTGGCTGGGGGTGCAGGAAAGAGTTTTACAGGGGTGTAGTGAGGCAATACAGGGAATGGATGGGATGTTGGGTAAAGGGCTGTGTTGGCTCCTGGGCAGTAGTGGTGATGTCCAAGTGCATCTATCTATGAATCTATCTAGCTCTGCCTTAAAAATATCCAAAGACTCTGCTTCCACCGCCTTTTGAGGATGGGAGTTCCAAAGACTCACTACTTTCAGAGAAAGAATTTCTCCTCATTCCTATCTTAAATGAATGATCCCTTATTTTTAAAGTGACCCCCAGTTCTATATGCTCCCACAAGAGGAAATACCCTCTCCACATCCACCCTGTCAAGACCCCTCAGGATCTTAAAGGTTTCAATTAAGTTGCCTCTTAGTCTTCTAAATTCCAGGGAAACAAGCCTAACCTGTCCAACCTTTCCTCATAAGACAACCTGCCCATTCCTAGTATTAGTCTAATAAACATTCTCTGAACTGCTTCTAATGCATTTACATCTTTCTTTAATTAAGGAGACCAGTATTGTACACAATACTCCAGATGTGGTCTTACCAATGCCCAGTACAACTGAAGCATAACCTATTTTTGTAATCAATTCCCCTCACAATAAATGATAATGTTTTATTCGCATTGCTACTTACCTGCTGTCCCTGCATACTAACCTTTTGTGATTCATGCACTAGGACACCCAGATTCCTCTGAATCTCAAAGCTCTGCAATCCCGCACCATTTAAATAATAAGCTTCTTTTTTATTCTTTCTGTCAAAATGAACAATTTCACATTTGCCAAATCTTTGCCCACTCACTTAGCCTATCTATATCACTGCGTAACCTCCTTACAGCCTCTTCACAACTTAGTTTCCTAACTATCAATAAATTTAGCAGCCATTCCTTCGGTCACTTCATCCAAGTCATTTGTTATAAATTGTAAAAAGTTGAGGCCCCAGCACTGAACCCTGTGGCATACCACTCATCACATCCTGCCAGGAAAAGACCCATTTATGCCAACTCTCTACTTCCAGTTAGCTAACCAAACTCCCTATCCATGCCAATATGTTATCCCTTATACTATGAGCTTTTATTCTCTGCAATGACTTTTGATGTGATATTTTATCAAATACCTTCTGAAAATCTAAGTACAATACATCCACCAGTTCCCCTTTATTCTCATGTGAATCCTTCAAAGAACTCCAATAAATTGGTTAAATATGATTTCCTGTTTACAAAACCATGTTGACTCTGCCTGATTGCCTTGAATTTTTATAAGTGCCTTGCTATAACATCTTTAATAATAGCTTCTAATATTTCTCCTATGACAGATGTTAGGCTAACTGACCTTTAGGCCAGAATCTTCGGGTTGGCGAGTGGCGGTGGGCCCCGCTCACCAACGTGTGGTGACATCGGGCGTGTATCCTGACGTCACTGCGCATCATTCAGATCTTCAGTTCAGCGGGTGCGCACCGGAGTCAGCTGCACATCCACCGAGCTGTCAAAGGCCGATAAAGGCTATTTAAACACCAATTAAAATAATGAACAGAGCTGCCTGTTCGTGGGCAGAAGAGCCCAGGCGGCCTTCACATTTATCATGAAACCTCATCCACGGGCGGGATGAGGTTTCATGGAGGGTTTTAAACTTTAATAAAAATTTTAAATAAAATTCATAGACATGTCTCAGCTCATGTGACACTGTCACATGAAGGGACATGTCTTAGAACTTTTTTTTTTCTTTATTAAAATTTTTACAAATCAAACTAACCTCCCTGAGGCAGCTCTGTGCCATTCTTTGAGGGAGTGGTGGAAATATGACATGTGAATGAAGGAAACAGAAAATACAATGGCCCATATCTTCAGATCATTGGGGATGGAATACATGGCATAGGGTGTGCACTAGGACCCTGCAGGAGTCCTGACGTTTGGACAAACCTGGTAATTGCCTGGGAAGTTTAAATTTCCAATGGCTGAAGCCCTGCTGGCCAAGACCATTTGTGAATGGCTTGGACCTTGAACTCAGACTGAAGACTTGGGCCAGATACATGGGACTTACCTGCATACATACCCAGTGTCATGAAGGTATAATAATTTTCATAATATTTTTCTGGTTTACTGTAAAGTTCGTATCTGAGGGGTTGTGTTATTCTGTGTGTGTGTGTGTGTGTGTGTGAATTAATCACAATTTGTAGCCAAGTAGACTGCTAGCTAAGTTATCAAAAGAAGGAAGGTGTAGAAGTGTCTTTAATGTGCTCATGAGTAAACATGGTTGGGGTCTTAACATGTAGGGTGTTAAGGGAATTTGCATTTTTAGATAGATGGCGGGGGATTTGAATTTCAAAGAGGTTAATGATAGTAGTGGCACCATGAAAATATTTATATGAAAGGTAAAATTTCCAAAGACATAGGGAAAGAATGGAATTTACATATTATAGAGGGAAAAACATATATAAAGGAGAATGAGGCTGTGTGAGAGGGGAAGGCATTGTAAGATCTAACAGAAGTGTGTGAAGCCTCCAGTATTTGTACATAAGCCTGCTGTCTATAGAAACCAAAGCTGGAAAGAGCCATTTTGAATTCCACTGTCAGGGGCATTGTGTTAATTTGCTGGATCTGTTTAAAATCTAAAACCTATTTTTGGACCATTGCCTTAAAGGGGTTGTAACTGGGAGTCAGGTTCATTAGGGATTTTAAGAGTTCTTATAGTAGCAATTTGTAGACCTATGTATATGCTTGAAATCTTTTCTTTTGTTAATAAATATTTTACTTTTAGTTTTTTTAAAACTCTAAAGTCTTGGTGGACTTATTACTACTGAATTCAATGCACACATCTCAAAATAAATACAAATTGCAAAACTGTTGTGATAGCAGGATTGGGTTTTCCTTGTGGATTCTATCTACTTGTTACACATCATCTGCCGCATCATAACACCTGGGAAATGTTAGCCAGTTTAAAACCTGGTCTAATAGCTGGGTAACTCTTCAACTGACACCCCCAGTCAGTGCCCCCCCCCCCCCCATTACCTGACACAACTATCCCACATGACTACACCCTGAGCCAAAGACCCCCACCAGCCACCCGACTACCTCACCCTAGCCACCCAACCTGACTCCTCCCAACAATTCAACTATGCCCAGACCACCCAACTCCCAACCTGACCTCTACACCACCTGACTAGCCCTTCTGACGCCAACTACTCCCACTGATGATCTGAGTACCCTCATGACCACCAAACAACTCCCTTCTGACCACCTGATTACTCCCTCGACCACATGGCTACCCCACCTAACCTGACTAGCTTTCCAACCTCCCAACTACTCCATACCCGACTTGACTACATTCTCAAGCCACCCAGCTAAACCCCTGACCGCACAGCTACCCCAACCTGATCCGACTACCCTTATTTCACTTGACAACCCATTCAGCCACTTGCCCACTCACACACCTACCCACTCATCCACCCACCTTACCCACCTATCCATGCACCCAGTCAGCTATTCACCCATTCATTCATTCACATTAATTCATTAAAAGACTGGACATTGTCATGAAGCTATTAATGTATATGTTATTGGAAAATAGTTTTATTTTAAAATAGAGGTTTAGTCTGTGGCTATGTCTTAATTGGATTGACGCCAGCTAGTCTGGGTGCATTGATATGTACTAGTTTGATATGTAAGAAAGATAGAGTGCATTTGCACTTTTGAATAGAGCTTTCAAGAAGTGGGGTGAATTCTGGCACCTAGCAAGCAGAGACCAAGCAATATGTTTTTATTGCTAATAAAATTTGTACTATGAAAGGGATTTTATCGTTAGAAGATGCTGGTGATACAATGAGAATTTACATTCAATAGACTCTGCTAGGTATAACAAGCTGACTGTTTTGTGTGTGTAGAGCAGAGGCAATGTGAAATCAAAAGCAGCTATAAGCCTCCAACTATCTCCACAGGAACCAAAGTGAAAAGAACCTAATTTTGAAGTTGTAAGGTGAAAATGCTTTGCCTGGTGTCTGGTTAAGTTTATGGGTTGCTGTTGCCTTAATGGAGATTAGTTTGGGAATTTGTTAAAAGTAATGGCCATAGTAATTTGTAGCCATGTGTATATATTTAACTTGTGTAAGTTAATAATATGTCTCAATTAGCTCAATATAAAACCTGTCAAGAACTGGTGTATGATTCCTGAACTTAAAAGTGCATCTCAAACGTAACACTTTAAATTATAGGTTATGACAGTTGTTTAAAGCTTTCCTCTGGGATTTTTACCAACTGCTCGGTCATAACAACCTTCAAAAACCTACTTGAAATATGGCATCTAGTGCCATAAAAAGGGTCATGTCCTCTCCTTCCCCCAGTTCTACTTATTCGACTTAATGGGAGATACTCCATTATCTATTTCTGTGTTGGCCAGGATCAGAAGATCCTGAAAGAAATGGGCAGCATCGTTGGGTCAGTGAAATCTTCACAGTCAGTGGCAAGATCTAAGCCAATGAGATAGAATTAGTCCAAATATATAAGGAAATGTCAGTGCTTGCTCAAGTAAAATGTTCAGATAACTAATCATATATTAATTTCAGTGCTCCCCTGTGTTAAACATTATAATGGATAATAATATATAATACTAATACAGTTATGATGTTTGGATAACCAATAAACTTTGCTGTGTGGGGCTTGGAAAACTGTCTTTGGATTGTGTTGTCCATGCCACATGGATTTTCCAAAGAATGAACATTGCTTGAAGCCTAACCTCTTGTTTCAGTACAATGGGAACAATTAGAATAGGAATGAAATGATTCATTCACTTCCCCAGCTGCTTATCAAAATATATTTTTAGGCAGTTCACAATAGCATTCAGATAACCTATTTCATTGCTGTGCGATGCTTTTGGATCTCCTGATTTATAAAACAAACGCTCTTGTAACCATGAGTTTACTTTACTATCTTAATAAATTTTGGAGAAAATTAAGAATTTGACTCAAATCCATATAGAAATGGCTTATACATTAAAACATATGGGCCCAAATTTAACAGTAGGAATGGCAACAAAACTGTCAGTATTCACCCTCTATCTCTATGAAAATGACAGCAACACCTGAAGGCTACACAAGTGCAGTTAAGTGCAGGAATGCAGAAGTTACTGTCGGTGATTCTACACTTCTTAATAGGGTGCGCTGTTGGAAGTCGCCACACTTGGAAATCATTTAGAAACAAGGGAAGAGGAGCACTCAGTAGAGCATATAACTCTCCCACGCTATGTTAACTCAACACTATTGCAAATATGAGCTCTTCCAGGAGGCTTTTCCCTGTCTAGTTGATGCTCTGTAACTAAAAAACTGAAAAAATAAATTTTATTAAGAGCTTCCATCTCACTGAGGAGGCATCAGACCAATCCACACTCAACAACCTGCACTGAAAACTCTGCTCACGTTTAGACAGCTGTGACAAATTCCACCAGGGCATCCAATGTTTCTAAAAAGGTGGGGGAGGGGTTTACACTTGATTGCATGAGGCAATTGGAGGAATTCTAAATATATCTGTACATGGTGACACTATTATTCCTGCCCAGAATGGAGATAATTGCATTATTTCCCCATCAATCAGATCTGGAAACTGCACTGCTCTAACTGACTTGGATTGGTTTTATGCAAATAATTTGTATGTAATTATCCTCTACTCACTGTATTTTGCTTGAAAAATCACCGTTTTTATAAAAATATGTTGTTGTAGTTTTGGACATGAGTTCTGTTTGCTGTAGTCCAAAGGGATTTTTTTAAATAGACTCTGTAGACTATGCTGTAGTTCTCTGTTTAAATAGACTCTGTAAGTAGACTGTTTACTATAAAATACTCCCAGAATAAATCCCATTTCACCGTCAACTCATTGGTTTACCTTCTGTTGAAACATAACCAAGAGGCCTCTAAGGGATTCTTTTGCCCTGCACATGTAAAAATGGTTTCCACCCAACCTGTATCATCTTTATAGTGGCAGATTAGGACAGCCTGCTAAAGAAATTCTCAATGTGTTGTTTTTATCCCCTACATTGCTGTTGGTTATGTGCAATTATTTCCTTCCCCACCTCAAAGTCAAATTCAACGTATAAACTGGGACAATGTGGCTGACAGGAGAAGAGTAAGTTGGGAAAGTTGGGGGCTGGTGTGGGAGATAGAAAAACATTTGAGATATAAATATGTTAGGAAATAGAGATGATTTAAGTAAATTATATTGGTATTTGTGGGTGTTAGGAATGAGTTTTAGCTTTAAAGTTTAAGTTTGATTTGCATTTCTGTATTTCCTCCTTAAGAAAACGTCAAGTTGATTTTTAGTCTCACTTTAAAAGCTGAAGCCTGGGATCTAGTCTCATTTTTGAGGGAGGCAGCAGGTCTAAAGCTCTGTTTGTATACTTGCATTTCTCTTGAGTTTTACAACTCTTGGGGAAAAGTTAAAGCAAATGCAAGAGTAGAAAAAACTGAGCTGTTGCCTAGCAACAGGGGTCCAGAGGGGATACACACACACACGCGCACACACACATGCGCACACACAAACACACACAAAAACTAAAGGGAAAGCAGTTTGAGTTCAGTTGGTTGAAGGTAGCTGCCAGAAAGAGACTAGAGCAAAGGAGAAAGTCCTCAAAATCCAGGGGAGTAGAACAGGAGAAAGCCCCAAGAAGACTTTCTTGTCAAAGGAAGGACAGAAACATGGAAAAGATCCTGTTAAGTGAAGGTAAGGGTGAGGAGTGGATGAAGGCTCCAATCTTCAAGCTTAAAGGAAGAAGAGCTGCAGAAAGCAGGTTTAAAGTGAGAGGCCAGAAGGTCCAAAGAGATGGCTGAAGGTCTGTAACACTTTGCTATGGGTATGTTAAACAATGGTGTACAGTTGACAGCGAGGTTGGTGAGAGAGAATGCATGGATGAAAGCTTGAATGTACGTGGCGATCCAGGGGAGAGGAAAATTGGAAGGAGAGTGCAAAACTCTGGAGGTGGACCCTTGCAGAAAGCATCTGAGAGAAAGCGTTCGTTTGGGAGAAGATTCCAAAGCGAGTACTTGGAGATTGGAGATTGTAAAGCATCGTATGAAAGACGAAGTCCAGTGAGACTGGTTGGCTCACAGTGTAACAAGCACCTGGGGAGAGTTGAGGAGAGATCCATAGCATCACTTACTTGGTTTTAGAGTGTGGTGTGTCTGACCACAGGTTGCCTATAGGTTTGCATGAGCTATGAACTCATTGTGAATATTAGAGTATAAGACAGCTTTTGTAACTTGTGCTAGCATTACAAATCTGTATATATCTATAAAGATATAGTATTGGGTAAAGGAGTACTGTAATATAGTTCATCTTTTTTTGTTAAAAGTTCATCAGCTGACTCCTGTGACTCTGTTCAGTAGCCATTCTCCACGTATCTAGACAAAAAAATAAAAGTTAGGGCCTATCAAGTCAGGTTCCACCCTGGGATCAGGCTTGTCAGTAGTAACATCTTTTATTTGGACAAGCAGGAAAATATTACAGGCGAATAACATGATTAGATAGAAGTATACACTACTTGCTATGTTGCACACCAGTTGCTCCTAAATGAAAAAATCAGCAAGAAACAACCAAGAGCACAACTAGATAGGAAGAAGTACAGTGATGACCCTGGCTTCACTGGAATGCACCATGGAAGAGCTGGAAACTGGTATATCTAGTCTAAAACACGGGAAAGCAATTGGTCTTGACAACATAGCAATGGAGCAGATAAAGCATTTTGGACAGCAAGCAAAGAAGTGGCTCCTACAATTGTTCAACCACTGTCTGGCAACACACAAGCTACCTAATATTTGGCAGAAGGCACATGTAATAGCATTATTAAAGCCCGGAAAAGATCCCTCAGATCTTAAAAGTTTTCGGCCAATTTCATTGCTTTGCCACACCAATAAGCTGTGTGAACGCCTGATACTCAATAGGATAGCACCAACTGTAGATGAGAAGATCATTCCAGAGCAAGCAGGTTTCTGCCCCGGCAAATCAACAACAAGCCAACTGCTCAACCTCACACAGCATATCGAAGATGGTTTTGAGCAAGGAATGATAACAAGTGCTGTTTTTGTAGACCTGTCAGCAACATACAATACAGTGAACCATAGACTTCTCCTCTGCAAGATCCTAGAGATGACATAAGATATTCACTTAACAGAGCTGTTAGAACCATCGATTCTGAAGCATGCTTTCTATGTTGAACTAGGTGGGAAGTGCAGCAGGTGGCGTATTCAGAAGAATGGTCTTCCTCAGGGAAGTGTGCTTGCACCGCTGCTGTACAACATCTACACAAATGACCAACTTATAGACTGCTTCACATGTCGTTTAATATATGCTGATGACTTATGTGTCACTGTCCAAGGCACTGATTTTAAAACCGTGGAGAAAATGCTTTCTGAAGCCTTGGAGGGACTAACATCCTACTATGAAGAAAACAACTTTTGCGCAAACCTATCAAAGATGCAAGTTTGTGCATTCCACCTCAGAAACCGTGAAGCCAAACACCAGCTTAAAGTAACCTTGTGTGGAGCAACACTGACGCATTGTGAGCATCCTATCTACTTAGGAGTCACCCTTGACAGATGCCTCACCTTCAAGAACCACATCGAAAAGACAAAGGCAAACATGAGTGCCCGAAACAACATCCTGAATAAGCTCACTAACACAAAATGGGGAGCAAGCTCGAAAACATTGCGAACCAGTGCACTTGCCCTTTGCTATTCCACTGCCGAATACGCCTGCCGTGCATGGGAAAGATCTACTCATGCTAAGAAGATGGATGCTGTTCTGAATGCAAGCTGCCAACTTATCACAGGTTGTTTAAAACCAACAAACACCAACAGCCTATATATCCTGGTGGGTATCGCTCCCCCGATATAAGAAGGACGGTAGCCAGCAAGAAAGAGCGACTCCGTCAAAGATCAGATGAGAGGCACCCTCATACACCTACACCCAGCCGCCTAAAATCAAGGAAGAGCTTCATGAACAGTGTTGTTCCATTACAATCAACCACATCTGAAGCCCGCATCGCCTTGTGGAAAGACCAGCTTGCCAGTCTCGAACAACTCCCAGTGATGGAAATTCTACCGGATGAAAGCCTTCCCCCAGGAGCTAATTGCAACTGGGCAACCTGGAAGTGCCTTAACAGACTCTGGTGTAGGTTGTTCAAAGGTGTCACTAAGCAAATGGGGAAATACAACCTGCCCGACAACTTGTGAATGTGGAACTGAGCCAGACTATTCAACATCTCCTGCAATGCCTATCGCTAGAGGAACCCTGCACTGTTGCAGATCTTTCTGAATTCAACAACAAGGCACAAAAACGTGTCCAGTTCTGGCTGGGCCATGTATAGACTGTCCGTGGACACAATAAGAATGTAAAATGTGGATTTTTGCACATCCCGCATTCATGATTGGCCACAGCCAAAAATGCAGAATGAGAGAAAATCCTAAGAGGGTGGTCTCTGAAGGCTGACCCTATTTACCTGTGATATATGTTGGCTGTGTTGGTCAGTGGTGTGTTGGCAAATGTTGAGGTGCAGGAGCTCTAAGAAAAATATGTTGGCCATATCATTTCTAAATTTACTATTACATTGTCTCCCCAAAAGTCAGTTTAAAGTGAAAAATATTATTGCTGATAGGCATTTTATTTTGAACCATGTAGTATTTAGAATCATTAGTCTTTAGCATAGCTAGAATTTAATTATACAACTGCTTAATTATTTAATTCAAGCCTACTAAAAACATGAATTAAAGAAAAGTTTACTTACTTCTGATGGGGAATGGCACATAGAGGGACCGCTGCTTTTCTTGATTAATACTAACAGCCTAGACCTGGGTGTACAGGGCACAATTTCAAAATTTGGAGAAGATGCCTGATTTGGAAGTATTGTGAACTGTCAGGAGGATAGTGATAACATCAAGAGGATATAGACAGGCTGGTGGAATGGGCAGAAATGTGGCAGATAAAATTTAATGTAGAGAAGTGTGAAGTGATACATTTTGCTTAGGAGAATGAGGATAGGTGACATAAAAGAAAGGATATTGTTCTAAAGGAAATGCAGGGGCAGAGGGACCTAGGTGTACATGTGCATAAATCATTGAAGATGACAGGGCAGTTTGGGAAAGCAGTTAATAAATTATATTGAATCCTGGGTTTTATAAATAGGAGCAGAGAGTGCAAAAGCAAATAAGTTATGAGGCTTCGTAAAACACTGGTTTGGCCTCAACAGGAAAGATGTGAATGTTTTAGCGAAGGGTGCAGAAAAAATTCACGAGAACGGTTCCAAAGATGACTTCAGTTATGCAGATAGAGTGGTGAAGCTGGGGCTGGTCTCCTTGGAGGAGAGAAGGATGAGAGAAGATTTGTTAGACATGTTCAAAATCATGAGGGGCTTGGATAGCACAAATGGGGAGAAATTGTTCATACCGACAGAAGGTCGAGAACCCTAAGGTGATTAACAAAAGATCCAGAGGCTACATGAGGAAAACTTCCTTTAATAACCAGAGGTTTGGATCTAGAATACACTACCTGAGAATGTGGAGGAGACAGATTTAATTGCTAGTTTCAAAAGGGAACTGTGTAAATATCTGAAGAGAATATTTTACAAGTCTACAGGGAAAAGGTTGATGAGTGGGACTAGCTGAGTTACTGCTGCAGAGACCCAATACAGAGACAATGTGCTGAATGGCCTCCTTCTGTACTGTAACCATTCAATGATTCTAGTTAGATACATTCAAAGAACTTGATAAGCACCTGAAGAAGAAAGAAGCTGAGAGCTACCCGAAAGCATGATCATGAAAGGTGGAGGGAGGCTTGTGTGGAAAATAAACACCAAAATAGATGAGGTGGGCCAAATGGCCGGTTTTTGTGCTGTAAATTCCATGCAAAGCTGCCAGCAGAGAATACAAACATGATACTGCATTTCACATCCTCAGGCCATCTTAGCCAAGGAATTAAAGAAAAAAAGTAATGAAAATATTAATTAAAACCCCACCTTCTCAAACACTCTCTCCCAAAAATCCTCAAACTCTCTCCCACCCCCTACCTCCACACTCTCCCTCTCTCTCTCTCTCTCTCTCTGCATACCCTCTCTCTCTCCCCACACCTCCACACACACTCTCCCTCTTTCTCCCCACCTCCTCACACTCTTTCTTACCCCCACAATTCCTCACACACTCTCGTTCTCTCCCCCCACACCTCCTCACATACTCTCGTTCTCTTCCCCCACACATCCTCACAATCCCTCTCTATCATTCTCACCCCTGCCCTCTCACTCTTGCTCTTTCACCCCACCTCCTCACTCTCTCACACCCTCTGTTCCCCAACTCCTCATTCTCACTCTCTCTCCGCCCACCTTCTCACACTTTCTCTCACCCCCATCTCCAAACTCTCTCTCTCTCTCTCCCTTCCCCACCTCCTCACTCACTCTCTCCTCCCCCACCTCCTCACTCACTCTCTCCCTCCTCCACCTCCTCACGTGCACTCTCTCCCTCCCCCACCTCCTCAAGCACATTCTCTCCCTCCTCCACCTTCTCACGTGCACTCTCTCCCTGCCCCACCTCCTCAAGTGCACTCTCTCCCTCTACCACCTCCTTCCTCACTCTCCCCCTCTCCCACCTCCTCACTCACTCACTCTCTCCCTCCCTCACCTCCTCATGTGTACTCTCTCCCTCCTCCACCTCCTCACACGCACTCTCTCCCTCTCCCACCTCCTCACTCACTCTCTCCCTCTCCCACCTCCTCATCCACTCTCTCCCTCTCTCTCGCCCCAACCTCATCACTCTCTCTCTCTTTCTGTCTACCTACCTTGCTCTCCCCACCTCCACATGCCCTCCCTCATAGTCGCCCTCCTCAGAGTCACCTCACCTCATGCTTGCACCTCCTCTCCCTTCCCCCAACCTTCTCACTTTCATAATCTCTCCCTCTCTCCCCCAACATCCTTACTTTCACAGCTCTCCCCCTCTCTCCCTCCACCACCTCACCCTAACAATCTCAACCTCTCTTTCAGCCCCCACCTTCTCACTCTCTCAATCTCTCTCCCCCCACCTCCTCACTCTCTTTCACTCTCTGCCCACTTCCTCTTTCCCTCCCCCACACACTCTCTCTCTCTATCCCCCTACCACCTCACAGTCTATGTCTCTCTCCCCACCTCCTCTCTCTCTCTCTTTCCCCCAACCTCCTCACAATCATTCCCACTGTCTGCCCCTAACCTCCCACTCTCAATCTCTCTCCCCCCACCACCTCAATCTCACAATCTCTCTCTCTCCCCCCACCTCTTCACACTCTATCTTTCTCCCTGCATCTATTCACTCTCACACTGTCTTTCCCAACTCCTCATACACACACTCTCTCTCTCTCTCTCTCTCCCCCAACCACCTCAGAATCTCTCCCTCTCTCTCTGCTCCCCACCACCCCTTAATCTCAACCTCTCTCTACCCCCAACCTCTCCACAATCTCCTCCTCTCTCTCCCTACCTCCACACAATGTCTCTCTCTCCCATCCACCACCTCTCTCTCTCTCTCCCTCCAGCCAACCTTCTCATTCTCGCTCTCTCTCCTCCCACCTCCTCATTCACTCTCTCCCTCCAACCTCCTGAATCTCTTCTGTCTCAACCCCCAGCCCTTCACTCTGTGTCTCTCTCTCTTGCCTCCACCTCCTCTCTCTCCCCTCTCCTTCTCACTTTCTCTCCCTCCCCATCCACCTCCTCAGTTTCTTCCCTGTTCACCTCCTCACTTTCTCTCTCTCCCTCCCCCACCTCCTCGCTGTTTCTCTCTCTCTCTCTCTCACCCCAACTCCCTGCTCTCTAACTCCAGTCATCACTTACTCAAATGCCGGCAGACCCCGTTCGGGTGCCTAGTACCCCCCTCCAGCTGCTTCACATTCCAGGCCCTGGAACTTACCTTTAAAAGTTACCTTACCACTCTTTGCTGCTCTTTCAACTACCGACTGGTTCCTCCATGAACTTACTACTGATTGGCTCACTAGTGAGCCTATGAGCAGCAAATGCAGAGAGAAACCAGCCCATGATTGGATGAGCACCTTTGAAAGCATCTTTCAAATATAAGTCAGTTGAACATCCAAAAAGTTTGATGGTCCACACTGAGTTGGACAAGCTTACTGGAAGGTGCTGGAGCATTCTGGCAGTACTTCACCACTGGTGTTGGTGCCAAGATGGCAGGCCGAATTGGCACTCACAGATAGAAATGGCAATGCTGGCAGCTGCAGCTATAGAGTTCACCTGAAAGCTGGTGTGCAGCAAACGCTGATGTTAATTCCCACATGGGAGCCAGAGACCTGGTAAATTTTAATTGTCAGAGTTCATTCAAACCCCACCAGCCAGCTGCTCAACCTTTTCTGAGAGAAAATACCAGTAGGTATATGTGGAACACCAAGAATCAGCATCAGAGTGTAGCCACCAGCAGGAAGAAAGTCTGGAATCAGCCTGTTCGCACACCTATTTAACACCTATTTAACCATGAGCAAATGTTACGGTCCCCATAGAGACTGCTAATGTTTCTGAAAAATTGAACTTCCAGTTATTGGCTGAAAAGGATAACACAAGGAGATTTCATGCTTTAAGATTTTTATTGTAACAAACAGCTAAAAACGATTAACTAAACATTATTTTAGTAGGCAACTTATATTGTAAACTACAGAAAGGAACATTCCTCTTTTATTCTTAACACACATCATACTCTCCACAGAATTACAGTCCTTTTAGCAAACAGTCCACAGTCGATTCCAGCTTCCAATGGGATCGTGTTTTCCTGTTTCTCCGAATAGTAACTTGTAGTGACTGTATTCAGAGAGTTTCCTAATCTACTACCAGCAGTAAAGCCCTCTCCGATGATTCTTTTTCCCCTCTAGCCACACCAGCATGAATCTCCCAGATTCCTTAGAAGGCTGAGGAAAGTGTCTCTTTGACTAGATACCATCTCCCTCCTGCATCCGGCTTTGGTGGCTCGCAAAGAACCTGAAGCCTCCCCTTTGCTGGCCACACTGACTGCTGCTCTTTTCCTCTCTCTCTCTTGCTTCTCTTCTGCCCAAAAGCTTGGAGCCAGCAAATCTGTTTACTATTAGCACAGCTGCCCTTGCCTTTTGATCCCACGTTTGAGAACATTGCTCCTTGCTGAGCCAAACCCTTGACTTAGCCAGACTTGTTGTCAGGCAGGGTTTGGAAAAGTCACGTGAACCCTTCATTTTAATATAAATTTAAAGACACAGTCCAAAATATTGTAATCTTATAAACCTCATAATTGTAACACTAGGCTTTGACCTCATATGCCCTCCATCAAAGCTACCTTCTTCCTCCTCCTTAATAAGTCACCATTTCAACCTCTGTTTAAGTTTATTTGCTGCTGAACGCTCATTTATCCTTTTGTTACCTTCATACATGACTATTCCATAATTCTCTTGGCTAGCCAGCCATCGTCCAGCTCCATAAACTCCAAAACTCCAAATCCCAGATCCTAACTTGAACCTAAGCCCATTCACTGATCAGATACGCTCACCAGCATACATTGACTCTCGGTCCAGCAACTTTCTCCATGGATTCTCCCTTTTAATCTGTCTCTAGCTATTTAAGCCCATGAGAACTCAAGTTTCTCGAAGTCTGGCCTCTTGCACATGCCTGCTTTTCTCTGCAGTACTGACAGTCATGCCTTCAAGATGTCTCTGTTTGACCTTTGAATGTCCTAAATCTTTCTGCGTCTTTACCTCTCACTGCTCCTTTGACCCTTAAGACCTACATCTTTGGCCATCTGTTCTAATATTGGTATTGATGGAGTGCTGCACTGTCAGAAATGCCATTTTGTTGTAAAAATGAAACCAAAGGCCCATCTGCCTTCCCAGATTTAGGCATAAAAGATCCCATCGTGCGATCTCAAAGAAGAGCAGGGGAAGTTTGCCCTGGTGTCCTGGCTGATATGTGTCTCTCAGCCTACACCTCTAACAGAAACAAAATCTTAATCACATAGCTGTTTGTGAGACCTTGCTGCATGCAACATAGCTGCTGAGTTTCCTACACTGCAACAGGGACTACATTTCAAAAGGCACTTTATTGATTGTAAAATACTTTGGGATGCCCTTATACTTTGAAAGGCGCTGTATAGGTGCAAGTTTTTCTCTTTTACATCTCAGGTAGCTCAGTGTCAAACCTTGTTCAGTCAGGCCCTTAAGAAGCGCCTGAGGGCATTTTACTATGTTAAAGGCAATACAGTTGTGGATGTAGTAGCAAAAAATACAATCAAACGTTCTGAAAATGGCAGAGTGATAGAATGATGAACTATTTATTACTACCTTGGTGTAACAAGTAAATGAAATTGCCAAAGAAACTAATTCAATATAATATAATACAAAAGCTGGTATTTATATCTGCAGGTGTTAAAGGTTAATTCTATGTCTGCAGAGCAAATGCCTTAATGAATGCTTCTTGTTTAAGTTCATCAAGATGAAGTATAGATTGTTATTCTGTGTAAAATGCCAACATTATAATTTTCACTGAAACAACACTAATTCGGAACCTCCTGCTGGGAGTTGATGGCTGATTAACTTTTTTTGTCATTAAATGCATTTTAAGATGTGTTACCTTTTAGATGACAGCCATCTCTTCAGAAATAAGTCCTTTTAACTGATGATCAACTAATTACTGTTTCAGCAGCAAACGCCAATTAATTGTGAAGTAATTGGAATTGTACCTTTAAACAGTCTTTTTACTGAATACTGATTTTCCTAAACACTTATGCATGAAATTAAGCCGAGAAATCCCAACTTTGTTAATGGTTTTGTTTCTACCTCACTGCTTTCCCCTTGCATAATAATTCAAACCAATTGACCCATAACAGATCGGATTCACCTATAGTAGGTTCTCTTATAACAATCTGCGTTGGCTACTTATTACTCATTAAACACACTGCAAAGAATTTAGAAAAACAAATCATAGGACGAAATGGGGAATTTTGAGAAACTGGCAATAGAGTTTGCGTGCAATTCAAAGGGTCTTCCACTCTTATTCTAACTTTAAGAATGGGATTAGGATTTTCTTTGATTTGCTCCAAGGCATGCAGCAATGGGCAGAACTTTTTGAGCCCGCTGGCAGTGGGTGTGATAAGTAGAGTGTGCCGAAAATATGGCACTACCTGCTTCACAACGGTGTGAAGGCAGGTTGTGATCGTCCGCTCAGCCCCCTAATGGTGGGCCGCGTTTCCCGCCATCAGTCAGCGGGGAACTAATTGTAATACATTAGCATAAATTAAAAGGCCATCCAGCCATCCACATTGACGTGTTTCACAACAGCACGCAGGCGACGTGCACTTGGCGGCCTTCACTTTGGGGGAACTGAGGTGAGTGTGCAACAGCGATCACCACAGCTCACCCGTTGTTCACAGGCCTCGGTGGGGGCGGGACACCGGGATACCGGGGGGCGGAAGCCACTGATGCCTGGCCCCGGAGGCGACTGCTGTACGAGAGCTTGGCTGTCCGGAGGCAAGTGCTGGGCAGCCTTGGAGACGTTTGCTGAGGAGGGTAGAGGGGGAGGGGTGTCCGGGGGCAAGTGCTGGCCAGCCTCGGAGGCAACCGTTGTTGGTGAGGAGGGTCAAGTGCTGCCCTGGCGCTATATCCTGCGCACAGGCAATTGAAGTGGGGGTCGGGGTAAGTGAGGGAAGTGGCCACGCATTAGTGACTCCTGAATAAACTGACCATGCCTTTGCAACTGAGACAGATCGGGCACAGCCACTGTGATATGACTGGGGTCGTGCTCCTAGCCTGCCCACCCATGCAAGCAACACAGCAGCACCAAAGGGGCACCAAGTGCTCCATAGCTTAGCCAAACACTCCCCCTACCGTCTGCCCTACCTCACCAAGCACAGACTTGAGTCAGCCATCACTTTATTGCAAAGCAGTTGGACTGCACACTTTGTACAATCTCCTCACCAATGCTGACCACGTAGCAGTCACTGCTGGAGGTGCTCACAGCCCCTTGCAATCTCAGCATCCTGGTTTGGACCAGTGTCCCCCATGTCGCAGGTTGACAGGGCAGTCATGCTGCGCACTCATTCCTGGCCATCCAAGGGGTGACCAGCACTCTCTGGGAAGCATTAAGGGGGTGGTCATGCAGGGCCAGGAAAGGTGCTAAGAACAGCCATGATAGCCATGTCTCTCTCTTTCATGCTGCATGAAGACCACGTCAGCATCATGGATACATGGATATCAGTGACCTAGCTGTATGCCTGATGGCCTACAAAGACCATAGAATACTGAGGAAAGAGTGATTGAGGCTCCTGGCTGCACAAAGGCAGGAGCAGCAAACCTCATGAAGAAAAGGCAACAGGGGCCCCCACACACGCTACCCAGGAGTGACAGTCAGCCATGGCTGGTCGATGCCTAGTGACATGCAGAGTCTACAGACACCACCTGCCATTCCTGCAGATGACTGAGAATAAGTGTTGCCGACAGCTGTGCATGTCTAGGGACCTGGTGGCTCACATCTGCCACTTACTGCAGGACTTGGAGCCAAGGGGTCACGGAGGGCATCCAGTGGCTGTGAAAGTGACCATGACGTCAATTTTTATGCCAGTGGCTCCTTTCAGGGCTCCACAGGTGACCTCTGTGGGATTTCACAATTTGCCACCCACAAATGCATCCATGAGGACACAGATGCCATCTTCTCCATGGCCCACAACTTTGTGCATTTCGCCTGGGACCGGGACAGCTAGGATGCAAGGGCCATTGGGTTCGCCCTGATCTCGGGATTCTCATAGGAGCAGGGTGCAATTGACTGCGCTCATGTGGCGCTCAGGTCTCCATCGCTACATTCGGTGGACTTCATCAATCACAAGGGCTTCCACTCACCGAATGTGCAGCAGGTATGCGACCACCAGAAATGCATCCTGCAGGTTGCAGTTATGGAGACATGGCTGGAGGTTAACCAAGGATGGAAACTGAACATCAAGGGGTATTCAATATTTAGCAAGGACAGACAAATAGAGAAAGGAAGTGGGGTAGCACTGTTAGTAAAGGAGGAAATCAATACAATAGTGAGGAAGGACATTGACTCAGAAAATCATGATGTGGAATCCATTTGGCTGGAAATAAAAAAAACACCAAGAGGCAGAAAATGTTGGCGGGGGTTGTCTATATGCCTCCAAACAGTAATGGAGATGTAAGGGAAGGCATTAAGCAGGAAATTAGAGACTCGTGCAATAAGACCACAACTGCAATCATGGGTGACTCTAATCTAAATATAGATTGGACAAACCAAACTAGCAATAATACTGTGGAGAAGGATTTCTGGGAGTGTGTACGTTATGCCTTTTTAGACCTATACATTGAGGAACCAACTAGAGAGCAGGCTATCCTTGACTGGGTATTGTGCAATGAGAAAGGATTAATTAACAATCTTGTTGTGGAAGTGGCCCTTGGGGAAGAGTGACCATAAAATGATAGAATTGTTCATTAGGATGGAGAGTGAAGAAGTTAAATCCAAAACTAGGGTCCTGAATCGAAATAGAGGGAACTATGTGGGTATGCAGCACGAGTTGGCAATGATGGATTGGGGAACCTTACTAAAAGGGTTGATGGTGGATAGGAAATGGCTACTATTGAAGGAACATAAGCATGAATTACAACAATTATTCATTCCTGTCTAGCGCAAAAATAAAACAGGAAAGGTGGTTCAACCATGGATTACAAAAGAAATTCGGGATAGAATTAGATTCAAAGAGGAGAAATATAAAATTACCAGAAAAAGCAGCAAGTCTAAGGATTGGGAGCAGCTTAGAATTCAGCAAAAGTGGACAAAAATATTGAGCAAGAAGAGGAAAATGGAGTATGAGAGTAAACTTGCAGGGAACATAAAAACTGACTGTAAAAGCTTCTTTAAATATGTCAAGAGGAAAAGATTAGCAAAGCCAAACATCTGTCCCTTACAGTCAGAAACAGGGGAAATTATAATGGGAAACAAAGAAATGGCAGAAGAATTGAACACATATTTTGGTTGTCTTCACAAACAAATTACAGACCAGTTAGCCTAACATCAGTAGTGGGAAAAATGCTAGAGTCTATTACAAAAGATGTGGTAACAGAACACTTGGAAAGCATTAACTGGATTAGACAAAGTCAGCATGAGTTTATGAAAGGGCAGTCATGCCTAACTGGAGTTTTTTGAGGACTTAACTAGTAGAATAGATAAGGGAGAAGCAGTGGATATGGTGTATTTGGATTTCAAGAAGTCTTTTGATAAGCTCCCACGTAAGAGGCTAGTGGGCAAAATTAAAGCACATGGGAGTAATATACTGGCACAGATTGAGAATTGGTTGGCAGAGCATAAACAGAGGGTGGGAATAAATGGATCTTTTTCTAGGTGGCTGACGGTGACTAGTGGTATGCCGCAGGGATCTGTGCTTGGCCCCCAGCTATTCACAATATGTATAAATGTCTTGGATGAAGGAACCAAATGCAATATTTCCAAGTTTGCTGATTGAAAAACTGGGTGGGGTTGTGAGGAGGATGCAAGGAGGCTTCAAGATGATTTAGACAAGTTGTGTATGTGGGCAAATGCAGTATAAATGGATAAGTGTGAAGTTATATGCTATGGTGTGAAAAACAGAAATGCAGAGTGTTAAATGGTGACATATTAGGAAACATGGACATACAAAAGGATCTGGGCGTCCTTGTACACCAGTCAATGAAAGTAGATAGGCAGATGCAGCAAGTAATTAGGGAGGTAAATGGTATATTGGCCTTCATTGCAAGAGGATTTGAGTTCAGAAGTAGGGATGTCTTACTACAGTTATAGAGGGCCTTGGTGAGGCCATACCCGGAGTATTGCATGGAGTTTTGGTGTCCCAACCTAAGACATAATATGCTTGCCATAGAGGGAGTGCAGCAAAAGTTCACTAGAGTGATGCAGAGGATGGTAGGACCATTGTATAAAGAGAGATTGGTTCGACTGGGCCTGTATTCACTAGAGTTTGGAAGAATGAGAGGGGATCTGATTGAAACATACAAAATTCTAACAGGGCTAACTGGATGCAGGGAGGATGTTTCCCCTGGTTGGGGAGTCTAGAACCAGGGGCCAGGTCTCAGGGTACGGGGTAAGCCATTTAGGACTGAGATGAGGAAAAATTTCTTCACTCAGAGGGTGGTCAACCTGTGGAATTTTCTACCATAGAAGGCTGCGGTGGCTGGGTCGCTGTGTATATTCATGAAAGAAATTGATAAATTTTTGGATATTAGGGGCATCAAGGAGTCCGGGGAGAACGCGGGAATATGGCGTTGAGATAGAGGATCATCCACGAACATATTGAATGGTAGAGCAGGCTCAAAGGGCTGAATGGCCTACACCTGCTCCTACTTTCTATGTATCTATGTGTGTGCGTGGTTTCCAGAGAGTGTGTACAGCACCTACATCGTGAGTCACTCACAGACCCCTGCAGTCCTCCAGGGTCCACAGAGGCTGCAGGGTTGGATCCTTGGGGACAAGGGCTACCCACAGAGGCCGTGGCTGATTATACCTGTGCAGTGGCCTCAGACTGCAGCAGAGCAACGCAATAATGAGGCTTATGTAGCAGCTTGCAACTTGGTGGAGCAAACCATCGGGTGCTGAAAATGCAGTTCTGGTGCCTGGACGAGTCTGGTGCAGCCCTGCAAAACAGTCCGCAGAGGACGCCATGCATCGTCTGCTACACCCTTTACAACCTGGCACTCCAACAGGGAGAGGATCTGGCTGAGGAGGAGATGGAGGAGCTGCACCTCTCCTCCGATGAGGAAGATGCCAACGAGGATGAGGGTGAAGTGGTCCTCAGTGGTGACGAGGCTCTCGCACTGGCTAGATGAGGCAGGCGTACTCGGGAGGCCCTCATAGCTGCTAGATTAGTGGAGGATGATGGTGACATGCAGTGAGTTGTCCCCATAGATCCCCACATCGCAGTTATGAATGTTTAAATCCAGTCTGGCTAATCTCAGCACCAATACTCTGTGAGAATGCTCCTGTCATGGAGATGCAGTGGAGCCTCTAATATTTGCTCAATCGCAGGAGGATGATGTATCCTGCAGTGAGGACACTCCATAGATCTTCACATAGCCTCTGAGAATGTTTGACTCCTGTCTGGCCGAGGGCAGCTCGCTTGCGCTCCATGATCAAGTCCACCTCAGAGACCCAATCATGAAACTTTAGATGCAACTGATGCCATGCCACCTCAGCCCTCCAGGTGGCTGCAGATGCTGGTGTGATGGAGGCCAGCCCCACCTTAAAGGTGCTAAGAGCACACACAGAGAGTATGAGAGAACTCTGTGGCACCTGCCCACTACATTCTGGCAGCAATGACCAGCACCACCGAGGTGCAGGTATCAGTAATCTTTCCAGGGAGTGTTAGGTTGGACCCTCACTTTGGTCTGAAGGCTGCACAGAGACCAGGGGAGAGGCCCTGGACTGAGACACCTGCCTTTTATCTTGTGCAGAAAGGTTTCACACCTAAGCGACAAGAACACTGCTCAAGGTGCCACAGGCAGGGTGACGTTCTTAGGAGTTTATTGACAATAGTGAACAGTGTGTACAAGTGATCAACACCCATGGCCAGGCTGTACAACTGCCTCTTCCCGAGTGCAGCTCGTTGCTGCTGCTGCTGCCTCTGCAGTTGTATGTTGAGAGAGAGGGGGAGAGCGAGAGAGCGCAAGTGTCTCCCTGTCCTTTTCCCTCTCTCTTTCCACCCCCTCTATTTCCTCCCCTCTCTACCTCTACTTGCCGTCAGGAGGGAGAGGTTATGCCATCTCCCCTCCTCCCTCTCCCTGGGGCCATACTGCCTGGACTTGCCAGAAAGAGCTCGGGGTGAGAATAGCTCAGCCCCAGTAGCCAGACCCTCCAGGCAGCTGTGGAGGCGGCACTATTACTGGTGGTGCCCCCAATATCCCCCAAGAAGACCTATATGGAAGTGGCTGCTCCTGTGGTTTCCACTGCTCCCGTGGTCCTGTCACTGTTCCGTCTCCTAACAAAGGCCTTGGGGATAAAGAGCTGCACTCATCCTGAGCTGAGCATAGAAGTGTGCGTGAAGGCTTTGCTTGGGGTTGTCGGCCCCTCGGCCATCGTTGCAGCCTCACGCAAGTATGGGAAGTCGGTATTCTTCCTGGGGCCCTAGCGGACAGTGCACCTGGTTCTGGCAAAGGGGCTCACCGTGGGCTGAACCTATCTGGTGATGGACCCTTTGGAAGCCACCATGGAGAGGCTCGTGTTATCCCATGTCCTTCATTCCCAGTGAGCTGCACCTCCCCCGCCTTCACCAACTGGGGTAGGTCAGGTCCAGGGTTGTGCCGATCCTGCCCAGCCTCAGGGAGCCCAGTCTCTGCCATGTGTACTCCTCCCATGCCAGGTCTTGGTTCACTTGGGCCAGGGAGGAGTGCACAGAGGGGCGGTCATCTTCGAGGGAGCTGCCTTTCGGGTATTTTGGATGGCAGATGGCATGCTGTGCCATACCTCCAAGGAGGCGGACCATGATTGGAAGAGCTGCCCCACCTCCAAGGCCTCCAGCACCACCGCACCACCCCCCACCACCACTCCATCTGTCCCCGCAAGGGAGAGTGACGCTGACGGCTAACGCCACTTCGGCTGCCGGAGAGGTTGGGGGAGGGAATCCATGCCATAAGAATGCAAGGTAAAAGACCTGCCACCTGGAGGCGGCCACCCCAATCCCCCTGAACCCACCTGGACCCCCGAAGGCAACAGCTCGGGTTAAAAAATAAAAATCCGGCCCCAGCGACATAACTACACATGCTCCCATGCCTGTGTCGTCCTTACACAGGCTCCCAGGTTCAGAGGCGATGGGACATGTAACCCCAAGCTGGTTGTATTAATAAAGAGCGTGGACCTGCCTAAACCCAAGAGGGCGGAGTGTCCAGGTTCACTGGAGGAGGCTGCAGAGCCTCGCAAACGGAGGTCTCCCCAGCTCCCAGCCTACTTCAGAAGAGGCACCACCCCTCAGAGGGAAAGGACCTCACCACGTGAGGTCGGAAGTGTCTCCTCTCGCAATGAAAAGTGGTGGTGTCTCCACTCCGCAAGCCCTTGCTGTGCCTTCTGATTGGAGCCCAAATCCCCGACACCTTGCTGCAGTTCCCTGAACAGGGCCCCTCAAGGGTCAGTGAGGGTATTTTCCTTGCGATGCTGCCCCACCCCAACCCACTTTGTACCCCTGAGATGCCATCTGGCCCAGCGGGGTTCTGTGGCAAGCCCTTCATGGCCTTGAAAATGGTGTCATCAGGCAGCAGTGGCGAGGAAGGCCTCCCTACTCCCTTCTAGGCTTTAGCACCGGGGTCCTGTGTCCAGAGCTTTCTCCTGATTGACCGGGCGGCTTGGTGCCTTGTGGGGGGAGCAGGTCTTGAGCCACTGCTGCCCTTTGGTCCATATGCCCAAGATGAGACCAGAGAGGACCCTCTGGCCTTGATGCTGGCGGTGGGATCGAGGTGGAGGTGGATCTGACTGGCAGCAAGGAACCAGCCCCCGTACTCAATATGGGAGAGGGGTTGGAAGCTGGAGGCGATGACCTGGAGGAGGACAACGTTTTGGTGGTGAGCGCTGGGGACGACTTAGAGTCGTTGTCGGGCGACGTGTTGCATCCCCTGGCTGATTCTCCCCTCTTCCCTTTTACGGGAGCTCCAGGATTGTTTAGCGAGTAATCACAGTCGCTGAGACAGTGTCCAGTCGTGCCTGGACCGGTGGCATTCTTTTCCTCTTGTGCTCCGGTCCGCCCGCGAGACCCTCAAGGCCCCTGGAACACTAACAGGAGGGTCCACATGTTTCTTGCTGGTCTCCTGAAGGAGAGGAAGGATTAAAATAGCCCTCTCCTTCTTACACTAGGCATGGTGATAGTAGTACATACTTCTGACAATGAAGATGACCATAGCCTGCCTCAACACCCACAGCAGCAGGGCGCACAGCTCACGTTCCAGAACTTCTCGGTGCTCAGGGACGGGAAGTATACAGTGTGCTTCCTGCAGGAAACCCATATCGTTCCAGGAGACAATGCTACGTCACTCCTGGAGTGGCGAGGGGGTGTCTACATGAGTCACCTAGCCTCCAATTCTGGCGGGGTGGCTATCTTGTTGGCCCCATATTTTCAGTCGGAGATCTTGGGGGGTCAAGGAGCTGGTGTCAGGCCAGTTGCTGCACCTTACTGTCTGCCCTAGGGGGTGTGACCCCTCGTTTTGTGAATGTACACGCTCCCCTGGACGCGCAGCACCAAGCAAGCTTCTTTGAGGAAGTGTCCACTCATCTGGGCTCCATTGAACGGGTGAGTGCATCATCCCTGGGGCGGTGGGGTGGTTTCAACTGTACCCTTGAGGCCAGGGACCGTCACCGTGCCCAGCACCGCACACTAGGTGTGAGTAAGTTGCGGGACATGGTTGGGTCCTTCGACTTGGTGGACGTCTGGCGACCTCTCCATCATGATTCCAGCGTTTTCACTTTCGTGTCACCTGGAGTTGGAGCGTCCAGACCCGACCACCTTTACGTTTCCAAAGCCTTTGTGTCCTGCATTCTGTCGGCTTCTGTGCGGCAGGTGCTGTACACGGACCACCGACTGGTGTGGGCGGAACTCGTTCCATTCTGCGCTCGGACGGGGTCCACGTACTGGCACTTTAACAACCTACTGCTGGAGGACAAGCAGTTCCTGGACTTGTTCTGTCATTTTTGGGCCAGCTGGAGAAGGAAGCGGGGAGACTTCCCCTTCTTGAGGCTATGGTGGGACGTGGGCAAGACTCATGTCAGCGTTTTCTGTCAGGAGTATGTGAAGGGCTCGACCAAAGAGGCAGATATCCAGGGTCGAGGAGTTGGAGAAGATGCTCGACCTGGAGGTATGTCTCCGTCAGCCCGACGCGGACCCGGCCCTGCGGCTGGTGTTTGAAGGGGAGGGCGCGCTGCGAGACCTGCAACTCGTTGGGTCACACAGCGCTTAGTTGAGGTCACGGATGCAGTTCCTCCGGGACCTGGACCGCAGCTCCTCCTTCTTCTACTCGCTGGAAAAAAGGCACAGGGTCTGTCAGCAGCTCCTTACGCTGCTGGACAATGACAGATCCCTTGTCTTGGATCCGGAGGGCATCAGGGCTATCGCCTGAGACTATTACACTGCCCTGTTCTCTCCGGATACATCCGGCGAGGATGTTCGCAGAGTTTTGTGGGAGCACCTGCCGCAGGTCGGCACCGGAAAGCTGGGGGAGCTGACCGGCGCCCTTAACAGCCTCTCCAGGGGCAAATCCCCAGGACTGGACGGGCTGACCGTGGAGTTCTTCAGAGCATTCTGGGATGTCCTGGGGAACGACTACATGGGGGTCCTGGGAGAGAGTATCATGACCGGGGAAATGCCCCTCTTGTGGTGCAGAGCTGTGATTGCCCTGCTGCCTAAGAAGGGGAATCCCTGCCAACGTAAGAACTGGTGCCCAGTCTCCCTCCTCAGCATGGATTACAAAATCTTTGCCAGGGCAATGTCTTCCCGTCTTGGCCTTGTGCTGGACAACATAATTCACCCTGACCAGTCCTACACAGTCCCAGGCTGGACCACCTTTGATAATATCCATCTGGTCCAGGACGTCATCCACTTTTCCCAGAGGACTGGCCTGTCGAACGCCTTCCTGTCTCTTGACCAGGAGAAGGCGTTCGACAGGGTGGATCACGAATATTTATTCAGGACTCTGCGAGCATTCGGGTTCAGGACGCATTTCATCACCCAGTTCCGACTTCTGTACGCTGCCACAGAGTGTCTAATTAAGGTTAATGGGTCCCTGACGGCGTCCCTTCACTTTGGGAGAGGTGTGTTTCAGGCTGCCCCCTGTCTGGCCAATTGCATTCTATTTGCGTGGAGCCTTTCATGCGCCTCTTGTGGAGGAGGTTGTTGGGATTGGTTCTGCATGGGCTAGGCATCGAGGTGGACCTTTCGGCTTACACTGATGACGTGCTTCTCATGTTCACCGACCTGACTGATCTGTGGAGGATGTGTGAGTGCCAGGAGGTCTACTCTGTCGTGTTCACTGTGGGGACAAGTGTTTTGGACTCCTGGTCGGTCAGTGATTGATTGATTCCCTACCCAAGGAGCTCAGGCCTTTCACCTGGAGCAGGACCAGCCTCCTCTACCGGGGGGTCTACCTCTGCCCTGCTGAGGAATCCTGGCTGGTGAATTGGCAGGAGCTGGAGGCCAAAGTCACTACTTGCCTGCAGCGCTGGATAGGACTGCTCCCAGTGCTGCCTTACTGGGGTTGAGTGCTAGTCATAAACCAGTGGATTGCCACCATGTTGTGGGACTGGCTGGTCACTTTGACCTCTCCCCTGAATTTTGTCACAAAAATCCAGAGAATGCTAGTTGACTTCTTCTGGGACAAAAGATTGCATTGGGTCGCTGCTGAGGTTCTGAGTCTCCCGCTTAGAGAGGGCAATCAGGTGCTGGTGTGCCTACGCACACAGGTGGTGACTTTACTCCTTCAGGCCCTGCAGTGATCCCTTTACGTCGAGCCCCCTCTGAGATGGTGTGCCCTGGCGATGTATTTCTTCTCCCAGGTGCACGGCCTGAATTATGACGTGCAGCTCCTGTTTGTAGACTGGAGGGGCCTTCATGGCTCCTTGCAGGTGGTGCCCGCCTTTTACCAGGTGTCATGAAGCTATTAATGTATATAATATTATTGGAAAATATATACTTTTTTAAACAGAGGTTTAGTCTGTGGGTGTGTCTTAATTGGATTAAAGCCAGCTGGTCTGGGTGCTTTGATGTGTACTAATTTTGAGATGTAAAAGAGCTAGTGTGTATTTGCATTTTTTGAATAGAGCATTCAAGAACTGGGGTGAAAGCTTGACACCTTTCTAGCAGCTACCAAGCAATATGCTTATATTACTAATAAAATTAGTACTAAAGAAAGGGTTTCATTGTCAAAAAGTGAAGTTCAAAGAGGCTGGTGAGACAATGAGCATTTGAGTTCAATCAGTGGTGGTAGGTACAACTTCAGCAGTTTCCGGGTGTACAGAACAGAGGCAATGTAAGATCAAAAGGCAGCTGCAAACCTCCAACTGCCTTTACACGTTTTGAATTCATAAGGTGAAAATGTTTTGTCTGGAGTTTTGGTTAAGTCTATGGGTTGATGATGCCTTAATGGAGATTAATTTGCAAATTTGTTAAAAGTTATGATAGTAGTAATTTGTAGCCATGTGTACATATATTTCATTGTGTAAATTAATAAAATGTTTCATTTAGTTTAATGGAAAACCTCAAGAACTGATGGTTTGATTCCTGAATTTAAAGTCGCATCTCAAACATAACACTTAAAATTATAGGTTATGACAGTTATTTAAAGTTTCCCTCTAGGATTTTTAAATAACTCCGCTTTACCAACTGCATCGGTCATAACACCAGGCCCTGATCAAAGTCATGGTCGCCTCACGACTCAGCTCTCCCCTGTCAGGAGTAGCGGCTATTGTCAGAGAGCCACTGCTCAGGAATCTGCCCCTCCACCCTCTTCAGTGGCTGGCAGAGAGGAGGGCTATGGCTGCCAGGGTGATCAGGATCGGGGACATGTTGGGTGGTGGAGGAGTGGGCTGGATGCTATCGTGGATGTCCGGTTCATGGCCAATGCCATTGAAGACCTTACGACGGTCGTGCTCAACCTCGACGTCATTCTAGGTATCAAGGTGGCAAAGGTGCTCAGTGGTCTTCCGTCTGAGCGTACCCTTGCTCGGACAGAATTCCATATTGGCTCCAGGCCCAAAACCCTCCCTCAGGAGCCAGTGCCCAGCAACCCGAGTTGCCTCACGGAATTGCCCTCCGTGTCCTTTAGCACAGCGCGGACGGGTTTCCTGTATGGACTGCTGCTGCACACCCTTCACTTCCTTGCCCCCGCCTGCCGCCCAGGCACGCCCTGGCGTCCCTTGTTGCCATCCGGCGGTGGAGGTCCCGATGGGGGGCCCTCTACAGGGGGTGCCCTCCCACTTTCCATTGTGTTCCTGGGATGGAGGGTGTTGCACGTAGCAGTCCCAAACAACTGTAGGTTGTGTCGATTCATGGGCTCCCAAGATGCCTGTGTCTTTTACAGCCTTGCGAAGTCCGTGGACCATGTCTATATAGGGTGTTGTAGGCTGCATTCCCCTTTTCAGTTAGTTAAAAAACTTTTTACTGTTGTTTTGTTTACATTTCAAATCCCACGGTCCTGATCTACAGGAACATCGTGCGAAGGGAGGCTGGGAGGGTGGAGGACTTCCTTTTGAACCTGCTCCTGGGCTTGGCCAAGTTAGCCATTAACAGGTCCAGGCAGTGGGCGATCAAGGGGGTCGTCCGAACCGATTGTCTGCCCCTCTTCTGTGGCTATGTTCGCAGCTGAGTGCCCCTGGAGAGGAGCACACAGTGTCTGCTGGCACCATCGAGGCCTTCCGTGCTCGATGGGCACTGTGGGGACTGGAGTGTTTTATTCACCTTGTTAACCACAGTTTGGTTTAATGTTTGCAAGTTTCCTTTAAATTTTGTCTTTGTTTTTGCAATTTCCCTTCAAGGGACTGCTTTTTACTTTGTCCCTGGTGTTGTTAATTTAGTTTAATTGTTTTGACTCAAAAGAGTAACTTTTACTGAATTTTTCTAGCCCTGCTGCTATGTCTTGGTGCTCCCAGACATCCACAGCAGAGGTGGAGGCAGCCTGCTGACTATGACGCCCTGACTGTGATGACTTTGGCAGGTGTCCTCTGTGGGGTCGAGACTTGGTGGGCCTCAGCCTGCTTTCGGGGTCCTGCTGTGTGGCAGTGGCACCCTCCTCGGCCTGTGGAGCTGGAGCTGCTGAGGCCACAGGAAGAGGGGAATCGGATGGACCACACCTGGGTGGATGTGCACCTGCTGATCCTCCGCCCTATGGGTGGCTGAGGGCCCCTGGCTGACTCCGTGAGTGGAAGGGGTAGCTGGAGTGAGATGAGCTGCCCAGCACCCCTCTCAAGTACAAACAGTTGAAGGCCAACTATGACGTCAGTGATGGAGTTCAGCCTGCGCAGCAGTGCAGGAATGACTCCTGGTGGCCGCCATCCTGCCAGTGTTGTCTTTGGTGTGTTGCAATGCCGGTGCTATCACCTCAGCCTGAAGATGGATGGACTCATCCATCGTGCCGTGCCTTCTGAGGAATGCCCCGGACATCCCTTCCTGATGTTCCCTAGCTTGCCTTTGCAGCTCCAGCAACTGTGGCATGGCCGATTCTGGAGGCTCGTCATCTGACTCGGATTCAGCAATGTTTTGGCCTCCAGCAATCCTCCAAGTGCTTAGGACCTGTGAAGTCCCTGCCTCCGCCTGCTGTGGATCTCCAGATTGTGATCATGTGGCTACCCAGGAGCTAGGTCCCACCGGGGTGTGTATGGGTGAGCGCTGTGATGGGACTTAAGGGAGCGTGCCTTCAGATTCCTCTTCAGAAGTTTCTTCGGAGCTTGATTGGAAGCCCTGGGTCATGGACACTGTCGGCTGTTTGGCAGATGTGCCTGTGAAAGCAAGGGGAGATAATTAGTGCATGGGAGTGGCTTGTGAAAGAGGACACATCACTCACAACATGGTTGTCTGATGGATGTTATACTGCTGGATCGTCACTTGATAGAGCAGCGCTAACCTCACTGTCAGCACAGGACCGGTCCCAGTCATCACTGGCCAGCTGGATGGCTCTGTTTTTGAATTCTGTGAGTGAAGAAATCACTCCTCATCTTAGTCCTAAATGGCCTGCCCCTTATTCTGAGACTCTGTCCCTTGATTCTGGACCTGCTAGCCAGGGGAAACATCCTCCCTGCATCTACCCTGTCAAGCCCTATAAGACTTGTGTATCTTTGAATGAGATCTTCTAAACTCAAGAGAATAAAAGCCCAGTCTATTTAATCTTTCCTCATAGAACAACTCATCCATCCCAGAGATTATTTGGTGAACCTTTGTTGCATTCTCCTTTATGGCAACTATATCTTTTCTAGGTAGGGAGACCAAAAGTGCATACAATACACTATGTGTATTCTCACCAAGGCTCTATATAATTGCAGGAAGACATCTTTATTCCTATATGCAAACACTTTTGTAATAAAGGCCAACACACCATTTGCCTTCTTAATTGCTTGTCGTACCTGTTGTACTTGTGAAGAAGGACACCCAAGTCCCTTTGAAGTTCGAAACTTCCCAACCTCTCACCATTCAAGAAACACACTGTATTTGTTTTTTCTACCGAAGTGGATAACTTTACATTTCTTCACATTGTATCCCATCTTTTTTCCCATTCACTTAGCCTAACCAAATCCCCTTGAAGAGCTTTAGTATCCTCCTCTAAATTCATACTTCTACCTGGTTTTATGTCATCTGCAAATCATATATATATATTGTGAATAGCTGGTGCCCAAGCATTGATTCTTGCAGTACCACTTGTCATAGCCCGCCATCCTGAAAATGACCCATTTATTCCTACTCTCGCTTTTCTGTCCATTAATCAGTTCTCAATCTATGCCAGTTTACACCCCCCCAAACCTAGTGCTCTAATTGTGTTTACTAGCCTCTTGTGAGGGTTCTTATCAAAATCTTTCTGAAAATCTAAATGTACCACACCCATTGGTTCCCCCTTATCTATTCTGCTAGTTACATCCTCAGAAAACTCCAAGTTTGTTAAACATGATTTCCCTTTCATAAATTATATGACTTGATAGCTATTACAGAGATCTAGTTGCAGGGTGAATAAGACTGTGAACTCAATATTCGAGGGTATTCGATGTTCTGGAAAAATAGGCATAAAGGAAAAGGAGGTGGGGTAGCTTTGTTAATAAAGGATGGTATCAGTGCGATAGTGAGTAATGCTATAGGTGCAATAGATCGTAACATGGAATCAGTTTGGGTGGAAGTAAGGAATAGCAAGGGGAAGAATCACGGGTGGGAGTCATCAATAGGCTCCTGAAGAGCTGCCTTACTGTAGGGCAAAGTATAAAATCAGGATATAATGGAGGCACGTAAGAAGGGTGCTACAATTGTCATGGGTGATTTTAATCTGCATATTGACTGGTCAAATCAGGTTGACAGGGGTAACATGGAAGACAAATTTGTAGAGTGCATCAGGGATTGTTTCTTAGAGCAATACGTTGCAGAACCTACCCAGGAATAGGCCATCTTAGATCTAGTAATGTGTAATGAGTTGGGATTAATAAGATAACATAGTTAAGTATCCTCTAGTTGATAGCAATCACAACATGGTAGAAATTCAAATTCAGTTTGAGGGCAAGAAACTCAGCTCTCAAACCAATGTCCTCAACTTAAATAAAGGAAATTACAGAGGTATGAAGAAAGAGTTATCTAAAGCGAGCTGGGAAAATAGACTAAGGGGAAGGTCTGTGGATGAGCATTGGCAGACATTTAAGCAGACATTTCACAACACTCAGCAAAAATGCATCCAGATCAAAAAGAAGGACTCGATGAAAAGGATGAAGCACCCATGGTTAACAAAAGGCAGTTAAAGAGAGTATCCAATCAAAAACTAAGGCATACAAAGCAGCAAAAACTAGTGGTAGGCTAGAGGATTGGGAATATTTTTAGGAATCAGCAGGATGACTAAAAAACTAATAAAGAGGGAGAAAATTGATTATGAAAGTAAATTGGCAAGAAATATAAAAACAAACAGCAAGAGCTTCTACGGGTATATAAAAAGAAAAAGTGGCTAAAAAGAATGTGGGACCCTTGGAGGATGCAATTGGAGAGTTGATAATGGGAGATAGGGAAATGGCAGATAACTTAAACCAATATTTTGCATCAGTCTTTATGGTGGAGGACACTATAAACATGCCAAAGATATCAGATAAGCAAGGAGCTAATGGGAGGAAAGATCTTGTAACAGTCTCTATCATGAGAGACAAAGTATTTGACAAACTAATGGAACTAAAGGCAGACAAGTCACCAGGACCTGATGGCCTGCATCCAATGGTTTTAAAGGAAGTGGCTGCAGAGATGATATTAAAGGCATTGGTAGAAATATTCCAGAAGTCACTGGATTCCGGGAGGGCCCAAGCGAATTGGAAAACCATTAATGTGACACCTCTGTTCAAGAAGGGAGGGAAACAAAAAGCAGGAAATTATAAGCCAGTAAGCCTATCTTGTCGCTGGGAAAATGTTAGAGTCCATTGTTAATGAAGAAATAGTAGGACATTTAGAAAAGCTTAACACAATCAAACAGAGTCAACATGGTTTTGTGAAAGGGAAATCATGTTTGACAAATTTGCTGGAGTTCTTTAGGATATAACAAACAGAGTTGATAAAGGGGAGCTGATAGATGTAGTATATTTGGATTTCCAGAAGGCATTTGATAAGGTGCCACATGAAAGGTTAGTGCATAAGATTGGGGGTAATGTATTAGCATGGATTAATGACTGGTTAACACATGGAAGGCAGAGAGTTGGGATTAATGGGTCTTTTTCAGGTTGTGAAGACGTAACTAGTGGAGTGGCACAAGGATCAGTCCTGGGGCCTCAATTATTTACTATCTATATTAATGACTTGGAGAACGGGACAGAGTGTAATGTATCCAAATTTTGTGACAATATAAAAATAGGTGGGAAGGCATGTTGTGATGGAGACATAAAGAATTTGCAAGGGGATATAGATAGATTGAGTGAGTGGGCAAAAACTTGGCAGATGGAGTTTAATGTAGGAAAGTGTGAGGTCATACAATTTGGTAGGCAGAATCAAAAGGCAGATTATTATTTAAATGGAGAGACACTCCAAGAAAGTGTGGCACAAGGGATCCGGGTGTTCTTGTGCATAAAACACAGAAGGTTAGCCTGCAGGTGCAGCAAGTGATTAAGAAGGCAAATGGAACTTTGGCTTGTATTGCTAGGGGGTTGGAGTTTAAAAACAGGGACGTCTTGTTACAACTGTACAAGGTGTTCGTGAGGCTGCGTCTGGAGTACTGTGTACAGTTTTGGTTCCCGTATTTAAGAAAGGACATACTAGCATTAAAGAGATTCACTAGGCTGATTCACTAGGCTGTACAAAAGAGATTCACTAGGCTGATTCCTGGGATGAAGGAGTTGACTCACCAAGAATGGCTAAACAGGTTAGGTCTTTATTCATTAGGGTTTAGAAAAATGAGGGGTGATCTTAATTAAATGCATAAGATTCCGAGGGGGCTTAACAGGGTAGGTGTTGAGAAGATGTTTCTACTAGTGGGGGAGTCTTGAACTAGGGGACATAGTTACATAATAAGGGGGCACTCATTTAAAACAAAGATTCAAAGGAATTTTGTTTCTCAGAGGGTAGTGTATGTCTGGAATCCTCTACCCTAGAGAGTTGAGGAGGCTAGATCACTGAAAGTATTTAAAGAGGAGGTAGAAAGATTTTTGAAATATTGGGGAATTGAGGGCTATGAGGGGCTGGCATCAAAGAGCAGTTGAGGCCTGGGGCAGATCAGCCATATTCTTATTGAATGGCAGGGCAGGCATGAGGAGCCAAATGGCCTACACGTATTTCTTATGTTCTTAAATCCATATCAACACTGCACAATCCTACCATTATTTTCTAAGTGTCCCATTAACACATCCTTTATTATAGATTCTAGCATTTTCCTATGGCTGATGATAGGCTGACAGGTCTGTTTTCCCTCTTCCTCCTTTCTTAAATCGTGGAGTTACATTTGCCACTTTCCAATCTGCAGGAACAATTCCAAGGCCTATAGAGTTTTGAAAGATGACCACCAATACGTCTATTATCTGTACAGCCACCTCTTTCAACATTCTGGGATGAAGATCATTAGGTCCAGAGGGATTTATCTCCTTTAAATCCCATTAATTTCTCTAGTACTTTTTCTTTACTAATATTAGTATCTTGCAGTTCCTTGCTTATGCTAGTCCCTTGATTGTCCATTATTTCTGGGAGGTTTTCAGTATTTTCCTCTGTGAAGACTGATACAATTTGTTTCGCTTCTCTGTCTTTTCTTTATTCCCCAGTATAAATTTGTCTGACTCCACTTGTAATGGACCCAGATTTGTTTTTGCCAATCTTTTCATTTTTACATATTTATAGAAGCTTTCACAGTCTGTTTTTATGTTTCTTGCTAGCTTACTCTCATATTATTTTCTCTTTCTTAATCATTTTCCTGATACTCCTTCCATAGAATCTTAAAATGCCCCCAGTCCTCAGGTTTATTTTTTATTTTTGGCAACTTTATGTGCTGCTTCCTTTAATCTCATAGGACTCCCAATTTCTTTCATTAGCCATGGTTGGAACATTTCCCTTGCTGAGTTTTGTGCATTAAAGAATGTATTTTTGTTGCAACCTATATATTACTTCTTTAAGTATTAACCATTATCAGTCTACTATCATACTTTTAATGTAGTTTCCCAATCTGCCATAGTCAAATTGCCCCTCATACCTTTATAGTTTCCTATGTTTCAATTTAACACTCTAGTTTTTGATTGAACTATATCACTTTCAAAGTTAATGTAACATTCTATCATATTATAGTTATTCTTTCCTAAAGGCTTCTTTACAACAAGATTATTAATTAGCCCCTTTTCATAGCACAGTGCTAAATCTAAAATAGCCCTTTCCTGAGTTTGTTCTCAATGTACCGCTCTAGAAAATCACCTTGCATACATTCCAAGAATTAATCCTCCACAAATATTAGTACTATTTAAGTTTACCCAGTCTATATATAGATAGAAATCCCCTACGATTATGACATTACCCTTGTTGCACGCACCTCTAATTTCCTAATTTATACTGTGATTTACATTACCACTGCTGTTTGGTGACCTATAAACAATTCTCACCAATGTTTTCTGTCCCTTGTTGTTTCTTAGTTCCATCCAAAGTGACTCTATGTCTTGATCTTTAGAACTTATAGTCACTTTAGTACTAATGCCCTCTTCAGTTAGCAGAGCTACCCCACCATTTTTTCCCAGCTTCCTGTCCTTCCTAAATGTCACATATCCTTGGATATTCAGGTCCCCACTTCGATTTCCTTGTAGCCATGTTTCTGTAATGGCTATCATACATATAAATTTTAACTTGACCTGATAATGCATCTGTTTTATTTACAATGCAATCTTTTCTTTCTCTACCTTTGTCAGAAATAGTCAGCATTTATGAAATGTGTATCCTCTCACTCTCTGAACAGCAAAGGTTTCCAATGAACAGCCTGGGGTGATCTGGAAGGACAGCAACATTTGGGTACATGTTAGATTGAATGACATGTGAGTCTCATAGTAGGGATCCATCAAACTCGATCTCTACTTGTTTTTTATAGTTGTCTCGTGTGGAATATAAGCAACAGCAGAGTAGTTGAGCAGAATGGCCCATTTCTCTATCATATATTCTATATAATTCAATGCAATATTCTTGCAGCTTTTTCCAAGCCCTATGTCAATAATTCAATTTCCTTAATGTAAAACGATCTATTAAATTGTGCTGCCAAAATTGACAATAAGCTGGAAGGTCAGCTCATTCTCCTTCTTCAGCTATTCACTTTTTCCTGTTTGGCAGATGTTAAAATACTTGTTTGTTTTCCTGTGCAAATTCCAAGAAATGCAGTAAAATTCAAGTGAATATATTATCAGTTTGAGACAACAAGATTTGTTACTCAATCATCCTGTTTTATATTGCGATGAATGGGGAATGGATAATTGTAAATTAGAGTGCATGGTTTACATCAGCAGTATGTTTCAATCATATCCCATGCAGTGAGAATCACTGTGTAACTTCAGACCTGTTAAATTATGATATATCAGATAACATTGCACTGTAATTGCAACATCTGCCAGACTTACTCTCCCAATTTCATACTAGCTGAAATTTTTATTCAACAGAGCAAGAGAAAAAAAAAATCAGAACATTTACCTCAGGAGTGCATTTTAAACATAAGTTGCTGAATTTTTTTAAGGCTTGCTTTTATTATATACAGATAAAACCCAATTACAAAACAGAGGCGGCACATTTCCTTCACCGATCCCTCTCCTTGACACAATCATATTCATAAAGGGAGAAGTAATAGATCTAGGTGTACAGAATAATTGCAAACCTCATTGGCAATCATAGTTTCAGTTGGCTATCAGAAATTATGTGCTAATGGCGCATACCAGGCTGCAGTCACTCTTCCCTCTGTACAAGTGCTGCAGTGAAGTGTGATCCTTTAAACCCGTCTTTCCAATGTCAAGGAAGTGACAATATCTAAATGCAAGATTAATGCATCTGCAGGCAAGCTTAGTTTTATGCATCCTTGTTTGGCATTTTAGCACAGTTGACCCAATATTGTCCAACAAAATTCCTGTTTTCAGAATGTCCAACATATTTTTATAGGTAACATAAATTAGATACTGCAGAAAGCATTAATCAGAAATACAGATATCTAGACTTGTATTTTCTGACATTTTGTTTTAGATTTTGCTTCACTACTGAAGCTGTTCTTTGTGTCATTAGGATCCACCTAAAAATCAGAGCTTGATAGCAGTTCAGCAGGCGCTACACTTAGTTTTAGAATATTGCAAGCAAAGAAAGCAAAACTTACGTTTACAGTAACACAGTCTCTTGTGTTCCTTTTCTAAGGACGCTGGTTTGGCAGCTGAGTGCGAGAAGCTGACATTAGGCCATTGTGCAGTCATTTGCTGGCAAATTTGGCAAATGCGGTTCAAACAGGGATACTTATGCAATACAGGGATCAAATGGCCCTCAGTGTTCAGTGCAGAACATGGTCATCCACTGAGCTTCCTTAACAAATACCGTGTGTGGTATACTTCCGGCATGCACTGAATAACCCATAAGGGTTCTCCCATTGCTTTGATGGATGAGAGTTCAGCAAAAAAAAAGCTGGTTACAGTCTAAGTTGACGTCGTCTCATTTGTGATATTAGACAAAGTCTCGATTTGCATTACTGGTTGCAAATACTCCATATGAAGTCACTCTTGGAGGGATGGATGAATGGAGACATTGGCTTTGTGCTGTGCTTGCTTTTCCTGAAATCACTCAATTTATTTCCACCTCAAATATCAAAATCGTTTGATGACAAAGACTTCTCCATTTGGGTCTGTCCAAGATTGCTTTCTTCCCCATGTATTGGGATCCAGCTTGCAAGCCCCAAGATTGGCTTTCAGATTGTCTTTATATATAAGTTTGGGATGCCCTGTGGTGGGGGTTCCAGTGCTCAGCTGGCTATAGTGTAATGCTTTTGGTGTGCAGGGATCCTCCGTGTGAACCACATGACCAACCCAGCAAACCGAGCTCTGTTAAGCATGATCTCAATGCCAGATATGTAGCACTTGGCAAGAACCTGGGTGTTGGGGATTTTGCCCTGCCATTTGATGTTGCAAATAGATCTCAGATAGTGAAGATGGAATGCTTCTCGTTGCTTTATGTAATGTCAGTAAATTATCCAAGTCTCGCACCTATCACAAAGTGGTGTAAGAACCACTGCTGGTAGACTTTAATCTTTGTTCTGACACAAACTCCATGGTCTTTCCAAAGTCTGTGAATGAGCCTCCCAAACACAGCTTGTTTTTGCCAGGCGATGGTTGATTTCATCATCCAGCATAGTGTTACTGGAATGGATACTCCCAAGATAGTAAAACCGAAGGGATAGTGACTGTAGGGTCTTGGAGAATGTGGCAGGAGTAGGTTAATACAAGCTCTCTATCTCCTTCAGAATTGTCAGACCAAGGTGTTCTGAGGCTAGAGCAAAGTGATCAACAAGCAGCTGAATGTCCTCCGGAGTATGTGCAATGAGAGTGCAGTCGTCCATGAACAATGCTTCACTCAGTTATTATTCAGTAACCTTTGGGCAAGCCTTGTGCCTTTGCAAGTTGATGAGGTTACAATCCATCCTGAATTGTCAAGTTCTTTGAGTGTGTACTGAAGCATGACAGAGAAGTATATGGCAAAACGGAGCTGAAGCCAATGCAGCCTTGCCTGATGCCGTTGGTGACAGGAAAGAAATCTGACGCTGGCCACTGTGAAACAAGTGAATGACGCAGATCATCTTTTCAGAGCAGCCATACTTGCGCAGAATCTTTCACAGGCCTCCCCAGTTTACTGTGTCAAAAGTCTTGGTCAACAAACACCATATGGAGGTCCTTATTCTCTTAGCAGGATTGTTCTTGAATTTAAAATGCTGCAAAGATCATTTCTATTTTCCCCTTACTGCACAGGAGAGTACAGGGTCAATGGGATGAGTGACAACCCGATTAAAAATAACCCTCGCAAGAATGTTCCTGTTGAAAGAAGTGATATTCCATGATGGTTGTCACAGATGGACTTGCTCCCTTTCCGTTTGTAGAAATGAGTTATGGAGGTATCCTTTTAGTCTTGGGGAACAGTGCTCTGATTCCACATTGCGCAGAAGAGACTAGTGAGTTTCCTAGACATGCGTGTCCCTCCGTACTTGAATACATCAGGTGGGATGCCATCAGCTCCTTGTGACTTGCCCACAGAAAGATGTTTCATGGCCTTATGACTTCTCCTTGAGGAGGATCAAAAGCAAGCTCTTCTTGAGTGTGGTGCTGTGGAAGTGACCCAATGGTGTCATTGCACACTGTTGGTTTAGAAGATTGCTGATGTGCTCTGCCCAACAACAAGGAATTGCATGCTTATTGGTTAGGAGCTGATTGGCACCTGCTGAGACGATGTGTGTCACATTGTTGGTTTTGGGGCCATAGACTGATTGCAGACCTTCATGTAGAGCCTTCAGGTAGTTTTTATCAGCTGCTGCTTGAAGCTTATCAGCCCTATTTTCCCAGCTGTTCATCTCTTTTAGTTTGGACCACAGTATGCATTTCTGCATGATGGTATCTGCTGTTCCTTGCTGTTGATTTCTCGTTAGATATGCAAGATCTGTGAGCATTATGCACTTTATCTAGAAGCTTGCCTATGTCTTGGTTGCTGGTGTCATACCAGTTTTGGTGCTTAATTAAAAGCCACTTAAGGGCCTCGCCTCGGGGCCACTGGTATTCTACCAGCAGTGGTGGGGGAATGCCCACACCATGTGGACGAGCAGCCAGCAATGCCCTGGCAAACTGCCTGTGCACTGAGAATGAACCCTCTTGTTCAGGCGCCCTGTGCCCATCAGAGGGCCCCAGCGGCAAGGGCCAGCCTCATGGGAAGAGCCCATCTACCTTTCAAACTGACCAACCCCACAACCGAAGTGAGTCCGCCTCACTTACCTGCATTCCAGGGTTCCAATGGCTGTGCCTCCTCCCCAGCCTCCTGAAATTTCAGCAGTGGCCATGATCCTGGTGGTACTGAAGAGCTACCTGCCTCTGATTGGTCAGCAACACTTCGCGGCAGGAAATCTGTCCTGAAGAACCCAGAAGCCCTGACAGTAGGCAGTAAGTGCCTGATTGGGATTAAATCCCATTGGGGCTCCCAGGAATGGCTGCAGCGGGGCTGCCAATAGCCCTTCAGCTGGTAGACAAGCCCACTGGCACGGCCACTAACTTCAGTCCAATAAATGGACTGGTAAGGGTTTCAGTAGCAGATGAGATGAGGCAGGGTGGAATTCAGCAATGTAAAGGGTGCTCAAAATTCCCACATTTTTCATATCATCAACAAGGATATGACTTTTGGACTTTTATGGCAGAGGACCCAACTGCTGAGTTAAGTGTAAAACCCTGCAGCCCATGAAGGCCTGGGACTGGACAAGCCCTGGCTTGTTGAGTGCAATGTGGAGACAGAATACGCATTCTTCCCTTTAAAACAATGAACCCAGAGAATGACTTCATCTTACACAAAACTAAAGCCCATCAAAATCTTGCATAAATAATCGCTACTAACTACTAAGGCAGGAAGGCCGCAGTCAATTCAATTATGCAAAACTATCAATACTCCACATATAGAATTTCAAGACTAGTTACAGGGACAGGAAGACAACAATAAACATCATGTGAGCCCAATAAAAACAATGAGACAACAATCACCTGAAGAAGCCCAAATCAGACAAAGAACTAACCTTGATTTGGTTTCGGATAAGAAGTTCGAAAAAACAGTATAACTGGGCCGCCAGTTACAAAGGTGAAGCTGACACAGGAGGGTGAGTAGTTTTGGGAGCAGTTGGAGCAGAGTTTAAGCAGGGAGCTGAGCCAAGCGGTGGAAGGAGATCTGGAGGTTTGCAGGCCTGCAGGCAACATCACGGCGAGGGGCACGAGGTAGCAGCCTCAACCAAAGACAATAAGGCTGCAAACGCAGCCCTCGACGAAGATCGACCATCCACAACCGCGCCCTCCACCCAACTGAAGAGCCTTCACAGATTCCACAGACCAGGACTACATGGAGACAGCAGGCCCCAGAGGACACAGAGTATACCCCAAAACTGCAACCGGCTTACCTGGCTGGATTTCAAACTGTCAAGGAACCTTGGTTGGTGAGCATGATCCCTGACCTCTCCTAGTTCAATTTAGTTAGGTTTTGGGGGTGGAACAAGAGTATGGGAATTAGCAGCGTGATTTTCCCTCGTTATGCCACGTGTTCCCCATTCATAACTAAATGTACTTTGGAAGTCTATATAATCTCAGTGTAATCCTAATGTTATAAGTTCATTTGTGACTTCAATAAACTGTTTTTTTTTCTTGCACCAAAACCGGTTGGCTGCTGCACTTTGTCACAACCCCCAAATAAGTCCAAGGTCGAGAACCCTGGGAGTGGGAGCAATTTGGACTGCTCCGAAGTCAGAGGTGTAGCTGACATACACCACCACCCCCTACAAATGTTACAGAGGTAGAGTAGACAGTCTTGGTGATGGGTGTTTGGGAGTTCATCGAAGTCAAGCACGACACCAAATTTGCAAACATTGCAGATCAGGCTCAACGTTGCTAGGGGGATGGGTGGAATCATCAACTAGGGAGCTGAGTTTGTGGCAGGGAACAAAGATAATAGACTCAGACTTTCCAATATTTAGTTGGAGGAAATTTCTGTTCATCCAGTAATGGATACTGGGCAAGCCATGTGAAAAATTAGAGTCAGGGATCTCAGAAGGATTGAGAGGTGAGGTAGAGCTGCATGTCACTCAGACACCCGTGGAATCTGATGTGGTTTCATTATTGAAGGGTAGCATGTAGATGCAAAATAGGAGATGGCTAAGGGTAGATAATGCAAGACACAAACAAAAATACCTAGAACAAACTCAGCAGGTCTGGCAGCATCTGCGGAGAGGAGCACAATTAACGTTTCGAGTCCGAATGACCCTTCAACAGAACTAAGTAAAAATAGAAGAGAAGTGAAATATAATTGGTTTAAGGTGTGGGGGGGTGGGTGGGACAAGAAAGCTGGATAAAGGGCCAGTGAAAGGTGGAGATAACCAAAAGATGTCACAGACAAAAGGACAAAGAGGTGTTGAAGGTGGTGTTATTATCTAAGGAATGTGCTAATTAAGGGTAGAAAGCAGGACAAGCAAGGTACAGATAGCCCTAGTGGGGGTGGGGTGGGGTGAAGGAATCAAAAAAGGCTAAAAGTTAGAGTTAAAATAATGGATGGAAATACATTTAAAAATAATGGAAATAGGTGGGAAAAGAAAACTCCAAATAAATTATTGGAAAAAAAAGGAGGGGTAATTGGAAAGGGGGTGGGAATGGAGGAGAGAGTTCATGATCCAAAATTGCTGAACTCAATATTCAGACCAGAAGGCTGTAAAGTGCCTAGTTGGAAGATGAGGTGCTGTTCCTCCAGTTTGCGTTGAACTTCACTAGAACAATGCAGCAGGCCAAGGATGGACATGTGGACATGAGAGCAGGGTGGAGTGTTGAAATGGCAAGTGACAGGGAGGTCTGGGTAATGCTTGCGGACAGACTGAAGTTGTTCTGCAAAGCGGTCACCCAGTCTGCGTTTGGTCTCTCCAATGTAGAGGAAACCGCATTGGGAGCAATGAATGCAGTAGACTAAATTGAGGGAAGTGCAAGTGAAATGCTGCTTCACTTGAAAGGAGTGTTTGGGCTCTTGGACGGTGAGGAGAGGGGTAGTGAAGGGCCAGGTGTTACACCTTCTGCGGTTGCATGGGAAGGTGCCGTGGAAGGGGGTTGAGGTGTGGGGAGTGATGGGGGAGTGGACCAGAGTATCCCGGAGGGAACGATCCCTGTGGAATGCCGCCGGGGGGGGTGAAGGGAAGATGTGTTTGGTGGTGGCATCATGTTGGAGTTTGTGTAAATGGCGGAGGATGATCCTTTGAATGCGGAGGCTGGTGGGGTGATAAGTGAGGACAAGGGGGACCCTATCATGTTTCTGGAGGGAGAGGAAGGTGTGAGGGTGGATGTGCGGGAGATGGGCCGGTCATGGTTGAGGGCCCTGTCAACCACCATGGGTGGAAAGATAATGCAAGAACTGTTACAATTGATCATGATGTGCTGGATAAGAATGGAACCAAGAGAGCACAGTCCCACACAGCTGGATAACAGAGTAGAGGCATTGGAGGAGGATGATATGGTCAGCCTTGTCAAAGGTGATAGACAGGTAGAGATGGTGAGGAGATCAAGTTTACTAAGGTCACACTCACACACAGTCATTTTGGCTTTGATGAAAGCTGTTGCATTAATGTCACTGGGCAGAAATAGGATTGTAAATAATCAAACATGGAGTTGTGAGGTACAAATTTTGGAGGTAGGAACTTGTGTAAAAATGTGGGAGAGGAAGGAAGACTGGAGATGTGAGATTGGTTTGCAAAATTAGATGGGTCAAGGTTTGGGTTTTTGAGGATAGGGCTGCAGATTTGAAGGGAAGGAGGGACAGTAACTGATTTCCAAAACTGTTGCATGTATTTTTCTTCATTCTCTATAAAAGCAGATCATTCTAATAATAGATGAGGTGAAGATTAGCCTTACAGAATATCAGCCTAGCTTAGTGCAATCTGTATGACTTGATTTCACACAATGATATCAAAATAATGTGTGCATTAAATACATTACATACCCTACTGAGAGATGCTGTTTGAAAAAGCCTCTTTAAGTATCTGCATTTCTTCTTTAACAAACAAAACTGTCTACAGCCTCAGCTTTTACACAGGTAGATGACCTAAGGGTTAAATTCATCATCCAGACTTGGAAATAGCACCTGCTGAATTAATTTGTCATGGCAGCAATTATGAATGAGGGAATGTGAACTGTCCCCTCATTGTCTGCACAATGCTGACTTCAGACACACTGTCTAAAACTCCATATGTATCTGCCAGCCCTGCTGTTTGATAAATTTTAAACACTAACATAAAAATTTAAAGTAATTCATATTGGAGATCCTTTTCATGGAAGCTCTAAAAATACAGAATGATGACAATCAGTGCATTTTTTACTGTCAGAGTGCTGCATTGTCAGAAATATTGTTTTTTGGATGAAGGCCTTGTCTGCCTGTTCAGGTGGGCACAAAAGATGGGATCTTGTTGAATGTAAATTAGCCACCAGGCTTGCCTACCTCGTAGCAATGACTGCATTTTAATAGTGATTAATTGAGTGTGAAGTGGTTTGAAACACCCTGCTGCTTTGACAAGGAATCATACAAATGCAACTTTTTTACCCTTTTATATCCACTTATGTACTTTACTGCTACTTCATTCCTTATCTATGCACTTTTTATGCTGTGGTCCTTCTTCTGAACATCCAATCAGATGTCTCAAGTTGTTCATTCAGATCTCATTGCATTATCTAGCATCTCCTTTAGCAATATTTGGATACTGACCTGCTGACTAAAAATGTCCTATTATTGCTCCACTAAAGAAGTTATCCATGTTTGTAGAATCTCATCAATAAGTCAAGATATTTTTATTTGCATTTCAACCATTTCCACAATAAAATTGCATCACATCCTGATTAGTGATGAACTGTGTCTCCTTCATCCATTAAATTGTTTGTAAGTTGTAGAGAAATTCATCATCCTTGTCTCATGGGTAACAGTCTGAATCAAAAGATTGTAACATCTCGGTCCATTCTTAAGGCTTAAGTATGTAATCTGGGCTGGAGATCCAATGTAGAATTGAGGAAGAGCTTCACTTTTGGAGGTACAGTCTTTTAGATGAGATATGGTCACAAGGCGCCATCTGCCCACTCAGGTGGATGTTAAAGATCCAATTGCAATATTTGAACAAGAGGAGGATAATCTTCCTGGTGTCCTGGTCAAAATGTACCCCTCACCAAAAGCCCAAAGCAGATGATTGAGCCATCTTATTTTGTTGTTGTTTGTGGGACCTTGTTATGTATAAATATCTGCCACGTTAACTACATTACACAATGACTACAATTCAAAAGTGCTTCAGTTGTTCAAAACACTTTGGGATATCTCAAAGCTGTGAAGGGCACTATATAAATGCAAGTCTTTCTTCCTTTTATCACAGCAAATATATATTGATTAGCAAATAGTTTTTTGTCTTCAACAAAATGTTATTCTCATGTTTCACAGCTGTATGCGGCAGCTAGTAGTTTGTTAATTATGCCAAAAAATACCTATTTTTCATTCAAAGGTAACTGTCTGTTACTTTGTTGTAAAGCTGCTTTAAGAACAACAATAACGGCAACTTCTAACCTTCCACAGTGCTTTCTCTCACCCTGCCAGCTTAAACAGAGCAACTGAATAAATAGCTTTGTTTCGTGTATGGAGGGCATTTTCTATTGAGTCACATGTTAAGAACATAAGAACATAAACATAAGAAATAGGAACAGGAGTGGACCATTCGGCTCCTTGAGCCTGCTCCACCATTCGATAAGATCATGGCTGATCATCTTGTGTTTCGATTTCCACATTCCCACCTAACCTCAATAACCTTTGATTCCCTTGCCGAACAAGAATCTATCTACCTCTGCTTTAAAAATATTAAATGACTCTGCTTCCACCACCTTCTGAGGCAGAGAGTTCCAAGGTCTCACAATCCTCTGAGAGAAAAATATCTCCTCAGCTCTGCCCTAAAAGGGCGACCCCTAATTTTAAAACAGTGTCCCCCCTCATTCTGGACTCACCCACAAGAGGAAACATCCTTTCAACATCCACCTTGTCAAGGCCGTTCAGGATCTTGTATTCTTCAATCAAGTCACACCTCACTCTTCTAAACTCAGTGAAAACAAGCTCAGTCTGTCCAACCTTTCCTCATAAGATAACCCACTCATTCTAGGCATCAATCTAGTAAACCTCCTTTAAACTGCCTACAATGCATTTACATCCTTCCTTAAATAAGGGGACCAAAACTGCACACGGTATTCGAGGTGCAGCTCACCAATGCCCTGTATAACTGAAGCATAACATCCTTACTTTTATGTTCAATCCCTCTCATGATAAAGGATAGCATTCCATTAACTGCCTTAAGTACTTGCTGTTCCTGCACACTAACTTTTTTGACTCATGTACTCAAACACCTAGACCCCCCTGCACCTCAGAATTATGCAGCCATTCTCCACTTAAGTAATACTCTGCTTTTTTGTTCTTCCTGCCAAAGTGAACACCTTCACATTTTCCCACATTTAACTCCATTTGCCAGATCTTTGCCTACTCGCTCAACCTACCTACATTCATCTGCAACCTCCTCATGTCCTCTTCACAATGTACTTTCCTATCTATCTTTGTGTAATCTGCAAATTTAGCTACCATGTTTTCACTCCCCTCATCTAAGCCATTGATATAAATCGTATAAAGTTGGGACTCCAGTGCAGACCCCTGTGGGACTCCACTCATCACATCCTGCCAATGAGAAAAAGACCCATGTATACATACTCTCTGCTTTCTGCCAGCCAACCAATCTTCTATCCATGCTCTTATGTTACCCCCTACACCATGTGCTATAGGATATTATAGGATATCCTTCCACCACATAGATTAATTAGACTTGTGGGTAACATGGAAAAATTAGGCTGTTACTTAAAATAAACTTTACCACTTGAATCAATTATATTCAAAATAAATTATAGAATGCAGGCTATAATTAAGTACAATTTTCTAAATAGCACCTAAAAACTTACATAACATCTACCAGTTCCAACAAGAATGTTCCATAACAACTTGTAAAAGTAATGTGAATAATGTGAAAGTTTTTTGTAAAATATTATTAGGTGCAGTAGAGAGGGAATACAACACTGTCACAGGTGCTCTTTTTTTGAACTGACCTACAGGGGAAATTTTAACACTCCAGGATGAACAGCGCACTGGCTGATGTGTGTGGGGTTAAATGATAAAAAAATTGAAAACCCAACCCCAACACTGCTGCGAATGCAACTACTTTCTGTTTAATTGAGACGGGTTAGGGGTCAGCCAAGAACTTTTGAAAGGTGATCAAGAATTATAATATGTCTATAGGGCTGTATGCCTCAAATTTTAGTAGCCAATTAATTTATCCCCAGTGGAATGGGTTTCCCAGGGTTCTTAAAACGCAACAGCTAAAGGGAAGCCAGAACTGCTAGATCCAGCAGGTAAGTGCTTTCCAGAACTGCTTGTGATCCAGAAAGAGCAAGAATGCTCTCCCTGGGGCATTCCCAAACTAATTTGTGCAATCTGCTTCCCTCCTCAAGATCTCCAGACTATCTGCCCCTGCCACCATTCAGTGATTTCTCCCTCCCTCCTCTCCTTTCCTTGCTACAGCCTAGACATTCTCACCCAGCATTGGCTGGCCTCTTGGCTGCTGCCAGGATACTGAGTACCAAAATTCTAATCAGCTCGTGCTATCAAATTTGACAGGACCTCCACTTTACCTGCACATCTGGGTTTCCCATCTGCAGGCAGTTAATCTTGCTTCCTCCCCACCTTACTGTAAATATCCTGGCCTCGATGTCTCATGGGCTTCCATAAAAAATGTTGCAGAATGCAGACTCTAAGAAACCTTTCTTCTCCCAAACTATTATGTTATCTTATTATCATCCTACTTGTGTATTAATTTATCTTAATTCAACACAATCCTAATTTTACCAAGAGAGTAAATCCTGAACTATTGCTCCTATTTTAAAACTCAATTTAGATATAATCCCACATAAATATCAAGAGGACCCATCCTTTATTTCCGTGACTCTGTAAATCAAAAACATTTTGTAGATTAAAGAATAAAAACATTTGTTTTCATGAGAAAAGAAAACTAGGAGAAGCCAAGAGAAAATGAGAAGTTAGTACACTAAATGCAAGAATTATATTAGTCTCTTCATTGCATAAAATTAAAAATCTAAATTTCCCCACATCATTTCCAATGTAACCATGATCCCTTTTAATTGAGTGTTTTTATATGCATAAGCTATTTGTTTGCATAAAAGATGTGCTCTGAATTGTGTTCCAAATATTTATTTGAATACTTCATCAGTTTGATCTAATTTAAATGGGACCAACAAAATCTCCAGTGATCTTTCTAACAATGTAACAAACTGGACCTTTCTAACTATGCAATAACAATGTCAATAAAATTATGAGATAAGTTGAGAAATGAAGTCCCTAATTACTTTAACATTTGAACTCTTCTTTCTGCTTTTGCTTTTTAAAACATGCTAACCGAAATTATAATTGTAATTGTTTGTCTTACTGTAAAATTAGCTGATTTATTTCAACAGAACTTACTTAATTTAACTAACCCAAGAGCATAGCCTTGGGTATTGGCATTGTGTAATTACACAATAAGGAACACATTTTCAATATTCTATTAATTATAAGGCTACTAGGTATGAGGAAAGACTATCCACCTTATTTCAAAAGTATAGATCTAGCCTGTGTGCCTGTGCCTTATTTCTAGCTTGCTCCACAGGCCTCTACTTTCTTCTGTTTAAGAGACATCACCAATTATTTTCAGAATAATTCAACAAAATGTAGATTCATTGTACTGTCGTGAAGATGTGTTTTATGCCAAATAATGATTTTTAATCCACCAGGCATAAATCTGAATTTAACTTTTAAAATCAGACTTTTTAAAAGGCAGACTAAAGTGATTTGAACACACAGCCCAAGATGGCTAACCCCGATTTGCATTACTATACCTTCCATATTCCAATTCATTGGAGTGGAGTCGGTCTGTCTGCAAAAACCATCAAAGACAATAGCTGGGATTTTCTGCTTCTGCTTGCAGCAGGCATCCTGGTGGGCGCAAGAAGTAAAGCTCACGAGAAGGCCCAAAACCGATTTTATAACCATGTAAAACGAGGAAGCGATTAAGCGCTTCAACCATCAATGGCGGGCCACGTTTCCTACCGCCAAACATCGTGAATGTCATTAGCATAAATCAACATCTCATTATGACACCTGTTCACTGGAATCATCCCTCTATGGTGGATTAAGAGCCCATGTCAGTATGCAATTAGAATGATGTGTTTCACAACAGGATTTAAACAACGTGCAGCTGGTAACCTGCATTTCACTTGAAACTCTGAGGTGAGTTCAAACAGCTTGCATCATGCAACACTTGCAGGGGTCAGTGCCAGGCTTCAGGGGCTGCATTGCACCGATTTCAGGGGGTCTCACTGACAAGTCTTCTACAGCTACCATACCAGGGTTAAGGAAGGGGTAGCTTTTACTGTACTGAAGGGCAAGGATTCCACTGGGGACAACAAGTGGGCAGGTTGTACTGGGAGATGGGGGGGTTGGTGGAAGGCATTAAAGAGCCATCAAACTGAATTGATGGTTCCAAATTGAGGACAGAGGCACAGCTGAGACAGGTTAGCAGCTGTTGAACTGACATGCAGGGGACCAGGGAAGTGAAGCAATAAAGCCCATTCATGTAACACTGATCTCTCAAAGTGGCAATGATTATCACTTTGTTTTAACCTCTCATTTGCAGCCTTCAAATTCCCCAGGGTAATATGGAACTGTAGAATGACTGGGCAACTGGACAAGGTTGAAAACCCCCTTGGAAATGTGGCCATTGACCACTCACAGAGGACAAGCCTCCAGACTCCCTAAATTAATCTCTTGTACTCACTGAACATTCAGCGCCATGTTTAATCCAAACAGAGGAGTGCAAATAATGATGATACCGGTGCCTGGGGTGAAAGCAGAACATCCAGTCAACTGGCTGAAGCTGTCGGCAGTTGTTCATGTGGGTTGGGGGGGAGGGGAGGGGCGGGGTGGGGGTTTGTGGTGAACGATTGTGTGCACTCCACACTGAGGATCATTTCAGGGGCTGGTAGTCTCTGGCATGCGTGAAAAGTCCTTGAGCCCACAATCACAGACAGAAAGTGGACCTTTGGCAACAAATGCTGACTCCTGTATGTTCTTCATTGATGCTGCAGAGAGAAGACCATCAGGAAGATGGAATCTGGTGTTATCCCTGCTGTATTATTGCTTAAAGGCAGGAGAGAAGAATGAGAAGAAGGTGACGGACGTGCCTGGCTCACCAAAGGGAGGAGCAGAACCCTCAAGGCCAAGGTGCAGCAGGTCCTCCTCCGGACGCAGAGGATGATCCTCAGAGAGCTGCCCCCCGTAGGTGCCTCACTAGACCCAGGGTGTATGGACGTCACATGTGGAACATCCAGATAAACAAAAACTAGTGTTGCAGACTTGGTGGGGGGGGGGGGGTGGCATTCATTGACAGTGGCTGTGAAACAAACACACTCAACGTCTGTGTAAGTGGCTCCTTCCAGGGCTCCACTGGGATGTCAGCAGGAGCTCCCAAGTGTCCATCCAGGAACTCACAGATGCCCTTTTGGCAAAGGGGGTGATGAGGTCTTGGAAGCCGAGGATGCAGGCGAAGAGGCCATAGCACAGGTCAGATGAGGCAGGCATGCTTGTGAGGCCCTCATTGCCAGCAGATTTCAGTAGGAGGATGATGAGATGCATTGAGAATTCTCCTGGAGAGAACTCTGCTCCATCATGGGCCAGCATGACCACCAGCACAGCTACACCTCTAATTTCACCCATGGACTCCCAGATGACAGTGCATCATTGCACAGAATGCTCACATAGCCCTCATGCTGTGAAGGTTGAGCAAGCCTCGAGGGAACATGTCCATCCTGAGATGAGGTGCTACCTGGAGGTGGGTGTCCTGGCATCAAACATCAGAAAGTGCTGCCACTTCACTCGTCCATCCAGCATCCCAGTCACAACAGCATCCAGCAAGATGTAGGGACATTTGCACTATCCTCAGTGGCCGAGCGCCTGCATACCTTCAATCTGGCAAGGCTCCTCATCGAGGTCCATCAGAACGAACCGAGCCATGCAGTGTGTTACATCTGAGGCTAGGAATCCTTCCACAAGTAACTCCTGACTCCCCAAAGCCTGTCAACCATCTACAAGGCACAAGTCTGGAGTGTGATGGAAAACTCCCCACTTGCCTGGATGAGTGCAGCTCCAACAACACTCAAGAATCTCATGACCATCCAGGACAAAGCAGCCCACTTGATTGGCAACCTATCCACAAACATTCACTCCCTCCACCACCGATGCACAGCAGCAGCAGTGTGTACCATCTACAAGGTGTACTGCAGCAATGCACCAAGGCTCCTTAGTCAGCACTTTCCAAACCCATGACCACTACCATGTAGAAGGACAAGGGCAGCAGATAGATGGGAACACCACCACCTGGAAGCTCCCCTCCAAGTCACTCACCATCCTGACTTGGAAATATATCACTGTTCCTTCACTGTCGCTGAGTCAAAACCCTGGAACTCCCTTCCTAACAGCACTGTGGGTGTACCTACACCATGAGGACTGCAACGATTCAAGAAGGCAGCTCACCTTCTGAAGGGAAAGTAGGGAAGAGCAATAAATATTGGTCTAGCTAGTGGTGCCCACATCCCATGAATGAATTTTTTAAAAATTGATGGTGACACAGAAACTTAACACATGGGACAAGGCAGCTGATGAAATACTGCTGCTGTGACTGCACTTAAAGATGACTCAGCTGGCTGTGATACACTCCCCGAAATGACAGTGACATCCAGCAGTTAAAGTTAGAGATCCTGAGCTGCATCCTACTAAAGGAGGCAGAGCACCTGAGCACTATGAGGTCAGACACTTGGCTGTCTGATATTGAGATGCCTCCTCTTACAAACGGCCAGTGTGCCCTCATGGCCAGCCCTGGCCCTAGTGAAGTCCAACGTGATCCGAAAACATGAAGCCCTCAAGGACACGCACCATTGCTAATGAGGAGCACTGTTCTGTTTCATCACATACTCGCTCCTATCCGTTTGCTCCCTTCCACATTGCCTGAAGCAACAATGTGCGATTCCACAGCATGCTTAAAGGCTGTTTTGGCTCCAGAAATCACCATTTGGAAGGTGCATCAGTAACCTCTTGGAGTGTCAAGGCGATGGGACACACAGCGCTGTCTACCAGCATTGTGACCAGACATTTCTCCCTACAACAGTCACAGCTAGAGGGTGAGAGATGCTTAAGGACGTTTCAACACCTGCAGACAAATGTGCCATTGATTCATCATCTTGAGGTGGCAAAGTTATCCCAGCTTTTTCTGAGCTCAGCATATTGATACTGGGAATGTCGGAAACCTGTTTGGCTGAGGGCAGTGCACATAAGCTCTGAGTATAGGCTCATATCATCAAAACCCTGTGGAGAGAGAGCGGGCAGATGGAGGTGGATGGTACATGAGCCTTCTCCATGCGTGCGCACATCTCTCCTTAAACATCACATCGCCACCTGTCAAGAATACATATGAAATGGGGCATACCCCTGCCTCAATCTTTCAGAGCCAAGAATGGATATGATGGGACCCAATGAGAAATGGGACTGAGGTTCGTTCCACAAGCTCACTTAACATGGAGGTGCAAGCATTACTGATATGGAGCATTATGTTGAAACAGGACACTCATTATGGTGAGATGTAAGCACACTGCACAGAAGGGAGAGCCAAAATAGAGACCATCGCTATAAGTGGGTATAGGAACCAAGGTATCATATGTGATTGGCAGTAACACAGCTCATCATAAGAAGGAAGCATTGACAAGAGGAGATACGAAATGATTATGAGTTTACTTACATCTGTGAACATTATATATATGTCCTTAAAGCCCATGCTAACATTGTGCAACTAATTCTTCTTCACTTTCCTTACCCTGCCGCTACGTCTTGGTGCTCCCCCGACATCCACACTGGACGTGGAGGTAGCTTGCTGACTGCTACGCCTTGTTACCTGTGATTACCTTGGCAGGTGTCCTTTGGACAGCCAAGTCCTGGTGGGCCCCAACCAGCTTTGGCTGTCCTGCCGTAGGAGAGGTGCACCCTCATTGGCCTGTGGAGCTGGAGCTGATGGAGTCACAGAAAGAGGGAATTTGGATTGGCTGGACACTCCCAGAGCCACCTGGGTGGATAGCCCCAGGGTGTCGAGCTGCTGGTCTTCCTCCCTTTGGATGGCCGAGGGCCCCTGACTGATTCCTTGAAGAGAAGGGGCAGCTGGAGTGAGATTATGGTAACTCCAGCCCTCTCACATTGACATTAATGAATGCCACCAATGGCTAGTGTGATGGAGTGCAGCTCCTGCAGCAGTGCAAGACTGATGTCCTGGACCAGGGTCTCCGCAGTGGCTGCCAACCTGCCAGTGTTGATCTCGATGCAAGGGCATGCCGCTGCTATCACCTCAGACTGAAGGTGGACAGTGTCCTTCATCATACCTTGCAACCTGAGGATTGCAGTTGACATCCCTTCCTGATGTGCCCGAGCTTGCCTTTGCAGCTCCAGCAACTGATTTAGAACCAAATCTGGAGGCTCATCGTGGACTCGGACTCAGCAGAGTTGTGGCCTCCTGCAGTCCTCTGATGCTGGCAACCTCTGGTGCTCCTGTGTGTGCCTGCTGTGGAGCAGATAGTGTGCTGTGCTCACCAGATTGTGACCCCGAGGCTAGTCTAAAACTAGGCACCACTGAGGTGTGTTTCCAAGCTGGTGGAGGGTGTGGGTGAGCGCTGTGACTGGTCTTCAAAGGTGCTGTCCTCAGTTGCTCATCTGAGGTATTGCCAGGACTAGAGTTGAGGGGCTGGAGTTGAGGGGCTGGAGTTGAGGGGCTGGCTTGTGGATGCCCTGGGCAGCTTCCCAGAGGTGCCTATGAAAGAAAGGAGAGACTATTAGTGCCTGGCAGGAGACTCTGAAACAGGAGAAATCACTCACAGTATGGTTGTCTGATGAATGTTCCAGTGGTGCATTCTCTTTTGGGTATGTCCCACCATCCTCACTGGCAGGCATGGTCTATGTCCTCTGTGTCCAGCTTTCTGACTTTGTTCTCAAAATCCGTGAGAACCTTGATTTCAGAAACTCCAGCCCCCAGTCTGGGACCTCTCCTTCTTATTGTGACCCAGCTTGTCCTGCATGAAGACAAGTGGAGAGAGTGTGAGCAAGACGCACGTAAGGGCAGATGATAATGGTACCTAGCATGTGGGTGGCAAGTGGAGCCCTGGGCTGGATTAGGACACAAACTCCAGAGGAGATGAGACCAGATGGAGATGTGAGGGTATGTGAGAGTGAGTGGTGATGTGCCTTGAGGTGGCAGCAAGTGAGGTCCTTGTGAATGTGTGATGGGCTGGAGAGTGTGTGTGTTGAGGGTGATCAAATGGTTGACTTACCTTGGTGGAACGGATAAGATCAATTATCCTGTTGCTGCACTGGGTGGCAGACATCTTCTGCAGGGTGTTCGTACTGACCATCGCTGCGACCGCCTCCCAAACTGGATTGGTCACCTTGGTAGAAGGCCTGTGGCCAGAGCTGGGGTAGTGGACATCACGGCAGGCCTCAACTGCATTTACAGATGCTCCAGTGAGGCATCACTGAATTTGGGTACAGCATGCTTTCTGCCTTTGGGAGCCACGTCTTCACTGTAGCTGCAGCAGAGAGTGCAAACACTGTGCAGAGGCGCCATTTAAATATAGTGCACGGAGTTAGGGAGCGCTAAGGTCCAGCGGGGTGGCTGAATTAAATGCCGCCTGCCAGTGAAATGTCATGTACCCCATGGATAAATAATTAATCAGCTGCAATGCAGACGATTCCCCACAAAAAACCACCATTGCGGCTGACGGGTGGAACACCATTTTTCCTGCCCGCTAACGAACTTTGCACTTTTCAAGGAAAATCCCAGCCACGGACTTCAGGGGAGTGCGAAGGACTCATATACCCTGTCTCATTTATAAGACATGCATGGCGATCGCGCAAGGTGTTTAACTGTTGGAGATAGGCCATTAAGACTAATTGTTTGGACAATGGAACCCTGGCTAAGTTCACTTCCAGACATGAGCTAATCACGTCACCTTTGGAAAACATGGATAATGTCGTTTTTTTTAAATTCTCCTGGCAGTTGAAGGAGGAAGATCATATGACAAGCCAGCCCTCTGTATGCTAGAAGCACATGTTTTCTCAGCAGAACCAAGGACAAGCAGTTTAGACCCAAGTAGGGTCTCTCCTGCATAATTCTTTATCCAACCCACCTGGTAAATGTCGAGCCCTTTTTGCTGACTGTGATCAACCAGGGACACCCTACTGCAGACACATATTTATTCATAGAATGCAACCCATTACTACCATTTCTTGAAGGACAACCAACTCAGTTGTTTACATCTTTAAACCGGAAGCATCAAGACCACTGAATTCAGCCTGAAGCCAGCCGAATCACCAAACTACAGACAAGTATAATAAAACTAACCTCTTATTTTGTCAAACATTGTTAAACCTGTCCTATTTGTTCTTTTATGATCAAAACACAAACAGTCAAGTACTCACTGAATTTGCCCACTGCAAATGAGGAGAGAGCAAAGAGGGGAGCCATTCAATCCCTTCTCACCTGGTTGTAACAGTACATAGTAGCAATTACACTGGTCTATCAGAATGTACCTGAAATCTACACAAGTTCCGTTTACAGTTTGGATCATAGAATTATGTGCATTTTCCATCTTATCCTTTATTTCAGCAAGAGTCCCTCATTGTAGTTCTACAACCTAAGCTGTGTGAGCACTTATCTTGCCTTTCTTTGAAGCCTTACTGTAGTCCCAATTGTTTTATAGTTATAGCAAAAACAGGAATCAGTATAAATAGCCTTTATCCATCAGTATTACTCTTTTACATGAGACATTAAACTAATGCCTTGTATGCCCACAAAGTGGGTGTAAAATTCCATGGTCGCTATTTGAAGACAAGCTAAGAATTTCTGGTCAATGTTACTCCCTCAGTTGACATCACCAAATAACAGATTGTCAAGTAACTTAACTTATTGCTACTTGTGGGGCCTTGTATGCAAATTGACTGCAGTTTTGAATAAACGACTCTTCTTCAAAGGTATTCACTGGCCATTAAATGTTTTATGACATCCTGACGATATGAAAGACACTATATAAATACAACTTCTTTCTTTCTTGGTTTAACAATAGCATTGCAACAATGAAACAACAGAAATATCTCTGTCTACTGAAACTCATTCTACTAGTTGTTGAGGGGAAACAAAGATCTGCGCATGAGTGTTGGATGGACCTCAATGATACAGGATATATTCCATAGATTTTCTACCTGGCAAATGAGGTTTACCATACCAATAGTCCTAAGTCCATCATTAAGCAAATCTGAGCCTTGTTGAATCGTGAAATTAATACTGTGATAAATAAGGTCAAGCTCTTTGAGAATTTCCATTTTCCACTATTATTTTAATTGGTCTTTGGCTCTGGTTATCTATTTCTGCACAATAACTTTCTGTTTGTATTCATCATCACTTCCACTTGAGAAAATCAATTTTCAAATTCTCTAACCTTGCATAATGCTTATTCATCTTTCAAGTCTTGTTCTCACTGACTATTTTGAAGGTTCCACCAGCTACCACACAATGGGCTGGATTTTCATGGAGTTGGGGAGATTCTGTGCAGGTGTGAAAATGACGACTGGGACCCCATCCTGGGATTGTTGACCCCATTGCCCAGGTTTCCGATTTTCACCAGTGCGGGTTAAGGGTACGGGCTGCTACGCATCGCAAGCCCATACCCTGGTCTCCTGACCTGGCTGGCTCCATTGAGGGGAATGGCATGTCCTAACCTTCCACAATTTTCTTGGAACTGGGCCAGCTTTTAAAGGGCTTGTGGTCCACAGCACCTCAAAGGTATCAAGAACCATAGCCTGGATGAGGGAATGTTTTGAAAGGTAAATTCAAAAGCTCTTACCCATGTCACCCATACCAACCTATGCTCTCCACCCACTCCCATGGTCCCTCATATCCTCCATGCTAATCTATGTCCTTCCACACACATGCCATGTCCCTTCATACCGTCCATGTTAAGCTATTCCCCTCCACACTCTCATCATTGCCCTCATACCCTCCATGCCAAGGCATGGCACCTCCATGGCCACTCATTCACTAGGCACTCTGAATTAAACCAGTGACATCCTATAGTGACAATAGGATGTGTTTAAAAAAAGCTTTAAAAATATCATTCATTCATAACTTACCACTTTCTTAAAGCCAAATAACTGAGATCCCAGACATCCATTGGAGTGTTGAAACAGTTGCACCAGAGGGAAAATTTTGCTTGACTGACCGCTCTGGCTCTCTGATCTATTCTGTCAATTGCACAATGTCCATTTATACAAGATAAAGACGTTTCAAGTGCTTGCAGTTTCTGTTATTGATACTTCAAAGGGTCTGGATGATTGTCACTTTTATTGGCCTGTAGTTAAAGGAGTTATTTTTAAGAAAGTGAAAAGAGTGAATCAGTCACTAAAATAATCTAGCAAAAATAAGGCCTAGTAGTTCTGCTGGAGTTGTTTTGGAGAATTGCCACTCTGTCAGCTCTCTGCTTGTTCCTCACTACTTGTGGGGTTTCTCGCTGAGGGACAAAAATACTTGCATCCAGTGATCGATTATGTAGATTGTATGCAAATTATGCAAATACCGTCACATGACATTTGTATTTGCAATATTGGACATAAGTGATTCCTTTTGTCCCTGATGTTGCAATGGGACTGTTAAAATTTAAATGGACAAAAATTGCAATTTTTTTGTCAGTTTGACAATGTTGTTCTTTAACTAGCAGAATTGTGGCTTTTGGCTGTGTAATGCTGCAGCAGGCCTTGGAGATATGCCACAGCCATTCTCTGACCACTCTTAGCATTAATGTCATTTGAGACCCAGAGGATCAGTAGTAGCTGGAAGTCACATCTTCACCAGAATTATGGCTGAGTGGACACTTTAGATTTTAGTTCAGCAAAACTCAACTTTATTTTCAAAGAATAAAATGCACCTATGGGAAGACATGATACAGGTCTTTGAAATAATGGAATAAAGGGATCATGAAGTGCATAAGCTATTTAACATGAACAATGTGCACAGGACTGGAGGAGACAAGCACAAATTTCACAAAGCTTTAAACAATGTTAGAGATTAGAAAAATTGATTTTCTCATAAGGTACTCCTAGAGAGTGTGGTTGTGGTTGGGAGCTGGATCAATATCTATTGAGGATGGGGATTAAGGATTAAAGGTATTAACAGCTGTGCAAATGATTTTTTTAAAGAAAGATAGGGGAATTAACTTACTGTCACTTAAAGAAGAATATCAACTTGGGGGAGGGAATGTCCATGATACGATTATCTGGATGGTGTAGGTGCATTGGGACATGGCCTTTCCTCGCTGGACTTGAGATTGAGATCAACATCATATGGAAGAAAGTGTGGATTGAAAACTAAAGAGAAACAGTTGAAGGTCAGCCACAAGTGAAGATCTAGGTATGGATTATATTCTGTTATATATTTTAATATTCATTATAGTTAATTGTTCAGAAACAAAAAATGTTTCTGTTTTTTATAGTCAAATTAAAAATCCACAATGAATAATTGATTTAGAATAATTAATGTACCAAATTATCAAGAATTGTCAGGTATTGTAATATAAACGGATGGCAAGAATTTTTCATGTAACTGCTACATAAGTTCCAGAAACCTATGCATAAAGCATGATGCAATCTCAGTGTAGTGCTATCATGTAATCATAAATGCAAAAAAAGACTGTCAGCTGAACAAAGGTCATTTAAGTATAATTACGAATGTTCTGCAAGATCAACTGAATATGTATAATTAATGTTCCTCAAAAACAAATGTAAGCGTCTGCTCCATCATTCTCTAACTCAATTTTCAGTTCACTAAATCAATTTTAGCTTCGTAGCATACTAAATAAAGCCCTAACATTTCAAAACAATAAATGACATTGGCACAGGACATTGGTGCTCATTAAACTAGACCTCTAGAAAGGACATTTACTTGACCCTTTTATTTTTTCTTTAAGTACTAAATCACTTTCTGATACAAAACACAACAAATCATTTGTCTTTCTGAAGAAGTAATCCTTCTTGGCTCTGGGCAAGGTTTTCATCCAATTTTCCTTTGGATCATTGCCACAAACTGATGTACAATAATTAATAAAGTTTAATTATTAAATCATAAGTTTATTTCTGTGCTGAAATTAAATAAACATTAAATTTCAGAATACCTTCGGTGTGACAGCAACAAATGATATTTTTGCCTCTCAGTTGCTATGACATTGTAAATTTCTTGTAAAATTAATTGTGGACACATCACCTTCAGTGGTTTCTCCTCCCCTGCCTGCATGTAACATCTGGTGGCCAGCTCCACTTCATCATTTAAATGGTATTGCCCAGTGTCATCCTGCAGAAATATAAAGATAACACTCAGTTCTATCTCTGTACCTCCCCCACTGGCCCATGTTGATAACTTTCTTTCCAATTGCTTAGATGAGCTTTAATAATCACCAGGTTAATGCTAAGAAAATTGAGCACGTCCTTTTAAAACTCCTACAGCTATATTTCTCTACCCTACATGACATTAGCTTCTTGCTAATCCTAATAATCCCTTAAACAGAGTTGGGACCATTTCTGGTCCTGAACCCATCCCCAGGGGGAAATTGTCACTGGTCCCAAGTTTGATGGGTCGTCTCTTGAACTGGTGGGTTTGGCGATGGGGGCAAGAATGGAGGTGGGACTGTTCAAGTGCAGGCCCAATATAAACTCACCAGGGCAGCCATTAATGCTTTACATTTTGTTTGGAAGATGCCTCAGGAGAATAAGAGGCTTGAAACCTGGGATGGAGCAACCCCTTGATCTGTGGATATGGACAAGGATATCCTCATTGAGGCCAAATGGAAGAGGAAAGAAGGTCTCATCATTCCAGAGAGTGGCAGGAGGAAGCCACCCACCCAGGCTAAGCAGGTCTGGATGGAGATATACATACAACAACAGAAGTGTGGTGTGCAGAAACTGGGTCCAGAATAGGAAAAGTTTCAATGATCTGATACTCTCCAACAAGGTGAATGCTACCTAGAACCCTTAGGACAGGCCTCCGAGTATTCATCTGCAAGCTAACCCAAGCGGAGCAGGAGGGCACGTGCTGCAGCTGGGAGGAGTATGTGCCTGGACCAATTACTGACCCCTCAGAAAGGCTCAGGACCATAGTTGAAGACCTGCCAGTACTGAAACATATATCTTCTAATAAATGGGAGAAGCTGGCATTGACCATAGAGGACATCAATGTTTTATATCGCTCTCTATTGTCCTTACAGGGGAACAATTTTATAATGCCTATGAGAGGGCCCAGATGGGAGAAGGGCTTCCATACCTATACGTTATCACCACCTTGGAGGAGGGAGCTGGGACATCAGCCAGGGTTTCAGATCAGAAGGCAATCGGGCAATGCAAAATGGGCATCTGTGATGGAGGTGGTAATAAAAAAGTTTATTGCTACAACATCAGTAACTATTCTCTCAGCTACTCTGACATTTCCTCTGTAACTCCTTTCCTCAACAGCTCTACCTGTTCTCTGCCTTAAAAAAAAGATTCTTCTTATTGGTCATGCTTTGTTTCAACTAACCCTCCTTTTCTAGTTGACCCTTCACCTACTTGGTATCCATTCTGTTGTCCAACACTTGTAGAACCATTTCCCAGTGTGCAGTGAGTTGCTTTTGTAAAACTGTTGTATCTAAATTTGTTTGTTATAAAAGAGTGTTTGTGCATTGTTCTGTCTCACCCCAATGATCGGTACAGTAATGTATTCTTTATTAATGACATTATTAGTTTCAATTCATTTGCTCAACTGCTATACAGTACTTACTCAGAAAAACTGCCTATTTTTTTGAACAAAAGTCTGATTCACATCAGAACCATTTACACAGAACCCTACTCTAGGGAGAGCTTTGGGGATTTTAAATGTTATTAATGGTATCCCAGTAAAATTTGCCAGTTAGGAATTTCAACAGAATCATCATCACAATGGACAGAACAAGAAAAGCTGCATATTAGTTTTATTATTAAAATATAATTTGCAAGCATGTAATGATGTTTACATTGTCACAGCTCACTGGGGATAGTGCGCTGTAATATCAAGCACCACTGTTCCCCGAGCCACGACAACTGTGAAAAGTTTGACAAAACCACCAGATTGCCCAAATTGCACCTAACTGTTTAATTTAGGTTAACAGAATGCAAGCACCAGGTTTGTAAACATAATGGGGAACATTTTCCCCCTTTGGTGGGGGGAGTGCGGGAGCGGACGCTGGCCTTCCAATCGGTGCTCCAAATTGGGAGTGCACCGCCATTTTACGTGGTCAGTTAAAGTCTGCCCTGCATGACATCCGGCAGGAAGCGCTATGTGCTCCCTGTGCGGGCCTCAGGGAAATCGGCTCCAATTCAAAAGTTATCAGAAAGGTAATTTAAAAAATTACTCACATGAGTTGGCACATGCCCTTAACTTTTATTTAAATATTTGATAAACATTTAAAAACCCTCATGAAACCCCATCCCGCCCGCAGATGAGGTTTCATGCTTTTTCCGAGGCCCGCCTGGGCTCCCAGCCTGCCCACCAACTCTAAGGTTGGATGGGCAGGTCCATCAATCAAATTCATTAGTTTTTTAATGGCCTTAATTGCCCCGCTCACCAACCGGAAACACCTGCCCAATAAGGAAAAAACGGTTTATTGGACAAACTGTTGTTAACCAGTGGCAAAAGAAAGAAATTTGATCTGCTAACTTCTAACACTATAACTTAAATTCTACCTCTCTTTAAATCCCTACACACACATACAGCACATAAGACACACAAAACATGGATTTTAAGGGTGGGATAAAACAGTTCAGTAGCACCAACCCAGAGTATAGGATTCGATGGGTTGATTTTGATCCATGTCTTCCAAATTCTTTTCAGTTCCTGTTGATGACAGGAACTTCCAGCACTTTCAGTATTTAGTTCACTGGTTGAGAACTTGCTTATACTCTAACAGTGGTTTTCCCCTTTTCCTTTTTACAGGGGTTTCATCAGAGAGACATCAGGTTATAGGAAAATGAGGAAAAGAGATTTTAGATGATTTTTCTTTGCAGGCCAGGAGCTTTCTGCTGTATTAATACTACACAAAACTCTGGTCAGGAGACAAATAAAATGCTGTTGCCAGGCAAGCTCCCTTGGTCCAGGATTCCTTTCGAGCACCATCCTGTCTTTCATGGCACACCCTATTCCAGGACGGCAACATTTGTATATATCTCTCATCCTGTTCCGGTGGACATGTCTTTCAAACTGCAGCCATTGTACTTCTAATCCACAGTCCAACAAAAAAAAAATATATGGTCTTTACAACAGTCCAACAGAAATAAAAAGATATGTTCCTTACAACATATGCCAAAAACGAAATATTGCAGATGCTGGAAATCCGAAATGGAAACAGTTCAGATGAGAGGTCACTGACCTGAAATATTAACTCTGTTTTTCTCTCTCCAAAGGTGCTGCTAGATCTGCTGAGCATTTCCAGTATTTTCTGTTTTTATTGTACATATGTGAAGCTGTTATCTGATTAAAACCAATTTATCACAACCAATTTATCACGTGAACGACAAGTTGGAAAACAATGGGGACAAAACTTCCTAAGATCTTCACAGAAACAAAATGCTCCTTTAAATTTTCATGTTTGGTAAATTCTGTCAGGAATGTAACAAGTGGGCAAAAAAAAATGAATGGGTTATTTTGTATATACCAAACTGTCCTCTCACCTCTGAGTTCAAATCAAACTCATCACATCGAATTATTCAAGCTCCCATGTGAAATGAGTTTCAGCAATTTGAACCTATTTTCTGGCCTATGTTTACTAAATCAACTGATCATAGTTTGGCAGAGGTTGGCAATCAATCAGACGTCACATTCAGAGGATGACTGGTAGAGAGAGCAGGAGCTTCACGCTGTTTGGGTAGATCTGATCTCCCCAGGACTCATTTTACGTGGTCGGTTCAGTTAAAGTCTGCCCTGCATGACATCCGCCAGGAAGCGCTATGTGCTCCCTGTGCGGGCCTCAGGGAAATCGGCTCCGATTGCAACAGAGTATAGTTCTGGTCATTGCGTTATACAAAGGATTACACTAGAGTTGATGCATAAGAGATTTACAATATTGCTGGGAATGGAGGATTTTAGCGATGAGGAAAGATTGGATCGACTGGGGTTGTTTTCCTTGGAACAGAGGAGGCTGAAGAGATGTTTAATTGAGGTGTATGATAGGGGCTATGTACAGAAGATAGGAAGGACCTATTTCCCATAGCAGAGAGGTAGATAACCATGCAGGGAGTGTAGATTTAAACTAACTAAAAAAAGGGTTAGAGGGCCGTTGAAGATTTTTTTTACCCAGAGAGTGGTGGGGGTCTAGAGCTGACTGCCTGAAAGGGCAATAGAGGCAAAACCCCTCATTGCACTCAAAAAGTGTTTGGATATGAACTTGAAATGCCATAGCCTATGGGGCTACAAGCGCTGAAAATTGGGATTAGGCTGGACTGCTTTTATTTGATCGGCACAGATACAATGGGCCAAATGACCTTGTGTGCTGCAAATTTCCTATGTTTCTATTATCTTTTCCACAACTTGAGACAAGCATAAGTCAATTGTCCTTGACAGTCGGAGAATTAGATTGATAACACAAAATGGTGAGAATAAAACGGTGAGAATGTGGAATGTACTACCGCATGGAGTGGTGGAGGTAAATAACATGGGGAAAGGTTTTGCCATTGGCGGGTGTGCTTGGCAGGGGTGGTCGAGAAGCCTACCGCTGCCCTCGATCGGCTCTGCACAGCGATTTCACGTGGGCGGGCCAATTAAGGCCCATCCTGCGTGGATCATGAATGGCAGCGTTGAGCACTACCTTTGTGGGCGGAGGGGGGAAGGAGAGCCGGGCCTAGTGCGCACTTCACACATGCACGAGAAAGAGCGCTTCAACCTCCCTGAGGCACGGAGCTTCCTCCGGGACATTGAAGCGCTGTGTAAAAAAAAAACGAAGAGAATAATAATTTAATAAAACATGTCCCCTTGTGTGACTTTGTCACATGAGCTAGGGCATGTTTATAATTCAAAAATAAAGTTTTTATTTAATGTTTTTTTTGCTTTAGAAAACCTTATCCCACTTGGGGCCGAGGTTTCCTAAAAATGTAAAGGCCGCTTGGCCTTTTCGCCTGCTGCCCGAATGAGATATCATGAGACTGCGCAATGGCATTGGGAAGCGCGCCCGACATCATCGAGCGTCATTTTACGCTTGGGCATGTTGGGCGCGTGCCTGCATGCCGAGCGTAATATTCTGCCCATGGTTCCTTTAAGGACAGGCAAACGAAGTACATGAGAAGAAAGGAATAAAAGGATATGTCAATAAGGTTAGATGAAGTAATGCAGTGGAGGCTGTGCATAAACATTGACAGAAATCTGTTGATTTCCAATGGCCCATTTCTGTGCAGTAAGTTCCATACAATTCTAAATAAGTTTGCATCCTGGTGCCACATGCCTTTTTGCTGTATTTCTGTTTTTTTGTGGTATTTCAGTCAAGCTTTATAATAAATAGGGGCAGGCAGTTCTTGGCCAAAGTTTCTGTCAGTCTTTATGCCATCAGTAAGTTAATTATGCAGCTACTTACTGCATTTGTTTTCTTTAAGTGGGACAGAACTGACAGAAGCAATATATATGCAGGTTATAAGAGGAAGAAATTGTAAGAGGCCACCAGAGTGAAAGAACAGCAACATAAATAGAAGGAGTTTGGCCTGGACTGGAGTGAGTGGGAGATCGAGCACTAAGTTATATTTATTGACTTGTTCACTGTTAAAGCACTGGTAGCTGCTTAACAGATGTTTGTTTTTGCAAGTACTGGCTAGCTGGTTGACTGCCAAGTAAGCTAATAATTAAATGTGGGAGAACTGGTGGCTAGATTGATTTTGATTGATGCTTCTGAAAGTGGTACCCAGGTTTGAATTGATTGTTTGGGTTGTTTCGTGCTGGTAGATTGTACCTGAGGCAGCAGATTGTATGGAATTTGGCTTGTACTGCAGTTTGGCTTGATGCCACTTTCACTTATTTTTGGTTTACAATCCATTCATTATGGCAAAATGGTGGAAACAAATATGTGCAAAGTTTGCACAATGGGAAAATTTTAGGATAAAGTGTACTAGGCCGCCAAAGGCAATATCAGTTGACCCCAAAGTTATTCGGCTCTAGGAACACTTTGGAGACACTTTTTATGACTTTGTGTGGTGGATATCTAACAATTTCCCAGGATTAGTACATTGGCATCTGAACAGACAGGTTTGCAGAGCAAAGGTGGATGAAGGACTTGTGTGAAGGCAACATATAGCAGAGAAATTACAACCATCAGCCAGCCTGGGGAAAAAATTGAGGAAAGGCAAATGTGTTATGAAGGAATTTCTCACCAGGGGGATAGGTAGTCTTAAACAAAAACAGAATTACCTGGAAAAACTCAGCAGGTCTGGCAGCATCGGCGGAGAAGAAAAAAGTTGACGTTTCGAGTCCTCATGACCCTTCGACAGAACTTGAGTTCGAGTTCAAGAAAGAGTTGAAATATAAGCTGGTTTAAGGTGTGTGGGGGGGAGTGGAGAGAGAGAGAGAGAGAGAGAGAGAAGTGGAGGGGGGGGGTGTGGTTGTAGGGACAAACAAGCAGTGATAGAAGCAGATCATCAAAAGATGTCAACAACAATAGAACAAAAGAACACATAGGTGTTAAAGTTGATGATATTATCTAAACGATTGTGCTAATTAAGAATGGATGGTAGGGCACTCAAGGTATAGCTCTAGTGGAGGATGGGGAGAGTATAAAAGATTTTAAGATATTTAAAAATAATGGAAATAGGTGGGAAAAGAAAAATCTATATAATTTATTGGGAAAAAAAGGAAGGGGGAAACAGAAAGGGGGTGGGGATGGGGGAGGGAGCTCACGACCTAAAGTTGTTGAATTCAATATTCAGTCCGGAAGGCTGTAAAGTGCCTAGTCGGAAGATGAGGTGTTGCTCCTCCAGTTTGCGTTGGGCTTCACTGGAACAATGCAGCAAGCCAAGGACAGACATGTGGGCAAGAGAGCAGGGTGAAGTGTTAAAATGGCAAGCGACAGGGAGGTTTGGGTCATTCTTGCGGACAGACCGCAGGTGTTCTGCAAAGCGGTCACCCAGTTTACGTTTGGTCTCTCCAATGTAGAGGAGACCACATTGGGAGCAACGAATGCAGTAGACTAAGTTGGGGGAAATGCAAGTGAAATGCTGCTTCACTTGAAAGGAGTGTTTGGGCCCTTGGACGGTGAGGAGAGAGGAAGTGAAGGGGCAGGTGTTGCATCTTTTGCGTGGGCATGGGGTGGTGCCATAGGAGGGGGTTGAGGAGTAGGGGGTGATGGAGGAGTGGACCAGGGTGTCCCGGAGGGACCAATCCCTACGGAATGCCAACAGGGGAGGTGAAGGGAAGATGTGTTTGGTGGTGGCATCATGCTGGAGTTGGCGGAAATGGCGGAGGATGATCCTTTGAATGCGGAAGCTGGTGGGGTGATAAGTGAGGACAAGGGGGACCCTATCATGTTTCTGGGAGGGAGGAGAAGGCGTGAGGGCGGATGCGCGGGAGATGGGCCGGACACGGTTGAGGGCCCTGTCAACGACCGTGGGTGGAAAACCTCGGTTAAGGAAGAAGGAGGACATGTCAGAGGAACTGTTTTTGAAGGTGGCATCATCAGAACAGATGCGACGGAGGCAAAGGAACTGAGAGAATGGGATGGAGTCCTTACAGGAAGCGGGGTGTGAGGAGCTGTAGTCGAGGTAGCTGTGGGAATCGGTGGGTTTGTAATGGATATTGGTGGACAGTCTATCACCAGAGATTGAGACAGAGAGGTCAAGGAAGGAAAGGGAAGTGTCAGAGATGGACCACGTGAAAATGATGGAGGGGTGGAGATTGGAAGCAAAATTAATAAATTTTTCCAAGTCCCGACGAGAGCATGAAGCGGCACCGAAGTAATCATCGATGTACCGGAGAAAGAGTTGTGGAAGGGGGCCAGAGTAGGACTGGAACAAGGAATGTTCCACATACCCCATAAAGAGACAGGCATAGCTGGGGCCCATGCGGGTACCCATAGCCACACCTTTTATTTGGAGGAAGTGAGAGGAGTTGAAGGAGAAATTGTTCAGCATGAGAACAAGTTCAGCCAGACGGAGGAGAGTAGTGTTGGATGGGGATTGTTCGGGCCTCTGTTCGAGGAAGAAGCTAAGGGCCCTCAGACCATCCTGGTGGGGATGGAGGTGTAGAGGGATTGGACGTCCATGGTGAAGAGGAAGCGGTTGGGGCCAGGGAACTAGAAATTGTTGATGTGACGTAAGGTGTCAGAGGAATCACGGATGTAGGTGGGAAGGGACTGGACAAGGGGAGAGAGAAGGGAGTCAAGATAACGAGAAATGAGTTCTGTGGGGCAGGAGCAAGCTGAGACGATCGGTCTACCGGGGCAGTTCTGTTTGTGGATTTTGGGTAGGAGATAGAAGCGGGCCGTCCGAGGTTGGGCGACTATGAGGTTGGAAGCTGTGGGAGGAAGATCCCTAGAGGAGATGAGGTCAGTGACAGTCCTGGAAACAATGGCTTGATGTTCAGTGGTGGGGTCATGGTCCAGAGAGAGGTAGGAGGAAGTGTCTGCGAGTTGACGCTCAGCCTCCGCGAGGTAGAGGTCAGTGCGCCAGACAACAACAGCACCACCCTTGTCAGCGGGTTTGATGACAATGTCAGGGTTGGACCTGAGAGAATGGAGTGCAGTAGGTTCAGAGAGAGACAGGTTAGAATGGGTGAGAGGAGCAGAGAAATTGAGATGACTAATGTCGCGCCGACAGTTCTCAATGAAAAGATCAAGAGAAGGTAAGAATCCAGAGGGAGGGGTCCAGGTGGAGGGAGAATATTGGAGATGGGTAAAAGGATCCGTTGAACTGGGAGAGGACTCCTGCCCAAAGAAGTGAGCCCGGAGACGAAGATGGCGGAAGAAGAGTTCAGCATCATGCCGAGCCCGAAATTCATTGAGGTGAGGGCGTAAGGGTATGAAACTAAGTCCTTTGCTGAGCACTGAACGTTCAGCATTGGAGAGCGGAAGGTCAGGGGGTATAGTGAATACAGAGCTGGGGTTGGGATTGGAAGATGGGGTGGGGACGGAGGGACGGGCAGGGGTGGAGGGTCCTAGATGGGTGTTGGTGTCGATGAGTTGTTGGAGCTTGCGTTCCTTAGCACTTGAGAGAAAGAGAAAAAGTTTCTTGTTGAGGCGTCGGATGAGCCGAAGAATAAAATGAAACAGGGCACGCGCAGCTTTGAAAAAGGGTGCGGCGGTGGTGCTGGAGGGAGAGGTCGAGTGTGTTCATATGGCGGCGCATGGCACTGAGTGTGGATTTCAGAATGTGACGGGAACAGCAGTCCGAGAAACATTTTATGTCCCGGAGATACCTGTAATCCTGGGTGGGTTCGAAACATTAGGGGTGGAATTTCAATTGAAATCCACGTGGGGTAAGTCGGAGACGGAGACAGTCACTGAGAAAGGAGATATGGCTGTGAAAGCGGGTTTTAGTAAACACCTTGTCAAACACCAGGAGGGAAATGGAAAGCAATGAAGGTGAGCAAGGCAAAAGAGAGGAACGGAAATCTTGTCGCAGAAAAGAACAGAACTTCTTCAAGGTGGTAGGCATTTCTTGAAAAGCAGTGGCAGTCAATTAAACACAGAGATAAAAACAAAAAAACTGCGGATGCTGGAAATCCAAAACAAAAACAGAATTACCTGGAAAAACTCAGCAGGTCTGGCAGCATCGGCGGAGAAGAAAAGAGTTGACGTTTCGAGTCCTCATGACCCTTCGACAGAACTTGAGTTCGAGTCCAAGAAAGAGTTGAAATATAAGCTGGTTTAAGGTGTGTTTGTGTGTGTGTGTGTGTGTGTGTGTGTGTGTGTGTGGTGGGGGGGGGGGGGGGGGGTGGGGGGGCGGAGAGAGAGAGAGAGAGAAGTGGAGGGGGGGTGTGGTTGTAGGGACAAACAAGCAGTGATAGAAGCAGATCATCAAAAGATGTCAACAACAATAGAACAAAAGAACACATAGGTGTTAAAGTTGGTGATATTATCTAAACGATTGTGCTAATTAAGAATGGATGGTAGGGCACTCATGGTATAGCTCTAGTAGGGGTGGGGAGAGCATAAAAGATTTTAAGATATTTAAAAATAATGGAAATAGGTGGGAAAAGAAAAATCTATATAATTTATTGGAAAAAAAAGGAAGGGGGAAACAGAAAGGGGGTGTGGATGGGGGAGGGAGCTCACGACCTAAAGTTGTTGAATTCAATATTCAGTCCGGAAGTCTTGCCTGTATATGCAACCAAGAATCCCAAATGCCTACCATGTGCTAGGATAAGAGACATAACAGATAATGGAGAAGAATGTGGATAGGGAGAGTGAAGTTTTTAAAAAAAAATTATTCATTCACACAATCACTCACCTTGGGGAAGAGCAGTTGGAGAGGTGGACCTGTCAGCTGCTCAGAACTGGCCCGCTCTAGGTTCAAAATTGTGACATCACAGGAAAGAAGTAATTTGATTGGTTGAAGAAGAAGCTAGATGTTTGATGCGTTTCTAGTAAATGTTTAAGGTTTATTCTATTCCTAAGGTTTAGAATAAAGTAGGAACTGTAATTTTTGGTAAGGTTTATTAAGTAGGATTTAAAAGTTTAAGTGATTTAAAAGTTTAAGGTTAAGGCATGGCAAGACGGCTCAGCCAAACAGAATACCCATCCTGTGGCATGTGGGGAATCATGGGCTCGTCTGGGTCAGGAGAAGTGTCTATGTGCAAGAAGTGACACTGGCTGCACAGGCTTGAGCTCCGCGTTTCACAGCTTGAGCAGTGGCTGGAGTCACTGAGGTGCATCTGTGAGGAAGAGGACTACGTAGATAGCATGCTCAGAGATGTGGTCACACAGCAAGTTAGGGGCAAGCAGGCAAATAGGGAGGGGTGAATGCCAGGCAGTCCAAGAGAAACAGGTAGATAGTGCAGGAGTCCCCAGAGGTCTCGCTCACTAACTGGTTTTCCATTCTGGATATCGGTGAGGGCAATGGATCCTTGGAGGAGTGCAGCAAGAGCCAAGTCTGTGGCACTATCGGTGGCCCAGCTATACAGGAAGGGAGGAAGAAGAGTGGAAGGGGTTTCATTAGTTTGGGAGCAGACAGGTGTTTCTACGGCTGTCAACGTGACTCCAAGATGGTTTGTTGCCTTCCTGGTGTTAGGGTCAAGGATGTCACAGAACAGCTGCAGGACTTTTTTGTGGGGGAAGGCGAACAGCCAGAGGTTGTGGTCCACATTGGTAATACAGGCACAGGTAGTACGGGGGATGTGCTCCTGCAATTGGAATTTAGGGAACGAGGTAGAAAATTTGCAAGCAGGACATCTAAAGTAGTAATCTCCGGATTATTCCAGTGCCAGGTGCAAGTGAGCACAGAAATAGGAAGATAAGACAGATGCATGTGTAGCTGGAAAGATGGTGTATGAGGGAGGGCTTTAGATTCCTGGGACACTGGGACCGGCTGTGGTAGAGATAGCACCTGTACAAGCCAGATGGGTTGCATCTGAACAGAGCCGGGACTGAGTTCCTTGCGGGTCATTTTACTAGTGCTGTTGGAAGGGTGTAAACTAACTCAGCTGGGGTGTGTGAACCAGAAGAGAGTATTAAAAAGTAATACCAGTGCGCATGGAATGTTGGGAGAGGCAGATAGCACTAAAATAGAGAATAGTAAGCTAATAGATGGAGTCGGAGTAAGGGAGCAAGTAGTGAAGTCAAATTCAGGGTGATGCTGCATGTACGGAGTATAGCTAATAAAATTGGGGAGTTAAAAACACACATAATACCTTGTGGGATTATGATGTTGTGGCGAGAACAGAGACCTGGCTGAAGGAAGGGTAGATCTGGGTGTTAAATATTCCTGGTTACAAGGTGTTCAGAAAAGGTAGGAAAGGGAAAAAAAGGATGAAGGGTGGCGTTTTTCTTCAGGAGAGTATTGCAGTACTGGAGAAAGAGGATGTATTAGGGATTCAAGGACAGAATCAGTTTGTCTAGAGCTAAGGAATAAGAAGGGTGCAATTACATTGCTCGGTGTAATATCGAGACCACCAGCTAGTGGGTAGGATATAAAGAGGAACAAATCTGCATGGAAATTACAGAGAGGTGTACACATCATGGAGTAGTTATAATTGGGGACTTTAATTACCTGTATATATACTGGGATAATGGTACTGTAAGGCGCAGTGAGGGACAAGCATTCTTAGATTGTGTTCAGGAGGATTTCCTACAGCAGCATGTGTCCAGTCCAACAAGAAAGGAGGCACTGCTAGACCTGGTTCTTGGGAATGAGGCGGGCCAAGTAGATCCAGTGGCAGTGGAGGAACATTTAGAGAACAGTAATCATTGTATCATAAGATTTAGGATGAAGGTGGAAAAGGACATTTGTCAATCCAGAGTAAGAATAATCAACTGGCACAGAGCAGGCTTCAATGGGCAAGAACGGAGCTGGGCCAAAGTTTGATGGGAAAAACAGTAGTTGAACAATGGGCTACCTTCAAAGAGGAGATGGTTTGGGCACAGTCAAGGTATGTTCTGTCAAAAGGGAAGAGTAGGACAAACAAATCCAGAGGTCCCTGGATGACAAAGGAGATTGAAATTAAGTTAAAGAAGAAAAAGCGTGCTTATGACAGGTGTCGGGTAGCAAATACAATTGAGAACCAAGCTGAATACAGAAGGTTCGGAATGGATGTGAAAAAGCAAATCCAAGAAGCAAAGAGGGATTACGAAAAAAGACTGACAGCTAACATAAAAGGAAATCCCAAAGTATTCAATAAGCACATCAATAGTAAAGGAGTGGAAAAAGGAGGAGGAGGGCCAATTAGGGACCAAAAAGATGATTTACACATAAAGGCAAGAGGAATGGGTGAGGTGTTAAATGAACACTTTGCAAATGTCTTTACCTATGAGGTAGATGCTGCCCAGGCCATGGTGACACAGTGGGAAACTCAGGCACTAGAAGAGTTTAACATTGATAAGGAGGAGGTGTTGAATAAGCTGTTGGTACTTAAAGTTGATAAAGAACCAGGATGCAACCAAGAATATTAAAGGACGTGAGAGCAAAAATCTTTCAATGGTCCCTGGATTTAGGAGAAGTGCTGGAGGACTGGAGAACTGCAAACATTACACCCTTGTTCAAAAAAGGTTGTAAAGATCTGCCTTGCAATTAGAGACCAGTCAGTTTAACTTCAGTGGTGGGGAAACTTTTAGAAACAATTATTCAGGATAGAATTAATAATCACATGGAAAAATTTGGATTGATTGGCAAGAGTCAGCGTGGATATGTTAAAGGAAAATCGTGTATAACTAACTTGCTGGAGTTTTTTGAAGAGGTAGCAAAGATGGTTGATGAGGGCAAAGCAGTTGATGTGGTGCATATGGACTTCCAAAAGGCATTCAATACAGTGCCACACAACAGACTTGAGAGGAAAGTTATCAGTCATGGAATAAAAGGGACAGTAGCAGCATGGAAACAAAATTTGCTGAGGGAAAGGAAATGGGGAGTAATGGTTAATGGGTATTTTTAGGGCTGAAAGCAAGTTTGTAGTAGAGTTCCCCAGGGGGCGATATTGGGACCCTTGCTCTTCCTGATATATATAAATGATCTAGATCTTGGTGTGCAAAGGACAATTTCAAAGTTTGCGGATGACACAAAACTTGGGAGAATTTCAAACTGTGAGGAGGGCAGTACAGAACTTTAAAAGGACAGGTGGAGTGGGCAGATAAGTGGCAGATGAAGTTCAATGTGGAGAAGTGTGAGGTGATGCACTTTGGTACAAAGAACAAGGAGAGACAATATGAAATAAAGGATACTATTCTAAAAGGTGTACAGGAGCAGAAAGACCTGGGTGTATATGTATATAAGTCATTAAATGGGGGAGGGACAGATAGAGAGAGCTGTTTAGAAAGCACACAGTATTCTAGGCCTCATTAATAGGAGCATAGAGTACAAGAGCAGGGAGGTTTTGATGAAATTATATAAGACACTGGTTAGACCTCAGCTGGAGTATTGCGTACAGTTCTGGGCACCACACTATAGGCAGAATGTGAATGCATTGGAGAGAGTGCAGAAGACGTTTACAAGAATGGTTCCAGGAATGAGACTTCAGTTATGAGGAAAGATTGGAGAATTTAGGACTGTTTTCCTTGGAGAGGCGAAGGCTGAGAGGAGACTTGGTATATGTTTTCAAAATAATGAGTGGCCTGGACAGAGTGATAGGGAGAAACTGTTCCTGCTCATAAACAGATTGAGAACCAAAGGGCACAGCTTTAAAGTGTTTTGCAAAAGGAGCAAATGTGAACTGAGAAAAAAAAAATCACACAGCGAGTAGTTAGGGTTTGGAATGCGCCGCCTGGAAGTGTGGTGGAGGTAGGTTCAATTGAGGCATTCAAGAGGGCATTGGATGATTATCTAAATAGAAACAATGTGCAGGATTACGGGGAAAAGCAGGAGATTGGTACTGAGTTAAAATGCTCAGAGAGCCGGTGCAGATATAATGGGCTGGATGGCCTCCTTCTACACCGAAACAATCCTGTGATTCTTCAGTGGTGTGGACTTTGTTAGTTGAGCCAGCATTTATTGCACATCCCCTAATTGCCCTTGAGAAGGTGGTGATGAGCTACCTTCTTGAACTGCTTGAGTTCATGTAGTGTAGGTACACCCACAGTGCTGTTCAGAGGGAGTTCCAAGATTTTAACCCAGTGACAGTGAAGGAACGGTGATATATTTCCAAGTCAGGACAGTGAGTGACTTGGAGGAGAACTTCCAGGTGGTGGTATTCCCATCCATCTGCTGCTCTTGTCCTTCTAGATGGTAGTGGTCATGGGCTTGGAAGGTGCTGCCAAAGGAGCCTTGGTGAATTTCTGCATCACGTAAACGGTACACACTGCTGCTACTGTGCATTGGTGGCGGAGGGAGAGAATGTTTGTGGATGTGGTGCCAATCAAATGGGCTGCTTTGTCCTGGATGGTATTAAGTTTCTTGATTGTTGCGGGAGCTGCACTCAACCGGGCAAGTGGGGAGTATTCCATCACACTCCTTACTTGTGCCTTGTAGATGGTGGACAGGCTTTGGGGAGTCAGGAGGTGAGTTAGTCACCACAGGATTCCCAGCCTCTGTCCTGCTCTTGCAGCCACAGTATTTATATGGCTAGTCCAGTTCAGTTTCTGGTCAATGGTAACCCCCAGGATGTTGATAGTGTGGGATTCAATAATGGTAATGCCATGAACGTCAAGGGTTGATGGTTAGATTATCTCTTGTTGGAGATGGTCATTGCCTGATACTTGTGTGGCGCAAGTGCTATTTGCCGCTTGTCAGCCCAAGCCTGGATATTGTCCAGGTCTTGCTGCATTTGGACATGGACTGTTTCAGTATCTGAGGAGTCACGAATGGTGCTGAACATTGTGCAATCATCAGCGAATATCCCCACTTCTGACCTTATGATGGAAGAAAGGTCAGTGATGAAGCAGCTGATTATGTTTGGTCCAGGGACACTATCCTGGGGAATTCCTGCAGTGATGTCCTGGAGTTGAGGTGACTGACCTCCAACACCACAACCATCTTCCTTTTTGCTAGGTGTGACTCCTACCAGTGGAGCGCTTGCCCCCTGATTCCTATTGACTCCAGTTTTGTTAGGAAACTTTGAAGCCATTCTCGGTCAAATGCTGCTTTGATGTTAAGGGCAATCACTCTTATCTCACCTCAGGAGATCAGCTCTTTTCTCTGTGCTTGAACCAAGGCTGTAATGAGTTCAGGAGCTGAGTGAGCTTGGCGGAACCCAAACTGGGCATCAGTGAGCAGGTTATTGCTAAGCAAGCGCTGCTTGGTAGCACTGTTGATGACTCCCTCCATTATTATACTGATGATTGAGAGTAGACTGGTGGGGTGGTAATTAGTCGGGGTGTTGTTGTCCTGCTTTTAGTGTACAGAACATACTTGGGCAATTTTCCACATTGCCAGGTAGATGCCAGTGTTGTAATTGTACTGGAACAACTTGGCTAGGGGTGCAGCAAGCTCTGGAGCACAAGTCTTCATTACTATTGCCGGGATATTTTCAAGACCTTTGCACTATCCAATGCTATCAGTCATTTCTTGATATCACATGGAGTAAACCGAATTGGCTGAAGACTGGCATCTGTGATGCTGGGGCACTCTGGAGGTGGCTGAGATGGATCATCCGCTCGGGACTTCTGGCTAAAGATTGTAGCAAATGCTTCAGCCTTATCTTTTGCACCAATGTGCTGAGTTCCTCCATCATTCAGGATGGGGATATTTGTGGAGTCTCCTCCTCCAATGAGTTGTTTAATTGTCCACTGCCATTCACAACTGGATGTGGCAGGACTGCAGTACTTAGATCTGATCCATTGGTTGTGGGATCGCTTAACTCTGTCTATCAATTGTTGCTTATGCTGTTTAGCACGCAAGTAGTCCCGTGTTATAGCTTCATCAGGTTGACACCTCATTTTTAGGTATGCTTGGTGCTGCTCCTGGCATGCCCTCCTGCACTCTTCATTAAACCAGGGTTGATCCCTTGGCTTGATGGTAATGGTAGAGTGGGGGATATGCCGGGCCATGAAATTACAGGTTGTGTTCAAGTACATTTTTGCTGCTGTTGATGGCCCACAGCACCTCATGGAGGCCCAGTCTTGGGTTGCTAGATCTGTTCAAAATCTATCCCTTTTAGCACAGTGGTAGGTGCCACACAACATGATGGAGGGTATTCTCAATGTGAAGGCGGGACTTTGTCTCCATAATGACTGTGCAGTAGTCATTCCTACTGATACTGACATGGACAGATGCATCTGCAGCAGACAGGTTGGTGAGGATGAGGTCAAGTATGTTTTTCCCTCTTGTTGGTTCCCTCACCAACCTGCCACAGACCCAGTCTAGCAGTTATGTCATTTAGGACTCGGCCAGCTCGGTCAGTGGTGGTGCTACCAAGCCATTCTTGGTGACGGACATTGAAGTCCCCCACCCAGAGTGTATTTTGTGCCCTTGCCACCCTCAGTGCTTCCTTCGAATTTTGTTCAACATGGAGGAGTACTGACTCACCAGTTAAGGGAGGGCGATACATCGTTATCAGTAGGGGGTAACTTTCCCATGTTTGACATGATACCATGAGACATCATGGGGTCTGGAGTCAATGTTGAGGGCTCCCAGGCAAGTCCCTCCTGACTGTTTATCACTCTGCCACCACCTCTGCTGGTGGGACAGGACATACCCAGGAATGGTGATGGTGGTGTCTGGGACATTGTCTGTAAGGTATGATTCCATGAGTATGACTATGTCAGGCTGTTGCTTGACTAGTCTGTGAGACAGCTCTCCCAATTTTGGCCCAGATACTAATAAGGAGGACATTCAGGGTTGACAGGGCTGAGTTTGTCATTGTCGTTTCCGGTGCCTAGGTCAATGCCAGGTGGTCCATCTGGTTTCATTCCTTTTTTGTGATTTTGTAGCAGTTTGGTTCAACTGAGTGGCTTGCTAAGCCATTTCAGAGAGCATTTAGGGGTCAATACATTGCTGTGGGTCTAGAGTCACATGTAGAGAAGGTAAGGACAATAGATTTCTAAAGAACATTAGTGAAGCAGATGGGTTTTTGACAACAAAAATGAACAAAGGTTTCATGATCGTCATTAGGCTTTTAATTCCAGATTTTTATTGAATTCAAATTCCACCATCTGGTGTGATTTGAACTTAGGTCCCCAGTGCATTACCCTGGGTCTCGGGATTACTAGTTCAGCGACAATACCACTATGCCATCACCTCCCCCACCTGAAATGCCTGAAATCCTGTTTCTCAACTAAGCTAATGATAATGGGAAGAACAAGAATGGGCCTTGTAAAGGCACTTTGAGGATATGTGTTAGAGCAAAAAGATGAATGTCCAGGGTAATTCCAGGATGAATGTCAGGGTAATTCCCAGTGCCATTCATTAGGATTGTTGGAGAGAATTAAATTATACACAATGATGTGTTTTTAACATATGGGAGTCCATTCTGTCTGCCCTGTCATAGGTGGATGGAAAGAGGAAGAGGGCTTTACTGGTCTCTTGTCACATTCTGCAAACTGAAGAGGCTGTGTACTACCTTGAAGGCCCATCTTCAATATGAGCTAGTTTCTGGGCATCAACCAGAAGAGTATACTTTGAGGTCCTTGGGAAAAAAAATCCTGTGGTAGTGGAAACCTCTGACAATCAAGATAGGTATCAATACACATGTTATTGTGCTGTGGGGATGGAGATGGTAAACTGATCAAGACGGTGGGGACAGGCTGGGTGATGGAACAAAGCAGGCTAATATAGTCAGTATAAGAGGACTACGGGGATGAATAGTATCCATAAGCTAATTTCCAAAGATTATCACTTAATCAGGTACCGATATGACAGATAGAGAAATTTTTATGTTGCAGTGTTTAATTCTGAAGGAACTCAGGGCAAGGTTTTCCTTTTGGGATTTTGAACCTGACTGTCAGGCCCAAACCGGTGTCAGAATCCTGCACCATGTGAGAAACGGTCATTCAATGTGATTTGCTCTGGAGCAGCCAATTAATGTTCAGAGGGTAGACTTGCCGTCCAAGTGGATTGCGTGCTCTAGAATCAGAAGCCTTCCAGCTTGAAAATAGCAACATTTTGATGGAAGGTACGTAATGGAGAGGATGTTTCATATTGAGGCATTCTCTCTTTAATTTTTTTTAAAGTTTAAATTTAAAATGGTTTTTGCAGCCAGGCCACCACTGAGGGGTGCGAAAACCCTTCTGCAGGGCACCCTGTGGCTGCTGCTACACCCAGGGAAGGGGACCATCTAAGTCTGCCTGAAGCATTGGCCCCCACCCAGTCTGCGACAGGGAGGCTATCCCCAGGTAGCTCAACTGGTCCCCGTTGCCTGCAGGCTGACTGAAAATGTCCCATTTGGCTACCTTTAATTGACTACAAATGGCCCTGAGGGAGATTGATCGCACATTGGGTGGGGCTTAGCTCTGTCTGGCCCCCTGAAAATGGAATGGAGGAAGGATGGAGCCGACGAACCAGCACACAGACTGACAGCGCTATTTTTTGTGTCTGTCCACCTCTGATCCAGGCCCTGGAGGGGTCTGAAAAGCAACCTTTCAGAATCTAAAGAAGTACTCGGGCCATGATCAAGGCACAATCAAGCTACAGTTGGCATGAAACATCCTATTCTGAGCATCCCCGCAGAGAAAGGTATCAGAATTATATTAAGGATATAGAGAAAATCCACAAGAAATTAATGGTTATGAACAATTGATAAAAAAATTGTGTTTTTTCACTACAACAGAGAAGTTTAAAAGATGAAATCTAGTAGAGGTTTTCATGAAAGGGTATGAGAGCATACATAGCGAAAGAATGGGCAGAATTTTGGAGACCAAGTGTGGTGGCAGGCAGGATTGTTGCCGTGATTCCCGCTGGGCGGCAGGGCAGCCATCTGCTTTTCAGCTTATTAATTATGCACCTGCGAGGATCTCGGCAAATCCTGTGGCGTGATGGGCAGGAAGTCACCTGCGCTGCTGTTACATCATGAGGTTGAAAGCCTTGACACTATATTTAAAGAGCACCTGGACAGACTTTCACTTATGCAGGCCAGAAGCTCTGCATTACTCCCCCAGAGGCCTTGCGGCCACAGCTCATACTGGGGAATCTCACAGATATGAGTGAATCACATCCCAGGACACACAAGGGTGCCTCCAGCATTGCCTTTCGCTCATCTCTTGATAAGAGCACAGCTAGCAATGCAACCATTGTCAGGCCAATGCTTGCTGTTGTGGTGATCCATGTTCTCCAGCCTCTTGGCCTTATTGAGGCCCCACTGCCTCTTGCTGATCAGGCCCTTGCCCCTCATGGTCCTGTGCCAACCTGGAATGGGTCCTCCTCTCCTCATCTGGGTGAGAACCATTACTAAGACAGGGTTGTCTGCAGCTTGCATCATTGATGCCTCAGCAGATGTCTGAACAAACTGAAGTGATACATTAAGTGAGCATGTCCATTACAGAATTTCCCCCATCTCAAATCCAACAGGCAAGTGCGAAGCCCTTCACCTGGAGACTGTCTAGACATGGCAGCCCCACCCCACCCCATCCAGGTAAAGGGCATCCTGGAGAACCAGAGATGGGTTTCCCCCCCGCTCCCCCTGTTCATACATGACTGTTTATGGAGACACTGCTCTTTGACCAGGGTGATGAGAGCCATGCGCAAGAAGCCTCATGCAGACACTTTTCTACATCTCCTTACTACCCTCGAAACTCCATAGAGATACCATTGCCTTGACAGCATAGAAAGACTAACTTCACGATCTCTTGTCAGCCATGACCATTCACTCAAGAGGATGGAGGTTTGGAGTCATGGGTTGGCTGCCCTTCACCAGCCTTGCCCCTTGGAGCTATTCCACCTCACTCCCTCCCTTCATCCCTGCCTCTGACAGCAGCCAACAGCCAATGGCACAGAATGAACGGCAGCTCCACACTTGTTGGGATCTTGATATTACGAGACCCAAGAGTCAGGAACAAACCTGCTGCAACGTGGGCTTCACCATAAAGGGGAGAACGCAAGTGAACATCTTTGGTCGTTGACAGGGCCCTCAACCATTTCCGGCCCATCTCCCGCGCATCCGCCCTCATGCCTTCTCCTCCCTCCCAGAAACATGATAGGGTCCCCCTTGTCCTCACTTATCACCCCACCAGCCTCTGCATTCAAAGGATCATCCTCCGCCATTTCTGCCAACTCCAGCATGATGCCACCACCGAAGACATCTTCCCTTCACCCCCCCTATCGGCATTCCATAGGGATCGTTCCCTCCGGAACACCCTGGTCCACTCCTCCATCACCCCCTACTCCTCAACCCCCACCTATGGCACCTCCCCATGCCCACACAAAAGATGTAACACCTGCCCCTTCACTTCCTCTCTCCTCACCGTCCAAGGGCCCAAACACTCCTTTCAAGTGAAGCAGCATTTCACTTGCATTTCCCTCAATTTAGTCTACTGCATTCGTTGCTCCCAATGCGGTCTCCTCTACATTAGATAGACCAAAAGTAAACTGGGCAACCGCTTTGCAGAACACCTTCAGTCTGTCCGCAAGAATGACCCAAACCTCCCTGTCGCTTGCCATTTTAACACTCCACCCTGCTCTCTTGCCCACATGTCTGTCCTTGGCTTGCTGCATTGTCACAGTGAAGCCCAACACAAACTGGAGGAACAGCACCTCATCTTCCGACTAGGCACTTTACAGCCTTCCGGACTGAATATTGAATTCAACAACTTTAGGTCTTGAACTCCCTCCTCCATCCCCAC